>NC_091707.1:14385000-15010000 GCF_041296265.1 Equus caballus
TTTACCAAAGAAGATACATTGGTGGCAATTAAGCACATGAAAAGATGTTCAACATCATTAGTCATTAGGGTATTGCAGAATGAAGCCACAAGGAGATATCACCCCAGATCCACTAGAACCGCCAAACTAGACAATGTTGCAAGTAGTTTACATGATTCTCCATTTCCTTTTCATCTTTACAGAAAAAGTAATCTTCACTGTTACTCCTAAAACAAACTTTTGTATTAAAAAAAAATTTTTAAACACAACTGAGCTTCAGTTAATTTGAGTTCTGTTCCACTACCAGTGTGTGCTTCTCTTCCCTAGCAAATAGAGCTATTTCTAAGATACAACAAAAATAATTTAGAAGGGGAAGAGGAGATGGGTGGAATCAGCAGTCCAAAGAAATAAGAGTCTATCACAAAATGGACTGTCTCATCTACGAGATTTTTATATAAACCTAACGGTAACCACGAAAAAAAAAGTTAGAACAGAGACATATACAATAAACAATGGGAAAATGAAGAAAACCACCGTAGAAAACTACCTAATCAAACTGGTAGTCCAAAATAGACGGGATGAGAAACAAAGGATATGCAGAAGAACTGGACAACGAGTGGTAAGATGGCAGTATTAAGTCCTCATATATCAATAATCACTCTAAATGTAAACAGATTGAATTCTCCAATCAAAAGACACAGAGTGGCAGGATGGATTAAAGAACAGACCCACCAAGATGCTGCCTCCAGGAAACACATCTCAGCTCTAAACACAAACACAGGGTTAGAGAGACGGGATGGAAGATGATACTGCAAGCTAACAGCAAACAAAAGAAAGCAGGTGTTGCCATACTTATATCAGACAAAGCAGACTTTAAGCCAAATAGAGATTCTTCTTCAGAATTTATGTTCTCTGGAGTAGAAAATAAAGAGAAAAAATGTGAATGAGTTAGTATATGTATAGCACTACCCAAATTATAGGTCATGTTGATGATATGGAATGGCAGTGAGCTATAAACACAGAATATATTCTTTTATAGTAGCTCTACATAATTTGTCAATCAAACTTGGGGAGAATTTCCATTTCCTTTTAATAAGGCTCTTCATTTGTAAAACCTGCATGTCAGAACACGTTACATGAAAGAACTTAGCATGCTTTGCCAACAGTGTTTCTTTCAAAAAGGAAAGGAAAACATAACTAAAAGCATCACTTAAAATCATTACACAGAAGCATTTTCTTAAGAGTTAAAATTATAAAAGAAAAACAAGATAATTTTTACCAAATAAAAAACATAAAAAGCCATCTGCCAAAACTCACATAAGAAGAAATACACAATCTGAATAGGCCTATATCTATTAAAGAAATTGAATCAATAATTAATAATCTTCCAAAACAGAAAGCACTAGGCCCACATGGGTTCACTGGTAAATTCTATCAAACGTTTTTTTTGTAGTTTTATTGAGATATAATTGACATACAGCACTGTGTTAAGTTTAAAGTGTACAGCATAATGACTGGACTTAGATATACTGTCAAATGATTACCACAATAAGTTTAGTTAACTAACATGCACCATCTCATATAGATATAAGAAAATGTTCTTCTCCCTTGTGATGATAACTCTTAGGATTTACTCTAACAACCTTCCTATATATCATACGGCAGTGTTAGCTATAGTCATCATGTTGTACATCATATCCCCAGTACTTATCTTATAACTGTATGCTTGTACCTTTTGGTTGCGTTTACCCAATTTCTCTACTCCCCACTGCTTGCCTCTGTTAACCACAAATCTGATCTCTTTTTCTGTGAGTTTGGTTTTTTGTTTGTTTTGCTTTGGCTTTTAGATTCCATATATAAGTGAAATCACACAGTATTTGTCTTTTTCTGACTATTTCACTTAGCAAAATGCCCTCAAGATCCAACCACATTGTTGCAAATGGCAGATTTCCTTGTTTTTTATGGCTGGATAATATTCCACTGTATATACATACCACGACCTCTTTGTCCATTCACCTGTTGATGGACACTTAGGTTGTTTCCACGTGTTAGCTATCATAAATCATGCTGCTATGAACATGGGGGTGCAGTATCTCTTTGACACAGTGTTTTTGTTTCCTTTGGATATATTCCCAGAAGAGGAACTGCTGGATCATATGGTAGTTCTATTTTTAACTTTCTGAGGAAACTTCAAACTGGTTTCCACAGTGGCTGTACCAGTTTACAATACCACCGAGAGTATACGAGAGTTCCTTTTTCTCCACACCCTCGCCAGAATTTATCTCTTGTCTTTTTGATCATTGCTATTCTAATAGACATGAGGTGATATCTCATTGTGGTTTTGATTTGTATTTCCCTAGTGATTAGTGATTTTGAGCACTTTTTCATATACTGTTGACCATCTGTATATCTTCTTTGGGAAAACGTCTATTCAGGTCCTCTGCCCATTTTTTAATTGGATTATTTGGTTTTCAGTTACTGAGTTGTATTTATATATTTTGGATATTAACTCCTTATCAGACATACGATTTGTAAATCCTTTTGCCTATTCCATACGTTTTCATTTTGTTGACTGTTTTTTTTTGCTGTGCACAAATTTCTTGGTTTCATCTAATCCCACTTGTTTATTCTTGCTTGTGCTTTAGATGTTATATCCAAAACATCATTGCCAAGACCCATGTTAAGGAGCTTTTTTCCTATCTACCAAACATTTAAGGAAGAAATTACACTAATTCTCTACAATCTCTTTCAGAAGACAGAAGCAAAGGCAATACTTCCTAATTCATTATATGAGGCCAGCATTACTCTAATACTAAAACCAAATGAAGACATTATAAGAAAACAAAACTATAGACAATATATATCGTGAACATACATGCAAAAATCTCGAACAAAATATTAGCAAATCGAATGCAATAATGTATAAAGAAAATTATACACTGTGACCAAGTAAGATTTATACCAAGTATGCAAGGGTAGTTCAACATCCAAAAATCAGTATAATTTATTACATCAAAAGGCTATAAAGAAAAGTCACATGATCATATCAACAGATGTAAAAAAACCATGACAAAAATCCAACATTCATTCAAGTGTTGGATTCATTCATTCATAAAAACTCAATAAACTAGAATAAAGGGGAACTTCCTCAACTTGACAAAGAATATCTACAAAAAACCTTCAGCTGAAAATACACTTACTGGTGAGAAACTTGAGGTTTTCCCATTAAGACCAGGAACAAGGCAAGAATGTCCCCTCTCACCACTGCTTTTCAACATGGTACTAGAAGTTCTAGCTAACGCGAGAAAAGTAAATAAAAGGTATACAGATTGGTAAGGAAGAAAACTGTCTTTACTCGCAGAGGACATGATCATCTCTACAGAAAATATGGAAGTATCGACAAAAACTCCTGGGATAAATAAATGATTACAGCAAGGTTGGATACTAGGTTAATATATAAAAGTAAGTTGCTTTCCTATATACCAGCAATGAACAAACAGAATTTGAAATATAAAACACAATACTATTTACATTAGCACCAAAAACAAAACATAAACAAAAAGAAATACTTAGGTATAAATCTAACAAAATATGTGTAAGATCTATATGAAGAAAACTACAAAACTGTGATGAAAGAAATCAAAGAAATAAATAAATGGAGAGATGTTCCATGTTTACGGACAAGAACACCCAATACTGACAAGATGTCAATTCTTCTCGATTTAATCTACAAATTGAATGCAATCCCAATCAAAATCCCAGCAAGTTATATTTTATGGATATTGACAAACTAATTCTAAAGTTCATATGGAAAGGCAAAAGACCCAGAACAGCCAACACAATGTTGAAAGAGAAGAACAAAGTTGGAGGACTGACACTACCTAACTTCAATTCTTGCTATAAAGCTACAGTAATCAACAGAGAGTGTTATTGGCAAAAGAACAGCAAACAGATCAATGGAACAGAATATAGAGCCCAGAATAGACCTACATAAATACAGTCAACTGATCTTGTCAAAGGAGCAAACGCAATACGATGGAAAAAAGATAATTTTCAAAAAATGATGCTAGACTTATATGACAAGAAATAACGTACAACTGAAACTTCACAATGATGTAAACTGTTATGAACTCAATTGAAAAAAGAAAGGCGCTAGGACAACTAGACATCCACATGCCAAAAAATGAATCTAGACACAGACCTTACACCCTTCACAAAAATTAACTCAAAATGGATCATAGACTTACATGCAAAATTATAAAACCCCCAGAAGATAACACAGGAAAAAGTACAGATGACCTTGGGTTTGGCAATGACTTTTTTGATACAACAAACACATGATCCATTAAAGAAATAACGGATAAGCTAGACTTCATTAACATTAAAAATTTCTGCTCTGTGAAAGAACTGTCAAAGAGAATGAAAAGACAAGCCACAGCCTAGGATAAAATACTTGTAAAAGACATGTTTGATAAAGGATTGTTATCCAAAATATACAAAGAACTCTTAAAATAAACAATAAGAAAACAACCTGATTAAAAAATAGGCCAAAGACCTTAACAGACACCTTATCAAAGAAGATGTACAGATGGCAACTGAGCATGTGTAAAGATGTGCCACATCATATGTTATCAGGGAAATGCAAATTAAAACAACGACATACTACTACGCATCTATTACAATGGCTGGCCACAACCCAGAACACTGATAACAACAAATGCTGGTGTATATACATCCATAAATCTGTACTTTCTGTTCAGTTTTGCTGTGAACCTAAAACTGCTCTGAAAAATAAAGTTTATTATTTAAAAAAAAATAGACAAATGATATCAATTCAAAAAAGAAACAGATGGCCAATAAAGATATAAAAATATACGTGACTTTATAAACTAAAATGAAATACTGTATTTTTTCACTCAGAGAAGCAAACACCAAAAACTGGCCATATTCAAGTGTTAGTGACAATTTGGGACAATGGGCTTTTTTTTTTTTTTAAAGATTTTATTTTCTCCTTTTTCTCCCCAAAGCCCCCCGGTGCATAGTTGTATATTCTTCGTTGTGGGTCCTTCTAGTTGTGGCATGTGGGATGCTGCCTCAGCGTGGTTTGATGAGCAGTGCCATGTCCGCGCCCAGGATTCAAATCAACGAAACACTGGGTCGCCTGCAGCGGAGCGCATGAACTTAACCACTCGGCCACGGGGCCAGCCCCTGGGGCAATGGGTTTTTATACATTGCCAGCTGGAATGTAAACTTGGGAGAGCAATTTGACAGTACTCTGAAATAAATTATGTGTACACTTAAAACACAGCAATTCTACTTTCTACTTCTACATAAACACTCGAGAAAACTACACAGCAATGGCAGCAACATATATTGTTTATGGATATATACACACACACAGATATAGATACATGCATGTGTGTATTTATGTATTTTTAAAAGTACTGGAAGGATACACACTAAACTTATGACAGTAGTTGCTTTGTGAAGGGAAATTAGGAGAATGTAACCCAAGAACTTTACCTATACTATTTAGACTTAGAAAAACTTTGGTAAAATGATAAAATATCAGCTATTAATTCTAGATAATAGGAATTAGGTAATTAATTATATAATTCCTTGTACTTTAAAAAATTTTTTCTTAAAAATGCAATTAAACATAAAAAACATTATAATTTCAGAGTCATTAGATCAAAACAGTAACGTCCTGTATCTCTCCCAAATCTATGGTACAAGAAAGTTAGGTACCAGTAATAATGACAATAGTTCCTACTTTCTCTGATGGCTGAATACTTCCTGTCATATGACATAACTGGGTCAGCCAAAAGTAATCCAGATGTCATTTCAGAAAGCATAACCATTTCAGAAAGAACTACCATAAGAGTGTTCAAATTGCAGATTGGTTAAGGAAGACAACACTCATGATCATTTCCTTAGGAGCTGTGTCAGGCCTTCACTGGAGGAAGAGATACAATCTGCCTCAATCACTAAAATCAAATAGTGACATGTGAAGGAAACACTGCAAAAGCCAAATCCCTCTGAAAATAATGCCTGTTCTCTTCTCCTTCCCATAAAAACAAATTAAGTGATCAGAATAAAGTATTATAGAATAATAAATACCTGATATACTTCTAGTAAGGAAAGAATCTCTACTAGATTCCTCCTGTTCCACTTTAACTCAACATTTCTTTATCTTAAGTAATATAAAAACTTAAAAAAATAAAGCAAAAATTTCACATACACATACATACAAGGTAGCAACTCGAAGCTTATCCTTGAGATAAGCTACACGTCAGTCGTCAGTTACATATACATCACACAATTCCTACTTTCATGAAGAATCTGTCTAATACTTACTGAAAGTCTTACAGATGTCAGAAACAGCTTTGAAGACTCTATCAGAGAAATTCACTTTCACCTTCACATACTTCATGTTGGGAAGCTGCAGGCGAAGAAGTTTGTGCTGGGGGGTGAACTGAAGCTTCGCATCTGCCTGAATGCCATACTTATCCAGCGTCCAATGTGTCTTAAGAAGCCAAGTTCTTTTCTTTTCCCACCAGAGAGCATGGTCAGACCAATCTTTCTTCACATCTATTACAAAAACAAACAAAATACTTAAAAATCACCAAGATTACTTTGAGAGAAATTACAAGCAGAAAACTAAATAAATGAGTATTTAATACAATTAAATACTAAGTGCCTGTTTTGTGACAGGTACAAAAGAAATACTAAACAGCTAAGAAAACACACTCTCTGCCCTTGAAAATCAGTATACAAGGTAGCTGAGGCAGAATACACAGGGTAACTAATAATGCTTAAATAAGGTACAACGTGGGACATACGGATGACAGAGAGAGTAAATACTCTCTGTACTCATTCAGAGAACACAGAGAACCCCGGAGACTGGCATGGGAAGGATTAATAATGAAGTGGAGTTGGTGGGTTCTGAGACCAGCCTTGTGGAATGAACAATACTCTGATGATAAAGGAGGTGAGAAGGCTGACACTGTGAGGCCACAGAAGCGTGCTGAGGAGGGTAAGGAGTAGTGAAAAGTAAGATGGGGAACCAAAGTGGACACACCTACACTCCTAACTGAAGAAGAGAACACAGAAAAGCACACCTCCATGAGGAATACTCTATAACCTAAGAGAAAACACACACAAACTACATCCCAACCATACATGCTGTCCAAAATCCATTCCAAGAAAAGTAACTTACAAAGTCACACTGTCCAACTTTCCCTCCCAATATATTTTGGTACAAGTATAACAAAAAACATTAGTATCTGTTAAACTGTCTTTAACAGTCTTATGCAATTAAATTAAATGAAACCAAATAATGAAAAGAAAGCAGTTTACAAAAGATTTGGCTACCCCCAGATAAGGCACATCATAATAAGCTTGCAAAATAAAATCCCACTTCATCTCATTTTTAAGATAGTAATAAAAGAGACTTTGTAGATCAATTATATGTTAAACTAAGAACCAAAAAATAGGGATATGATATTTCAAAAAAGAATAATTGCCAAAACAAAGCCTTCCAAGGGAAGAAAAAACCCTGGAAAACAATGTTCTTGCAAATAAAAACAAAAACTATTATCATGATTCTGATATGAAGCTCATTTTAATACAGCTTTAAAATGAACTGATCAACTTTAAGAAGATAATTTCAAAGTATATACTAATCTGGAACATTTTTTTAACACAACTTGTCTACCTGAAAGCCCCAGGTAGTAAAAAATCAAATTTCCACATTGATTATGTGCCTAGAAACACATTCTATAATGGTGAAATTGACTTGATATAACTGAACTTCTCTTCACTATGGAAGAGACACAAGTGGAAAAAGACTTTCAATTCCCCAGACATTAAAAAAGCATTTCAATCAGTAAGTATTCAATGGGAGAACTGCAGTTACTCGTGATGATACTGCAATTTTGAAATTTTAATGTTTGTTTTGGAAAAGCCCAGTCAATCATGTTATTTGAAGTGTGGCACCAGAAATACACATAACTGCTATTTTACAACTACTCACCTAATTGTGACACAATGTATATAGTACCCTGCATCTTAAATTACTTTCCAGCACAGAATTTGTCAACTAAGTTTTAGAAATAGCAAATCTGGCGGCCGGCCCGGTGGCGCAGCAGTTAAGTTTGCACATTCCGCTTCTCCACGGCCTGGGGTTTGCTGGTTCAGATCCCAGGTGCGGACATGGCACTGTTTGGCAAAAGCCATGCTGTGGCAGGTGTCCCACGTATAAAGCAGAGGAAGATGGGCATGGATGTTAGCTCAGGGCCAGTCTTCCTCAGCAAAAAGAGGAGGACTGGCAGTAGTTAGCTCAGGGCTAATATTCTTCAAAAAAAAAAAAAAAGAAAGAAAAAGAAATAGCAAATCTGCTCCAGCTTACAGAAGACAACCAAGGTTGAGACCTTTTCATATATTATGAAATAAATGGTCACACATGTTACAGATAGTTTACTTTTCTCTTCACGAACACAGAACCCGGGGCCAGCCCATGGTGTAGTGGTTAAGTTCAGCACGCTCTGCTTCAGTGGCCTGGGTTTGTGGGTTTCGATCCCGGGTGTGGACTTAGACTACTTGTCAGTCACGCTGTGGCAGCGACCCACATATAAAGTAGAGGAAAACTGGCACAGACGTTAGCTCAGGGCTAATCTTCCTCAGCAAGAAAAAAAAAAAGATATACAGCAGGAACATACAATCAATAAATTTGCTCCTTTCAATATTTAAAAAAAAAAAAAGGATTAGAGAACCCATGGCAGAAAAAGATAACTTGCAGAGAATGACAGTAACCAAGGACAGTAAGGCTGAGCTGAACTGAATTAACGGTAGGTAAGTACAAAATACTTTCTTCCCTTCCCTTCTGCTGTACTGTGGTGCCAGTGTCAACCATTAAGGAGCTACATCATATAGTCCCAGTGCAGGGAGAAGGGAGGACAAGGCTGTTCCCTGCTAAGAGTAATAATAATAAAAGGAGGAAAAGGCTGTTCCTGCTAATAATAATGATGATAATAATAATAATAATAATAATACAGCCTATAATTAAATCACTTGGGTTCCCCCAAAAGGCAATCCTGGGATAAGAACTTGGTGCAAGCAGCTTATTTGAGGTGAGGGAACTCCCAGGAAGCACACTGGAGGGGATTAGGAAAAGTGAAAGGGAGGGAGAAAAGCCGAGGGACGGTTCCTGCAGTGGTGCGGATGACTGGAGTGCAGTCCTGCGGGAGACCTGCTGAAGAATCATGTGCACACGCCTTAGAACTGTCCCACCAAGAAAGGAGAAGGCTGGTGTCTCAACCCATTTCCTTGGCTGAGGGCTGCTCCTAGGGCCATTAAATTCCCAGCACTTCCCAGCAGCCACCCTGCACTCAGGCAGAGCAAACTCACAAAGCCCAAAATATTTACTACCTGGATTTTTGTAGAAAAACTTTGCAAGCCCCTGATGCAATAAAATCTCAACTTTCCATCAATTAGATTACAAACTCTGACCTCACAAACAGGCACCTCCCTTGATCTTCCCCTTTAAAATCTGACCCTGCCCATCAATTCCACCTTGGTTTTTCACACCAAAGGAGCAGCCCACCTAAATTCAGCAAGAATAAACACAGACAAGGAGGGCATACGATCCAAAGATTATGTACTAGACACCAGAGGAGCAATTTGTTTACCTCCAAAAGGAAAGAATATCTCTTACTGACAACATGGTACGACCACTCATCTTTATCCACAGAAAACAGCGAATAAGTAACAACATAGGAAAGAAAAATTACACCAAATAAAAGCAGAAATAGGACACCAGAAAAGATATGAGGTGTCAATTGTGCATGTACCAAGAGACAAAAACAGAGAAAAGCAGGCATTCTGATGCCAAAAGAAGTAGACAGTGTTGACGATGGAATGGCTGGACTATGGGAGCCTGTGACATTTGTTCAGATAGAGAATTTTTGGTGGCATTCTTGAAGACTCAACCTAATCATCTTTAGTTATAGAGTAATCACTACTACAAAATAAGAACCAACAGCATCTATAAGATATTTATTAATTCAATAAATATCTACCGAACATGTCCTATCTGCCAGAAGGCACTGTTCTAGTGCTGGAGACACAGTGACGAGAACAAAGCTCCAGCATCTTCGAAGAACGCCAATGTGAACAGAGTGAAGGAGGTGAAGAAAACAGGAGATGGCATCAGGCAGCTAGTAAGAAGCCTTGTAGGTCATAACGCTGATCAGCTTTTATTATCAATAGGAGAGAAGGCACTAGAGCAGTGGGTTTTCAGCCTGTTTGGCATCTGAGCAACTTTTCAAATACACTAATGCCTGGACCCAACCCAAACCACTTTCGGTGTGGGTCTGAAAATTGGTTTGAAGCAGGGGAGTGATTTATGTTTCAAAATCATGATAATTTTTTTTTAAGATTCTATTTTTCCTTTTTCTCCCCAAAGCCCCTCAGTACATAGTTGTGAATTTTTAGTTGTGGGTCCTTCTAGTTGTGGCATGTGGGATGCCGCCTCAGCATGGCTTGATGAGCGGTGCCATGTCTGCGCCCAGGATCCGAACTAGGGAAATCCTGGGCCGCCAAAGTGGAGCGCGTGAACTTAACCACTCAGCCCTGGGGCCGACCTCATGGTGACTTTTAAGAATTGCAGGGCAGGGGTGTGCACAAGTGAAACCGAGAGACCAGGCAAGAAGCCAATGTGGGAGTGGAAACAATGAAGTTTGAATTACAATGGCTAGGCAGAGAGGAAGTAGAAATAGGAATATAGACAACTTTTCCTGAGTATTTTGTTAGAGTGGCAAGCAGAATAATGGATGGTAGATGGAGAGAAAGGGGATGGCAAGTGTACGGAGTGTTTTTAGTTTTGTTTTTAAGAAGGGAAAGCTATTACAGCATTATTTAAAGTGACTGGAGTGATCCTGTAAAGCTCAAAATACATTTACAATTATTATCATTCTTGAACTGTCCCTCAGCAAAGTCACTGTATCAGTGTCACTTCAAAACTTTTTACAGACTTGACTGAGCTCTCTTAAATATGCAAGACGACGTTTTCCCAACTTCTAGAAAATCTTTCTTTGGAGCTGACTTTGTATTATACAATGGATCCTAGTTTGAAACTAATAATATCTACACATCAAGTTCCACAATTGGTTCCACTCAGGTTATCACAAATATATATCTATACTATTCAGAAGTAGCAAAAACAAATTTTATACACTGATCAAAATCCCAAGAAAAATAATGGTATGCCACCTGAGAATCATTCACTGAGGCAAACATAAGAACCAACTGTACGTCAAAAATACTTAAGTGCACAAATTGTAAAGCAGTATATCTCAATGCAATAGCTCTTGAAAGTACTTAAGTTATCTAGTACATTACAGCATACTTGACTCTACAGCGGCAAGTTAAACCGTAACACACTATGCAACCATAACTTGTATATATACTCTGTGCACAACAGATTTCAGATATCAACACACACATTTATGTATTCCTCTAGTTAAAGGCTAAGTAGAACCATAAAAAAATTATGCTGACTTTAAAAGGAAAATGGACATCTACAAATTATGAAAATAAATAATGGCAAGCAAAAGCAAATGCCACTCAGTCAAATAATGGTTTATTTTTGTGTGGTATTAGGATTTATAAAGGAACGGAAGTTCCCTACATCTGCATAATCTAAAATTTTGGAACTTTCCATGCATGTAACTCCTCTCCACATTACAACCTAGACCCTGGACCATGTTCTAAATAAACAAACATTTCTGCTTTTTCAGAATGGCGGCCTTGGTGTTTCAAACACAGCATTAGACAAGTAAATGCAATAACACACTCAGACACATATAAGAATAATCAGGCCAGCACTTGCCACAGGAGTAGTTAGTAAGCATCACCAAACCAGACTTGTTTAATCAACATTATAAAACCATTCAAGGGGGAGACCATGCTCAACAGCATGCTCTAATAGTCAAGTTTTCCAACCTCATGATTTTCAGTTATGCTCCAGCTATAGCTTAAAAAAAGCTATAGCTTTTATTTGGTACATTGTGATTTTAAAATTTTGTTTCTAGATTTTCAGAAGCAACATACCATAAATACAAACTTTCTCAGAAACAAAAACTAAGGCAGAAAATGTACTATTATGAAGTTATTGTTTATTTTCCTTCTTTGGGAGAGAAAAGAAGGGATTTCATTATTTATAAATTTAGCCTATTTAGTAATTTTTTAGAAGTTAAGAACTACTTGGATTATGGTTTAATATACCTAACAAAGGTCTTACTTGTATAATAAAGTTTGGTAAAATATGTTAATTTTTCAAAATATTTTGCCAGGATTCCGGAAAGAATTATTCCTGTGTTCTTCTCTTATTTAACAGATCCAACCACGCTGTGCTCTGATGCACATAAAAATAACAATATCTAACAGGTACTCAAATTCATATCATTAAAATTGCAAATAGCTAAAACATTAACTAAAGAAATAAAACTCTCCTCCCTTGACTATAACAGAATGCTCCTCAAACTCAAGAAGTGGCTGCATATTTATTCTATAAAGATACCATGTGTGTATTCTAAGGAACTGAAGGCTTAGGGTTTCACTACTGGGGCCTTAGTATACAAAAATTGTTTTCTTCCACTAAATAACTTTTGGTATCACAGCTTTCCCCTGCTCCATGAGTCACAAAAGAAAAACAAATATTTCAAAAAGCTTTCTACTATAGAGAAAATATTACGCGCCTATTTATGTAATGATGGCTAGCTTAGAGTCTAGAAAATACAAGCACAAAGAAAGGGGATACACTATTGATAAACCGTATTTAATCTTTTCTTAATAGGGCTACCAATTCCTACTCAACAGTTTTGATACAGGCTTCTAAAATGCTATTATTTACTTTCCTTTAAAAATAATTTAATTGTTTAAAAAATCAAGAGAATGCTAAATAGAATGTTAACCAAGTAACGTTTTTTCTTAGGTACCCACATTAAAAAAAATAACGCATTAGTAACAGCTTGCAATGAACAGAAGAGAAGATGTTAGTTTTAAGTGGCTTAGATTTCTAGTTGTATATTTAAGAAATAATATTCATTCAGAAAAAAATGCAAAGTTTGGCATTCTCCTGACTTCCATAAATTGGAATCAACGTTTACACTGCATGAGACAGTCTCTGGGTGGGCAGCATCTTGCTTTAAATGCAAGTGCAGAGAAGCTTTCTGGGCACACGCCCTATTTTTGGTAGACAGGTATTTCTGTATTCTGCTAACATTCTTAACACTTTCTGCTGTTTCCTTTTATTTTAGGATCCTCTTGAAGCCCAAATTAGATAGTATAACTCATACCACATTCAAGAGTTTAGCCTGTCTTTACTGATGGCAAAGAGCACTTCAAGCCTAGTGTGCTGGTAACAAAGCTACTGAGCAGCTGCTTCTGACACGACTGCAAGCGAACTGTAACTGACAAACCAGCTAACGTCACAGGCCGGTGTCCTCCTGACCTCCAAAATAAGACTTTGAAATTCCTCTTCCATCATGCCATTCACCTTTACCATCTAGTCACACTTATCTACCAAACTTAGACGATTTCCTCTCCTTCATTTCACAACCAGGCAGACTAAAACAATTACTATAAATTTCTGGCCAAGAGGGTCCAAGCTACCACTGGGCAATCGGACTATGTTTCTTCTCTTCTGGCCACCACTGTACTTCAGACTTCTCAACACTCCTCAAATTCCTGAGCATCTTCCTTCTCAGGAGACAACCGTGGATTCTACTTCAGAAAATACAGAATCCATCAGATGGGACTATTTTACCTGCATGCCAACCAAATCTACAAATCTTGCATTTGTACCTGCATGGGTCTCCTGCCTTTGCATTACAACGAAAGAAATGTCTCTCTTCCTATTTATCTGAATCCAATCCCGCTACTATGTAGGCTCTGCTGCACCTCCCAGCTTCTAGGAATCATGCACTTCTTACACTGGCTCCCTGAATATCTCCTCCATTCCCAAGGCTTTATTTATTTATTTATATTATTATTTTTTTGTGAGGAAGATTGGCTCTAAGCTAACATCTGTTGCCAATCCTCCTCTTTTTGCTCAAGGAAGATTGTCCCTGAGCTAACATCTGTGCCAATGTTCCTCTACATTGTATGTTGGACACCGCCACAGCATGGCTTCATGAGTGGTGTATAGCTCTGTGCCAGGATCCGAATCAGCGAACCTGGGCTGCTGAAGCGGAGCACGCGAACTTAAGCACTATGCTACCGGGCCAGCCCCTCTCACGGCTTTAAATGGCATTTAAACACTTACATTCCTAATTTTTCTCTCCAGTCGAACCTTCTGCTTGGAGCACCAGCTTTTACGTACTACTGCCTATCTTACATCTCCACCTGGATGTCTCACAGGCATCTCAAACTTAATATATCCAAACACAACCCAATTTTCTCCTGTCTCTACTGTTACTAAAGAGCACTAATCATCAACCCAGTTGCTCAGCCAGAAACCCAGAATGGATTCTTCTCTTTCCCCTATTCCCCACGTTTATGAGCAAGCCCTTCAGTTACACCTCCAAAAATCTCCACTTCAGTCTCCACTGGCACCACCCTATTTCAGGTCACCATCACCTCTTCCATGACTACTGTGACAGCCTCCTACCTGGTCTCCTTGATTCCTTCAGCACTGTCCACACAACACCCAAACTGATCTATTCAACACTTTCATGTCACACCTCTGCTGAAAATCCTTTAACAGCTTCCCATTGTACCGAGAATAAAATCCAAACGCCTTATCATGGTCTACAAAGCCCCACACAATATGGTCCATCTACTCCTCTAAACTGATCCTGTGTGTGCTGCTCTTCCTCTGCTTCAGCCACACTTGCCTTCTTTTTATTCCAAGAACTGTCTAATAAGTAAGCTCCTTCCTGCCTCAGTGGCTTTGCACATGCTATTCCACTCTTTGAATGTCTAATTCCCTCTCATCTTTCCAATTTTAAATTCCATGTTCTCAGAGAAGCCTTTCTTAACCACCCTAAGATGAGCTCGCCAATGTCCTAGGTCCTTCCATTTTTCTCTCTTTCAGTACAGTGTGATATGACTTATCAAAACTGAATTCACTTTGTTTGCTGTTCCCAGGAGCAGCAGAGGTGTCTTTCTTCCCTATTAGACTATAAACTCTGAGAAGACAAGGACAATTTCTATGCTGATCACCATTATATCCAGCACATAGCACAGTGCCTGGCACACAACATTTAATAAGTTAATGAGTTAAGTTAATGAGTCCTCATATTGAAAATTTTAAAGATCCTTCATTATTCTAAGAAAATATTAATCCCAACAAGGAAACTATTCTTAAGCCATCAAGAAAAACAGTATGTTAGATTTATTAATTTAGTTGTATGTTTAAAAATCCATTTTATCTTCTTCAACTTCAGAATTAAAACATGCTTCTATGCTAACTAGAAGTGTGGCAGAAATTCCCCTGGACATGGGGAATCAAATGGAACTGACTTGTTCTTCTTTCCCACATCTAAAAATGATGAATTCCTGTGGTCAAGACAATCTCTACTGTGCAAAATGATTATGTCCCAAAAGTTCATTTATAAGCCTTAGAATTCAGATTCACCACAGAGAAACATTATAAGCAATGGTAAGGTTCCAAATCAGACTGTTACCAAATCTAAAATAACCCAAAGTGTACTACTAGCAATATATACTATTCTGATCATACCATAAGGCTTTCCGCAGAATAGATGGTGAATGCTTCAACTTGAGATGTAAAGAAAACTCCTAGGAGTGGCATCTGCAGAGCATGGGTCAGCGGGTAGAAGAAAGGGAATGTTGCTGCTAAGTGTGAGGGAGACAGATTTCTGCTCAAGTAGAGCACGTGGCTGCTCCCTCACCATCTTTCCAAACTCCAGGAATTCACCTGCCTCCTTCCTCTTTCTCGGCTACAATTCCTTTACTAATAAGCTAATGACAATAGAAGGGCGTTAGCTTCTGCTTTCCTCTCCAATTGCTGAAACAAATATACAACTCTTCTAAAGTTTCTAATGAGATGTCATTGCCAATTGGTAGCACCTAACATATTCTCATTTAATTCTTACAAAAATGCCAAGTGGTAAATAAGTTATTATAATCCCTGTTTTGGAGATGAGAAAACCAAAGGACAGAGAAGTTACGTAACTTGGCCAAAGGTCACAAAGCTAGTATACACAGAAGATAGGATTTAAATCCTGATCAGTGTGACTTCACAAGTGGCATTCTTAAATAACACTTCATTAACCAAGATAAAGTTATTCAGAAGAAAAGCAGGTTTGGACATGTTGAATTTGAGGACAAAGGACTAATGCTAAGATTCACTTATATTTCACAGTAAAATCCTGATGATGATTACCCTGCACATTTCTTATAGGAAATAGACAGGTATTGAGGACTAAGAAAGAAGATAGACTGGATATCTACAGAGAGGTAAAGAGACTATTAAGCAAAGAGGATGCCAAAGAGAGTATGTTTCACCTAGGGGCTCTATTTCTTTCCTTCCCTCAACTTAGCACCTGTCTTTCCTATTCAGAGCTAAGTGACCTGCACGCTAAGAGGACTACTGTGGGGTAGATTTCAAGCAATCTTGACGGCAAAGGGCTGCAGCAGAGAGTAAAATTCTGGTGAGCATTTCAACAAACTTTGCACAAGTCTGACATCAACACATCTTACTGCAACTTGCTTAACTTGTGTCTTCTCACTGCCAGTGTCACCAGGATGCCACGAGGCTCACGTAAATGTGTCTGCCCACCACCAGTGTCACCGGGATGCTATGAGGCTCATGTAAATTGGCAAGTGAAAAGGTCCTCAGAAATCAACCCAACCGAAATTCTTCTAACAGATAAGGAAATCAGGTCCAGTGGGCTCAGTAACTTGCTTGAGGCACTACAGTTCCTCAGTGACAGAGTCCAGTTCTCATAGATATCTGATATACCAACTGAATAGAGATGGTCAGCATGCAAACATAGGTTCATAGACTAATATATGTTCACCTATCTCTGCTCACGGTAAACAAACACTGCCTCCCTGGCACACAGAAACCTTGTCACCAGAGACTGCTATTCCATTAGGGCCTCCCAGAGGTACCGTGAAGGGTCACTCAAACCATTCCATTCTTCTGTCCGATACTATCATACATTGAAATGCCAATTTATTTATACATAATGAACCCCATCCCCTACCATACACTTATCAGTTCATTAGAAGCTAATCAATTTGAGATATAGCCTAAGAAAGATAAGGGATTAACACCAGAAAATGCAGGACTGAACCACGGAAATTGTAATTCAAGAGAGGGAGAAGCTGGTTTTAGGAGGCCTGGCCTAGAACCAGTCAACACTACACAAGTTTCTCATGAGCTCACTGCCAAAATACCGAACGTGAAGGAATATTTATATTATGCACGTCTTTAACTGATTTAATAATGGCCAACTACAGACAATAGAACTCAAAAAGGTTATGGTTAGCAGCTGTGTAACTATTTTAGGGGCTGGCCCGGTGGTGCAGCAGTTAAGTTCACACGTTCCACTTCTCGGCAGCCCGGGGTTGGCCGGTTCGGATCCCAGGTGTGGACACGGCACCACTTGGCAAAAGCCATGCTGTGGTAGGCGTCCCACATATAAAGTACAGGAAGATGGGCATGGATGTGCGCTCAGGGCCAGTCTTCCTCAGCAAAAAGAGGACGATTGGCAGTAGTTAGCTCAGGGCTAATCTTCCTAAAAAAAAAATTAAATTAAATAAATAAAAAATAAAAAAATAACTTTTAAAAATGTAATTCTAATATGCAAAATTAAAGTGAGCTTAAAACAAGTGAAGAAAAACAGGTATCAACGCCAAGAAGCAATTTAGAAAAACAATGTAACCAGTTTTATTTTTATATTAGAAATCAGATTTATATTATTATAAAATGAATACTCTATCATCTAAAAATAATTGCAATACTTTCCAAGTCATTCCTCTCTTCCTTGGTAAGACTGTTCTAGACAGAGAGACCAGAGGCAAATTCCTAAATTATTCTTAATCTTATTCTAGAAGGACGACCCTCCCTTCCAGAACTACCCTTTATTCTAGAGGAATAACCCCCAATAGAATACTCAGCAGTGCATTCTACACTATATCACTACAACACTATAATCTACAACTTAATCAAAGTTTCTGTCATACAATTATCAGTATACTAGAAAGAAGTATATTCTTGATTTTCCAATCATGAAAAACAAACAGACTGCTTAAAAAAAGTCCCAACACTAATTTAGCTGACATGTACTTCGGTTAATCAATAAAACGAAAAAAAGGCACACTGGCAATGAATCATGCAAATATTTTGTAACTCAGTAATTGTCCCCCGCTCCACACTCACCCCATGCAACAGCTTAAGGGAAGACTACCAAGATCATACAAACAGCAATTACATTAACCTAATCTTTAACTCCTTGAAAGTGGATATATCTCCAAGTCCTATTTTCCTTCCTCCTCTCAGTTTTTTCTTTCTATCCAAGTACTAAGTAATTTACCTCTGGAGTAGCTTTCAATTTGTCCCTTCCTCTGCCTTTACATTGCCTTAGTTCAAGTCCTCAACATCTCTTGCCTGAACTACTATAATCCCATTTTTTACAAAACTGAGTTATCCTTTAAAATGTAAAATTGAGAATTTTACTCCTCTACTTAACTTTCCAAGTCCCTCTGCTGCTGAAGTGTTTTATAACCTCTTAACAGGTTATACAAATCTTAACCATCTATGCCCCACACTGGTCTAGCTATCCCCCCGTGCAGCTCACACTGGCCTAGCTAGTGTAAGAACTTGGTGTTTTGGGCCTCTTTAATTGGATACCTTTCCCTTACACGCCCCCCAGCCCCCACCAGGCTGACAAAATCCTACACAAAAATCAGCTCAACTTTTACCATCTCCGAGTCTTTACCCACCATCCTGTCAAAGTGGGTAAGTACATATTAGCACTCTGAATAATTTATCACATTTTGTTATAATTTATTTTATGTAACTAACTTCCTCCACTAGATTAAGGGTCTTTGATCTTATTCATCTTGTATCTCAAAGGCAGGGCCCAGGGCCTGCACATGGAATCAAATCTATAAATACTTGTAATATACAGGAAACATATAAAGAGATCTAAATAATTAATGGGGAAAATTATAATTATTTCATGACAAAAATTTTTGCCAAACATTAAAAAGAATCTTACTGTTGGTTTTAAGTGTATACATGGAAACGAAAAAACAGTAAAACTGGTATTTAGTGCACTGTAATTGTAATTTAAAACATTAGAAACACTGAGAAGTGTTACACTTCTCTGTAAAACCTTATCCAGGGTAGTTTAAATAATGCTTGCCTATGTCTTGGCAAATTATCACACTCCTTTCTAAGTCTGGATCAACTTTCAACATTTTATCTTTTGTACTTGCAATGTCATGAAACATCTCTGAGAGCTCCTTTAAGATGCAGTTGCTTTTACTGGTGTTACGTCCTCAGAGACATCTTCTCATCCTTTCTGTCACACGACTTTCCTCATTTATGCCCATAAATCTGCCTTCTCTGAATTCTTTTGGCTGTACATCTAGAGTCTCTCAAATGGTGACAGCACCCACATTCCTACAGTGAGCTATTTCTTCTATAACTCCATTCATATTTGATGCAAATTTCACTTCCAGCATTATCACTTTTTGTTTCTTTCCTGCACATTTATCTTTGATGGCCAATTTCTTCTTTCAATTACTCATTTTTGTAAAATATCTCATGAGTTTATCAGTGGAAGACAAAGAGGCAACACAACTACACACTTTGCTGTCTAGGCATGAACTGTATAATGGATATATAGCAACCAATCAGGGAAAGACTTTGAAGTAAGTGACATGATTGGTCACTGATCATGATGCACATCTGTTATTTACATAGCGAACTGTGGACTGAAGAGCTAGAAGCAAAGTTTGTACTTCACGCAATTACTCAAGGCTAAAGTATGGCAGTAGGGGCCAACCCAGTGGTGCAGGAGTTAAGGTCACATGTTCCAATTCGGTGGCCTGGGGTTTGCTGGTTTGGATCCTGGGTGTGGCTCTAAGAACCGCTTGTCAAGCCATACTGTGGCAGGAGTCCCACATATAAAAAGTAGAGGAATAAGGGCACGGATGTTAGCTCAGGGCCAGTCTTCCTCAGCAAAAAACAGGAGGACTGGAGGCAGATGTTAGCTCAGGGTGGATCTTCCTCAAGGCAAAAAAAAACGTATGGTAGTAACTGTAGGGGAGGAAGACATTTCCTCTAGCCACTCTGGGTCCTTCTGGCTGGAAAACGAATTCAATTCACATGAGACAAAAAAAAGGAGAAAATTAAATAAAGCTTTATAACATGTACACATGGGAGAGGCTCAGGCAAACTGAGCAACTCCCCAAAATGGTGGAAGTTCTCATCTTAACCACCACCCTCAGCTAAATACAAAGGAGGATGCTGGGGGTGGAGGGAGTCAGTTATGGGAGATTACCAGACAAGTCCAGTAAACAAGAATCATGTTATTATGCACACTTGAGTCCTTGCCTTCCACAATGATGAATTTCTAGAGAAAAGGTCATCCCCCTTCTTCCTGGGAGAGAGAGGGAGACATCTTTACAGATGGAGATTTCCTTTATAAACGTAAATGTCTCTTAACAAAGGGTAAGTAAATTCTACTTTTCAGAGTTTCTCTCATGTCTGCAGTTTTTAAAAGTAACCAGCCCAAAATAATCCTCATGCCAAAGAGACATATCTTGGGGTGGCCAATTCCAGTTCCCCACATAACTAAAATGTGAACCGTGTTGTTGGATGACTGGTGTTACTCAACTAAACTGTGGTAACTGAAATACGTAATATTGAAAGATTTCCAAATATGTGTCTATGTCATATTTTTTTTAAAAATGTTTTAAATCTGTTAGCAGAAGCTATAAACTGCTTCAAAGTTTACATATCATTCAAATTGCCAACATATTGCAATTAAAGTACCTCATTCAATTTTAACTTAAGAAAGTTATTTTACAGTAAGGCTTACATTAAGACTGACTAAAGCATATGAATCAACTAATTACGGAAAACATTTAGGAACTAAACTTCTGATAAAAAGTGACAAATAGGGACTGGCCCCGTGGCCATGGGTTAAGTTCATGTGCTCTGCTTTGGCGGCCCAGGGTTTCGCCAGTTAAGCTCCTGGGCACAGACAGGACACCACTCATCAAGCCACGCTGAGGCGGAATCCTACATGCCACAACTAGAAGGACCCACAACTAAAAATACACAACTATGTACCAGGGGGCTTTGGGGAAAAAAAAGGAAAAATAAAATCTTAAAAAAAAAAAGGTGACAAATTGATATTTCTTCAACATAGCTAACATTGAAAATTTAGGAACTCACTCATCAAAACAAAATAAAATCAATTAAGTTGATAAATCGCCTTTTGAAGTTACTCATAAAACCAATAATAATGTCTATCAATTTCAATTTATTATTTGATACTACAAAATATACTAACTCAAAGTAGTTGAGAAGCTTTACTGGATCACATAAACCATGCATGCAATTATACAGTGCACATGAACAGAAGGTATGCCAATTACTCATTTCCAGAGGTTAGGTAACTTCCTATCCAATCCTGAAGGCTTACTATCAATTTGGTTCAACTTCGCTTAGCTCCTAGAAGACAGGACTCAAAGTTCATGCGATGTCAATGTCTGAGAAATTCTACGAGATTACGATCAGGGCTGAATTCATCAGTTAGTATTTGCGTCACAGAAGTACTAACTGGATTTGTCTTTTAAAGGTGATCAAAGGCACTAGCTATTCTATAGTTCAAAAGAGAATTAACTTAGTAAGAGTATTTTATTGCCTTGATATTTTAAATTGATCTCAGAAAGTACTAACAAATCCCAATACAGGACTGGAGTGTAGACTACTGAAAAAATATTTATTGGAATGCAAGAGGCTTATTATTACTTAAATCTTATGTTATTGACTTATACGTATGGATGAACTCGAAATTTGTAAAAATCTGATGTCTCTCCCTGTTTAATATCTTTTACTGGCGTCTCACAGCTCTTAGTATAAGGCTGTATCTTTTAAAACCTGGCTTACAAAGGACTTGAAGCACTTGCTTGTTTCTTAAGCCTGTCAGGCCACTGCTTCCCCAGGACTGCTCCTCCGTCATCATTAGGCTTTTTCCAGTTCCTCAAACAGCCGTCCTCCCTTGCTCCACCTCTCCTGCTGGAACTTACCTTCTCCCAACCTGTTGTTCTTCCATCCCATGCCCCCATCCTAACATTCTCACTCTTCTGGCTAATTCCTACTCCACCTTCAGCTCTCAGCTTAAAAGTAATTTCCTCCAGAAATCTTTCCTTATATACCAGGGCAGATTCTCTGGTATGTACTCTGATAACTATTTCAATGATCACAACAGCCCTCACACTATAGCACGCACTTACTTAAAGACTGTCTTGCCCTTAAGACTACAAGTTGAGTGAGGGTAAGGAGTAAGCTAATTTTGTTCACTTGTTGTCTCTCCCACTTGTAGTACAGTGTCTAGCATTTGGTAGGCTTTCATTTAAAATAGTAAGTGGGTGAGTGAAGGAATAATGGAAGAAAAGAGAACATCATTTCCTCACTTAACTATATCTTTCCTCTCTATAATCTTATCTTCTGCTTCTCCAAGCTAGTTTCAATACACCACAAACACTGCAATCCTCAACCTGGAATGCCTTTCCTCCTAACTTTTCGTCCTGGCCCTCTTCATATAAGGCCAGTCAAGGCTCACGCTTCTCCATCATCTTCCTGTACCACTTATTCGGCACTTCACAACCAGACTGTCAGCTCAAAGCAATCTTCTGTTTTAATTTTGGTACTAGAAAGCTGCTCACATTGAGTGGGGACTATGCCTCCTTGCGTAACACAATGCTTGGCTCTCGATAAATGTTTGCTGCTGCTACTACTGATGAAGTCAAGTTCACGTATGTCTTTTATCCCCACAGAAGTCTCATGCTATATACCTCTACAACCCATCAAAAACAGAGTATGAGTGAACAGAATTTCTATCTTTATGCAGGTATGTCTACACATGAACGTCCCGTCTCACTCTAAAGCCCTTCTTTCCTAGTCTAAGTTTCTTAAGGCTTTTATTCCCCAAATTCATAAAGATACTCAACAGTGAGACACCCCAACAGTTCATTAGGATCCTCAATAAAATAACAATAAAATACCAATACTTACTCTGTGCCAAGAAGTGTCCTAAGCGCTTCACACACACACATTCATTTAATCCTCACAACAACCCTGTGAGGTCAGTCTATTATTATCCCCATTTTACTTAGAAGGAAACTACGTCAAAGCCACGTTAAATTACTTGGCACAGCTCACAAAGCTTCTGTGTAATGAAGTCAGCATTCAAACTCAGGCAGTCTGGCTTCAGGTAATGTATTCAGAGTTTAGAACTATTAAACGAAATTTACAAAAGCAAGAAAATAAGAAGGGGTTTCCACTTAAATACTAAACACAATGAAAATTTATTTATATAGATTATTTTAGTCCACAATTCAAAATTACGTTTTCAGTAGTATTTAAAAGATAACTGAGGATAACATTTTATTGAGCTCTTCCTGCAGGCATTCTACTAATTATCAGGGATTCTGTTAATCCTTTTAACACCATACTTAGTTCTTACATTAACTCCAAGAAACAGAGAAAGAAACTAAGGTTAAGTGAGATTAAATAATCAGGAGAGGTTAAAATAACATGCCAAGGTCATATATAGCTATAAGTGGCCAAATCTTAGACTAAGCTTTAAACACTAACAAAGTTTACCTTTTAAAGAAGTCATTTAACCAAACCAAAATATTAAATGTATTGGAAATAACCTTCATTTTACTATAGTTTATCTATAATTTTGTATATAACACATCTTCGTGATACTTTATATTACCAATAATGACAAAGGATAGCACAATAAAGTTAAAACACATTCCTAACGTAGTAGAGAATAAGTACATACCTTTACAAAAGACACATTCTCAATTTTTTATAAAATACTATTATTTCTCTGGCTCAGTAAAAGGAGAAAATTCACATACCACTAAAATAGACTGGACGGCACTCATCATCGTCGTCACAGCTGCAGAAGCTGTTCTCAACACTCCATGTGTACTAACTAAATTAACTCTTACAATAATTCTACGACAAAGGTACTAGTACTATCCTCACTTTACAGATGAGCAATCCTGGCACAGACAGGTAGATCACACACAGTGCAAGGCTGTTCAGCTAGAACACTGTCAAGTCAGGATTGTGACACAGTAGGCTGCTCCCCCCTCCCCCACAGTCCATGCTCCACAACGGGAGCCTTCTATCACAGCAACAGAGATCATCAACAATTTAACAAAACTTTAAATCAACACAGCAATGGTTTGCTTTTTTTGAAGTTATTTGTAATTTCAAAGGTTATAAAATTTAAGAACTACATTAAGGAACATTAAGCTGGGAGGTTTGTAACCAGTGGACATCTTCACCTACGATCAATAATGCTGGTACTTTATTGGTGTTTTATTCATAACCCTGAGTGTTCCATTAAGAAAAAACTATCAAAATCATCACTACACTGATGCTTTGAAATTACAATTGATCTTTAAAATGCTGGATGTAGTCTTTAGTTACAGCATAATATAAAAATAAGACAGTTAAATACCTGGGAAAAGATTCACTACAGATTCGAAAGCAGATGTCACCTCCTCTGGGTGGGAGGTTATCAGCTCCCTAACCTTGAAAACAGTGGAAGGGTCGCCTAAGGAGACTCTGAAGCTGGCTGGTCTTCATACAACCATCAGATAGTAGCAGATAATCAAGTCTGAAAACTGAATTGTAAAAGGAAAGGAAATCCAAATGTAAACCTCACAATTTAACCATTTATTGCTTATCTGCTTCTCCTATAAACACTAACTGACTTAGAAGCAGAAATTATTGAAACTGAGAGAAAATACCACATTTCAAATTTTCACAACATTTTACCATGTAGTTACATAACTAGGTGAGTCACTATGAATAAATGATGTAATATTCTCAACGAAGAAAAGTAGACCAGGATTTGAATAATGACCCCTTTATCCACAACAGTATTGTTTTAGAATATCTTCTAGCTTAGAGTTGCCATATTTGAAAACCAATTTTCAAAGAACTCTAATAACATTAGAAAGGGAAGGGAATAAACTTAAATGAAGGCTTATTCTGTATTAATCTACACTGTACAGATAAGCAATGAGATTCTCAACAGTGAAAACCCTGTTTTGAAAAGGCAAAAAAAAAAAATCACAGCTATTACGTGGTACGGCTAGGACCAGAACTCAGACCTAGTTAATTCTTTCTATAACATTAACCCCTGAAACTTTTGACTGTTCAAAGATGCTTTAATACAGGTCCATTTTTATGGTTAAAGTTCTAAAATTCTAAGTTTTCTAGTAGAATGATGATAAATCAGTTTTCACTGGACTATTTTACACCTCAGATTCTATCAAATTAAAATTGTAATTACATTATTTTAAATTGATCTGATGCAATTATTTCCTTTCTGATACATAATCATTACTATACCCCCATATTCCCCCTGTTAACATATAAAAGGAGATAGAAGCGATACAACTTATAGGACAAAATCTTTGCGACCTTGATTAGGCAGATTCTTTACATATGACAATTTTTAAAAAGCCCAATCCACAAAAGAAAAAAATTGATAAAATGGACTTCATGAAAAGTAAGAACTTCTTCTCTTTGAAAGACAGTGTGACAAGAAAAATGAAAAGACAAGCCAGACTGGGAGGAAATACCGCAAAACAGGTATCTGTTAAAAGATGTCTATCTAAAATATATTAAAAACTCTTAAACTCAATAAGAAAACAATACAATTTTTAAAAAGTAGGCAAAAGATATAAAGACACTTCACTAGAGAGATATACAGACGGAATATAAGCATGTGAAAAGCTCCCCAACATCATTAGTCATTAGGGAACCATGCATTAAAATCACGAGATACCACTATCAGATTGACTAAAACTAAACAAAAATGAAAACACCTGATAATACCAAGTGCTAGGGAGGACTCAGAGCAATCGGAGCTCTGACAAATTTTCTTAGTTCTCATACAATGCTGACAGGCATGCAAAAAGACGTGCCCACTTTGGAAAAGTTTGGCAGTTCTCATAAACTTAAGCATATACTTAGGATACTATCCAGCAATCCCACTGTTCAAGTTACCCAAGAGAAGTTAAAACATATGTTCATGAAAATGTAAGCAGCCCCTTTCATAATCTCCCCAAACTAGAAACAACACAAATGCCTTTCAATTGGTGAATGGCTAAACTGTGGTACATCCACAGAAGAGACTACTACTCAGTAGTAAAAAAATCTCTCTCACACACACAGGAATGCTTCTAAAATGTATTAAGCTAAAAAACAGTTTTTTAAATAAAATAAAATGTTTTATGCTAAGTGAAAGAAACCAGACTCAAAGCTACATACTGTATGGTTCAATTTATAATATATTTTTAAAAAGGCAAACTATCAGTGGTTTTCAGGAACTGGGGTTGAAGGGATGGGCTGATTGTAAAGAAACACAAGGAAGCCTTTTGAAGTGTTGGAAAATACTGCATGTTCACTGCGGCAGTTTTACATGACCATATATGTTTGTCACAACTCTGCACACTATACTAGAAAGGATGAATTTTACTGTATGTAAATTATATTTCAGTAAGCTTGACATTAAGAAAAAAACAAAAAAAATTTATGCAAATAATTTGATACAACTGAATTATAATGGATACGAATTTGTAACCACAAACTTAACTGTAGAAAGTCACATCTCAAATAAAGAAAATTACTTTAAAATACTCTTCTAGAATATTTGTTTACTTCACACTGGATATATATACACCATTTTGTAATGTACCATAGTATTAGCATTATTTCTGCTTCAGTAAAATAACTATTGAAATAAAAATACTGCATACATTAGCTTTTCTGTGAAACCACTTTCATTAGTTTCTAAATGGGCCCAACGTTTTCATGTGCCAAGAAACAATCTTTCTTTTTTTAATTTATTTTTAAAGATTGTTTTATTTTTTTCCTTTTTCTCCCAAAGCCCCCTGGTACAAAGTTGTGTATTTTTTGTGGGTCCTTCTAGTTGTGGCATGCGGGATGCTGCCTCAGCATGGCTTGATGAGCAGTGCCATGTCCAGGATTTGAACCAGTGAAACCCTGGGCCACAGAAGCGGAGCATGTGAACTTAACCACTCGGCCACGGGGCCGGCCCCAAGAAACAATCTTTATATCATTCCTTTGTTATAACTGAATAGAAAACATTGCTCTTATAAAATGCATGAAGTGAAGAATTTACTACTAAAGGCTGCATGGCTATAAATTTTTCAAATCTCTGGAATACCATGATCCACTTACAGTTCCATTCCATTTCAGAAATCTCATGAAAACAGTAGTTAAATAGCTCTTTGCTACATTACAGAGGCAGGTGTGTGTTTGGAAGTGAGACGAAGGGTGGAATGAGAGGTATGTCTCTTGTTGATTAGGGGTGAGAACACGAAGCAGTTCCAGACTAAGCTCCTTCTGAGGAGTACACCCTCCACTACTGAAACCTACTAAAGTCCAGTAGTCTAATTTACATTTTAACTCCTTTTAAAAGTTTTTTTTTCCCCCAGTTCAGTATACTCAGCGACTTTCAACATCACTGAGAAAACAGTCACTCTCATTTGTATAGCACACGCATTATATAATGTACTTTCATATGTACTATCTCATCAAGACCTATGAGAAAGTTTTTTTTTTAATTGCCATTTTACAGATGTCAAAACACACTCAGGTTGGATTAGCTGTTCAGATCACACAAACCAGCAAGTGGCAAGGCCAGAATGTTGTTTCCTACTATTCTGTGTATCCATTAGCTTCTACCACAGTATGAAGACAGTCAACACTACAGGAAATCTATACCCAATGATGTCTAAAAATATTATCAATACCTTATCTAATAGTACGCTAAGAAGAAAACTGAAATTCAAAGATAAAGTATTGAAAAAGAACCTATAAAAATATCATTCTGGGGGCCGACCCCGTGGCTGAGTGGTTAAGTCCGCGTGCTCCGCTTTGGTGGCCCAGGGTTTCTCTGGTCCAGATCCTGGGCGCAGACATGGCATCACTCATCAAGCCACGCTGAGGCAGCATCCCACATGCCACAACTAGAAGGACCCACAACTAAAAAGACACGACTATTTACTGGGGGGCTTTGGGGAGAAAAAGGAAAAATAAAATCTTAAAAAAAACACATATATCATTCTAAAGTGAAACTCACACTGGTAAAGAATCTTACCAAAAAAGGTAAAACAATGTCTTGAGAGACAAAGGCTAAGGAACTGCTCTACAGGGTGGCAATAAAGTGTGCAAACAGGTACTATTACTTTACACGTATATTAATCTAATAGTAATAACCACTTATTACACACTCTCCTGTGGTTCCAAACTCGGCAGCCATTGTGTATATTAAAGGAGATTAAGTAGAGGCCAATTTTTTGACAATTAAATGTGGAATGAGATCCTGGATGGGAAAAAACAAAGGCCAGTACTGGAAAAACTGGCAAATTTCAAAATGGATGCATATTAGACAATAGTATTGAACCAATGTCAAACTTCCTGAATTTGAGAATGGCAACATGTAAGAGAAAGTCCTTGTTCTTAAGTGATACGTACTTTAAGTATTTAGGGATGAAGGGTTATCATGTCTTCAACTTACTCAAATGGTTCAAAAACATGTGTGCAGAGAAATCAAATGGCGAAATGCTAACTGCTCATCTAGATGAAGATTACACAGTGTTCACTATTATTCTTGAACTTGTAACTCTGAAATTTCAAAAAATAGAGTTGAAGATAAAAGGTGAAACTTCAAATTTTCTGTTTTTTTCAATAGCTATCAGACATAGTCTTTTCAGTGCCTATGTTTATAAATCTAGCTGGAATCAAAGGGTATTTGTTGATTTTTTTTAAAACAGGGTATAAAACATGGCAGCAAACAACACATAATGTATCCAAGGAATAGCCCATACTTTATTAGGTGCTATGAGAATTCTAGTAAAATTCACATGCTGTCCTCTATTTTTAAGGAGCTTAAAATTTGCTAAGAAATAGATAAAATTCAATGTTCAATTCCTATGGATCATTAACAGTATTCTAAACACTGAGTAAACTTGCTGGTAGACAGGACATATTTAACTAAAATTGTAATTCACTTTAATATACAGGATTTCACCATTAGGTGTTTCTCCCACTCTATTTCAAAAGATTTAAAAATTTTCTTATAATTTTAATATATTTCACTATGAATGCAGTGAGGTTGCGTTATGTAGACATTTTATTTCCATGAATTCAACCATAAGCACTCAGGGAGAAAAACAGGATTTCAACAGGCTAGACACCATTCCACTAAATAAGCACACCTTCCCCATGGAGCACCAAGCAAAAGTACGAGAAGGGAGCTGTCCAGTTACATATGCTTCTCTCCCTGTGTGCATCTTGCCATGCTCTGATCCTAGAATTTAAAGTATTTTTGTGTAACAAAGCCCCTAATGCAAGCCAACTTCTTCATCTGGTGCTCAACTAAAGAAATTTATTTTTTAAGTTTTTGAAGGAAAAACTAGCTGTTTTACACTTCTGTGAGATGGAATGAATGTATATCATAATCTATGATCACTTTAAGGAATTTTTAAGGGTAATTTTAATTAAAACCTATTTTTTTTGGTCACATGTGCTAATTTCACAACCTAACTCAATCCTGACATGAAACTCCAACGTAAAGGTACTCTATTTCACTGCTATGGCAAGAACATGACACACTTTACAGCAAGGATGACTTCTTTCTAAAGGCTACATTCAGAAACCTATTCCTCAAATCTAAGTCTACGGCATATACTTTTTTTTTTTTTAAAGATTTTTCCTTTTTCTCCCCAAAGCCCCCTGGTACACAGTTGTGTATTTTTTTTAGTTGTGGGTCCTTCTAGTTGTGCTATGTGGGACGCTGCCTCAGCATGGCTTGATGAGCGGTGCCATGTCTGCACCCAGGATCTGAACCTGTGAAACCCTGGACCGCCAAAGCAGAGCATGTGAACTTAACCACTAAGCCACAGGGCTGGCCCCCATACATTTCTTTTTAATTACTCCTGAGTCCCCAAACTTGCATTTTTTCTCTGGATTATTTATCTTGCTCTAACCCAACTTTCTACATTCTTCTACTCATAGAATCAGAGCTAGAGGAAACAGAAGCCACATAATCTGTCCCTCCCTCTAAGCTCATTGACCTATTGACTGGAGACTTCCATTTACACGTTCCACGTTAAAATAAATTCCTCACTCTCCAACTAATACGAATTTTTACAGGAAGGTAAAAATTTAATTGTACATGGCTTTAAAAAGACAATCTTTAGGGGCCAGCCCAATGGCCCAGTGGTTAAGTTCAGTGCGCTCTGCTTCAGATGCCAGGGTTTGGTTCCCGGCATGGACCTACACCACTCGTCAGTAGCCACGCTGTGGTGGTAGCTCACACACAAGACAGCGGAAGACTGGCACAGATGTTAGCTCAGGGTGAATCTTCCTCAGGAGAAAAAAAAAAGGAGAATTTTTATAAAGTGATACTAAAACAATACAGTGAAAAAAGCATCTCTTTGGCATTTAGAATCCTCAACAGTGACTAAGCTCTGAACCCTAATGAATAGAACAGTTTTAATACTTCTCAATGATCTCCACAGGAACATCAGGAAATCTCATAAAATTGGGCCTCTTCCTTAGAAAATTTATCTTTTAATACAATTATTTTCTAATGTTATTCTGTGGTCTCTTATTTTTATAATCCTTATCCCTGATGTTTTATATTTTAACTCTTTTGTTTAAAATAAAAAGCCATATACAGGATTGAAATTTTTTAACATAAACTGCAATAAATTTTAGAAATTCTATTTAAAACTTTTGATCTAGGTTTTCAGAAAATAAAAAGGTGAAAATAATTTTTCATTTTCTGAATGAGGTCTAAACACTGAGGGGTTTGATGTTGAGACTATTTGTCTAGTATCAGCCTAGACTAAGTCACTGATGCAAAAAGTTCTGTGACGTCAGGATATAATTTCCTAAAGCCCATTTCTTCATGGTATACACTCTTTATTTTCTTTTAAAATATTAGTGCAGAACGACAAATGCGTTTTACACTAAGATTTAAAAGGGACCTTTCAGATCTTTGACTTAAAGCCATAAATCTAAGAACCATGGTTTAACGACCTTAACTAAAGTGCAAAATTCTTTATAAAATTCTAACTAAATACAAAGATGTTGCTGTCACATACTAAGGAAGCATTATTCATAGACTTCTTTGAGAATCTAATGAAAGCTAAGAGGCCTCTTTCTAGAAAATTCCACACATGCACTACACACAAAATTTGAACACAATGTCAAGGAGAGGAGTCATCACAGAATCTATCAACCCAAGGGAAATAACTGCTATCACTGATTACATGGGAAGACAGTCTTCAAACACAAATCTTTTGGTATTCGTACACACTCCTATAAGAATAAGGCTATCAGACTGGCATCTGGAGTTTGAAGACGTAGGTGAATGCTGCGATACCTTCTGTGCCGTGGCACCGTAACTGCTCCAAGGCCACAACAGCCTGGTTCAGCTAATTGTCCAGCCCTGCTCTGCAGTCCCTTGAGACATGAGACCCTGTGCCACCTCACCCCTATTATCATCTACTCCTTTTTTCATCTAGACACTGCAAGCTGCTTTGACTTCAGCTACTGACAAGTAGCCATCCAGTCTGCCCTCTAATACCCTCAATGACACAATTTAAGCTTTCAGAAGGCAGACCAGGCCAATTTTAGGCAACTCTGAAGAATTACAAAGTTCTTTTCTGATCTGATTGGCCTGGTCCCTAAGTTCTAAATGCTGCCCTCCTGAATTTCTCCTCTATTTACTTGCCAACAGGTAACAAAACAGCTTTCCATTCAAAGCACCTAATCCTAAAGTCAGGAGCAACAGTTTAGCTCTACTTTTACCAAACAGGAAAGTCAGAATTATGCTGAAAAGCACTTTCTATTTGGAAGTCAAAATATAAGAAGGTCAGTTCTGGTTCAGTTCAAGATAGATGCAAGGTTTCCAGGTACACAGCATTTCCTACGTTAATGGGCTTCTTTTCACTGCATAAAAAATTAAAAATGCATCAACATTAAAAGATTTATAGGTACTTAAAATTAGTATCAGTTCTGTCAGCAAGTAGTTTATTCTCTGTATTTCTATTTCTGCCTGTAATTTTGTAACAAACAGTCCTAATCAATGCAATATAAATACAGAAGCCATTACTTAATTAGATAAAAACTGGCTTTCAAGAACTAGAAGTTGTCTCAGTCACCTTCAACAGCTCCTTTCTCACAATAAGAAATATCTCCTATTGAAACCAGTATATTGATAAGGTCCATTTTTCACGCATAAAGCATGCAAATGATTGTTTCCTTTGAAAACAAAAGAAACAGCAACAATTACACGTGATATTTTCTTGCTGGACAAAAAAGGTTCACAAATATTTGCAAACCGCGATTGATTTAGTCAAATCACTTAAGAGCAATGTTAACCAAAAGTTAATTGTATAAAAAATACAGCAAAATCTCATTTTCAAGGGGCTTCCCAGAGGGCTCTCTTCCGGGGCTGTGTCTCAGCGTCAAACAACGCAGAGTCCTAAGCAGGAGGCTGTCTTGTAAGGAGCTTCTTTTTGGTCCTTCAATTATTAAACTTCCTGCAAGGATACAAAAAACGTCCACCGAAACGAATTCTGTCTTATTTTGCAAATTGCTTGGGGGCACTATTTGGGTAAGTGTATATGGAAAGTATACAACAATCCCCGGGTTAAAAATGCATTTCCTGATCAAAAACCACTCCGCCACTCTTCCAGAGTAGCTTAAACAACGAATGCTGCGTTTCAACAAGATCCCCCGCAAAGAGCTTAAAAAGACAAGGCCACACACGTCACCTTATCAGAACTGCATCACACACAAAAGGCACATTAAAGCTCAGCAAGACTGTCCTCCGGGCATTTATCTTGTGATAAAATCCTCCAGTGAATCATTTCAGTTGATTCTTTCAGCTGAAAATGTTTTTATCCATCACAAACAAAATATGTACTGCAAAACTTTCTTATACCTCATTTTGTTGAATATTTAAAACTGAGTCAGTTAAAAATCGATCCGCTATATATTTGTACCCGAGCAAACACTCTCAATCTCGAATTAGTTTAATCCTGTCTTCTTTTCCACATAAAATTCTTTCACTAGCTTGTCATTAATAGAAAAACCGAACGCTCGACACAGCTTCCCGAGAGGGCAGCCCGCGAGGACCAGGCTCCGCACCGGCGCCGGAGCCGCAATTTTCCACCACGGTTTCTTCTTAAATAGATTTTGCATCATCCTCCATGCTAAACGTCACCAACTTTCAGATCCTTTGAAGATTCGCTGATAAGCGCAAGCCTGTGATACCCCCGTCGCGTTCTCTTGCGCGCTACTCCCATTTCTTTTAATGCGAAGAACTAAGTGTTTTCTCCCGTTAACTACGCAATTAAGTTTATTAACGGGGAGGCTGCAATCACCACATTATGAATATTTCAGAAAGTAACAAAACAAAACAAGACGCAAAGAGGAAAAGGTCCATTTGCTTAAACACTGAAAGCTCTTACTTTCTTGAAGTATTTGCGGGACGCCGAGCCAGATTTCCAAAGCGGCCCTCCCCCACCGCCGGCCGCCCCTCCCCCCGTCCGGAAGGTCGCCGCCGGCACTCACCGAGCTTCTCCACCAACTTGAGCATCACCCCTCCGATGTGCACCTCCCCGGTCACTCTGAGGGTGACATCGCGGCTCAGGTCCGTCACATGCACGCTCAGTTCCCACGTCCCGTCCGCGTAGCAGCCATCCGGCATCCTGATCCCGTCCAGGGCCATGGCTCCTTCCTGCGCGCACGGAGGAAACGGATCTCGTCAGCGTCCCTCCCCCAGGCCGGCAAAGCCCACCGAAGCGGCCGCGCGCGGCGCGAGGCGAGGCCGGGGCTCCGCCCGAGCTGGGCCGCGGCGGGGCAGGACGGGGCGCCCGCGGCCCTCCCCCTCCAGGCCCGCCGCCCGGCCCAGCGCCCCCGCCTAGCGGCCCGCGCGGCCCCCGCCCCTCGAGCGCCGCGCCCGCCGGCGGCGCCGCCCCGGCCCGCACCTCCCGCCGCCGCGCGCCCCGGCCCGCCGGCCCTCACCGCGCTCCTCGCGCTCCCGGCCAGAGGCTCGCGCGGCGGCGGGCCGGGGCCTCCTCAGCCGGCGACGCGCTGCTCCCGGCCGAGCGACTAATGGAGTCCGGCCGCGCAGCCCCTCGCCTCCCTCCGCGCGCTCCACCCCTGCTCCCCGCCCCTCAGTCCAGCCCGGCGGGCAGGGCGCCTGCTCCCTCCTCCCCGCCGCCCGCGCCCCGGCCGCGCGGCCCACGCCCCTCCCCCACGTCCCCGCGGCCGCGCTCAGGGCGGGGGTCCGCGGGGGCCGCGCTCGGGGCGGGGGGGTGGCTGCGGGGGCCGCGCTCGGGGCGTGGGGGTCCGCGGGGACCGCGCTCGGGGCTGGGGGCTGCGGGGGCCGCGCTCGGGGCTGGGGGGCCGCGGGGGCCGCGCTCGGGGCTGGAGCGCCTTGGGGGCCGCGCTCGGGGGGGCGGGGGGCGTCGGGGGTCCGCGTGGCCCCCGGGCTGGGGGCGGGGCGGCGCGGGAGCTGTGCGGGGGAGGCGGGGAGCCGCGGCGGCAGCAATCTCGGCCGCGGCGAGCCACTGCCCTTTTATGGAAATGAAGGACCCGGCGCAGGGATGGAATCCAACATCCGGGCTCTCGGCAGCGGGACCTGAGGAGGGGAGCGAGGGGGGCGCAGGGGGGCGCAGGGGGGCGCGGGTGGGCGGCGGGGCACTCCCTCCGGCGCTCGCGGCTGCGGCTTTGCAAGGCCCGGCGGCGGTGGGCGTCTGCGCTCCCAGGCGGGGGAGGGGGCTCGTCCGTGAGAAATGGCCGCAGGAAGTTCCCAGGGCAAGGTCGTTTTGGGGGAAGAAAGTCCCCTCGCCTCCTCCCCACACCTGGAGCGAGTCCAGAAGTCTCCGGGCGGTGAGAAGTGTCGCGCTCCGGGAGCTGGAGAGAGGGGCTCGGGGCACAAAATCTTTAAAAAGTAAATGCCCAAGCCAGCTCCATGAACATCCCACAAAAGAATGCGAAAGCCCAGAGGGAGGTGAACCACAAAAATTGCTTTGCAAGCAGTGTCCGGCACAATCAGCAACTCCTACTGGACTCCCGAGAGTCTGCATGCGCTCTTAACCCATTCGGAAGCTCCAACCAGCGAGTCAAATGCATCCTACGATGCTCTTGTTTGAGGAAAAAAATTCAGTGTAGTGAGCGTTACTCAGAGACTTTCTCCAGCCTCTCCAGCTCTTTATACTGCACCTATTTGTGTATTTTCATATGCAACTTAGAACTAACAGTCTACTAAGGCTTTAGATGGATATGCATCCTCTACCCCGCCCTCAGCCACACCTAGAACGAATTTTAACAACTCTGGAACGGTGCCAGCAGGTACAGGGAGAAACTAAAGAACTGTACCTGTTGGGACTGACGAGTGATGGAGAACCACCGTCCTGCTTGCCCCTTTACTTACACTTCCTGTCTACTGCTGCGCTCTCCAGGGCGCTCTGTAAGGAAACAGCTTGCCAGGAAAACTGTCTCGCTGGCAAAAGCATGGCTCAAAACATTTAGGTCAGGAGTAAGGTATCCCAGGGGCCATAAAAGACTCAAACACTTTGAAGAGGAACCCACCAGGCAAATAACCCATCGTTTATCAACACAATTGGGAAACGAGGTTAGAGAGGCCTCAAGAAAGGGGTGGAACCCATAAAGAAGTGAAAGGAAAGTAGAGAAATTTAGTCAGATGCCAGAGGTTTGGCACAAAAAATAGGGAAAACCACTAGAGTATTTTCAGCTAGTCATCATGGAGAAATTGATGCCTTGAGTTTGTAGTCTCTTCACTCTCCAATTCTTTCTTTCTTTCTTTGAGGAAGATTAGCCCTGAGCTAACATCTTCCACCAATCCTCCTCTTTTTGCTGAGGAAGACTGGCCCTGAGCTAACATCCGTGCCCATCTTCCTCTACTTTATGTGTGGGATGCCTGCCACAGCATGGCTTGCCATATGGTGCCATGTCCACACCTGGGATCCGAACCAGCGAACCCCGGGCTGCCAAAGCGGCAACATGTGAACTTAACCTCTGTGCCCCTTGGCCGGCCCATTCTCCAATTATTTCTACTCATCGGAGTTCCAAATAGTTCACTTGGAAGCAATAGGAATGTCTGGAGAGGAGGGAATGTTTATGTAAATCATGGTGTTGAAAACATATAGGAAAATGTTTTTAATAAAATGGAGAATTGCCTGTTAGGGCAAGAAACTGTATAAAACTGTACATATGGCTGTAGAATCACAAGCTTATCTTTATTCACAGAAAAAAGACTGGAAGGAAATACATCAAGAAGCTTAAGTTAAGTTAAGTTAAGAAGCTGTCTGTATGTTGAGATCATGGGACATCTTTTTCCCTTCTGTTCTTCTTTATTTCCTACACATTCCAACACTTTGCACCCAAGACTTCTCTATCGACACCTCAAACTGCATGGAGCATCCGTTTCTCTGCACACGCCATTCCATTCTTGAGGAGAGACACAGCTGATAGAGCAGTTTCTGGACTCCTGGGAGGACTTTCATTTTGTGTTTTTTTAATATCCCTCAGTAAAACATGAGTTCTGTGAGAGCCGGGACTTCCAATTCTTTGCATTGCCCACAAATTTACAAATAGTTTGGCACAAAGAAAATGGAAAACATGCTGGTACCAAATCGGCGCAAATGTGAAGGAAAGAGCAGGGCTGCCCACGGAGAAAGCTCATTATTGGAGAAATCCTGGCTTTTAAATTTTACGTGTTTATTTCCACACCTTATCCCAAAAAGATGTATGGCAATGTATAAGGATGCATAAACTGTGAGATACATACATTATAAATGGCACAGAACAAGAAAAAAAAAGGCAGGAGGTGTAGGGATAGAGATTTAAAATGGAGCTGAGGATGAGGCTAAGACTTGTGCCTAAGGACCTTCACAAGTGCTCCAAGAAGCTCCGAGTAACTATGGCTTCTCAAACAAGCCCTTATAGAACCAAAAAGATCCATGTCCTTTCTGAATAGCCTCTTTCCTTCAGACAAATTTGTCGAAGCCAACTGTCCTCTCTCTCCAGTGAGTTACTTTCTGAACAACCTCCTGCCACAGTGCCTACTACTCTCACTGCTGCCCGCTTCCATGTTTCGTACATTTAGTGACACAGGGAGAGGGGCTTAATATCATAAATAACAGTTTCATTTCTTAACATCTGAAATAGCTTAATTATAGCTTTATAAGAGACTTTACTATCTTTAGAAAATCATCAGTTTATATTTGAGCAGAGTAACAGGAAGGCAGTGACCCTCCGTTACGTGCCATTGGAAGAATAATTAGATTAGGGTGGGTGCAGCTGGTCCCTTCAGGCCCTCTTTTTGAGTATTTCAAGCTGTTGCTTGCTTTGAAGATTAAAGAGGAGTCAGACTCGAATCTCTGAAACTGGGATTTTTTTTCTAGTTTATCAAGTGAGACCTTCAAGTGCATTTCTTAAATGTTTACTTCCACCTAATATTTTCCAGTGTTTTCAGATGTGGAATCTTATCTGAAATCCCCCACTGGAACCTCTAAGACAATGCAATACTTATGGAACTTACATCATACTGAAAAGGAGCCGAGAACTCCAGTGTTTGGAAGAACAGCTCAAGCAGTGAAAGCAGCAATATCCAAATAAGGTACTAAGCACTGGACTTAGATTTAGACCAAATGATACCTCACAGATCTGCCATCAAATGCAGCCCTCGGGCTTGGTAATCTGCAGGTTGACTTTAGCTTTTTCTCTGAACCCACTTAAACTGTGCTTTGAATTTCTAAGAGGTTAATAAAAAAAATATAACCACTGGGTTTGAAAGAAAGGGAGGTTGAGGGATAGGAGAAATAAGAGGTTTATGTGAGTGTGAATGTGTCAGGTGGTTAAAAATGTGCTTAAGATGCCATGTGAGGCCAGCAAGATAAAAGGCAATGAATTATTTCTGTTAAATACCCAGCGGGCAGAATTCTCTGTCTTGGGGTTTTAGGGGATAGAAAGTTTAAGGTTTAAGGGGGTAGAAATCTAGGGGCATGGAGTATGGACTAAGAACGGGAATGCAAGTTGCAGGGGCACTTTTTTTGGTAGAAGTAGGCAGTCACTGTAAACAGCAAGAAAAGGACTGGCAAACTGAGAAACAGGGACGATTTGCCAGGAGTGGGGCTGGTAAAGAGGGGCTCTGACAGAACAGTGAAATCTCTACTTCAAGGGGACAGAAATGCATTGCTTGCGTTTACTGCAGAAAACTGTGCTGGGTGACACTTTAAAAAAAAAATTTCCTCTGATTTAAGTTCAAATGTCACGGCAGCTTATGAAGTGCTCTACCCCTGACAAAAGTATGAAATGTTCACACATACACTTAGACAAACGGGGTAGTCAGTTAGCACTGTATGCTTAGCACAGAGCAGGGCACTGAGATAGACATGTAGACATATAACAGTCACAGGCTCCTAAGGAAATTCTGTCTAATGCAGGGAGCTTCTATTTAAAAAATCAGAAAGCGGGGCAGGCCGCATGGCTGAGTGGTTAAGTTGGAGCTCCTCTTCGGCGGCCTGGAGTTTTGCCAGTTCAGATCCTGGGCACAGACGTGGCACCACTCATCAGGCCATGTTGAGGCAGCATCCCACATAGCAGGGCCAGAAGGACCTACAGCTAGAATATACAACTATGTACTGGGGGGCTTTGGGGAGAAGAAGAAGAAAAAATAAATAAATAAATTGTACACTAAATTTAAATGTTCAGTTAAAAAAAGTTTAGACTAGAATTAGAGTACACAGCCAGATAAAATGGTTTGTTTAAAAAAAAAACTCAGAAAGGATATGCACACACCAAAAGAATAACATTAGAACCCTACCTTACAGCACATACAAAAATTAACTCAAAATGGACCATAGACCTAAATGTAAGATCTAAACTATAAAACTTTTTGAATAAAACATAGTAGTAAACCTTTGTGACCTTGGATTAGGCAATGGCTTCTTAGATAAGACATCAAAGCAAAAGCAACAAAAGAAAAACTAAGTTGGATTTTATCAAAGTTAAAAATGCATATATTCCGGAAGACAACATCAAAAATGTGAAAAAACAACTCAGAATGGGAAAAAATATTTGCAAATCATTTATCTTTTGAGAGACATATCTAGAATATATAAGGAGCTATTACAACTCAATAATAAGACAACCCAGTTAAAAATGGGCAGATGATCTAAATAGACAGTTCTCCAAAGAAGGTATACAAATGGCCAATAAGCGGGGGCAGTCCTGTGGCATAGTGCTTAAGTCCAGCGCACTTCGCTTCGGCAGCCCAGGTTCATGGGTTCGGATCCTGGGCGCAGACCTACATCACTCATCAAGCCATGCTGTGGTGGTGTCCCACGTGCAAAATAGAGGAAGATTGGCACAGATGTTAGCTTAGGGCTAATCTAAACAACAACAACAAAAAGTACATGGCCAATAAGCACATAATAAGATGCTCAAGATCATGAAGCATCAGGGAAATGCAAATCAAAACCACAATGATATAATACTTCACATCTACTAGAATGAAAGAAAAGAAGATGATAACAAGTGCTGGCTAGGATATGGAGAAATTGCAACCCTCACACGTTACTGGTGGGAGTGCAAAATGGTGAGTTGTTTTGAAAACAATTTGGCAGTTCCTCAGAACATTAAATACGGTTCCCATGTAACCCAGCAATTCTACCCCTAGGTATATATCCAAGAGAATTGAAAACATACATACACACAAACAGTTGTATACAAATATTAACTATAGCCAAAAATGGAAACAACCCAGATGTTTTTCAAGTAATGAATGAAAGACATTTGGGTTGTTTCTATCTTTTGTTTATTTTTAACATTCATAAACAAGTATTTAAAAAAGTGATTCATAAAAAAAAAATCAGGGGGCTGGCCCGATGGCACAGCAGTTAAGTTCACACATTCCGCTTCGGCGGCCCGGGGTTCGCCAGTTCGGATCCCGGATGCAGACATGGCACCGCTTGTCAAGCCATGCTGTGGCAGGTGTCCCACTTGTAAAGTGGAGGAAGATGGGCATGGATGTTAGCTCAGGGCCAGTCTTCCTCAGCAAGAAGAGGAGGGTTGGCAGCAGATGTTAGCTCAGGGCTAATCTCAAAAAAAAAAAAAAAAAAACAGATGGGAGAAAAACTGTTACTCTAATGACTAAACTGTGAAGTATAAACTCACTTTGAGGACTGTGATAACTTAGCCTCTGGAAGAAGCTCATGAATGAAGTCATGGAACGTTTTATGAAGAAGATAAAGCAGTTTGAAGGAGGAGATGGACGAGGCCTACTGAGAGGAGGAGTGTGTGAAATCATGAGGCAGAAGTAAGCATGTCATGTCAACCACCAGGGAGAAGAAAGGAGGAAATGCCGAGGAGGTGCTCTAGGGAAGAGCGAGCACAGAGTGAGGCCAGAAGACGGGGGACAGGGGTTTAGACTTGGAGATAGAAAATGGAGAGCCATTAAAAAGTTGGTGCACAGTACTAACATCATGAAAGCAATGTTCAAATAAGATTAATCCAGTAAAAATATGCCTGATGGAATGGAAGAGCTAGGGACTAGAATCCAGAAAGTTGGTTTGGAATCTGTCCATAATTTAAATGTAAGAAAAAGCCTTTGGCTGCTAAGGTAGGTAATGGGGGTAGGGGATGGAGAGAATTTCAAAAGAATTGTTATCAAAAGCTTTTGAACATTTTGTTCTAAGTGCTGTGCAGGGCATTTTAACGGTTCCTCCCAACAACCCTGAGTTTTTATGATTATCCTCATTTAACGTGAGTTAACTGATGGCTAGATTGGTTATCTGGTTACATAATTTGTCCTAAACCATGCAGCTGGTATATGGAAGAACTAGGATTAAAATCCAGGTCTAGGGGCTGGGCCTATGGCCTAGTGGTTAGGTTCAGTGCACTCCACTTATGCAATCAGGGTTTGGTTCCTGGGTGTGGACCTACAGCACTTGTCAGTGGCCATGCTGTGGCAGTGACCCACATACAAAATAGAGGTAGATTGGCAAAGGTGTTAGCTCAGGGCGAATCTTCCTCAAGCAAAAGGAGGAAGATTGGCAACAAATATTAGCTCAGGACAAATCTTCCTCAGCAAAACAAACAAACAAATAAAAAAAAACCGGGTCTGAAAAAAGAAGATTTGAAATGACTCAAAGTTTTCATGTTTGGGCGGCTGGGAAGAACAGTGGAGTTACTGAACTGGAGAACAGAAGCTGGGAGGAGCGGATTTCAGGGACCAAGGGAGAGATGAGGTGTTTTGAAAAAGAAATATTGAACTTGGAGGGAAGGCCATATATCCCAGTGGAAATATTTAGAGGGCAATTAGATAAATAAGCCTGGCAATGTTGTGAGAGGAACCATCACACAGAGAAATCATTAACATAGAGGCTGCCATAATGGATGGCTGAACCCCCCAAAATGAGACTGACCCTTGGGTAACTGCTCCTGAAAGGCAGGAGCAAGAAGAAGAGTAATCTGAGGCAATGGAGAAGAAAGGATCAGAGGTGGGAAAAGAAGCAGGTTGGTCCCGTGTTAGGCAAGCCAAAAAAAGAAAGAGAAAGAAAGGAAGTGAAGGAAGGAGAGAGTGAGGAAGGAAGAAGGAAAGAAGGAAGAAACCATTTCAGGAAGGAAAGGAGGTCAGCAGTATCCAAGATGCAGAGAAGTCCGGGAGAATTAAGATTGCAGAATGTGAGGACTGGCGAAAATCATTGTTTACCTCGCAGAGGACAATTTTATAGCTGACTTAAGATGGGCTTCAAAGAGACAAAGAAAAGAAGAGAAGTGTATCAGTGAAAGGAAAGAAGAAATAGGATGGTAATTTGGAGGTGCTGCAGGAGCAAAGACGCCTTGAGATCTGAGCATGTGCAAAGACTTACGGAAACTATAAGGGGGAAATAGTTGCTTAAAACTAAAACCAGGATCCCTCTGGGATTATCTGGGATAATTCCAAAGGTTCAGGGGGAAGTTGGAGTGGCCCTTGCCAAGGCAGAGGAAGTACACAGCAGCGTGCAGGATAGGATGGGGTTATTGGAAGCCCCAACCGTCTTATACAAGCGCAAAGGCACAGCAGGATACACAAATTAGTGCACAAACGTAATTAGACAAACAGGGTTCATTTTGTCCACGAGACAGGGGCTGGCTGGGTTATTGTGCTGTTCAGATGGATGTCCTCCCAGGAGGTCAGATTGGGGCCAGGATGTAACAAAGGAAGGATGTGACTGAGAGATTATTTCAGTACAACTAGGGCAGAGATTCAGAGGTCGTAAGGGAGCCAGTGGTGACAGCACAGATGCCAACTTGCCCAGCCCATGGGTGCTGCTGCGGGTCAGCTGGCCTGGGGACAGTACAGCCACCACTTGTAAATCACCAGAAGGCCCCGGGCCAAGAGGCCAATCCCCACAGCTGCCTTCATGCAGTCAATTCCTACAACACAGCACAAACTCCGACGGGATCTGAGTTTCCTTGTTAATGAACATGCCAGAGCCTCTCTGAGTTTCAGTGTTATTTATTGTCTAGCTGGCTCCTCCCAGATTTTGGCCGCAGGTAACCTGCTGACTCCCAACCCCCATTCTGAGAAATGCTCTCTACCCTTTGTGCTTTGTGTCACAATGTCCTCTTCAAGTGCATAAACCCTCTCTTCTTCCCAGACCAGCAGTTGCAGTTCCACTAAAAGAGCCAAACCAGAAAGTCACCTACAATGCCAATTGCCCTAGGGCCAACTCAGTCCAAATTGGAAGGACAAAAGTGCTTTCTATCTACTTGCTCCTAAGAAGGTGCTCACGTGAAAGAGGACTGACAGCAGCTGAACATTGCGCTCTGGTGCCTGGGAGGTGTCACTGCAAATCTTTTCTCTCGAACTAAATTCAACAAATAAATCATTAAGAACTTAGTAAGCAAATGAAAAATGTGTGCTTGCACATATTAAAAGATAAACTCTTCTTTTCTGGATCCCATCCTCTCTGCAGAACTGTGCTCTTGCAGGTATCCACCCTAGTCCTGTATCAGCAATTTTTCTTGCTTCATCTGATTCTGTGCTTGCTTCCAGATCATTGCCATCACCCTATAAACAGACTCTACTGTTGACAAAAATAATTCATAACCAATCTATAAATGAAAATTTGGGTGAGTTTATTCTGAGCTAAAATCTGAGGACCATGGCCTGGGTCCTTTCTTCCTGAAGGAAGAAAGGGCACCAAGGAAGTGAGGTGCACAGCGTGGTTATATACCCCCAAACAGGCTGTTTCACATATGATTGAAATGTCCCTCCCACAATAGTCACAAGATTGCCCTGTTGGCACAGCGCCTGATGGACACAGCAGGTAGTGGGTCTGCTATCTCAGTGGGCGTAGCAGGAGCCTAGTCTATTGTCTCGAGCTGGGTGATCACAGGTGGGCGCAGCAATCAGTTTCTAGCCTAAGGAAAGATGCTTAATCCTTAAGGAAATTCCAGCGTTGGTGGGGGGGGGGGGCGGGGGGAGTTGCACCTTTATCTAAAGGGCCTTGGCTCTTGCCATAGGGAATATCTAAAGCAGATATACGATGCGTGCTCAACGACCTCAGTCAGGCCCTTTTGGAAAGACAAGGTCAGGCCGAATTAGGTTTACACCAAATGGCTTCCTCATATATTCCAATATATCCTATTGCTTGCCATTTTTATTTGTCACTACCATCTCCTATTTAGAGAAAGAGAAGGTCTCTCTTGATCACATATATTCCTCCACTCCCTGCTTACCGCTATGGTCCCCTTGAACACGAGATCCCTTAAATGAGATGCCTATGCAACCTCTCTTCTCCCTCAACTCTACATTACTTTTTAGCTCACCCCCAAATTGATGTCTGTTTCCATGCTCCACTGCAGCGGTTTTTACTATCATTAATGACCTGTGTGTTGTAAAGACGTGGTGCTTCTTTGGTCGTCTTCTTACTCAAGCTCTCAGCAGCAGTAGCTGCCTGTCTGCTCTCTTTCTGAAAGGCTTGCTCTTCTTGGAGGCTGGAAATCGCTGTCTCCTTGCTTTTCTTCTACTCTCTGTCCTCTTTTTGCAGTCTCCCTTGCTGTCTCCTTCTCTAGCCAGTCTCTAAATTCAGCGTGGTAGGTATGGGAATCTGTCCGGGGCCTCTTTTCTTCTCTATGTGCAGTTTCTCTCTAGCTGATCTCCTCCTGCCTCAAGACTTAAAGTACTACCCCTACGTTGAGCATTCCCAAATCTCTAGCCCAGACCTGTGCTTAGGGCTCCAAACTTGGAGATCCATGTGTAATAGGCATTTCAAACTAGCATGTGCAGCATGAGACTGACTTTCCTCTAATACCTATTCCTGCTCCTGATACCGGCTCAACACAAGGTTTTCTTTTTTTTCTTTTTGAGGAAGATTAGCCCTGAGCTAACATCTGCCGCCAATCCTCCTCTTTTTGCTGAGGAAGACTGTCCCTGAGCTCACATCCACGCCCATCTTCCTCCACTTTACATGTGGGATGCCTGCCACCGCATGGCTTGCCAAGCAGTGCCATGTCCACACACATGATCTGAACCGGCAAACCCCGGGCTGCTGAAGTGGAACGTGGGCACTGAACCGCTGCGCCACTGGGCCAGCCCCCTCAGCACAAGTTGGCATAAGGGAAGCCATATTGTAGAAAGGAAACTGTATTGTAACTTTAAATGACCTCTGACTAACTAGCCCAGACATGCTCTGTAGATATTATGGCCGCTCCCAGCTGCTTTATTTTATTTTATTTTTTTTTGAGGAAGATTAGCCCTGAGCTAACTACTGCCAGTCTTCCTCTTTTTTGCTGAGGAAGCCTGGCCCTGAGCTAACATCATGCCCATCTTCCTCTACTTTATACATGGGACACCTACCACAGCATGGCTTTTGCCAAGCAGTGCCATGTCCGCACCTGGGATCTGAACCGCGAACCCTGGGCCAGCGAGAAGTGGAACGTGCGAACTTAACCGCTGCGCCACCAGGCCGGCCCCTCCCAGCTGCTTTAAGATGATAACTCTGTTCTTTTGAGTTCCTTAGGAATGTGATGACCCCCAGGCAGAGAGCCTTTGCTGATAGCCATCATCAATGACAACTGAAAGAGCAGGGTGTAGGGCAGTTGCTCCATTCTCTGATGCATATCCAGTAAAACAAAGGACTAGCAGGAACTGGGACCAGATGTGTGGCCCACCCAGAGACCAGCCACCTCCCCCACATGGAGACTGGCCCTTGTATAACTGGCCTGTAGTCTTTGCTCTGGGAAGATGGTTCTTTCAGGCATGAGCCGGCCATCTTCCTTCTTGCTGGCAAGCTGTAATAAAGTCCTTTCTCTCCTACCGCCTTGTCTCCTGGCTATTGGCATGTCTTGCAGGGAGCAAAGGACCCCTCCTGGAGTGGTAACCCTCCAATGTTTTCCTCCTCAGGAAATGACACCACCATTTTATCTGTTTGCTCAGCCTGAAAACTAGGAGTCAGCCTTGCTTTCCCACATTCCTTTACCACTCTTCCTCCAGTGACTAATTTAACACTAGTCTGTCTCTAAAATAGCTCCCAAATTGATCCGCTTCTCTATATCTTCACCATCACCACCCTAGTCGTGGCCACTTTCTTCTCACTTGGATTATTTATCCAATAGCCTCCTAAGAGTTGTCTCTGCTCTTTCCCGCTCCAGTGTATTTCCTATGCAGTAGCTAGAATGATCCTTTAAATTGTAAATTACAACATTTACTCTTCTCTTTAGAAACATCAACAGCTTTCCATCATACTTAGCATAAAATCCAAATTGCTTACCATTGCTTAAAAGGCCTCATGGGTTCTGGGCTGACCTACCTCGCTGACCTCTCGCTGACCATCTCCAGTCAGATAGGCCTTGTAGGGGAGGAAGACATTTCCTCTGCCTGCTCTGGGTCCTTCTGGCTGGAAAATGGAAATAAATTCACATGAGACAGAATAACAGGAGAAAATTAAACAAACCTTTATAACATTATACATGGGAGACACTCAGAAAAACTGACTAGCGCTCTAAAATGGCAGAAGAGCTTACCTTAAATACCATCCTCAGCTAAAGACAAAGGAGGCTGTTGGGGGTGGGGGGAATCAGTTCTGGGAGATTACCAGAAAAGTACAGTAAACAAGAGTAAGGTTATTATGCAGATTTAAGTCCCCACCTTCTGCACTGATAAGAGTTTCTAGAGATAAGGTCATCCTCCTTCTTCCTGGTACCCAGAGGGAGACATCTTTACAGATGGAGATTTCCTTCACAAATGTAAATGTCTTTTTACAAAGGGTTAAATTCTACTTTTCAGAGTTTCTCTCATGTCTGCAGTTTTTAAAAGTAACCAGCCCAAAATAATCCTCATGCCAAAGAGACATATCTTGGGGTGGCCAATTCCAATCCCTCACACCTCCAAGAAATTTAAACTCTTGGAGACCATTAATACCAAGAGTATCAACATTGCATACAAATATGGATGTGCTTCTCAGGGCCCCATTCATGTTTAGTAGCATGGTCCCTCTGGTCTTTGAGCTGTAAACAAGTACATCAATGTACACAGATACTCTCCTCATCTTCACACCAGGAGAGTCCATTTGAGAAAATCATTTGAATTCAAGCCATGACTTTTTTCTTCCAGTGTTAAAAAAAAAAGGAAAATCATTCTTCAGTCTTCTCCACTGTCCTTGAATAGTTGGCCCTCACCCCTTCCAACCTAGCCCCATCTTTGCTCTCCCATGACTTCATCTCCTACTTTCCATTGGACATTGAAGCCATTAGGGTAGAAGTCCCTAGACTTATGCTACCAGACCTTCAGCCTGCCTGCATCTGTACACGGTGCCCATTCCTCCATTGGTGCCCTTAGGCAGAAGAGGCATTCATGTTTTTATCAAAGGTTAATCCACCAGTGCCCCACATCCCATTCCCTCCTATTCCCAATTCATAAATTCTTGATTATTCTTCTCAGGGTCTTCAGACTCTCTCCTTAACCCAGAGACTTCTTATCAGCATTTAAATATGCTGAAGTGTGTCCCATCATTTGGAAAGCTGGGTGGAGCACAGGTCGGGGAGCCTTCCCTGGACTTCCCCATCTCCTCAATTGCCATCCTCCCCTTCCAAATAGCAAAACTTCTCAAAAGCATTTTAAGCATTGTCTGCATACTCACTATCTCCATTTCCTTACCTCTGTCTTTCTGTTGAACCCATTTCATCCTTGTTTCTGCCTCCTTACTCCACGTGAGTGTCTCATGATGAGGTCATGAATTGCCTCTGTGTCACTAAATTCAAAAGTCGTTTTAACCTTCACCTTACTTGATTTCTTGGCAGCGCTTAACACTGATGCTCATTTCCTCCTTGCAACAATTCCTTTGCCTCTTGTCATACCATATTTTCCTGATCCTCCCTTGCTTCTTCTCAGATTCCTTTGCTGGCTTATGTTCCTCATCATGACCATGATTTATTGGAGCCTTTGAGGATCTGTCTGAATCCCCTTCTCTTCTCGTTTGAGGATCTCTTTTGAGGGGTTTCACCAATGCCCATGGCTTCAAATACCAGCTATATGTTAATAACTCCTAACAGCCCAGAACTCTCTCTGAGCTCCAGTTGTGTACCTAATAGCTTATTCCAGGTCTCTACTTGGATGTTCCACATGAACCTCAAACAACAGGCACACAACTGAACTCTGGATCTTTTCTTGCTGTGTTGTTTGTTAATCCACTGCACAGATCAGACACTTAAGAGTTATTCTTGATACATTCTTCACTTCTTTCCTCTTCTTAGTCCATCAACGTCTCATTTTTTTCCTCCTATATATTTACTAGATCCACATCCATTTGCTTCTCTTCATCTCCACTGCCACTACCTTAGTCTAAGCCACCATGGTCTCCCATCTGAATATGCAATAGAAGCCTCACGAGGGTCCCCACACCTGCCTTTGCCCCTTCTATTGTTTTTAGTGCTATAGTCAGAATGAACATTTAAACAATGCACATCTGATCTGATCATCCCTCTGTTTAAAACCATTCAATGCCTTTACTTTTCTCTTATGAAAAAGACCAAAATCCTTACTATGCCCCCAAGGCCCCGGCTGATCTGACCCCTGCACACTTTGCCAGCCCCATCTTGTTCTGCTCTCTCTCTCTCTTCGGCACTACCTTTCAGTTCCTCTCACCCCACAGACTCTCTCCAGCCTCAGGGTCTTTGTAGAGGGTTTCTTCTACCTAGACATCTACAGTTTTCCTCGGACTCTTTGTCTAGTTAATGACTATTATCCTTTAGATATTAGTATGTGGCAGATACTTTGACGCTCCGCTCCATAGCTGGTCTAGAGCAGTGGCTCTCAAAGTGTAGTCCCTGAACCAGCAGCAGCATCTGGAAATTTGTTAGAAACGCATTCTCTGGGGCCTGCCCCGTGGCCGAGGGGTTAAGTTTGCACACTCCGCTTCAGTGGCCCAGGGTTTCGCCAATTTGGATCCTGGGCGTGGACATGGCACCACTCATCAGGTCGTGTTGAGGTGGCATCCCACATACCATGACTAGAAGGACCCACAACTAGAATATACAACTATGTCCTAGTGATACTTTGGGGAGAAAGAAGAAGACGAGGAAGCAGAGGAAGGAGGAGGAGGAGGAGGAGGAGAAGAAGAAGAAAGATTAGCAACAGATGTTGGCTCAGGTGCCAATCTTTAAAAAAAATAAGAAATACATTCTCCAAACCCACCCAGACCTACTGAATCAGAAACTCAGGCCAGGTCCCTGCAGCCTGTTATCTCAAACCCTCTAGGGGATTCTGATGATTTGAGAATGACTGGCTTATGCTGTCCATAAAAGCGTCTTATGTCTCTCTGCCTGAGGGGGAGGGGGAAAGTGCTGAGAATTTAACATTCCTGGCGTGACCTTTAACTTCGGAGGGATGGGAGCTGGGGGATCAATGGCCCAGCCTCACACCTCTTAGTGAGAGGTTCTTAGGGATGTCCACAAAGTCTCTCTGAGAGCCCGTGTAGGACTGAGCCCTGGTTAGCCACAGGGTAACTTGCTCATTCATGGCTTTCCTCCCTTCCTTGTCTCACTTCCCTACTCCTTCACGGAGCTTCCTGGGATCGACTCTTGAATAAGTCGTATTTGCCTAAATCCTTGTATTTGGGGAAACCCAGACTAAGATACACAATGCAAATAGCTCATGTAAAGGAAGCTTTCCCTCACCCCAAACTGTGTCAGTTCACTCTGTTACATGCTTTTTTTTCCACTCTCTTCTTTCGCGTCACAGCACTTTTCACAGTTTATCCTTAGATATTTGTGATTCCTTGGTTAATGTATGCCATCCCCACCTTGAAGGAACAGTGTCTATTTCACTCTTGTTATATCCTCAAAATCTACCAGTGCCTGGCACAAAAATAGACACCTGATAAATGTTTGTTGAACAAATGACAAGGAGTGGATAGTACCCCCTTTCATTCATAACTTGCTGAAGGGCTAGCTCAGAAATTCTCAGGTTTTCTGTTGTCTACATTTCAACATATTTTTTCTTTCACATTTCTCCTAGTCTTCTCCTCTTTCTTTTTATAAAGTTCAATTTTTTCTTTCTTTCTTTTTTTTCTGCTTTATCTCCCCCAATTCCCCATGACACATAGTTGTATATCTTAGTTGCAGGTCCTTCTAGTTGTGGCATGTGGGACGCCACCTCAGCATGGCCTGACAAGCGGTGCCATGTCTGCGCCCAGGATCCGAACCAGCGAAACCCTGGGCCACTGAAGCGGAACGTGCACACTTAACCACTGCACCGCTGGGCCGACCCCAAGCCTTCTCACTTCTAAAGGAGGTGAACATATGAAAACATATTAAATAACTTTGCATTTCTGAGATTTAATCAGCTCTTATAAATTACTTTTTTTGTGTGTGAGAAAATGAGAAAGAGGATACTTCCTCTTCTCCCCACACATTTAAGTCTTTGCCCTTCTCTGTTGCCTTCATACCCCAAGAGAGGCAGTGTTAATTTTGTTGTTTAGAATCTAGATTATCAGTTGGGACAGTTTTGTTAACAGGCAAGGTTACTGTACATTACAATTTGCACCTATATATAGCCCTGTGGGTTTTTTGAGCCTGGGGCAGGCTCAACACCTTCTTCTCTTTCATTCCGTGTGGCTTCCAGAGACTCAGGTCCTTCCTATTTGGGAGAATGAAATAAGACTTCACCTAGAGCTTCCGCAGAAGCCACATCTCATTCAAGCTGGAGACCCGCTGTGTGGGGTGGGGGTGCTTGCTCAGCTGTGCATGAAGTGGAGCTGGGCTTGGCCTCTGGAGGCCTCTCTACATGCGCTGAGGTCAACTGGGGATGAAGGACACTTGCCAGTGCAGGGTCTGGGCCTTAATACAGTCAAAAGAGGACCCGAACCTTACCTCCAACCTCTAATAAAGCACGTTTCTTCAAAAACTCCAAATAGCGATTTCAAAGCTTATGCTTAAAATTGAGCATATGAATTCCTCTTCTTGGTGGAATCTTTAAATAATAGAGAAGCCCCAATAAGTCTTCCAGTCTGTCTCCCCAAAACCAGAACAAAATAATTTCCTACATTAGGCCTGTTTAATGTTTTATCTGATTTAATTTTTAATATTTCGGATGATGACTTTCACAATTTCCCTAAGGAGACCATTTTGTAATTTAATATTTATGTCCCAGACAGGGAGTGTTTCCAGTAATCAACCCAAATTTTAAAATTTCATCTTGTTCTCTTAGAAATTAAGTATTTCCTTTCTTTGAAAAGTTAAAATTTTCAAATGTGGTATAAATATGCCAACAATTTCCCATAGGCAATCTATTTCTTTAGTCTCTTCAAAGAATTTAATACCCCCAACCATTTGCTACATTGTTTTCCTGAACGCCTATCATTTTTTCTATCCTTTTATTATCTGTATGAACTTATTTTCTGCTTATAGTCTCATCCTTCTTCTTTAATTGACTATTCTTTTCTAGTGACATTTTTGTGGTAAAATATACCACATACATAAAATAATATCACCACCATCCAGCTCCAGAACTTTTTTCTCATCCCCAACTGAAACTCTGTCCCCGTTAAACAGAGCTCCCGGTCCCTGAAGCCCCAGTCCTTGGTAAGCACTGCTTTCTTTTCTGTCTCTATGAATTTGACTATTCTAGGCACTGCATACAAGTTCATTCTCGTTTGTTGAAGGAACTGATGCCTCTGAACTCTAACATGCAGTGATTTTAAATAATGACAAAATAACACTAAGCTTATTACAGCTGTATTAGTTCAAGGGTGATATTAAAAATATTCAGCGCCTGAAATGGCAGGGCCCTGGGTGCTCAGAACAAAGCTCAGGGCAGTCAGAGGGGACGACAGATGTAAAGAACAGCACGGCCCGACCACTGCTCACAGCTGCTCCGCAAATCCTGCTCTCTTACATAACTCTCTCTCATGTTGCTATTTGCCTTGTATCATTTTTAGATATTTTCTTTCCAGGTAACAATTATACAGCTGATTCGATTGGTTCCCTAATTTTTTTTGTAGGCCTAATGGGGTTGTAATCCCCCTAAAGTATATGGGAGAGAGGAATAAGCTTCATATCTCAAGGAGAATGCTGTCAGTGGCAAGCCACAGAAGACTCTGTCAAAGTTGTCCCATGTAAGACAGGGCTGAAGGCTTGGCATAAAAAAGCATTCGGATGTATAAATTCTAAGAAGAGAATTTATAATGATAAGCAAAAGGAACACATTTTTACAAAAGATACTAGGAGTTAGAAGTCTGGGGGAGGTCAGTATAATTTTCAAAAACATGCTTTCATATAAATATATAGTGAGCACATGTTAAAAACATATTTAACTCATTAACAAAGGAAACAGCAGGAGGGTAAAGTGGATCCAAAAAGGATCTGGGGAGCTGATATATGGAATTAGTGAAAAAAAAAATACTGGAATAAGGTGGCAAAATTAGTACAAAACTGGTAAATGTCCTCAGGGCAGTAAAGCCATAACCTCTGAGGTTACCTTATTGACTGGACAAAAATCATTATCAATTTTCTATGGTAATATTTAACTTTACAGAGTCTAGGCTCTAGTCAACAGTAAATGGTAAACCAAACAAAATTACATTTCCGAGACAATCAGACTTGTTGGGCATCTTGTTAGCCAATGCTCTAGCAGAATATTGAAAAGGCTCATGGTACTTTTTGTTTTATTTGTAGGTTTTGGGTACTTTTTCTTCACGATGATGTACAGAGAGAATGGCTTCTTAAATCTCCCCACTATCCTTACTGAAGACATATTTGGGTTAATGGAAAATTCTTTTTGTTCAGAATGAGGTCCGACAGGTTGGGAGAAGATGTCAATGGGGGCTTATCAAGTTCTTTGTTCCTCCCAATCATGTCACCCTGCCATTCCAGCATGATGGCCCTAGATAGTTACAAAACCTGCCTTTAACAAGTCATTGCATCTAGTTCTAACATTTGGGTTCCAAGTACAATTTCCTGCTATGTCACCAGTGCCATAGGAAAGTTGCAAGAACAATACTGTGAATACCCATATATCCTTTGTTTAGATTCACTAATTGTTAGCATTTTGTAAATTTGCTTTATCTCTTTCCCTTCTCATACTCCCACAAATATATTTTCCTGAACCATTTGAAAGTTAATTATATATGTCATGATATTTCTCTCTTAAATACTATAGCATGTAGTCCTAAAAACAAAGACTTTTTTTTTTTGCAGTAGGTACTATGATGCTTTGCTCAGATCCCTGTTCAGGGATGAAGAACTTATTGCCCCATATTTTTGGAGTGCTGCTGGCAGATAGCCCTTAGTTGGCCTTCTCGGGAAAGTGTTTTGGTCAAAGAGTCTGTGAAGCCCAAGGTCACACCCTCCCTGGGGCCGTCTGCATCCCATGACTAATTGATGTGGAGGTATAAAGGCCTGGACTCCGTCTTGACTCAGGACTACTCAGAAGGCCATTCCAGATCCAGCTCCCCCAGAGGTTGTGAAGTGTTTCTTGAGATTGCATTGCAGCCCAAACTTCCTCTCTGCTCAAGTCTGCTTTTTTTCCCCCCCCTTCCATTCTCTTCCGTAGATGTCGATCCAAGGAGCACTTCCTAATAACTTCCTGTGCACTAATCTCCATTTCAGAGTGGGCTTCCCAGGAACCCCAATCTGTGCATTTGGTACCAGAAGTAGCTTGAGAGAGCTGAAACTAATATTATCAGTTTTAGTGACTCATTCCAGAATTTCATCATCACAACAACTAAAAAGTACTTTCTCATGTTAGATTTAAAACTGTCCTGTTTCAGTGGTCTCTGAGATATAGTAATCAAAAAAAGCAAGATACAGAATGTTGTATATGTATATCATGAGCTTCTATTTATTTAAAAAAAAAAAAGGGAGGAGGGGCTGGCCCCGTGGCCGAGTGGTTAAGTTCGCACGCTTCGCTGCAGGTGGCCCAGTGTTTCGTTAGTTTGAATCCTGGGCACGGACATGGCACTGCTCATCAGACCACGCTGAGGCAGCGTCCCACATGCCACAACTAGAAGAACCCACAACGAAGAAAACACAACTATGTACCGGGGGGCTTTGGGGAGAAAAAGGAAAAAATAAAATCTTAAAAAAAAAATAAAAAAATAAAAAAAAGGGAGGATATATTTACATATATGCCTTTATGTGCGTAGAATATCTCTGTAAGGAAATACAAGAAATCTGTACTAGGGGTTGCCTTTGCGGGGGGAGATCAGGGGCTGAGGGACTGGGGACTTACTTTTTACCCTCGGACATTATTCTAATTTCTGTCATGCACTGTATAACCTTCTGTTTAATTTTTTTTTTTTTTTTTTTTTTTTTTAGGATTGGCACCTGGGCTAACAACTGTTGCCAATCTTTTTTTTTTTTTTCTGCTTTGTCTCCCCAAACCCCCCCTGTATACAGTTGTATATCTTAGTTGCAGGTCCTTCTAGTTGTGGGATGTGGGGTGCCGCCTCAACGTGGCTTGATGAGCGGTGCCATGTCCACGCCCAGGATCCGAACCCTGGGCCGCCACAGCGGAGCGCGTGAACTTAACCACTCGGCCACGGAGCCGGCCCCCTGTTTAAATTTTTTTAAGGCTCGAAACAAAATAAGACAAAATGGTAATAGTTGCTAATTCTGGGTTGTAGGAATACAGGTTTTGTTGTATTGGTTGCAATTTTCTGTAGTTTAAAAATTAAAATTTCTAAAACCAAAAACTCGGCTGTTTAAATTTAACTCATTTCTTCTCGTGGACATAGGGACCATTCTACTTATTGAAACACTTCATTTAATTGAAAAGCATAATCAAATAATTTCTTAGCCTTTTCTTCTATATGCTAACTACTTGAATTAAGTTAAACTTTCATTGCAATAATATTATCTATTGATTTGGACATCTTTGTCTCTTTTCTTAGAAACTTAAGCACATTCATGATATCTTTTTCAAAGTATAATATCAAAACTAGGTATAATATTGTTTATCAAAGATCTAAGTAATGCAGAAGACAGAGCTGAGTTTTTATTAATGGCCTAACCTTGCAGAATCATGCTCAACAAATGCTCAGTGAGATTTTTATTCAATGTGAGCATAATCTGAGACTTTGATCTGTTGGGGTTTTTTGACTAAGAGAGCCAGTGAAGTCCACAAAACTGTAGGTTGCCGCTTTTGAGCCTACTGCACAGGCAGAGCAAAGGAGAATACACCCTCTCTGTGGGCGGGCAGAGATGAAGGGGAGAGAGAGATGGCTGTGGTGGGCGTGCACGGTGCCCTCTCCACAGCCCAGCAGACCATCTGGAGGGCAGAAAGATGGGGGTAATCATTCCTACCTCATAGGGTTGCTCTGGGGATTAAATATATTAACATATCACAAATATCAATAAATATTGAATTACTTTCATATTTAATATTATAAAATATAATAAAGGATGATAACATATAACAAATTAATTATAGCAAAATAAAATAAATTCTATTGATAAATAAAATTAAATTTGATTAATGTATTAATACAAATGTATACATATTAATGTATTTAATATATTAGATAAACTAATACAGGCAAAGCACTTAAAAGAGAGTCAAGCATGTAGTGTGTGTTCAATAAAAGTCAGACATTCCTATTTATCTTTGTATCTCCACTGCCTAGCACTGGGCCTGCCACTTAGTGGAGGGCTAGTCCCTGCTCATCCACTCCTTCATTCACCACATACCCAACCACCTGCTGACTTGTCAGAGGAGATTGCTTCTTATCCACTCCTCTGGTTTGATGAGGAAGGATTTTCCCCACACGCTCGCCCTCTTGCTGCACAATTATTCCACTCGCAGGGCGGGAGTGGGTTACCTGACTGGTGAGTTTGGGGAAGGCTGTTAAGGATAAGGGTGGGGGCACAGCCTAGACTCTTTCTTCTCTCCTCTCTTGGACACACATTCTGTTCTTACTCTAGGAGGTGAGTTCTGTGAGGGTCTCGTCCCACGGGTGTGTGTGTGTGGAGTTTTCCAGCACAGTGCAGCCTGGGTAAATGAGACTCCCTGATTTGGGGTTCTGTATTGAGGATACCAATGTTGCTATGCACCTGACCTTTATTTTTCAACAACTTTATTGATCATAAAACTGATATTTTCATCTCCATCTTATTGTTTCCTCCATATCTTATCGCTTAACTGCCTCTAAACCCAGGCAGGGAAAAGAGAAGTCTGACTTACAGGTCCCCTGCCTTCAAACCCCAACATCATTTAGCAAATGTTTTTGTGGTAAGTGCTGAGGAGAGACAGTCAAGGTCCGAAGCATGAATCAGAGTAAACTCCGAGAAGATATGGTCCAGATTTCCAGGCTGAAGGATAAAGGCCTAATGGGAGGGGGACATGCAGAAATGAGGACTTGAAAGAAGGCTGGGGAGCTGGCTGGAGAGAATGAGGGGACTACAGATCAGATGAGGGCCGATACAGGCAGTGTTGACGAAAATCATCCATAACCAATGTATAAATCAAAACTGGGGTGAGTTCATTAGAGCCAGATCTGAGGACTAGCCTAGCCTGGGGCCTTCCTTCCCCAAGGAGGGAAGGGCACTAAAGAAGTGGGGTGCACAGAGTGGCCATATACTGTCTTGGAACAAAGAGTATACATCACATATGATAGGAATGTCCCTTTTACAGCAGTCATGAGATTGACCAGCAGACACAGCACAGCTATTCACACAGCAGGTGGCAGTTCTGCTGTCTTGAGCTGGGTGGTCACAGGGTGGGTGTAGCAATCAATCCCTAGCCTAGGGAGAAATGCTTATCCTTAAGGACATGCCAAGGTGGGGTAAGTTGTATCTTTATCTCAGGGCCATTTGCTTTTGTCTTTGGGACACAGCAAATACTTAAAGCAGATGTACAATGCATGCTCAATGGCCATGTCAGGCCTTTTTGGAAAAACAAGTTCAGGCCGAATTAGGTTTACACCAAATGGCTTCCTCATATACTCCAATAGATCCTATTGCTTGCCATTTATTTATCAGTAGGCAGGGGCCACACTTATCCTAAGAGCAGCAGAGGTGCCATTGAGGACTTTGCATTTTGAATGGTCTCTTTGACTGCTCTGTGGAAAATGGATTGTAGGGGCCGGCCCTGTGGCCGAGTGGTTAAGTTGGCGCACTCTGTTTCGGCGGCCCAGAGTTTTGCTGGTTCAGATCCTGGGCGCAGACATGGCACCGCTCATCAAGCCGTGCTGAGGCAGTGTCCCACATGCCACAACCTAAGGTACTCACAACTAGGATATACAGCTATGTACTGGGGGGCTTTGGGGGAAAAGAACTAAAAAAAAAGAAGATTGGCAATAGTTGTTAGCCCAGGTACCAATCTTTAAAAAAAAAAGTAAACAACAACAACAACAACAAAAAAGAAAATGGATTGTAGGAGACAAAAATAGATGCAAGCAGACCAGCAGGAGTGAAATCAGAGGATTTATGGTCTCTGTGTGGAGTGAAGTGATGGGAGGAGGACAGAAGAGGACAGATTTGAGTGGTATTTAGGAGGCAAACTTGTCAAAACTTGGTGACGGTTTGGACGTGGGATAAGAGAGATGGAAGCGTCAAAATAAGTCCTGGGTTTTCAGCTTGGAAGCCTCACTCACTGATGTCAGGAGTAGAGAGAGACCAGGTGTTGAGAGAGAACAGGAGTTCAGTTTCGACATGTTGAGTCTCCTGTGCCTTTGAAACATCCAAGTGGAGTTGTTCAGAAGGCACTGGGGGGGCTGGCCCCTTGGTGTGGTGCTTAAGTTTTGGTGTGCTTGACTTCAGTGGCCCAGGTTCGCAGGTTTCGATCTGAGGTGAGGACCTACACACTGCTCGTCAAGCCATGCTGTGGTGGCATCCCACATACAAAATAGAGGAAGTTGGGCACAGATGTTAGCTCAGGGCCAATCTTCCTCAGCAAAAAATAAATAAGTAAGTAAACAAACAAAAAGGCATTGGATATGTGGATCTGGAGTTCAGAGGAGAGAGCTGGGCAGAAACTATGCATTTGTGGGTCATTGCACAACATATATATATATATATATATGTCCTCTCTCTCCTCTTTCCCTCTCCCTGCCCCTCCTCCGGTCTCTCTCCCTCTTCTTTCCCTTTGTTGCTCTCTCTAGATAGTAATTAAAGTAATATATATAGTAATTAATTGGCTTCCCCCTCCCCCTTGCTCTTTCCCTTCTTCCTCTCCCCCATATATATAGTAATTAAAATAATAGATATATATAATGTAATTAAATCAAATCATGTGTAGTAATTAAAGACAAGAGTGTGGTGCAATCCCCTAGAGAGAAAGTGCAGCCAGACTGGGAAGAGAAGTGGCCTTAGACTGGGCTATGGGGATCTCCAACAAGTAGGGGTCAGATGCCGGAGGAGTGACCCCCCCACACAGCCTGAGGAGCAGCAGCCAGAGACGTAGGACGGGAAACAGGACTGCGGAAGCCAGGGAAAGCCAGCGTTCAAAGAGAATGTGTGCTGCACTGAAACGGAGCGCTCACAGATGGCTGTGCGCCACGCAGCCTGACTTTAATTCCTTTTTATCCAGGGTCTCAGAGGTCGCATTAATTTTTGCTCACTGCCTATGCTGGAAGATACCTGGCCTCACACTCTCTGCGCTCACTGCTCACTGAATGCCAACTCTTAATACATCCTGGGGTTGATGTCCTTCCTCCGCTTTGGGGAGGAGATGAACTCCCAAGGCCCGCAGGCAGGGCTTCTCATGGGAAATAGCAGACAGAAAACAAGCAAGCTCTAAAACTGGAAACCCGACGGGCTGCCCCAACCCAGGACCAGGACGGGAATAACGGAAGAAAACGGTTTGCAAGCTTTCTGTTTTACATTTCAGGGTTTGAGTTTTATGAGGCACTGCTGCCCCAAATGCTGTAACAATTACAGCCCTTGAGTGCCTGCCCATGGGGCACATCCCAGCACTGGCAATTCAGGACCGGAACAGCAGGGGTCACCGTCTAGGGGAAGATGGGTGACAATGAGGCGGTGCTGCGTGTGACAGAGCCTGCAGCGAGGGGGCAGGTGGAGCCACATCTGCTCACCTCTTCTCAGTGTGTCTGGATGACACTTGCTGGGAATGTGAATAGGACCTAACACCGCTTATCCCTTTTGCTCATCTTTGGCCTAAGCTTTTTGCTTTCGGGGGTGGTAAGGGTGCCAGGCATCAACACTCTTCTGTGTCTACTGGTGGTTATTAAAGCAAGAATGGTAAAAACTAGGTGGTACAATTACTCATAAGCCACCTGGGAGCTGGAACTTCTTTTGGTCACTGTTATAACCACAATGCCTGAGGCAGAGAGGGGCTCTGTGTGTGTTCCGTGAATGCATGCATGAATGAACGAATGAGAGATCATCTTCACCAGTTATTATGCAAACAGGGAAAATCCTATCATCTGAAACAGGCCCTTGACCTCAGCCCCTGCCAGGGACACAAAGGTGAGCTGCCGTGAAGCGCTGGTCGAGCCCGTCTGCCTCCCCCGCCCCCCCTCTCCTGTGCACGCGGCAGAGCTGATGACGCCTCCGCTGATGTCCCTGGGCTAGAGGGAAGGCAGGCCCTCGAACCCCAGAAAGGGAAGAGCTACTGCAGGGTTTGCATCTGGTAGACACTCAGCAGATGCTTTTGACTCACTGATGGCTGTCTGAACACTGTCCTTCTGGGCTGGATCGTGAATCAGTTAAGGTCACTGTGGGGCCGCCTCGCTCACAGCAGCTCCCCAGGACTAACACATTCCTGAAAACTGGAAAGAGGCCACCTTAATGTCGTTCTGTATGAAGGATGGAAGGGATGACCTTGAAAATTATTAAGCTTGCAGCAATACCCTGAAAAGTAGCATAATAAACCAGCAAAATATCAATTTAGAAATGCTGAGAAGAGAACGAAGCATAAAGTATATTTTGTAGGAAATGATCCTTGTCTGACTCATCTAATTTCCTTCTAGGCAGAGGGATAAGCCTGGTTGAAGGAAAGGGAGCAATAAATTTAAACAATTTTTGAACCTATCAAAAGTTTTCATTTTGTCTTGTATAACAACTTAAAATGACACAAACATATTCTAGGCAGATGTATTGGTAGGAGGATTAAACTCTAAGAGGAGTCGCTGTCAGCCATGTAATAAATATGTTTCAAAGGCTCGTGCAGGTACCGGCTGTGATTCCTTTCTACAAAGCCTATCTACCGCACACTTACTATCTTCCAGGCACTGTTCTAGACTCTGAGGACACAACATTGACCAAAACAGACTGAAATCCTTGCCCCACGGAGCTTACATTCTAGGGAGAAGAGAATATGCACAAATGGTGCGTTAGATAACACCAAGAGTTAAAAAGAAGACAAAAGCAAGGAGGGGGAATAGAAAGTGCGGGGGAGGAGTCACTATTCTAGAGGGACTGGCTGGTGGAAGGCCTCGTGAGAAGGTGGCATTCGTGTAAAGACTTGAATAAGCTGACAGTGAGTCCCGCAGACCTTTGGGGAAGAGGGCTTCGGATATGAAAGTAGCACGGGCAAGGCCCCTGAGGCCGGAGCGCGCCTGGTGTGTTGCATTGAAGCTGCAGTGGAGTGAGTTGGAGCTGAGGTCAGAGAGGCAGCGGGGGCCAGAGCAGGACATTTGCTGCTTCGAGCGATGAGCCCTGGACGTCCCGTACTGGGCAGCTCTTCACATCTGAGGGAACAGTCCATCACGTGGTCCAGGTGGGAGGCGGAACACCGTGGGCCCCAGCCTGTGAAGTGGGACCGACACTCTCCCCGCTTCCCGGTCAACGAGAGCAAACAGGCTGCACACCTGGTGGTTCCCACTCAGGACCTGGAGCCACAGGAGAAAGAATGAAAGCTGTGGGCACAGGCATAGCGGCAGTGGGAGCCCCATGGCAGCCGTGTCTGCGATCCAGCACGGGCAGCACCAGCAGCAGTGCCCTTGCGCTGTCACGGTGGATATGCCTTCCCACCCAGCCTCCCCGAGGTTCTGTCCGTGTCCTGAGTCTAATTCTCCAACCTCCCATCTTCTGTGAACTAACTGATAAATCACTGAGAATTCTCTTTCTGCTTAAGTTAGCCAGAATTCCTTCTTGTGCGTTGGAACTGAAAGTACTGACTGATACCTGTGGAACTCAGGATTATACTCAAAACATCCTTTATAGCTAAGGTACTCTTAGTAAAAAGCTAAAGACAGACGTACAGGGAGAAAACAAAGAAATTAACATTAGATTCATTACTACTGCCCAGAACTAGGATTTAGAGTGGATTAGCAGCTAACATCAAACAGGTCTGTGTAGCAACCTACACAGACCCACTAAATTTTGGGGTTGTTTGTTACACAGCAATAGATAACTAAGATGTGCAAATATTGTCACAATAAATTTTTTTTTTTCCTTTTTCTCCCCAAAGCGCCCCAGTACATAGTTGTATATTCTTCGTTGTGGGTCCTTCTAGTTGTGGCATGTGGGACACTGCCTCAGCGTCGTTTGATGAGCAGTGCCATATCCACGCCCAGGATTTGAACCAACGAAACACTGGGCCGCCTGCAGCGGAGCACGTGAACTTAACCACTCGGCCACGGGGCCAGCCCCACAATAAAAATTTTTAATTAAGCACTTAATTGCATTTGGTTTCAGTCAGGAAGTTTGCAAAGACAATTGTGTGTGTGTGTGTGAGATATCTCTGCTTGCCTGGGCCTTACGCTGTAGCAAATGGAACTCTCCCAAAGAAGAGTGAGGAATTCAGACCCTGGAAGAAATCCATGGAATAAAGATATGAATCATTATTACTGTATTTTGATTAAATACAGGATAAAGACAAGTTGTGAGTGTGTAGGTGCACGTATGCGTGTGTCTGTGTGTTGGGGGAAGGTCAAGGAGATATCTGAAAAACCAAAGGAGGAGAAAAAAGAATAGGGAAAATAGTCAACAGATGGGCTCATCTTTCTCTCAGGACCATGTTTGAATTCAAGAAGCATTGGAAATAAGTATTAATCTGATACACGTTCAACTATTGGTCACACAAAGTCATTCATCTACCACTCCAGTCTTCTGTGTAGAAACTGGAAGGGATGTGATCTTCCTGGTTTTGCTCACTGATGCATCCCCAAGTGACTGGAACCGGGCCTGCCTCAAAAGGCTCACTGAAAACTTGTGGCAGGAAACAAACACACATGGAAACTGTCATATAATTTTAAAAATTTACCTAATAAATATCAGATATGTAATAGAATAGTTCATCCAATTTAAGGTTTCCAAACTGATGACTGGTGAGATGGGAAGAGGTGGACTGAGTTAATTAGGGAAAGTTCCAGAAATCTATAAAATAGACATAATGCCATTACCAGAAACTCAGAGAGGGTTAGGAGGGCTAAAGGTCAAAATAAAGCCAAGGTTTGTGAAAACTATTCATAAAAAGGCTTTAAACCTATATTCTTCAGCAATAGTTTCCTCTAATTTAGATCTTTTAATTTTTAGCTCCACTTTTTTCTTTTGTTTTACTTTTTAAATTTTATTTTATTTATTTATTTTTGAGGAAGATTAGCCCTGAGCTAACATCTGCTGCCAACCCTCCTCTTTGTACTGAGGAAGACTGGCCCTGAGCTAACATCCGTGCCCATCTTCCTCTACTTTATATGCAGGACGCCTGCCACAGCGTGGTGTGCCATGTGGTGCCATGTCCACACCCGGGATCCCAACAGGCGAACCCCGGGCCGCCGACAAGTGGAACATGCAAACTTAACCGCTGCGCCACTGGGCTGGCCCCATATTTTATTTAAGAAAATAGAAAAAGGTCTTCAAATTGGAAAGTATAAAATATACATGTAAAGAGATAAAAGAGATAAAGGAGATAAAACTTTAAATGTCTCTAGGCTCCACCAGCAAGGCTTGGTGGAGGGTTCTGGGGCCTTGCTGAGTATCCTCTGTGGTTCTGCTTCAGAGGGCCTGGAGGTCCAGCATTCCTGAAGGGAGCTGTGTCTAGTCTTACAGCATTGGTCTTAAGCCCAAACATTAGGCTGAGTAGCTTCATAAGACCCTCAGGGCCCCCCTTTGAGGAAACGAGCTCTTACATGCCTTTAGTAAGTTCTAGCAGTATTTAGTTGGCCCTTTCCAACCCATCACTGCCCTCCAGCAGGTGTTGCACGTGCCATGCCTGAGGGCTCTCTTCACTAGGCAACCATGCCAATCAGCCACATAGGAGGGGCCAGCCGGATGCAATTCCTCTTTGGCCAGATGGAACACCAGCCTCTCCAGCAGCAGGTATAAACAGGATTCACATATGGAATCCCATACATGTCTGTTCTGTACTGGGGAGCAGTCAGGGAACTGACCTCTCAGCCTCTGGGATGAGCAAGGACCTGATGATGATGAGCTATGCCTTCCTCCAAAGGCCTCGGGTGCTCTGGGTGCAGACAGACATGCTGAGTCCTTCCCTTTTTTGTAAACCTCTGCTGAATACAATGTATTACCTTCTCAAATAATATTGAAGTATTACTCATCATCAAGGGTTCCAAAATGATTGAATATTTTCCCAAGGGGAACCCCGGAATGCTGCTTTGTTCAGATGACCTTGGCAGGAACTGCAAAGTTTACACATACACTGCCTGCTCCATTCAGATGAACTCATGCTCTGCTATATCATCCAACATTCTAATGGATAAACGCCCAGAAATGAACTCATAAAGTTAAGTAACTTTTTCAGGTCACTCATCTATGGTCTAACCTTAATTTATCCTTTAATAAATGTCATGTGTTGATTAGTCCACAGATTAAAAGAAAAGTTTTTGGAAATAAAGTCAAAACATTATAAGAATTACATCTAGGGGCTGGCCCGGTGGCCGAGTGGTTAAGTTCGCGCGCTCCGCTGCAGGCGGCCCAGTGTTTCCTTAGTTCGAATCTTGGGCGCGGACATGGCACTGCTCATCAAACCACGCTGAGGCAGCGTCCCACATGCCACAACTAGAAGAACCCACAACGAAGAATACATAACTATGTACTGGGGGGCTTTGGGGAGGAAAAGGAAAAAATAAAATCTTTAAAAAAAAAAAAAAAAAGAATTACATCTTGAATCATATCTTATCATATCAAAATTAAATGTGCATTATAAGCATTGTTTACAAAAAAAGATTAGGAGCAACCAAATGTCTATCAATAAATGTTTGGTTAAATGAGTTATGATACACCCACACACTGGAATACTAGTCAGCTGTGCAAAAGAATGAGGCAGCAAGTTACAAACAGGTAAGAGAAGGTTTCCAAAACATGTTAAGTAAAAAAAGAAAAGTTCAAAAAAGTATATCATGCTGAGGTAAAGAAGAGAGAAATACAAGAATATATATTTGCAATTTGCTTTTATGTGCATTAAACAATTCTGGAACTACGTATATGTAAATAATTGGGAAGAGTGGCTACACATGGAGCGTAGGAACTGGGCTAACGGAAACATGGATTGAGGCAGAGGAGACATTTCACTATACAACTTTTCATACATTTTAGTTTTGACCCATGAGAATATATTACCTATTCAGAAAACTAAACTTAAAAAGAAGATTAAATGTGTCTAACAGCAACACTTCAGTCATTCAGGTCCTCCTCATTGGGAATTTGTGGTGAATTGAACACGTCAAAGGCAGGAGTGATGAGTTCTCTCTTCATTCCATGGGGAGGGGGGAGGAGCAGAGACTCCGAAAGAAAAACAGGACTCTTGTCCCGAGTCCCCAGCGCTGCAGAGGGGTGAATGGGAAGAGAAGAGGCACGTGCCCCTGTCCTCACCCCAGCTTTCTCCAGGTCCTCTACAGGAATTCCAGTGCACGTGCAAGTTTTTGACAAAAGCCATTGGAGATAGACATTCAACAAACATTTATTAAGTACCTACAATGAGGATACAGATATTAACAATAGTTGCCTCCAGTCCATGAGAGAATCACCATCCAGGAGTCCGGGGGCGGGGAGTAAAGCGGTGTGATATAGCACAATGTGACACCAGCATCGGGGAGCACCTCCTCCAGCCTGGGAAGGTGTGTGTGCGTGTGGGTTGGAAGGGGGTGTGTGCTGGGTGTAGGTGTCAGGGAAGGATTCCCCCGGCAGGAGAGAGGTGAGCTGAGCTTTGAAAGACTACCAGGAGTTCAGTGAAGAGGAAGGTGGGAGTGCATTCAGAGAAAGCACCTGTGATGTGCAGAGTCACCGAGTCCTGGTTCTCCGGGCTTGTGGCATGGGGGTGTTGAGGGGGAAGGGAAATGGCAATGATAAGGCTGGAGAGGAGACAGCGTTATGAAGGGCTGGATTATGAAGGGCCTTGAATGCCGGGCTAAGGATTAAAATCCTGACCTAAAGGCTAAGGGGACTTCCATGCTGAGGTTTGGGTTGTGGAGAGTGGTGACCCTGGAGATGCCAAGAAGTTCAAGACGTCATGGAAGAGAGAGATGTAATGATTTGCTTGTGAATTATTGCTTGTGATTGTATTGTACTGAAATGTACACCTGCCTTACTAGGTCTGGTAATATGTACAATATTTTTTACTGTTATTTTTGAGAGTTAAGACAAAGCAATATTGTTTCAGTAGAGCGCTAACAGGAAATAGATGGAACACTCAAAGCAGGATGATTGTAGGCGGGTTTATTTACTGAGGGATAACTCAAAGGTGTGGGCATGGAGTCGCTGCTGGGGACGCTGCAGTAACCGTGTCTTGCAGCAGCCGGGACAACAACACACGGCCAGGCTGTTATGAAAGAATGTCTGTGTCCCCCCAAATTCCTGTGTTGAAGCTCTGACCCCTGAAGTGACAGTCTTAGGAGGTGGCCTTTGGCAGGTGATCACGTTAGATGAGGCCATGAGGGTGCGGTCCCCAGGATGGGATCAGTGCTCTTATGAGAAGCGACCAGAGAGCTTGCTCTCTCACCCTCCCTCTCTCGCTCTGTCTCTCTCTCTCCGTCTCTCTCTCTCCCTGGCCCTGTGAGGACACAGCATGAAGGCAGCCCTCTGCAAACCAGGAAGAGCGCCCTCACCAGAACCTGACCACGCTGGCACCCTGATCTCAGACTTCCAGCCTCCAGAGCTGTGAGAAATGTGTCTGTTGTTTAAGCCGCCAACGACATCCCCAGTGGTATTTGGTTATGGCAGCCTGAGCTGACAAAGCTGTGCTGAGACAAGGCCACACGGACGAGAGCAGGGAACCGCTCCTCGCCTCCAGTGGGGCCGAGACAGTCCTGCAGGCCAGGCCAGGGCCTCCCAGGGGTGAACAGTGCAGGACTCCTCCCGCCCTCTCATCTCCCAGGCACTCAGGGCTGAGAGGCCCAGGACGTAGGTCAGTCTGCAGGGCCTGAGAGCAGGACACAGGAGGAGGCCGCATTGGCCTAGAGGGGCAAAAGATAGATGCCTAGCACAATCATTGTAATTAAATTTCCCTCAACTTATCCTTTCTTGTGTGTCTCCTCCCTCCCAAAAAAAGGTACAAGAGAAGAATTTTGCTAGGCAAGTAGTTTATGAGTTAGAAAAGGCTAACTAGTGTAACAAATTGACCCTAAAATGTCTAACAGCTCAAATACCTTAGCTTATTTCTTGTTCCCATGGTGGTACTGGGCAAACCCCATGGGCAGCGGGGGCCTCCTTGTGCAGTCATTCGAGCACCTAGGCTGACGGAGGCCTTTCTGTCTTTACCTGGTGGCCTCCAAGGTTGCCTTGGGGGTCATCTCCATTCCAGCCAGCACACACCACTTCAGCTCGTTCCCTTGGCTACGACTCAGTCACAAAGCCACTCCTACTGCAAGAGAGGTGGGGACATGTGGTGTAGCCATGTGCCCAGGAAGAAGAGGATGACATGATAGGAGCAGCTGGCATGTCTGCCATTGTACAGAAATAATGTCCTTTAGCAAAACTGGTTTGTCCTAAGTAACAGACTAAGCTCTTGATAGAACCACACTCCTCTAAGTGGTTCCAGCGAGTTTATGGCCAGCTCCTAACAGTGAAAACTGGAAAGTGTAGTGCACGTTGTAAGTCACTAAAGATCTAGGTTGGCCAAGAATGTTAAATTTTTTTTTTCCTGAGGAAGATTCGCCCTGAGCTAACATCTGTGCCAGTCTTCCTCCATTTTGTATGTGGGTCATGGCCCAGCATGGCCACCGTGGAGTGGTGTAGGCTCGTGCTGGGGATCTGAACCTGTGAACCCAGGCCACTGAAGCAGAGCATGCCAAACTTAACCACTATTCCAGAGTGCTGGCCCCAAGACTGTGAAATTTTCATTTCAAAATTATAGCTCCTTATGTTACTTTATAGGGAAACCTCTCTTTGCTTCCGATTTATATCTCTTATTTGATGGTCGTCCTCCTCCCACAATACGTGCCAATGAGCTCTATCAAGTCTTGGAAACTTGCTAAGAGCAGACCAGGAACAGACACTGCCAAGAATCACAGAATTTGATAACATAAGAGGAAAAAATGGTTCTGTTTAGATGGCCTGGTACTATAGTGATAGTGTTGTCATCCAGTCCGTCACGGATTCATTAACAGAATCCACTGTCTCTGTGACTTTTACCATACAAGCCTCCTCGCCAAGCTCCTGACGTCCCCGCGTGGCGCTGCCCTCCTCCCTGCGGCTGCCCTGTGCTGTGACTGGGGCTGTCACAGTGAGTCGTGCGTACTCAGCTGCACCTCTGTCACCCCCCGAGAGCGGGTCGCCTGCCCTGTCGCTTTCTCCTGAGCCTCTAACACAGTACAAGTCACATGCAGGCCATACATCTGAAAGAAGGAAAGAATAAATGAGTGTCAATGAGTGCACTTTTATTGTGGTTCTCCAAAAATACTTACTTACTGACAGATATAATAATCAGTATCCTTAAATTTAACATTCACACAGAAGCCTGTCTCAGCTTCTTATTTGAAAAAAAAAAAAAAACCCAAAAAACAGCAACAACAAAACCATGCCTGGGTTCTGGAGTCACTGTGGTATTTTTAAGGAAAGCCCAGCTGTAACGATCACTCCGCCTGCCCTCACTCACTCAGCCACGTTAAGGAAGCTGCGAACACACACTAAACTCCAAACAAAGTTGTAGCAAAGAAATTAAACAAGTGGAGGAAGACAAATTTGATTTGCAAACAGATTTCAGGCAATGGCAATATAACAAGGCACCAAAATCTCACAACAGTTTCCCAAACTGTTATTAGTAATATCACTGCTCTATTTTTCTTTATATCTTTTTTATTGAGGTATGATTGGCATACAAAAAAAGCTGTACATATTTAATGTATACATCTTGAGTTTGAGGGTAAGTAGGCACCCATGAGAATATCACCATAAACAAGGGTGCAAACTTAAGCATCACCTCTAAAGTTTCCTCCTTCCCTCTCTTTTTGTGTGTGGGATAAGAATTTCTAACACAGGATCTGTCCTCCTAACGAGTTCTGGCACGCGCAGCACGGTCCTGCCGGCTCCTCGAGCACCGCTGTCCCCGACTCACTCGCCCTGTGTTACTGACACTGTTCGCTTTGGCCAGCACCCCCCACTCCTGGGGTGACCACTGGTCCCTCTCTGCTTTTATCACTGTTCTCCATATAAACACAGTGACGGTTTGGTAGACGTGTGAATTTGATTAAGCCATGTTGGCTAAAGGATACTTTTCCGTAACTCTGTGGAAACGACCACACTGTCCAGAGAATCAATAGGAATGCCACGTTGTGTTTGTGTGTGTTTAAGAAAAGAAAAGCACAAAATAAAACCTCAGATAGCACAAAAGGGGATAAATTTCAAAATGTCTCCCTCCCACCTTTGTTCCTCCATCCTTGTCCCCTTCACCAGAGGCATCCAATGGTACCGTTTCTTGTATATTCCGAATTTAGAGAGAATTCTAAGCATATACAAGCAAGTTGTTTTTTTTTTTTTTAAGGAAGATTAGCCCTGGGCTAACATCTGCTGCCAATCTTCCTCTTTTTCTGGCTGGGGAAGACTGGCCCTGAGCTAACATCTGTGTCCATCTTCCTCTACTTATATGTGGGATGCCTACCACCGCATGGCTTGTCAAGTGGTGCCATGTCCGCACCTGGGATCTGAACCAGCAAACCCTGAACCCGGGAACCCCAGGCCGCAGAAGCAGAACGTGCACACTTAACCGCTGCACCACCAGGCCGGCCCCAACAAGCTGTTTTTTAAAAGACACATATGTAGTTAGCAACATGATTTTAAAGGGTTTTTATTTGGTATGTAGGATTATAAAAAGCGATCTGAGTCATAAATTTTTATGGAAGTGATGGAGTCATCCTTCTTAACCACTTATAATCAGAGACCCAAGGGCCAGGGGCTCAGAGATGCACTGAAGTCCTGTATTAGCTTTCTAGGGCTGCTGTAAAAAATTTCCACAAACAAGGTGCCTTAGAACAACAGAAATTTATTCTCTCAGGTTCTGGAAGCCAGAAGTCTGAAATCAAGATGTCGGCAGGGCTGCACTCCTGAAGGCTCTGAGGGAGAATCTTTCCTTTCCTCCTCCAGCTTCTGGTGGCCTTGGGCATTCCTTGGCTGTGGCAGCATAAATCCAGGCTGCCTCCGTCTGCTCTTGGCCTTCTCTCTGTGTCTCTGTGCTTCAAATTTCCCTCTCCTCGAACACCAGCTGTTGGATTTAGGGCCCAGTGGAAATCCAGGAAGATCTCATCTTGAGATCCTTAACTTAATTGTCTCTGTAAAGACCTAACTTTCAAATAAGGTCACACTCACAGATACTAGTGGTTAGGACTTGGATGTATCTTTGTTGGTGACACAATTCAATCCACTACAAATCCCCATGTGTAGAAAAGCTACAGGCTCCGCCCTGGCCTGCCATCATCCCCCAGGATTCCCCCAGACGCCCGAGGGGCTGGGCCAGATGGAGGGTTTACTCTGGAAGTGAACCAGGCCTCCACCTGGAAGACACTAAGGCCATGGGCCTCTATTTTTGGATTCTTCCACCTCCTCCTTCTCCCTACAAGTACTTATTGAGTGCTTACTATATGCCAGTCATAATTCTAGGCTAATGGGGATTTAAAAGTAAGTAAAACAAAGTTTCTACCTTTATCAAGTTAATATTCTAGTGGGAAGACAAATTATAAACAAATAAAAGCTATGTCGATGAAAATAATCCATAACCAATCTATAAATGAAAATTTGGGAGAGTTTATTCTGAGCTGAAATCTGAGGACCATGGCCTGGGGCCTTTCCTCCCAAAGGAAGAAAGGGCACCAAAGAAGTGGGGTGCACAGAGTGGTTATATACCCCCAGAGAGGATGTTTCACATAGGATTGAAATGTCCGTTTTACAATGGTCGTGAGACTGCTCTGTCGGCACAGCGATTGATGGAAACAGCAGGTAGGTCTGCTGTCTCAGTGAACACAGCAGGGTGGCAGTCTGTTGTCTCGAACCAGGTGGTCACAGGTGAGCTGGATGGGCAAAGGTGAGTGCAGCAATCAGTTCCTAGCCTAAGGAAAGATGCTTAATCTTTAAGGAAATGCCAACGTTGGGAGGGGGAGGGAAGTTGCACCTTTATCTCAAGGGCCTTTGTTCTTGCCATAGGAAATGTATATACAATGCATGCTCAACGGCCACAGTCAGGCCCTTTCGGAAAAAACAAAGTCAGGCCGAATTAGGTTTATACCAAATGCCTTCCTCATATACCCCAATATATCCTATTGCTTGCCATTTTTATTTGTCAGCTAATATGTCAGATGATGAGGGCTATTAAAAAAAAACAGAGGGAGGGGATAGAGAATGATACTATTTTAGACAGGAAGGTCACAGGAAGCCTCTCTGATGAGCAGAGACCTGAGTGAGAGGAGGACCCAGCCATGCAGTGGTCCCTGCAGAGGGAATAAGTGATGGCTATGACAATATGTCTAGGAATGCCGATACCCTTCAAGAGGGAGAGCTTAACCCGCTGCCCTTGAGAGTGGGCTGGATTTGAATAAATAGATGGCAGAACTGATGGTATGTTACTTCTGAGATTAGGTTTCAAAAAGGCTACAGCTTGCATTCTGGGTGCTTATTCGTCTCAGATCACTCTCCCTGGGGGAAGCCAGCTGCCAGGAGAGCTGCTCTATGCTCTGCAGAGAGGCATACGTGGCAAGGAACTGAGGGCAGTGGCTGGTCAGCACCAGGGAGGAAATGAGGCCCTCAGTCCAAAAATCTGTGAGGATCTGAGGCCTGCCAATACCCCTGTGAGTAAGCTGAGAAGCAGATCCTTCCCAAGGGTGAACCTCCAGACGAGACAGTAGCCACAGCCAAAAGCTTGACTGCAATCTCATCAGAGACCCTGAGTCAGAGCCACCCATCTAAGCCACTTCAGGGTTTCTGACCCTCAAAAACTGTGAGAAATAATAAAGCTTTGTTGTTTTAAGCTGCTAAGTGTTGGGATAAGTTGTTACGCAGCAATGTGTAATTTATTTAGGCCCTGAGGAGGCAACTTGCTGGCCAAGTCGGAGGAACAGCAAGGGGCCTAATGCGGCTGGAGCAGAGTGGGCGGGGGGAATATGGCAGGAGAAGAGGTCAGAGAGCAAATGCACAACCGTCTCACGTAGAGTTTTGGGAGCAACAGTAAAGACTGGCTTCTCTTCTGAATGAGGTGCGGATCCAGACTGCAGAGTTTTGAGTAGAGGAGTGATGAGATGAAAGGACGGACTTGACGGGACAGAGTGTTGAACGTGGGAGACCAACCGGAAGGTTTACTGTCATAGGAGACTGCTGGGATCAGAAAGAGAGTGGTGACGGTGCTGAGAGGTGCCTGGACTCCAGATCGGTTCTGATGGTGGGACCAGTCATAGAAGAAAGAATGGGGGCCGGCCCCAGGGCGCAGTGGTTAAGTTCACGCGCTCCGCTGCAGCAGCCCAGGGTTTCACTGGTTTGGATCCTGGGCGCGGACATGGCACCACTCATCAGGCCACGTTGAGGTGGCGTCACATGCCACAACTAGAAGGACCTGCAACTAAGATATACAACTATGTACCAGGGGGGAATTTGGGGAGATAAAGCAGAAAAGAAAAAAAAAAAAGTTTGGCAACAGTTGTTAGCTCAGGTGCCAATGTTTAAAGAAAAAAAGAAGAAAGAATGACATGTTTCTGAAGAGGCTAGCTTGTTTACTAGAACTCGGCTAATTCTATGAAAATTCAGAGAAAAAGTTGAAGGAATAAAATTGGTTTCCAAAGCAGCTGGCAGCTCTCTTCTCTGCCCTTTGGCTTCTTGGACAGCCTCCCGTCCTCACACATACATTTTCATGTCCTTTTTCTTCTCTCTCTTTCTAACTACTAAAATCTCCTCCCAGTGAAGAATCTATAAAACTTGTTCCCAGTAAGGTATAAATAGTTGATGAGACAAAATTCAATAGCATTTCTTTACACTACCAATATGCAACTAGAAAATATATAACAGAAAAATAAGATATTTTTTATAGTAGCAACAAAAACCACTAGAGTATCTGGGAACTAACAAAGAATACACTAGAGCTCTACAAGGAAAAATTTTAAAATCTCTTAAAGGACAAAAAAGAAGATCTGAATAAATGGTGAGATAGTTCATGCTCATGAACAGAATGGCTTAATATTATGAAAATGCAGATTCTCTCCAAATTAATCTATTAATTAAATTCAACCTCTATCAAAATGGCAGCTTCTGTGTTGTTTTGCTTTTTGGAGAAACATTAAAAACTTATTCTAAAATTTATTTGGAAAAACAAGCCCATGATTTAGCTAAATTTGCTTTGAAAAAAAGGTGAAGAGGGGATATTTAAGACATACTCCTAGGCCGTGGTCATTCGAGCCTCATGTACTAGTTCAAGAATAGACACAATGGACAACTGGAAGAGAGTAACACATGGCTCAGAGGCAGAGCCGTGTTGAGACTGGAGCTTGGTTCCCTCATGTAAGTGCAGGAAGGAATGGGCTGTTTGGTAGATGGGAAAACTGGCTCAGTACATATTTTGAGAAAAATACAACCAAGTCCCCACCTACTGCATAGACACATGTTGGCTCCAATTGGGTTAAAGATCTATTTTGAAAGTTATCATGAAGCTAATAGAAAATATACAGATTGCTGTGACCCATGCTGGGAAAGACTTCCTAAAACGCAAAAAGCTCAAACTGAGATGAAATCAGATTTGCTTGGCATTGTTGAGGTTGCCCTTTCTCTCACTGCTGCAGCTGTGGCGTGCTGGGCCAACTGGGTGGCTCTTCACAGTGATTCGCTCTGCCAACGGGTAAATTCACCCCCAGGGACTCAGCCTTCCCTTACTAATCCCTTATCTGAGACACTACGCAAATGAGGTCCCATCTTTGCCACTTCAAGATAACCTGTAGAAGCTGCTCCTTGCCGGCTACCCAGGCTTGGAGAAAAGCCTTGTTCCAAGCCCGGCCTCTATCCCACCCTCCTCTAGACTCACTTAAATCGATGCCTATGCTGGGCCTGAAGTGCAAAACTCTTTACTTTTCATCGGGAGAAGAAGAGTTGTAAGGACCGCTCAGACATTTAGAATCAACATAGAACGTACTTAGCACATATAACACAATGGGTGATTGAGGAAAAAATTCTAACGTAACATTTCCTCCTGCCCTCCCATCATAAAGGCTTTTGAAGATTCAGAGAAGTCTTTATGCCATCCAGCCCCCCATTTTTTTATTCCGTGTGCCATTCTGATTCCAGTTTTTATACCTAGGGCATCTTAATGGCCGTTGGAATGACTCTGAGAGTTGGAAATGAACATTGGCGTGTTTCATGCCTAGCATTCATTCTTAAGTTGCAGGAACTATGCTAAGATGTTGGACTAGGAGAACCCAATCCCTGCCTCAAGCACCCCACACCCCCAGTGGTGAATGACTGACAAGTAAAGAGACAGATATGGACGGAAGATAAAGAGGGACATACAAGCATGATGTTGTGGATGCCCCCTGCTTCCTTGAGTATGACAATTACCACAAGGCTGAGCCTCCCCTTGGCAATGCTCTTGCTCTGTGTTTTGAAGCTACTCATGATGTTTCTTTTTTTTTTGGTGAGGAAGATTCGTCCTGAGCTAACATGTGCTGCCAGTCTTCTTCTATTATTCTTTTTGCTTGAGGAAGATTAGCCCTGAGTTAACATCTGTGCCAATCTTTCTCCATTTTGTATGTGGGTTGCTGCCTCAGCATGGTTGACAAGTGGTGTAGGTCCATGCCTGGGATCCAAACCCGAGAACCCAGGCCCCCAAAGCAGAGCATGCCAAACTCAACCCCTATGCCATGGGCCGGCCCCATAATCATACTTCTTGATAGTTAAAAATCCTGAATGAGCTAGTAGAGTTCACAAGGGTCATTAGAACTAACAGTTAGTTTTGAACATCCTCAAAACTTATGACTGTAATCAACCCAATGTAGAAGTTACAAAAAAAGCTAAAATAATAAAAAGACAGGATATATTTTTGATCAAACTAGGCAACAACTTTAATTCTGTACTAATTAGAAAGCTCTTGACTTTGAGTAACAGAAAGTCTGACTCAGACTGGCTTAAAAAATAAGGAAATGTATTAAGTCATATAACAGGAACTCCAAAGACAGGGCGGGCTCATGAATATTGTCCATCACCCGGGTTTTTCTGTCTCTCTTCACTCTTGTCACAGGAGTCCTCTGGAGGCTGGTTCTCCTTGTGCTCCTAACGTGGCCGTCCATGGCAATTCTGACTGCATGATTCTTTGTTCACAGGCACTAGGTGAGAGAGCAAGTAAAAGTCCTGATGGGCCGACTTAGTTCACATGCCCGGCCCTGGATCAGTCACTGTCACCAAGGGACTGCCATGTGCTGTTTGCCTCAAACATTGGTTGCTGAACCAAACACTGGCAAAAAGGGGAGAAGGAATTGCTGAAACTGGTTTAGGTCGATCAGAGCCCATTCCTTGAGTGGGAACAGAGGAAATGGCGCCATCTTCCCCTGGAGCTCCTGGGCTGCATGTGCGGGTATTGGATGCCTGAACCAAGCTGGGGCTCTGTTAGGAAGGAGGGAAAGGGGAATGGATATGGAGGGCACAACCAAAAGTGACCGCTGCCAGCCCTGACCTACAACACTAGGAAGGGCTGCCGAGTGCAGCAAAGATCCAGGAGAGCGAGTGAAGACAGCAGGAGGGACACCCGCAGTGTGAGTCTCAGCCAAATCCCCCTCCGTGGTAGGCCACCAGGGAGCACTCAACACTCCCTTGTTGGAAACGATGGGAACAGGATGCTTAGGCTGGCTGTAGGAGTCTCCAGGCGGCACTGCGGAGTGGCCGGGGAGGCGGGGTTAAATGAAGAAACACACGCTCTTGCTGTATTTGCTGGAAGCAGTCTGTCAGTGAAGGAGGGTAGCAAAATGCTACCTGTGAGTTGAGAACAGCCCCACAGTTGTTGATCGCTGCTGACTTGGGAGCAGAAAGGGCTAAAGCATCACACACACTTTTGTGTTACAAGGAACAGGGAAGAATTTTTGCCAACTGAGAACGCTGGTTTATTTCCTCCTTTCCTCAAACCCCCTATAAATCGCTCTTCCGGGAATAGTCATCTCAACGTCTGGCTCTGCCGCTTATTACCTGTGTGCTCCTGGAAAGTCGTTTAACTTCCCTGTACTTCATTCTGCTCGTATGTAAAATAAGGATGATAAGAGCACCTACCCTCGTAGGGCTGTTGTGAGGGTTAAATCAGTTAACATCCTAGAGCACTGAGAACACTACTTGGAACTTAGTAGGCACAATGGAAGTGATGATGGTGGTGCTGATTAAGAGAGGAGTAATAAAAAAGGAACTATATATGTATATATAAAGAAAGGAGCAGGAAAAAACAAATGGATAAAATAATATTGCTACTGAGCTATGGAAATTTTGAACAAACCTAAACCTGTGAATTGACAGAAAGGACAGTGACTCCTTCGTACCTCCCATTTTCTTCTTTTCTCCCTTTTTGAATGGGAGCATCTCTAGCTGCTATCCTTTGCCTGTGCATGGTTGTATGTTGCGTGTGTGGCAGATAACTTGTCACATTAGTTTCACAGGTGCACAGATGGAGAGGAATTGTGCTCTAGGAACTGGACTTAATGAACTACACCTGAGCAACCTCAGCCACGCCTGGGCCTGATTTAGATCTTCAGATTCTGGATCTTGAAGGGATGCGGTGATGGGAGGAGACTTCTGGAGAACTTGAGAGGTGGTGGGTACATTTGCCTGTGGGAGGGACATGAATCATTGGGGGCCAGAGGGCAGACAGACTCTAGGACGGCCCCCAATGAATCCCCACCTCCTGTATTCACTCCTTTGTGTAACCCCCTCCCCTTGAGTGTGAGTGGGACCTCTGACTTGCTTCTAACCGTATGAATGTGGCCTAGATGATGGAATATGGCCTAGATGATGGAATATGGCCTTGATGATGGAATATGGCCTTGATGATGGAATGTCACTTCTGTGTGTTGGACAAGATTGGATAAGATTGTAACTTCCATCTTGCTGGTGGATTCTCTCTGTTGACTCTCTTCCTTGCTGGCTTTGGTGAAATAAGCTGCCATATGGAGAGGCTGCTGTGGAAGGAACTTAGAGTAGCCGCTGGCAAGGAGCTGAAGCCTCAGTCTGACATCTTATGAGGAGCTGAATCCGCCAACAGCCATGTGAGCCTGGAAGCAAATCTTTAGATGAGACCCAAGCCCCAGCTGACACGTTGACTGCACCTTTGTGAAAGACCTAATGCAGAGGGTCCAGCTCACCTGCGCCTGGATCCCCGAGCCACAGAAACTGGGAGGTAATAAATGTGTGTTATTTTGTCACTAAATTTGTGGTGATTTGTGACGCAGCAGTAAATAACTACTATGCAAATATATTTGGAAACAGTTTCTGATAAAGGTAGCATATCAGCTTAATGGGGGGAGGATTGGCTTATTGGAGAAATGGTATTGGAGCAACTGCATAGCCATCTGGAGAGAGATACAGACGGAGCCCTGTGTATCTATCCTGACACTGCAATATGTTCTGACTGGATCACAGATTCAACTGCTAAATACAAGATAATATATCTTATAGTGGAAGATATGGGGGGAAATTTTCATAATTTCAGTGGAAATACTATCTAAATGCTAAAAGGAAGGAAAAACAAACGAAAAGATTTTCTGTACATACATTTGACAAAGGGCTAATTTCCTTACTATGTCGAGTTCAACATGTCGGAACAAACAATAGGATGCAGAATGGGCAGAGATCACAGCTCATGGAACAGAAAGTACCAGTGGTTCTCAAACCGAGGTAAAGGTGCTCAGCCTCGCTTACAGTAAGAAGAAACCACATTAAAATTACAATGAACTGCCATTTTTTAAAGTATCAACTGGCAAAGGTAAGAACGTTGGATAACCTCGTGCTGAGCAACAGGGGAGCAGACGCTCTCAGGCGCGCGAGCGTAAATTGGGGTCATCTCACGGGGGGCGGCTTGACAAAATATCTTATCAAATGTCAAAACGGGACACAGTGATCTCACCTCTAGAAATTTGACCTCTGTATGTGCCTGCACATGATATATGTTCAAATACATTCACTGAAGCACAGTTTGTAACAGGGAAAGATTGAAAATAACCAACATGTGCATTAACAGGGTACTGTTTAAATATCTAGTTAACATCAACAAATAAACAAGACAGTTCTATTTGTACTGATATGAAACAGTGTCCAAGGTAGTTAATAACAAAGAATGGAACGTTGTGTATTGTGGGCTATTTGTACAAAACTTTACTTATATCAGACATACTTGTACATGTGAAGAACACTTCCGGAAAATACACAGGAAACGAGCAACAGAGCTTGCTTCTAGGATGGAGAGCTAGGTGCCTGGATGGGCAGAAGCGAGAGGAGCACTTCTTATTCTATAGTTTTGCAAATATTTTAGATGAATAGTATGAATGTATCCTCTATTCATAGTCATTAATAAAAAAATTTAAGAGGGAATCTTCTGGCACCTGAATGCTCTCTCCAGGACTTAAAAGGGAGGAGGACCTTCAGACGGTGAGGAGCCAGTGAACGCCCGGTTGCTGGCACAGTGGGAGGGAGCGGCCCCCCCACCATCTTTAAAGTGCGTCTTAAAATAGCATCACTCCAAGCTCCGTGGCCTTGGCCTTTGTGACCGTTGGTTAGAGGGCCGTCAGGGCTCATCTTCCAGGGCTGACTTGCAGTCCTCTCTACTCCTCCAGAAGGTTGTTTCTCCGGTGAAAATGTTTAGGGTTAGGGAATGTGGCCAGAAGAGCTGACAGCTCCATGCAGAGCAGGTGGGGAAGTTTCAGAGGTGGGGTCCCATGCAGCCTTTCCTCATTGTTTTCCTTCCTCATTCTGGCCAGTGCTGCTGCCACTCTGTCCTGGGTCCAGCCTTTGCCACCAGCTCTGCAGCTGTGCCACTGACCCCTCCTCGCTCCCTCTCTAAGTCTGGAACAGTGCGCGCTGGCATCTCTGCAGCTGTGACTCATTGTAGATGCTTTGCATTCCGGGATGTTCTGCAGGGTTTGGGGCTCCCTTGTGGCTCAAAGCATTAGGCAAGTTGAAAGGGAGGAGAAAAAGAGTCCCCACAGCTGCCAAATAATTGCAAGGATGAGGGGAAAATTGTTAGGGAAACTGGAAAGGTTTTCTGCTGGTAAAACACCAGCCAGCCGCTCCCTAGTTTGGACCTGCTGGTAACTGGAGCAGGGCGGGGGGATGCCGTGGAGGCTGAGTCAGGGGGTTGTCAAGCCCCAGTGAAGCCCATTCACACATCCAGAAGCACCAAACACCATCTGGAGACCATCTCCATCTGTTCAGGAAGGACTGGGTTGAAGGCACTCTGGATAGCAGATATGTGTGTCTACTCCAGAAACGTTTGTTTCAAATAATAGTTTACCTTTAATTCACTGGAATTATTTTGTTAGCTTATTCCTCCTCCCCACCACCTACAGCTGTACACAATACATGTTTATATTCAGGCCAATTGACATCTACTTTCAAAACAGTAGTGTGTTTTTCTCTTCCTTAAAGCTAAGGAACCTAGCTATGGAACCTTATGTTGAAGTCTTTGTGTAAAAGAAACAAATGCCGAACTGCCGAGATTAATTCAGCAGAAAGGGGTGGGGGTCAGGGGAGGGGCAAGCCTGCGCACTGACCTTCACCGTTTCCTCCCTGCTCTTCTTTACAGACTCCAATGGGGCATAATTAAAAGAAAATCTTTTAAATTAACTTTATCAAGGTGAATTTACATCCAATAAGACACACCCGTTTTGGGTCTGGCCGGTGGTGCAGCGGTTAAATTTGTATGTTCCACTCCAGCAGCCTGGAATTTGCTGGTTCGGATCCCGGGTGCGGACCTACGCACCACTTGGCAAGCCATGCTGTGGCAGGCGTCCCACATATAAAGTAGAGGAAGATGGGCACACGTGTTAGCTCAGGGCCAATGTTCCTCAGCAAAAAGAGGAGGATTGGCGGCGGATGTTAGCTCAAGGTTAATCTTCCTCAAAACAAAACAAAAAAAAGACATTCATTTTAAATGTACAATTTGATGAGTTTGGCAAATATATGTACCATGTAAGGCATAATTTGAAACCACTGGCTTAGGAAATATGAGCACAAAGAAATAAATGTATGTTTTTTTAAGGAGGGGGATCAACAGAGTTTAATATTCACCTATATTGTCCTAACCCCACAGGTGTGACATCATCACATGTTAAGGCTCCTTTACTATCAAACGAATAATGATACTCAATTTAGTTTTACTTGAATTTCATAGAAGCAAATAACTTGGATTTAATAGAAAACAAAATTGAAGTGAAATGAAAAGACTTGCTAAATTTAAAACAACTTTTTCTTTATAAGAAATATTAGCTCCTAAAAGATCTCTTTAAGATTAAGAAGAGATTTTGAAAGTCATCATGCATTTTTTTTTGAGGAAGATTAGCCCTGGGCTAACATCTGCTGCCAATCCTCCTCTTTTTGCTGAGGAAGACTGGCCCTGAGCTAACATCGGTCCCATCTTCCTCTACTTTATATGTGGGATGCCTGCCACAGCATGGCTTGCCAAGTGGCGCCATGTCTGCACCTGGGATCTGAACCAGTGAACCCTGGGCTGCTGAAGCAGAATGTGTGAACCTAACCATTGTGCCACTGGGCCGGCCCCTGTCATGCATTTTTTGAGCCACATATTTCAAATTCATCCTTTGACTGATCCAATCTATGAAAGATGGGGTAATAACGTTCTCATACCTTCTCCCATCTTCACATCCCTGACCCCCAACTTTTGTATTATGATTTTTATACTGATGAGTTTGTAACATTAACATTCTCTGCGTTGATGGTCCAACAGTTTGCATTGGTGTTACTGCCCAAGCAGCGGTCATCTCCTGCTGCAAGACATGCCAATAGTCAAGAGGCAAGGTGGTTGGAGAGAAAGGACTTTTTATTACAGCTTGCTAGCAAGAGGGAAGATGGTTGACTAATATCAGAAAGAACCATCTTACAAGACAAAGACTATAGGCCAGTTATATAGGGTGCTGCTCTCTGGGTGGGGGAGGCATCTAGTCTCCAGATGGGGCATCCATCTGATCTCTAGGTAGGGACAGACATCTGCTCTGAGTTCCTGGATAGTCTTTTGTTTTACTGGATATGCATCAGAGACAGGAGCAATGCCTTATACCTTCACCTTTCAGTTGTCATTGATGATGGCTATCAGCAGAGACTCTCTGCTCTGGGGTCATCACATTCCTAAGGAACTCAAAAGAACAAAGTTATCAACTTAGAGCAGCTGGGAGGGGCCATAAAATCTACCGAGCATATCTGGGCTAGTTAGTCAGAGGTCATTTCTACAATGTGGCTTCCCTTATGTCAACCTTGTGTTGAGCTGGTATCATACCCACTTTTGGGTATGATACCCCCATCCCTTGGGGTTTCGTAACAAAATATGGTGACTGGCATGACTGGAATAGTTGCTGGCTCCTCTGATTCTGGCCTCTTGACTCCCAACAGATGAAGCAATGGGTTGCAGCAGCACATCCTGGGCTAACTTGCCTACGTTGTTGGAGGCTTGTGAACGGGAGGGAAACCAGGGCTGTCCTGCCCAGTGCTTGGCTGCTGGACTCTCCCTACTGACTCTCACTGAACTGGCACCAGTGGCCACATTTAGACTTTTGTCTTCTGTGACTTTGTTGAGTCAAAGGGGATCTCCTGTGGGCCAACATACAGTCTACCTTCAGTTTAGCATCAGAACAGGGTGGGTGTGCACATGCAGGACTGAGGGAGAAGAGGGATCATTTAAAATTACAGTGGTCACTTTGGCCTCCTTTGAGTCTCTAAAATTTGCATGTTTGCTCTTAGAAGGAACCTTCCATTTAGGTAAGAAGTGCATTTACTAAGCCATGGCTTTACAGACATCCCCATAATCTACCTTCAAAGGAGGACCCAATACAGGCCCTCCCAGGGGTTAATGAGACTCTGAGAGATTTTCTGGGAAACTGCTACCCTTAAACAATCAAGGGGAAACTTAAAAAAAAAAAAAAAGAAAAACAGAAATTTAATGGAGTTGTTTAATGCTGTCAGGAATAATGACTGTTTGTCCCAGCTGAAACTTGACAAGGTGTTTGAAAGGATTTAGTAACATATGATCAGAAATGTGGCCAAATCAGAAGCTGATATTTAAAACCTGATAGGAATTTTTTTTGGCCTTCTTCCCTAAACTAAGATAAAACTATGCACCCACAGGGAAAGAAGCAAATTAAGGATAATGTAATCGGATGGGTGTGTCAATCTTTTGATAAGAAACTAACCTCCCCTGTTAATCTCAAAAACTTGTGACCTCTCTGGGAGCTGTTATCTAGACCATCTCAGATTCCTAAGACTAAAAGAAAATGGAAAGAAAGAAAGAAAAAAATGGAAAAGAAGCTTTTGGAGATGTAGCCTGCTATGAAAGCACCCTTGCCCAAAAATCTAAGGAAAAGTTTTAAAACAGAGGCTATAAAATCTTTGTTTCATCTCTTTGTTGTTTATGTGTGTGTGTGTCTCTCTACATATGTTATAAATTTGAGATATTTTTCTACCCCTGGATCACATGGCCAAAATTAAGAGCTCTATTTAGTTGGCCTAAAGTAAGCACTTTCATAAATTATTTCTAAATGTAATAGAAACTAACCCAAATGTCTTTCAAGTTAACATGATATGAAATAATCTTTGCTAAATAAAAACTTAAGTTTGTTGGTTTGATTAAAATAGGCATGTCCTCAGAGTTATCAGCATTGGATACGATGCAGACATACGGCCTGGGTTTACCAGTCAAATAAGCTCATCGTATCCCTGTTACAAATGTGTCAGCAAAGCAATAGCTTAAGATGATAGCTGATTTTGTCTGATGTCTCAAAGTCTTTATAGGCAATCTAAATAATTAGTGGAAACAGGTAAACTAAATAAGTGTAAAAAAGGTAAAAGTTTTTGGAGAAGCTTTCTATCAATGATTATGTGGTACAATGCATGTATTTAAAACAACTTCAGGTGATGGCAAACTGCTTTAGTGTCACATAAAGTTTTTGTGAGTAATCTAAATATGATTGCTACAAATAAATAGTCTAGATGTGAGATAAGAGTTTATAGATAAACTTTTATCAATAATGACAGTTTATGACACAGATACCTAAAACAGCTTCCAAAATCTCTGGTAACTTGAAACTTTGAAGTTTTGCTAGGTTAACTTAAATGATAAAAAAATTCATTAAGTATCTAGATCATTTCCAAATAAGATAAAATATTAGACAGTAATCAGTAATATAGGTTTATCTACTTTTGGCTTTTTATTACAGAGAAACTAAAAGATATTTGGTCTGTTAGTAAACATGTCATGTATTTTTTTTTTTCTGAGGAAGATTAGCCCTGAGCTAACATCTGTGCCCATGTCCCTCTATTTTGTATGTGGGACGCCTGCCACAGCATGGCTTGGTATAGCAGTGCATAGATCTCCACCCAGGATATGAACTAGTAAATCTGGGGCCACCAAAGTGGAGTGCATGAACTTAACCAATGCACCACTAGGCAGGCCCCAACATGTCCTGTATTTTTTTTTTTTTAAAATTGTACTATAAGGTGACAAGAGATGTTCACATATTGAGATATATGGGGTAACTATTAGGGTTCAAAACTGATTTGGCTTGAACTAAAGAAGCCTGACTTATGGTCTATGAAATATACATTGTACATTTGCTTAACCATTAAAATAAAGTATGCACTCTCTAAGATAAGAATGCACACTCCCCCACGTACACTCTGTTGGTATTGCCTGGCTTAGTCCCTTTCCTGACATCAATGTTAGGGTCATGTTGACCTGCTAGTTTGCAACTAAGTACCTCTTTGAAACTTTGATGAAAAGGTATCCTGGGTGTTTTTAATGTATGCTCTTTGTTCTAAAAAATGTAAGACTCTACTGAAAACCATGCTTTCTGGAATGCTTTCTAAGGCCTTCCCAGGTTATAATCCTCAGTCTGACCCAAATAAAACTCACGTTATTTCTCTTATCTATAGAATGGTTACTGGTTATTTTGCATTGACAAAGGTAACATGTTTCTAGAAATTATAAAAAATATTTATGAATTTGCCAAGTCAAAGAATGCTAATGTAAAGGACTGTTCATAATTGCTAGCTTTTTAGTTTTCACTAAAAATTAAGGTCTGTAAGAGTTAAGAATTCTAATTAATATATGTAATTAAAACTACTAAAATTTAATAAGGAAAACATCTTTGTATTCAAGGACTACCAAAAATTTAGTAAGGAAAACATCTTTTTATTCAAGGAAAGTAAAATATATGTTTTCAGTATAGAAGGTATAAAGAATGGAGATATTTTTGTTTGCTTTGGTAAGAAAGATAAATTTGTCTTAAAGTACTATGATTAAAAAAAAAGGAATGCATGGGACAAATTCTGAATATAAAAAGTAAGTGACAGAAGGTGAAGGGAAATAATACCCTGAGGAGTTTTGTGCATGGTCAAGTTGGCTAAGGTTGAAATGAATTTAATTAAGTAAATGAGTTTTAATATAGAAAGTAAATGGGCACAAAAATTAGAATTTGGATTTCTCTCTTAATAATATAATTTTCTTGAAATTTTGGTCTGCTCTTGATAAAGAAGTTAAAAGGTTTTTCTTTATTTTTAAGTAAGTCTACCTAAAAGACAGAAAATCTATGTTTGGCTAAAAGAATTTCCTATGTTCAAAAGACTGAGGTCTCTCTATTAAGGGTTTTTTTTTTTTTTTTGACTCTTTCTGTTGTCACTTTGAATGGATAACTAATCATTGTTTCCTATTTGACCAAGTGTTTTAAAATTTTGATATTTTTTGATGAACCTCCCCCCAAATGAGAGTCTTTCTTTTGACTTAAAAAAGGAAACTGAGAATTTCCAATCAGGCTTGGGACTTCTCAAAGAATTTATGCTCTCTTTCTATAAAGAAGAGGATATTAAACCAATTAGACTTATTTGGTATGTTAAATTACATGGGAAATATTATCAAATCAATGATGATAAACTTCCCTATGTTATATTTTGTGGGTAAATTTATTAATATAACTTTTAAAAATTATATAACATTCCAAAAATTCTGATCTGTCCTGGTTGTTGGTTATAATTCTAGTTATTATCTCAAAGTGTTGTATGTCACAGAAATAGTCAGGTGTCTGTCAATTGCTATTTTTGAGTGTTTTGTTATTTGCAAACAGTTGTTTTACTCTGATATTTTTGTATATATGTTTCCTCTTCAGAGAGATTCATGGAAAGGACTCTGACACTGGCTCTAGAACACAGGTTTCTGATAAACTTAAAGATCATAAGGCTGAATTAAGTAAGAAATTACAGAACTTTAATAGAGAAACTGATGACTTCATGAAACTGCTAATAAAAGATCAAGATTAAGATTTGGTTATATAGGACTGAATGAACTTACAGAGATGATTATAATTTCTATTACTTTTCATTAGAAATATTGCTGATTTTTTACATGTTTTGTTTTTTAGATTTAGGGAAATATTTTTCTCTTTTCTCTTTTCTTTTTCTGCTTTATTTCCCATACCCCCCTGGTACATAGTTGTATATCTTAGTTGCAGGTCCTTCTAGTTGTGGGATGTGGGACGCCACCTCAATGTGGCCTGATGAGTGGTGCCATGTCCGCACCCAGGATCCGAACCCTGGGCTGCTGCAGTGGAGCGCACGAACTTAACCACTCGGCTGCGGAGCCGGCCCCCTTCTCTTTTCTATTAAACTATGACTTATGGCAACTTGATAAATTATACTTTTGTAAGCAGAATTGAAACATTATCTTTTTCTCCCTACCTGATCCCTCCAGAATTTGGAAACTCTTAAGTGAGTGAATATTGTTATTTTCATGGCAATACATTTATTTACATAGGTTCAGTAAGAATCTGTTTTCCTTATAACAGGACACAATTGGAAACAGTGGTTATATTACCAAAACTTTGACTGGAATGTCATATTTGAGAAAAACATGCAGACTCAGATGAGCAGAAAGCTTTTTAGGAACAAAGGTTGACTTTATGTAATAAAGCCACCTGGAAATACTGGCCTGGTACCTTGTTTACAGGGTTCCCAGCAACCTTATCAGGTGAGAAAGAAGGTCACTTCTCTGGCAGGTGCAAGGAACCTTAGGATATTTTGGGGAACCTTAAGACAAGAGAGGAATTCACCCAAATCTCTAGGTGTTACAGGCAGAATCTGATGACAAGTTCTTGGTCCGGCTTTCCTGGCTTCAAGAGGCCTTTAAAGTTCAATCTGAGATTCCTTAAAAAAGTTCCAGGAAAGCAGATTTAAAAGAGCCTATGATCAATTGCCATTGGCTTAATTTGGCTATCTTTGGTAAAAATGAGGGTGATTTTAGAGAGAAAAAAATTACGTTTTAGTAGAAACTAAAACACAATTGGTGGATATTAGATTCTAGTTCTATTCATTATCTTTGAGGTTTTTGTTTTCTACCTGTAAACTGGACTGGATCTTAAATTCTTCTAGTTTCCTGAAATATCTGGCTACAAATTTCCAAACTTACCAGCCAGAGATGTAATATAGTGGGTATATTAGGGGTCCCAAAGAACAAGTGGCTGATTAAAACTTTAAAGCTACAAATTAGGTGAAAAACAGGTAACCTATTCCTTTCTATATGTGCCAGAATGCCCTTTGCTGGGTAGAGACATACCACATAAATTAGGAGCCTGCATTTATTTGAAAGAGGACAAATTGGGGGCAAATGTCCACTTAGCCTTTGGTCACCAGCTGATTATGCACCCCAAAAAAGGAACTGAGTCCAAAGATTTAAAGAGAAGCTTAATAGGATTACCAGAGGTAAATCCCCAAGTTTGAGCTCAAGGAAAAGTGGGACATGTTCTCCTAGTGGACCCCATGATTGTCAAACTAAAACCTAGGCACAAATGCCCAAATGTTAAAGAATATCCTTTCAGTTGGGATACCCTAAATTGCACAGCCCCTGTTGTACAGAACTTGATTGATTATGGCCTCATCAGGCCACGCCTTTCAACAGGTAACACTCCAACACTCCTGATCAAAAAGCCAATGGGAGAATACTGGAAGTACAGGAGAACAACTAGAGTGTGCCCTTCAGATAGGGGAAACAGTGATGGCACATACAGCATATGGCAACCAGGTCCTGTCTGGCCCCATGGACCTGGCCCTCCATCCCATCCAGCCCAGTGATTTGGTATACCTAAAAACATGGAAAACTGGGAGCCCACAGGACCAGCTCACTCCCAAGTGGGATGGCCTTATCTGGTGATTCTACCCACTCACTCTGCCCTAAAATTACAGGAAGTCACCCCTCAGGTGCTCCAGACCCAAGTCAAGAGAGCCCCTAAACCAGAAGACTTGGAAACTCCAACCCATCCTGACTTCTCCTATGAGCCCCTCTCAGACCTGAAGGTCTTATTCTGGAGACATAAAAATAAGTCCTTGGTGCATTGGCATCCCACCCCCATGGAGGTGCTGGGACTCCTTCTTCTGTCCTCTCTCATAACTATACGTATCCTCACCCTGACCTGTGCTCCCCCTGGAATGCCTACATGTACATCACCACTAGGCTACAAAGAGAGACTAGTTGGTTAGAGGGAAAAAGGCCAATCAGACCAACAAAACACATCTGGAGTGGGGTTAAATAGGCTCTTCCCAGCCTGACTTGGTTTCTACCACTTTTGGGGCCTCTGTTGAGTATTCTGCTTCTTCTACTCTTTGGGCCTTGCATCCTAAACTATCTGGATTCGTTCATTAGAAAAATGCTAATTAAATTCCAAATGGTATTAACCAGGGATATGAGAGATTGAGAGTCCAACAAGATGACAAGGAAACATATCTAAAGTTGCTAGGGATAAGTTCTGCTCTTCCATGGGCCCCTGTGATGCCACCTTGGCCAGCTGGAAATAGTTATAGAAGACAGAGCTTCACCTACTGCCCTTCAAGAATGAGGAGCAGGACATAGTCAGAGGAGGGATTTTGTCATCAGGGAAGTCCCTAAAACATTTTCCATGTCTAATCCTTTGTTTTAAAGTTATGCTTGCTTGTAGGAACCAAGGCAGAATTTTGCAAGATGGCCAAACCACAGAACCAGTCGAAACCAGAAAGGTCCCAAGATGGTGATGGGTTGCCATGCGCAAAAGGAAATGTGTGCAAAAGGTGCCATGTGCAAGAAGTGAAGATCTGTGTATGCCCCAAGTGACCCTACCCCAAATGATAGCACAGAGGCACCTTCCCCTCCACATCCCATAAGAACCCTGCTCACCTCCCTTTTGGGAGAAGGTGTTTTAAAGCACGAGCTCTGCCTCCTCCATTCATTGATCAATGAATAATGTTTCTGCTCTGCTATTCCGAACCCAGGCTCGTTCCACTGGCACAGGCGGCTCCAGGCAAAAGGAGCCACTTGCGGGTTACCAGTCTCTTGGGGGTTGGTAACACTATCTCCTTTCTACTTCAATCTCTTAGTTTTTCTTTTAACCTGCATTTACTGTGACTGCTTTAAATCATTGCTCTATATTAGTAATTCAAGTTTTAGCTCTTTCTACTCTGTTCCTTGCTGTTTTTTATTTTGTTTTGTAATTATGTTGTTTTGTCCTCATTTTCTTTCAGCTCATTCTGCTTTTTACTTTTCTATCACAGGATATTTGAACTCTTGTTGTATTTAATTCATGTTCTTAAAATGTTGTTTTGTGGTATAAAGCGTTTGTAGGCAATTCCCTTGTTTCTAGGGTTGTTCTAAGTTGGGCCCTTTATCTATCAGGTTCATGCTCTTTTCCTGTCTTTGAATTGTTTTAAAAAAGCAAGTATATTTGTGTTGGCATAAAATAACGAATAACAATTCTATAGATAGGAGAGATAAGGTGAATTTTACTTGAACCAGGGTGAGGATTATAATTGGGAAGGCAGTCTCCAAAAAGGAGGAAAGCATTTTGGAAAAGCATGCTTTTCAGTACAGTCTTATACCTTTTTAGAACAAAGAACATAGATTAAACACACCCAGGATACATATTCATCAAAGTTTAAAAGAGGTATTCAGTTGCAAATTAGCAGGTCAATAGAAGTCTGATATCTGGGAAAGGGACTAACACAGGGTGAGGGCATTACTAATAGGGTGTAGGAGGAGACGTGTACATTCTTAGGAGAGTGCATTCTTTAATAGTTAAAGCAGATGTACAATCTAAGTTTGATAGGCCATATGTCAGGCTTCTTTGGTTCAAGCTGAATAAGTTTTGTGGGTTTTTTGTGAGTAGATTGTCCTGAGCTAACATCTGTGTCCATCTTCCTCCATTTTGTATGTGGGACACCACCACAGCACAGCCTGATAAGCGCTGATGAAGCAGAGGGCGCGAACCCAACCACTATACCACTGGGCTGGCCCCAGGCTGAATCAGTTTTGAACCAGAAGTTACCCCATATACCTCATTTATGTGAAAATCTCTTGTAATTTGTAAAATAGCTTTGCATTTTTTCTCATTCTGCTCACATTCTATCTAGACTTCCTACTTTCTATTTGCTTTGAATCAGGATTCCTTTTCCTCTATAAGTATCTGAAACCAGTTGGTTCCAATTTATTTTGCCCTCTATACCACAGTTTTAGGGCTGGAAATTTTGTATCTTCCCACTTTTCTGTGACCTGAGGTGATGGCAAGGAATGGAGGAGATAGACATCAACTAGGCAATATGCAGACTTAGAATATTTGGGCTCTGCTTTTCTGAAATTTTGTAAATATCCTGAACCAATTCTCTTTCACCCAGTTGGAAGTTGTGTCCTCCTCTTAGGGGTAGAGGGAGGGTACTTTGGAGTTTAGGATTATTTAACAATCAGGATTCATCATTTTAACTTGGATTTAATAATACGAATGTGGAGGGCTTAAGAGCCTTATTTAGCAGTTAGTTATTGGAATTCATGGCATTTGGTGAAGCCCTTCATGTTTGATTACTGTAGGTAAATATTTGTCTTACTATTTTAAAAAAACGGTATGTTCATTTCATTGGGCATTGGGGTGTCCTTTTTTACTTGGATATCTCTGATAGTGAAACTGGTAAACAGTTAGCCATTGATAATTAGGTAGTTAGTAACTAAAGTTTTTTTCTTTTTGGCAATTACTGATTATAGCTTTTAGTGGTTCCCCCACCCATTGTTAACTGTGCTGCTTAGGCAATATGCTATCTGACTCCCACTAGGTTCCTAGAGATAACATCTCCCTGGAGCCTGCATCACCATGGTAATGGGTGTGTGAGGTGTTTTTCAGGAATTAGAACCCCTTGTCCACTTCAGGCTGATTGAAAACACCAACCCATCAACTGGGCCCACGCAGATGCTGAATAAGTGACCTTTTGACATCAAGAGGCTAAAACCTCAAGTGATGTCAGCATCACGGTGGAGTGAGGTCTCTCAGAAATCTTTCCCCTCCAATATGCAATGAAAAAAATCCATACTCCAACAGAGGACATCCAAACTCAACACAAAAAACATCAGAGATATCCATACAGCCATATGACAGAGGACATAGAGGCTGGACACCCCTCAGAGGTGGAATGGGATAAGAGAGATCTTTTCTCCCTCCCCTAAAGACTGTGATCAGGACTGCAGGAGGCCTCCTAGAGCGAAGGAATGGGGGAGGGGACATTCATTTGTGGGAACATCAAGGAATCCCTAGGGCCCTTGCAGCCTAGAGGGAAGCCCTCTACCATGGTGAAAGCTTTTGTGGGCAGTGGAGGGGGGGATGACCTCATCAAGCCAAGACCCCAGGAGAACAGAGGGAGAAAACCCTAAGAGCATGAAGGAGAAAGTGCCCCTCCCCCACCCACTCAGTGCTGCTCCAGCCCCTGGGATCTCAGCTGAAGGCAGAGGGCTCAGAATACGGGGCTCTTGACCCCCATCCGATAGGTGGTAACTGCAACCTAATAACAGCAGAATGCGAAAAAACAGGCTCTAGCAACATTGAACACTATGTTAGATCTCCAGACCAGAGAGAAATTGACAAGCACCCAGAAATCAGTCCTGAGAATGCAGAAATATGTCATCTAAATGACAAAGAATTGAAAACAGCTATCATCACAAAACTCAACGAGGTAAAAGAGAATGTAGAGAAAAAATTCAATGAGTTCAGGAGCTACTTCACAAAAGAGATTGAAACTATAAAGAAGAATCAATCAGAAATATTGGAGTTGAAGGACACAATGGAAGAGATAAAACAAAATACAGATTCCCTGAAAGCTCGTGTGGACACCATAGAGGAGTGAATCAGCATAATCAAGGATAAACATGTTGAATTGCTCCAGACAGAGGAAGAGAGAGAACTGAGACTAAAAAGAAATGAAGAAAGTCTCTGAGAAATATCCGACTCAATGAGGAAATGCAGCATAAGAATTATAGGTATCTCAGAAGGTGAAGAGAAGGAGAATGGAGCAGAAAGTGTGCTCAAAGAAATAATAGCAGAGAACTTCCCAAACCTAGGGAAGGAAATCCATGTGGAAGAGGCTGACAGATCTCATACATATGTCAGTGTAAAAAGACCTACCACAAGGAATATAGTAGTAAAACTGGCAAAAGTCAATGACAAGGAAGAGTACTCAGGGCAGCAAGGCAGGAGAAAATAACCTACAAAGGAACCCCCATCAGGCTTTCAGTGGATTTCTCTGTAGAAACCTTACAGACTAGGAGAGACTGGAATGACATTCAAATCACTGAAGGACAAAAACTTTCAGCTAAGACTACTCTATCCAGTGAAAATATCCTTCAGATATGACGGAGAAATAAAAATAAAAACTTTCCCAGACAAACATAAGCTAAGGGAGTTTGTAGCCACAAGACTCCCTCTACAAGAAATCCTCAAGAAGGCCCTCATACCTGAAAAAAAAGGGAGAAAAGTGTTACCAAACACAGAGTATGGAGTTAAATAGGTAGACAGAATTAGAGCAGGATAGCAAATACTCAAGTATAGCATTAAAGACAAAGGAAGGAAAACACCAAAAACAAAGACAATCTTGTCATTTTAAGCACAAGCTCATAACACAAGATGGAATAAGGTGTGAGAAAAACAACTTAGGAGGGGAAGAGGAAAGTGACTGAATCAGTTTAGTCTAAGGAAATTAGAGGCCATCAGAAAAGGGACTATCTTATCCATGAGATCTTGAATACAAACCTCAGGGTAACTATTAAACAAAAAAGCAAAACAGAGACACAAATAATAAATGAGAAAACAAAGAAACACAACATAAAAAACTACACAACTCGATAGGTAGACCAAAATACACAGGACAAGAAACAAAGGAAGTGCAGGAAAACCAGAAAATGAGTGATAAAATGGCAGCATTAAGCCTGTATATATTGATAATCACCCTAAATGTAAATGGATTGAAATCTCCAATAAAAAGACAGGGTGGTGAGATGGATTAAAGAACAAGACCCAAAAGTATGCTGTCTCCAGGAAACACATCTCAGCTCCAATGAAAAGCACAGGCATAGAGTGAAGGGATGGAAGATGATACTCCAAGCTAATGGCAAATGAAAGAAAGCAGGTGTTGCCATACTTATATCAGACAAAGTAGACTTCAAGGTAAAGAGAGACAAAGAAGGGCAGTGTATAACAATCTAAGGGACATTCCATCAAGAAGAAATAACACTTACAAATATCTACGCACCAAACACAGGAGCACCAAAGTACATAAAGCAACTCTTAACAAACCTAAAAGAAGACATTAATCGTAACACAATAATAGCAGGAGACCACAACACTACACTCACATCAGTGGATAGATCAGCCAGAGAGAAAATCAACAAGGAAACAGTGGAATTAAATGAAAAGCTAGACCTGATGGACTTAATAGACATATATAGAACACTCCACCCAAAAACAGCAGAATACACATTCTTCTCAAGTGAGCATGGAACATTCTCAAGAATAGACCATATGTTGGGAAACAAGGCAAGACTCTATAAATCTAAGAAGATTGAAATAATAACAAGCACCTTTTCTGATCAAAATGCTATAAAGCTAGAACTTAATTACAAGAAAAGAGCTGAGAAAAGGACAAAGATGTGGAGACTAAACAACATGCTATTGAGTGAGTGATGGATCGTTGTTGAAGAAATTAAAGGAGGAATCCAAAAATATCTTGGGACAATGAAAATGAAAACATACCATACCAACTCATATGAGATGCAGCAAAAGCCATATTAAGAGGGAAATTCATCACAATACAGGCTCACCTTAACAAACAAGAAAAATCCCAAATAAGCAGTCTCAAACTACACCTAATTGAACTAGAAAAAGAAGAACAAACAAAGCCCAAAGTCAGTAGGAGAGAAATAAAAAAAATCAGAGCAGAAATTAATGCTATTGAAACAAAAAAGGCAGTAGAAAGGATCAATGACACAAAGAGCTGTTTCTTTGAGAAAATAAATAAAATTGACAAACCCCTAGCCAGACTTCCAAAGAAAAAAAGAGAGAAAGCTCAAATAAATAAAATTAGAAATGAAAGGGGGGAAATAACGATGGATACCACAGAAATACAACAGATTATAAGAGAATACTACGAAAAAGTATGCCAACAAAATGGACAATCTAGAGGAAATGGATAAATTCTTAGACTCTTACAACCTCCCAAAGCTGAATCAAGAAGAAATAGAGAATCTGAATAGACCAATCACAAGTAAAGAGATTGAAAGAGTAATCAAAAGCGTCCCAAAGAATAAAAGCCCAGGACCAGACAGCCTCCCTGAGGAATTCTACCAAATTCTGAGAGGATGTAATATCTATCCTTTTCAAGCTATTCCAAAAAAGTAGGGAAGATGGAACGCTTCCTAACACATTCTATGAGGCCAACACCACTCTGATACCAAAGCCTGACAAGGACAACACAAAAAAGGAAAACTACAGGCCAATATTGCTGATGAACATAGATGCAAAAATCCTCAACAAAATTTTGGCAACCCAAATACAACAACACATCAAAAAGATCATACATCATGATCAAGTGGGATTTATTCCAGGGACATAGGGATGGTTCAATATCCACAAATCAATCAACGTGATACACCACATTAACAAATTGAGGAATAAAAACCACATGATCATCTCCATAGATGCAGAGAAAGCATCTGACAAGATCCAACAGCCATTTATGATAAAAACTCAACAAAATGGGGATAGAAGGAAATTACTTCAACATAATAAAGGCCATATATGACAAACCCACAGCCAACATCATACTCAATGGGCAAAAACTGAGTGCCATCCCCCTGAGAGCAGGAACAAGACAAGGATGCCCACTCTCACCACTCTTATTCAACATAGTACTGGAGGTTTTGGCCAGAGCAATTAGGCCAGAGAAAGGAATAAAAGGAATCCAAATAGGCAATGAATAAGTGAAACTCTCACTGTTTGCAGATGACATGATCTTATATAGAGAAAACCCTAAAGAATCCATTGCAAAAGTATTAGAAATAATTAACAATTACAGTAAAGTTGCAGGGTACAAACTCAACCTATAAAATCAGTTGTATTTCTGTACTCTAATAACGAACTTACAGAAAGACAACTCAAGAATACAATTCCATTTACAATCAGAAAAAATAGAATAAAGTACCTGGGAATAAATTTAACTAAGGAGGTGAAGGACTTATATAATGAAAACTAGAAGACGTTATTGAAAGAAATAGATAATGACATATAGAGATGGAAAGAGATTCCATGCACATGGATCAGGAGAATAAACACAGTTAAAATGTCCTTACTACCCAAAGCAATCTACAGATTCAACGCTATCCCAATCAGAATCCCAATGACATTCTTCATGGAAATAGGACAAAGAATCCTAAAATTCATATGGGGCAACCAAAGACCCTGAATTGCCAAAGCAATCCTGAGGACAAAGAACAAAGCTGGAGGTGTCAGAGTCTTGGACTTCAAAATGTACTAGAAAGTCATAGTGATTGAAACAGCATGGTACTGGTACAAAAACAGGCACACCGATCAATGGAACAGAACTGAAAGGCCAGAAATAAAACCGCACATCTATGGACAGCTAATCTTTGACAAAGGTGCCAAGAACATACACTGGAGAAAAGATAGTCTCTTCAATAAATGGTGTTGGGAAAACTGGACAGCCACGTGCAAAAGAATGAAAGTAGACCACTATCTCACATCATACACAAAAACTCAAAATGGATCAAAGACTTGAAGATAAGTCCTGAAACCTTAAAACTCCTGGAAGATAATATAGGTAGTATACTCTTTGGCATTGAACTTAAAATGATCTTTTTGAATACCATGCCTTCTCAGACAAGGGAAACAAAAGAAAAAATAAACAAGTGGGACTTCATCAGACTAATGAGCTTTTGCAAGGCAAAAGAAACTAGGATCAAAACCAAAAGACATCCACCAATTGGGACAAAATTTTTACAAATCCTATATCTGATAAGGGGTTAATCTCCATAATATATAAGGAACTCACACAACTGAACAACAAAAAAGCAAACAGCCCAATCAAAAACTAGGCAGAGGATATGAACAGACACTTTTCCAAAGAAGATATACAGATGGCCAATAAACACATGAAAGATGTTCAACATCACTAATCATCAGGGAAACGCAAATCAAAACTACACTAAGATACCACCTTATACTTGTAAAATGTCTATAATCACTAAGACTAAAAGTAACAAATGCTGGAGAGGGTATGGAGAGAAGGGAAACCTCAAACCCTGCTAGTGGCAATGCAAACTGGTGCAGCCACTATGGAAAACAGTATGGAGATTCCTCAAAAAACTAAAAATAGTACTACTATATGACCCAGATACTACTGGGTATCTACCCAAACAACTTAAAATCAGCAATCCAAAGTAACATATGCACCTCTATGCTCATTGCAGCACTATTCACAAGAGCCAAGACATGGAAGCAACCCAAGTGCCCATCCACTGATGATTGGATAAAGAAGATGTGGTATAGATATACAACAGAATATTACTCAGCCATAAAAATAGACAAATTCATCCCATTTGCAACAACATGGAAAGACATGGAGGGAATTATACTAAGCAAAATAAGCCAGTCTGAGAAAGACAAACACCATATGATTTCACTCATATGTGGAATATAAACAAACACATGGACAAAGAAAACAGTTCAGTGGTTACCAGGGAAAGGGGGGTGGGGGGTGGGCACAGGGGGTGAAGGGGAGCACTTATGTGGTGACAGACAACAGTTCCTGTAACTGTGTTACAACACAATGATGTGTACTATTATGAACTCAAATAACAAAAAAAAGAGGCTAAAAACTCCACCCTCAGATCGTGCTAACACTGCCGTTGTGGGAACATGTGTTCTGTGAAGAGGCTTGAAGTCCAACTCCGCTTGTGTGGATCGTCCATTGCCTCACCTCTCCTCACCTCCAATCGCCTCTCTCCACATTTCACACCACCTTGCTCCTACCCCATAAATCCCTGAGTCCCCATTTTCGGGGAGGCAGATTTGAGACTCATTCTCCCAGTTCCTCGCTTGGCTGCCTTGTGATTAAACCCTGTTTCTGCTGCAATCTTGTTGTCTTGGTGTTTGGCTTTCCAGGTGACAGGCAAAAATGAACCTGGTTCGCGGTAACAATAGCCTCTGTTTTTTAAATGCTAAAGATAATTTTTATATTAAATAATTTCAAACTTACAGAAAAATTGCAAGAATAGCTAAGCCATGTGTGAGCAAACTATTCTAGACCTCACTTCCTTGATGTGATAACCAAGATTCCCCTTACACACAATTGTGTCCAATGTGATAGGAAACTGATTTTTTCTTTAATTATATGTGATCTATTGAGAATAGTAAAAAATAAAAAGAAAAAACATAATTAGAAAAAGGAATACTGTGAATATTTATTTCTCGAAGTCCAATAGTTTACTTTTTAATTCCCATTACCGTTGGGACACGAAGAATAGAAAATTTAGGGGCCAGCCCGGTGGCACAGTGGTGAAGTGTGCACGTTCCGCTTCGGTGGCCTGGGGTTCACTGGTTCGGATCCCGGGTGAGGACATGGCACCCCTTGGCAAGTCATGCTGTGATAGGCGTCCCACATATAAAGTAGAGGGAGATGGGCACGGATGTTAGCTTAGGGCCAGTCTTCCCCAGCAAAAAGAGGAGGATTGGTAGCAGATGTTAGCTCAGGCTAATCTTCCTCAAAAGAAAAAAAAAAGAATAGAAAATTTATGTTTTAAATCCTTGTTGTCTGCCCTTATTATCTCCATACCTCTAGTGGCTATGGGACAGAATGTAGTAACAAAGTTGCTAGGTTTAATAGATTGGTAGTGTGAAAGATGACACGAGGGGAGCCATATTAAAATAGAGCCAGAGCAGCCGTTTCAGAGGAAATGCCTTGCACATCTTGTTTATCTTCCAAACTGGACTAAATGCCAACATTCCAAGAAGTCGGTAAGGACAAGGACATCTTGTCTGTTAAGAACTGATGGAACTGAACTTTGCTTATGTCTGGATTGCTAACCAATCAACGAAATATAATTCTAGCCTTTTGCCTGATGACCAAATCTCAAGCCAATCTATGAAATACAAATCTAGCCTTACCTCATCTAGCACCAATGAAGTCTTCTTTCCTATAACTTACCTCATCTCCCTTTTCCCCATAAAAACCCTGAGGCCCTCTCCTTTAATCGGGACACCATTTGGATTTCTACCTGAATCTGTGCTCCCCCAATTGTAATTCTTTGATCCCAAATAAATGCTTTGCCTCTTAAACTGGTTTCTGTTTTTGTAGGTTGACAGCAGACAAGGGTGCTGGTGGAGATCCGGTGTCTCTAGATGTTTGCAAGGCATCAAATAAAGTCTTTCTTAATATCTGTCATTTAAGTTGAGGGTGGAGGTGTGTGTACTGGATAACTATAGCTGTGTGGACAACCATTGTCTGAAGATTAGTGTGTGGTCCTCAAACTAGAGGGCAGCCTGGTCACAATGCTCACTTCTGACACTATGCTGTGCAATCCTTTGACTGAGTCTGGAGAAACACAAAGGACTAACTTAGCAAGTCTGTAGCAGCAGAAACCTGTGAAAGAAAACTGACTGGATGACAGAATCATTACTTGAAAGATACTCTCAAGCGATGAACCCAAATTAACAAAGTGAAAATTTATAAATAGTAGATATTTATAACTTGAGTTGCCCAGCATCCAAAAGCTTTTCCAGTTTGGGAGGAATCCTAAGATAATAATGGGGAAGCAGCCCTCTCCACTATGGAAGCTGAAGGGCAGTATTCTCCTGGGAGCATAACCAAGGGCAAGACCTAAGCACAGCCAACCAAATGCTGCCACCTTGGACTTATATCCTGAGGGGGTGACGGCAAGGCTCAGGTCAATTAGGAACATTTCAGGGTGGCTCTGCAGGGGCAGGGAGTCTGGAAGAGCAAGGCGCACGTCCAATGACAGCAGAATCTGCACATTCTGCGGGTGGTGGGGATCCAGTGTGGTGATGCCAGTCTTGGGGCGGTGAGTGACCTGCTGGCAAGTGGCACGTCCTGAGTAGCCTGTTACTGTGGTGACAACTCATCTGGGTCCTCCCTTGGGTCCCATCTGATCCATTTCCACCTTTTTGATTCTAGGAGCCGCCAGATACCCATCCAATACATTCCATTTCTTCTTTAGGAACTGTAGTTGGCTTCTGTTATTTACAAGCAAGGACCTTCACAAGTAAAATTCATCTGAGTTTAGGATCCAAAAAATCAACTGAGAAGATCTGGATACTTGGCAATTCATGTGAAAAAGACCTCGGAATTTTAGTGCACTGTGATGTAATAGGTGTCAATACAGTGGCCTGGCTGCCAGAGGGCTCCAGTGGGCAGGACAAAGAAGGTCAGAGGCCCACTTCTTCATTCTTCTGCTCTTGTTAACTACAACTAGAGTATATTTTCCTGTTCAGAGTGTTTTATTTTAAGGTAGACAGGGATAAATTAAAATAGTAGAAGAGTGACCAGGAATTTGATGGATCATTATATGAGGAAAGGGAGAAATTTAACTTAGAAAAATCAGGGGGAAGACATTCTATGATTCTTTTAAATTATGTTATTATGGAGATAATTTCATAAAAATATAATGGTACAAAGATGCAAAATAACCCTAAAGTAAAACCACGTCCCCCACACAAGTACTGGGCTCAGTGGGCATATTACAGGAATTGAGAGAAAGTGTGAGATGAGCCTTTCCACAGGGGCCAAGGATGAGAATGAGTGTTGTTTGGACGCTAACTTCCATCACTAGTAGAACGAGCTTGGAGGGACCATTTCCTGTGCTCCAACCAGACTAGCAAACACTTTCCTCTTGGGGGCTCTTATTCACGGGGCGCAGATATCTTCTTCCCCAACAGTGTTTACACACTAACGAGTTGTCCCAGAGACTCCAGGTGAGTTACCTTTTTCATCACAGAAGAAATACAAGATCCAAACTTACTGAAATATTCCAAAGGTATACTATCAGATTTTTGCTTTGCCTTCTGGTTTCTAACGTGTTCAGAGAAGTAATAGGCCCCAAACCCTGTTCTTTCCTTGCAACTTCATATTAAATCTAAGTCCACTTCCATCATCAGAGTGTCTCTGAGGATAACATTGATTATTTTGAATTAACTATTTCAAGCAAGAAATAATAAATGTATCTTATACCTGTATATTTCTTCCAACTTCTGTGTGGAATGTAAGAATTAAAATAATTGAGGACATTTTGCATTTGCAAGAAATCAAACTCTTGGAAGGTACTGAAACTCTTTTGCCAGCTTGTATGTGAACTGGATCCGCCTCTCCCAGATGCACTGCCGTCAAGAACGGAAAGAAGCTGTGGGGAAATGGAGGCCTCCTCACCCTCAGCTCTCCTTGGCAGAGCACGCAGAACCAAAGCTTGTCCCAGGGAAATACAATCTGGGGATTCGATACTGGCAGGATTTAGAGAGTCAAACAAGAGCCTCCTTCAGGCTCGTGAGGGTTGCTACCAGGAATACTGTGCTCAGGATCCTTCTGACTACTGAGCGTGCATATTAACAAGCTTAACTTTTGTTCCTGTTTTTACAGTTATGGCAAATGATCTGGGTTAAGCCATCCCCCCTTCTCCCTGTCCTGCCTTGTGACACATATTTCTGCAAAGTCTGATTGAGGTTAGAAGAGCAATCTGTACCAACAGAACAGGCTGTGAGCTCCTTGGGGTGGGGTGGGGAGGCCGGTTCCCTGGCTTTTCTCTCCAGCACCAGGACGGTTGCAGGCACACAGTAAAGTACTGTTGTATTAAATTGAACTAAAAGGAATGGAACTAACTGGCTCATGATATCAAAACCTCACACCAGCCAGGAATACTTGCTAGGCATCTTAAACAATTAAATTAATAGATAAAGCAACTTTTTGGCAGGCAGAGACGCTGGGGCTGTATTTTTCCTTGATCTTCATATTACAGCTTGATCCATTGTATAGTAATTTATTAAGAGATAAGGGGACAGAGGAAGGTCATTTTAAAGAAAATCAATAGAAACAGCATCTTTTTTACTCTGATTGTCATATTAGGTTTGTTGCTGAGGAAAAATGAATTGCCAACAATTCCAAAATCAAAAACCACAAGACAGTTAAATTTTTATTTACCAAAAAGAAAGAAAAAGAATTAAAGACTTCATTCCATTTCTCCTAACTAAAATTTAATTCTCCCTCTTTTTAAAATTCATCATATGAGGGGCAATAGAAATGGCATATTATAATTCGTCCTTGGGTGGTGAACATGATGTAGTCTACACAGAAATTTAAATATAATGGTGTACACCTAAAATTTATATAATGTTCTAAAACAGTGTTACCTCAATAAAAAAATGTCATATTAATTTTTATTTATTTAAACAATTTCCAAAATACTACATTAGGCATGATGTGGTATTATCATACCAAATACAGCAAAAGGAAAGATAAAGGTAGATATTTTAGATATTAAAGACTTAGAAGACAGAAAAATGATAGTACTAATAAATAAATCCAAAAACCAATAAAATTAATAATTAATTTTTTTTAGTGGAGAAAGCACAAATACTAAAAATAAGAAATGGAAATGGATTAATAAGCACAGACATGGGGCAATTAAAAGACTTCTAAAAGCTGATTTTGCTCAGCTCTATGCAAATAAAAAATTTTTAAATGCACAAAATGCATGATTTTCTAGTAAAATATTAATTGCCAATGTTGTCCCCAGAAGAGATACACAATCAAAACACAGCAATTACTATGAAAGAAATGTGAAAAGTTGTTAACCTCCCAAAATAAATAATGTCCTAGTCACAGATGATTTTACTAGTAAATTCTACTAACTTTTAAATAATAGATGACACCAAATGTTCTAGACCCTCCATACCCTCATGAGGAAGCCAGCCTATAATTGATACCAAAACTTGACAAAGGTAACACAAAACATAAATCACAGACCAAAAGTACTTATGGATATCAATGTGTAGACTCCCAAAAGTATATTAGCAAACAGAGTCAACATCACATAAAAAGAATAGATATATACACCTCAAGAAGATGGGGACTGGCCCTGTGGCCCAGTGGTTAAGTTCGCATGCTCCGCTTCTGTGGCCCAGGGTTTCGCCGTTTTGGATTCTGGGCGCGGTCATGGCATTGCTCATCACGCCATGCTGAGGTGGCATCCTACACGCCACAACTGGAGGCTTTCACAGCTAGAATCTACAACTATGTACTGGGGGGATTTGGGGAGAACAGCAACAACAAAAAAGATTGGCAACAGTTGTTAGCTCAGGTGCCAATCTTTAAAGAAAAAAGACTTAAGCACCCCTATGTTCACTGCAGCATTATTCACAATAGCCAAGATATGGAAGCCATTTAAGTGTCCATCAACAGACGAATGGAAAAAGAAGATGTGATATATATATTCAATGGAATACTACTCAGCCACAAAAAAAGAATGAAATCGGGGCTGGCCCCGTGGCTGAGTGGCTAGGTTTGCACGCTCCGCTTGGGCAGCCCAGGGTTTCGTGGGTTTGGATCCTGGGTGTGGACATGGCACCACTCATCAGGCCATGTTGAGGTGGCGTCCCACATGCCACAACTAGAAGGACCCACAACTAAAATATACAACTATGTGCTGGGGGGATTTGGGGAGAAAAAGCAATTAAAAAAAAGAAAGATCGGCAACAGTTGTTAGCTCAGGTGCCAACCTTAAAAAAAAAAAAAGAATGAAATCCTCCCATTTGTGACAACATGGGTGGACCTAGAGGTATTACACTAAGTGAGATAAGCCAGACACAGAGACAAACAGTGTATGATCTCACTTGTATGTGGAATCTAAGAAGAAAACAAATGAACAAATAAAACAGAACAGAAACAGACAGATTGGTGGATGCCAGAGGGGAGGGGAGTTGGAGGGGGGTGGGTGAAACAAGTCAAGGGGATCAGGAGGTATAAGGTTCCAGTTATAACATAAACAAGACATTGGGATGTAATGTACAGCATGGAGACTATAATCAGTAATGTTGCATTAACTTTGTGTAGTGATAGGTGGTAACTAGACCGACTGTGGTGATTATTGCTTGACATACACAAATGTTGAATCGTGATGCTGTACACCTAAAACCAACGTAATATTATGTCAATTATATTTCAATTTAAAAAAAGAATAGCACTCCTTGATAAAGTAAGATTCATATAAGAAATGCAAAGATGACTCCATCTTAGGAAATATATCTATATAATTCACCATATTAGCATTTAAAAAGAGAAAAATCATATGATCATCTCCAAAAATGCTGCAAAAGTGTTTGAAAATTTCAACCATTCTTGATTAAAATGCTTATATGATCAGTTATATCATACATATATGATATAACCAGAAAGCCAATGCTGTCTAGGGAAATACTAGGATGTCTACCCTCACCATCATAACCAACCATCACCATTCTGGAGGTAATAGCCCATGAAATTAGACAACAGTAATAAATAAGAGGTATAAAAATTGGATTGTAAAGATAGAGTTAAGATTAATCATTATTTATAGATAATATAACTATACACCTGAAAAACTCAAGAAAATTACCTGAAAAATTATGACAAGCATCATGAGTATTCACTAAGGCAATTATTAACACAGTAAATTAAAAAAAAATCGTTAGCCCTCCTATTAGGGAAGCTATATGAAATTGCCCAAATTTAACTAACTTCTTTTGACTTATAGAAATGGCAATTTCATATGAGTCAGGCTAACATATACAAACTACCACCACTGAGGAAACAATGGGTAAAAGAGGCCATATATCATGGCCACAAAAGAGACAAAATGCTTCAGGATAAAATTAAGAAATGTTCACAATCCATACAAAGAAAACTTTAAAAAACTACAAGGGGCACAAAACAAAGCTTGAGTGGAAAAGCACGCCCTTTTTAGACAGGAGTCTTCAGCGTCAGAAAAGATGTCTGCTTCCCTCCAACTAATCTAGCAATTTAACATAATCACAATGAAAACACTGAGAGAAATTTTTTAGAAGTAAAAAAACTAATTTTAAAGTTCTTAGTGGAAAACAAAAAAAGCTTCAAAGTAATAGTCAAGAAGCTTAACTTAAAAAAAGAAGGATTAGGGAAAACCAGCCCTACAAGATAGTGTTAAAAAACAAAATTCAACTGAGTAAATTTAAAAATCGAATTGGCTTTTAGCTTCTAGCATGCCATCCAGCAAAGAGAAAGGAGCTCTGGAGAGCTGTGCACAATGGAAGGCTTGTATAGGCACAGGGCTGTGGGACAAGGAGGAAGAGTGGATTGTTCCAGGCAAGGTGCTTTCCTTAAGGGAAGGCAGGGGTCTATTTATTGGCGGGTGACCTCTCTAGTGCAGACCAGGTAATTCCAGACTGACTGGTTAAAGGTTACATTCCTGGGAGAGGCTGAAATCCAACTCGGTTAGGTATGAAGTCTTGGTTTGCTGACCAGGGGCTGGGTGCCAGGGCGTGTGGTGCTAAAGTTTCCATCTCGGCCTGCCATCTCTTTTTAAACAATAGTACAACAGTATAAAACTGCATCTAAACAGTGTGCTTTGTGAACAAAGTCAATGGAAATAGATTCCAGAGTCCAGAAATAGACTTACACATGAAGAATTTTAGCATGATTAAAGTGGCATTTTAATTAAATAGGGAAAGGATTGATTATTCAATAAAAAGTGGTCAGACAGGTAACTGAGTGAACATGTCAAACAAAAAATTCCATATACCAAAATACATTCGAGATAGAGCAATATATTGAAATGTAAACAAACTAATTCATAAAAGTGCTAGAAAAAAACATGGAAAGATGTTTATGAGTAAATACTCAGGAAGTTCTTTGGAGAGAGAATTTGGGAAGTTCTTTGGAGGAAGCAAGTATTTCAAAAGTCTCAGGAGAAATCACAAGTCTTAAGAAGTCTAATTTCCTGACTAGCAGTTGGAGACTGGGTTAGCTTAAACCTCTGAGAGTTTACTCTGAGAGGAAGCTTTGGGGAAGTCCAAGCACGTCGTTTGTGCCTGCTTTACACTGATGATACATGAACGTGTAGACTATTTCACAATCTCATTGTGCAGGCCTTGAGCAGAGGGAGGTGTGACCAGCTGCCAGCTGGGTTGCCTTCTCCTTGGAAATTCAAAAGAAATTAGCTTGAGTTCTTGGGTCCCTCCTTAGGGAAGTCTGGGTAATTTATGCATTTTCCATTCACCTCAGAATCTGGAGAATTAATTTCCTTTATCAACTGTTCTGCCTCACAATGTGCTGTTACTTTTCTGCACTGCTTTGTCCCAAGTGAGGAATGTCAGCCATTGACCCCTCAACCTCCCTTGAATTACCATTCATACAAGGCATCTGAGTACACGGCAAACTTGACAGAAGTGTGCTTCGTTTCCCTCCCCCTTCCAGTCCTTTCACATCTTCCCACTTGAAACTTACCAACGTTCTAGGGGGCTCCTCATCAGCTCAGTTCTCTTTATACGCAGAACTATTTTGATCTTTTCTAGGCCTGCCTTTGAATATCCCAAAACTCTATCGTGTTTTGCAAAACAGTGGCTCTTCTAAGGGAATGTGAACCTTGAGCCTGCAAGGAGAAATTCTGGCACAGACTTTTCTTTTTGGCCTTTGTGAGAAGTGGGGAGCAAATACTTCCCCACTGGCTGGGAATTATTGTTACATTGTCTTTAGAAGGTAGAAGTGGCTACAGTTTTGGTCTCACATAATTTGCTTCTTCTCCCTCATAGAAAGGACCAGATTTCATAGCCATCTGGGTTACATTTTTCCCCTTGCCTAACATTATTCACTCCATAAAACAAACAATTCAAAGGTAAAACAAAACAAAACAAGAAACTCAGTATGCAGTTCCTAGGTCTGTGAGAAAGTGCTCCATCTAAATCCTATTAAGCATATTTAAATACTATTCCTAAAATGTTTGGGCCACTCGACGACTAGGATTCATGGGCTAGGGTTATGATCTTAAAAGTTATTTAGGTTATTAGGCTGACTTAAAGTCATCACTGACCAACATGTCAGTTACTGAAGTTCTTTCAGAATTCTGGGACAGATGGTCAAATCATCCTATGTTTAAAGATTCTGATCCTTTATTCTCCTAAATGTCTGGATAAGACACTTCTATTTCCTATATTCTACAATCTCCCAATGTCTGCCTCAGGGATAATAGTCATATTTATATTGCTCAACACTCTTAAAAGAATAAGGAATACTTACATTCCATGGTATTTAGAGACTATGGTATAGAAATTTATCAGAGACTATTCTTCATATTATTTTATTTCTGCCATTGGTGTTGTATTGTTTGTTGTTTCCAAAAAAACCCCACCTTCACATGCATACAATTAAAAATTCAAAAGGCACAAAAGACTCTATAGCTAAACGTGAGCTTCCCTCCCACTCCTGTCCTTCAGTTACTGAATTCTCTTCTGCAGGCGAAACCGCTCTCCTCACCGACTGACTGCCCGGAGTAACTCAGAGGAGGGGTCTCCGCAGCACTTGTTCCTCTTTTAGTTGAGAGTCAATTATCAACCACCTTGTGCAGACAGGGCAGGAAGTGCCCAAGAGTCACCTGTGCTTCATTCTAACATTAAGATCTCTGCCCCAGAAGGAGCTTAGCCTTAATTCCTTAACATGTGATATATGTGGGAGCATGTTTTCAAACTGCAACTGCGCTAGTGAATATCCACCTCTACATGTGATGACGAAACTTGCCTTTTGAATATTCATTCCCCATCTGAAATAAAAGGCCCCTGCTTTCCCTTGCTTGGAAAGCCAGGGCTTTGGAAATGATTCCCTGTGGTCTCGTTACTTGCTGCAAATAAATTTTACTTTGTGTGACAACTACTTCGGGTGAAGGCTTTGATTTCAACTCACTGAGAAGTGAACCCACTTTGGTTTGGTGACACCAGGACTAGTTTCTTATCTTCCAGAGGTATTTTATACTCCCCTCTCCAAGAGTGCACCTCTGTACACTCTACATTCTATATACACTGTTCTGTAGTTTGGGTTTCACTTAACCATAGAGTTTGGGGATTGTTCTATACCTGTGCATTGCCTTATCTTATAAGGCTCTTATAAGGATTGCCTTATCTTTAACTTTTTTTATCTTTAAGCTGCACATGATTCCCCTTTATGGAGATACCAGCATTCATTTAACCAATTCCACTCAATGGACATTTACATTGCTTCTAATCTTTTGCTATCACCAACAACTCTGCAATGAATTACTTCATGTGTAGGTAATTTTGCATGTATAGAATATTTGAAGGATAAATTTGTAGAAGAAAATTGCTGAGCTAAACAGTATGGGTATTTTCAATTCTGAAAGCTATTGCCAAATTATCCTCCAGAGGGGTTATGCCCACTCACGTTTCCACTAGCACCGTTTGAGAGTTCCTGTTTCCTAGCACCCTGACCCACACAGCATATCAAGCTTTCGAACTTTGTCAGTGTTATAATAGGTGAAAAGCAGTTTCTCGTACTTTTAGATTCTTTCACTGAATGATTTGAAATGTCAAATTTATCGCATACTATTTGTCTATCTGACCTATTTCTGGACACTGCTCTCTCATCCCTCCCTACACTATTACACAGTGGCTTTACACTATGTTTTACTCCACAAGTCAGTCTCATTACCTTTATTGCTCTTCTTTTCCCTAAGGCTTTTCCTGTCTATTTTTCTTATTTTTCCTATGTGACTTTGAGAAATAGTTTGTCTGGCTTAAAAAAAAATCCTGTTGCACTTTTACTGAGATTGCATCACATTAATAGGTTATTTAGGGGGACTGTTCCCTGCTAAAGCTATCGTCAGGAGCTTACCATTTCTCGTCCCTATCTTTTGAGTTGTGTCTTTCTTGTGCTTATAAAAATGTCTTAAATAAAACGTTTTCTTATTAATTCTTCACAGCATTTTTGGAAACAGGCAGGGAAGGTAGAAGATAAGGGATTAAACTGAGATTCTATTTGAGAGAAAGTCCTAATCCAGTTTACATCTGCTATTTGGTAAGGTCTCACTAGCGGATTTTATGCAAATTCAAAAACAAAACAAACTTTTCCACCAAGGATTAGATTTTCTTACTGCAAAAAGCTAGCAATACGTAAGCACAACTCTGCAGTGTCTTTCCGGTGTATTTCCTGTGGCCAAGCACAGTGGAATGCATTCCAATAGCAAAAGAATTCTGAAACCAGAGTTAGCTTGAATGCTGTACAATGACACCCGAGATCTTGCCCTACTTCCTAGATTTTCCTTGTTTGGTTTTTTATCAAGTTTGATCATGCCTGGGAATTTCCTGAATATGGTACTTGGAACAGTGACTTTCTGAATGTGACATTGAGATCAATGGCATTTGTCTGCCAAAGGGTCTTTGGACTATAATTTTCAGAAATACTGGAGTGGTAACTCAGTTCTCTACCGACCTGGTTCTCAGGAAGCCCTGGAACAAAGGTGCAAACAGGAAGGGCAACTGGTGAATTGACTATGGAAGGTAAAGATCTTGAGGGAGAATGTTCTTTTGTGAATATTGAGTTACATACCTGGGCACTCTGGCATTCCAGCTGGAGGATCTTCCAGGCTTTAAATAAGTGTCTAATGAATTTAAAAGCTATCTTTAATGCTGCCTTTGATAAATGGCCACTCACTAAAGGTCAACCAAGACTTGATCAACAGTTGATTACCTGCAGCAACCTGGGCACTTCCCCCCATCAGCCTACTTCTGCAACACGGGGAGAGCTGAAAAGGAGCCTGCATACGTTACTGAATTACTTAGGATACAGTATGTGTTGACATACATCTGAGTGTATTTTTGGATTACGTTTCCAAAACAAATATTGTTTTCATCATTGTGTTATAGTCAACACTTTTCCCCTCAAACCCATGTGTAATTAAGAGCTGATGACTGCAAAAAATATTTTACAAAGTGTACAGTAGTACGATATACATACCTAGGTAATGTCTGAGGTTTCTTGCTACCACGTAAATGAGAACAGTCTTTACTCAGCCCTCTGCAACAAAAAGACTACTGTGTTCTAAGAGAGAATGTTATGCAAGAATCTGAATAGCACACAGTTTACTGAATGCTCAGACTGTTTAGTGACATACCAGAAAGTAGGACAGAGGCTAAAAGCAGAAGTGTGGGGCAAGTTTTAAGTAATGAAGTTAAAGGCACGTGGCTGATGAAATATTTAATTATTAAAGTGGAGACCAGCTTGTAAAATTTAGCTAGTAAAAGTATAAAGATGAGCTGTGAACAGGAGAGCTGTTTAATTCAATGATTTCACTGGTTTGTTGAGCATTGAGAATGTTGCCAAAATCACTAAATTAGACCTTTCTGAACAGAGAATGGCAATGGTGTGACAGGGTCAGATATCACTTGCCTTTTATCCCCACTATAATGGTAACACTTCGGGCTATAAACATTTATTATTTAGACACAAGAAATTAATGAAAGGTGAGACAAAATGGGCAGCAAAAGGAAACTGTTACAGTAAACTAGTATCCTGCATATCAAGTTAGGAGAGCATTTTCAAGTCTGGGAAAATGACATACAAATTTCCTGATTATCCTTATATTAATAGAATCTGTTTCAACCAAGTCATATGAGGAATAATTTTTATAAACATGACTGTGCTCTGAAGTTTGAAATTACTAAATTCTGTGGTTACAGGACTCAACAAATCTGAGATAAGTGGAAATCCGAGTCTGACAAGTCTCTCAGAGAAAATAAAGGGAATTCTAGCTCCTTTTGATGAGAATTTTTCATTTAAGATTTATGGATTCCTTAGTTAGGGACCTTAGTACAGCTGAGGACCTGAGCGCCTTTATACAGAGACAGACATATATATTTATATACACACACACCTATGTGTATATCTATCTATCTATCTATATATATATATAAATAATTGTTCTAGAGAATTGTCTAAAAGATTTCAGGATCTGAATTCTGGAAAAGACTTCACACCATTAAAAATGTGGTTCCAGGATGATTATAATAGATTACAATACAGGATATTTTCAGCCTTCTTTAGCCTGGGGAATGTGGATTGACAATTCCCAGGACTACTGTATTCCTAGGTAAGAATATTTAGCTGCCATATGTAGTGAAACGAATACAGGTAAGATAATACGCGTTGGGCAGTTAATCTGTCAAGACGGTCAGCCATTGTGCTCACAGCCCTGAAGGAGGCAGAGGAGGATGTGTTTACTTCGGTTTACTCTTCTCACGAAATATGCTCATTTCTATTTGACTTGCAAGCATTGTGGTTATTTTTACCAGCAATAGAGACCAGAAGCAGGGGAGTGAGCTGGAATCTTGACTGAGGTAATGATTCTCAGGGCTCTGGCTGCAGTTGTTTGTGTGGAGTCTGGCCCTGAGTCCATTGGACTGCCTGCCCGCACGCTGCACTGGCAGACGCAGCAGAGCACAGGCTGAAGCATCCACGCACTGCGGCTCCACCTCGTCTGGTAGTCGTGAGACCATGGTCTGGTTACTTAACCCTGTGTCTTGGTTTCCTTGTTGGATGATGAGGGCTAACGATGGCATTTACCTTACAGAGTATTGTGAACACCAAGTGAGGGAAAAGGTGTAAAGCGTCTAGAACAGTGCTGGGTAAAAGTTAACAATGATTGCAATAAAAGCCACACGATTGAGGATTTAATAAATTTGGCAAGCTAGTAAGCTTCCAGCCCTACGTATACAGATGTATCCTTAAATCTGTTTACAGTTGAGAGGGGAAAGAATGAGCAGAGAAACCTCTGAAACAGGTGGTGGTAGCAAACCTTTACAAGCAAAGATCTAGCTGAGGAGAATTCCCAGTTCTCTGACTTGGCGTCGCTAAGAGGAACCAGCTCAGCCCCGGAACAAGACACCCCTCTTGTTCCCGTCGCCCAAGTAACTTTCCACGTCACTGCCTTTGTGAGCAGTTCTCGCCCAGACTAGTCCTTCCGCTTCACTGTGCTTGGTATCCTTTCCCCACAGAAGTCATCTTTAGTACAACTTGTGGGCAGTCAACTAGCAGAGGCAAAAGTTTTGTGTAAGGACTGATCTTGAGGCGCATTTATATATAGGTACACACTGGCGATCCTTAGCCTCCAAAAAAGTTGCTGTCCCAACAGCTATTTATATAAAATTGGGAATACATTCCCTTCTTCATAAACAAAACACAACAAAACGTTACAGTGTCTCTGACTAAAAGCAAATTAATTGACCAACTACCATTTCCCATGAACTCATCTTTTCCACTTTTGCTTGTTTTCCCTTCCATTATGTTTCAGTTGCCGAGAGAGTAAATCCTAAGTTACCGTTTGGTATAGAGAGAAAATAGTCTGCAGCTGGAATTGGGAAAGCACTGGGAATTTTTTCTTCTCTAATTATAAATGCAGTGATTACTGACTTCCAAGTAAGTAAAAGTTCAGTAACGGGGAAAAAAATAGAACACATTCCAGGGTGCAGGGACAGCAAGTGCAAAGGCGGAGAGATGTGAACATGCACTGTTAGGTTTAGGGAACAGAACATGGCAAGAAGGAAACACTTCTTGGTCTTTGCAGGACACAGCCCCTGAGTTACCATGGGGCACAAGCTGGGGCGTGCCTGTAATTATAAAATCTAGTTAGGCATTTTCATTGGGCACAGGTTAATGCAACAATCAGTTTTTAAAATAGTACACCTAAGATGTATTTTCAAGTTCATCCTGACATACTTCCCGCTCTTCTGCCACATCCCAAAAGCTATTAATTTTGCTTTCTTTGGTTGTGGAAAAAGCAAGGCCATTTTGTCTGAGCTTCTTCGTTCCTGGCAGGGTTTGCCTTTTCTCCAGGCTTCTCCCAACTCAGCAATTCTCATGAATTTTGATCACGCAATTTTCCTACTAGAATGTAAACTTCATGAAAGCAAGAATTTTTATGTTTCTAATTCGTGGTTATTCCTAGCACTTAGACTAGAGCCTGGTACATAGTACAAGTCTAGATATAGTTCAATAAATTTAAACACCCATGATGAGGTGCCCTGTGCAGGGCCCGATGATGTTTAACGTATGCTCCCTATCTTTAAAGAGCTTGCAAACAAGTGGGAAAGGGACATGTAATCAAACTTCAAATCAAGCAAAAGGAAACCAGTGCAACTACTGAGGTACATACTGTTAACGGTGGGGGGGTGGGGGGGGTGCTATGGACTGAATGTGTCTCCTCCAAATGCCTATGTTGAGACCTAATCCCCACTGTGATGGTAGTTGGGAGGTGACTAGGTCATGAGGGTGGGTAGAGTCCTCATGAATGGGATTAGTGCCCTGACAGAGAGAGATCCCAGAGAGCTCCCTCGTCCCTTCTGCCATGTGAGGTTGCAGTGAGAGGATGGCAGTCAATGAGGAAGTGGACCCTCACCAGACACCAAATCTGCTGGTGCCATGATCTTGGACTTCCCAGCCTCCAGAACTGTGGGCAATGTCGTTTGTTTGTAAGCTGCCCACTGTACGGTATTTTTGCTATGGCAGCCTGAATGGACTATGACAGGGTGCTCACAAGCAGTTATTAATTTCAACTAGAGGATGGAGGAAAGAAAAATTCACAAGACATTGTCCTCAAAGACAAAATTTCCACTAGGGCTGTGGAGGTTATTTTTGGTTGAACGATAATTAATTTGAACTCTTCTGGATCCAAGAAACAGAAACTCATCTCAAAATAGCTTAAGCAAATAGAAGGAAGGTATAACTGGGAAATCTGGGGGTGGCATTTTCTTCAGCTCTCCAGGAGCTCTTGGCCTTCATGTGTACACTTCCTTCTCCCACACAGATGGACATAATCCGTGTTGCAGATGGCTCCAAGCTCACATCACACCATGAGCCACTGGATTATACTTAAGAGCCATGGAAAGCTATCTGCAGTTTGGGGCTAGCAAATAAAATCCCATGGAAGGCATCTACTTGGTCTAGTTTGGGTCATGTGCCTATCTCTGGGCTAATCACTGTGGCTCATGGGGTGGGAAATATGGTCTGACCTGAATCATGTACCCATCACCTGACCATGGTACAGACATTGCTGTGATTGAGCTGTGTTAACAGGGGCTCATACAAAGCAGAACATAATTTTAACCAGGGGTGGGAAAGAGTTGCAAGGAGAGTTTTATAGGATTGGCTGCCTATGAGAACAGGGAATAGGCAGGGCTAGGGCGGTACCTCATAAGGAGATGGGGAGGAAAGGACCCAAGAGGAGAAATAGGATGTTGGGCAGACAAACACAACGGGTAACCACTACAATAACTAAAATGCATGCATTCTTAGACGAGTGGTGCACAGCTTGCTGTAATAGAAATATGACTGCTGAGGCCAGGCAGTGGGAGGTCAGGCAGAGGAGCTGGGTTGGGCTAGGTTGTGGGGAGCCTCCAGTGAAACTGGCGTCGTCAAAGGGCTTCAATTGAAGGAATGTTGTGATCAGACCTATCACTCTATTCTCCCTTTCTCAGAAACAGCCCCTGGGCTAGCTTTTCTGAAACATCTGAGCTGTCAGATCATCACGACCACATACCAAGTCTCTTTCCTTCCCAACGTTCGCCTTTTCTTTCTCCAGTCCACACAACTGTCCCACTTCAATCCTATATGTAGTCCTACATCCTGGCCATTTACTTCCCAATCCCAGATCAGTATCCATTCAGGGAATTACTTTTGTCCAGCACTGAAATTCCTAGATTCTTACAACGTACATCTAGAACCTACTTTTCTGTTACTCTGGCACCAACAAAGGACGTGGGAGTGAGAGGTTAAGTGGGAATTAGTAGCAGTTGGCCCCAGTCTGCACTGGTTCTTGGAGTTAATTTTCTATCAGTTACCACATGTTCAGATTAGTCTGAAAGATAACTCTTGAACCCTGGACTCACAAGTTGTGAATGGATTATATGCTCCAAGATGAGAATGTGTCAATCTTCTCCCATACACATACTCTATCCTCTGATGTTCTCGAGGAAGGAGTGTGCCACGGTGGCCACCAACCCTCCTGGTAAGAGGCAGTGTGGGTGACCACGGCTCATGAATAGCTGGATTTTAATATCTTTCACTCTTCATAAACTTTTTGGGAAGATTACCATGAACTGTACGGGATCAGAATTACGTTTCCAGGAATGCTTGGAACAGCCTACTCTTTGAGGTTGTTTAACGTGGGGCACAGCTACATGCTTCTGGTGAACGAGATAATGAATGGGTCAATTCAGCAAGAGAAACACAGTCAGGCCAGGAGAAAACTACATTTACCTCTCACTTCCTTGAACTATGTGCACGCACTAGTTCCAAATAAGAAAAATCAAAACTGGACAATCTAAAATGAAAGTTATGGTTTTTTGTTTTTTGTTTTTTTGCCATCCAAGCTGCTCACCGCAGAGATAGAACAGGACTAATGCGTCAGGAAAATTGAAGATTCTAAGAAAACTACCCTGCCTCGACTATTGAACATGAGAGGCAACAAAAGAAAGAGAAAAGACAAAGGTCAGCTTCTAAGAGTTTTCCTGCAGTCACTGACAGCCCCTGGTGCTGTGTGGGAGCCTGAACGTGAGAACAGGTCCTGGACGCCGGAGGGGGAAGCGACACATGGCTCTCAGGGGAGTCACAGTGCTGGCTGCTTCTGAGAAATCTACGTAGGAGCAAAAAGCAAAAAACGCCCCAGACTCTTACTGGCAGAGTTTGGATTTATTATGACAGCCTTAGGACCAGAAAATGGTCACAGGGAGTCAAATATTTTCAAAGATGAAGCAGAGATGGTAGTGTATGTGGGTGTAATCAAGGAAAGGTATGAATGATGCTCATCCAGGAGAAAGCATTAAAGCTGAAGTACTAACACACTTGTTTTTCATCTTACTCCAACAGAAGACCAGATGTACCCTTCCTAAATAGCGTCCCCACATGCCCTGACAACGGTAGGGTGGGGAGGAAGTGAGCTGCACCCTGTTATGCATAAACGAAAAACCAGAAGGTAACAGACAGTACTAAGCTCATTCCCCCCATTCAAATACAAAGGCAGAGGAAAAGTGCATGCTACGTCTCTGCCAAGAGACTATTTTTGGGGAAAACACACACATACACACTCACTCTCTCACACACATACACACACAGAGCAGCAAAAACTCTTCTATTCTCCAAAAAGTACAGTATTTAAATTTTAAAATTTCTATTAGTTAACCTGTGATGGAACAGTTTTAGAAGGGATCTATCTACTTGTCCTGAATTGATGAAAGGGCAACATATAAACACTATGGAAAGGAATACCAAACATTCAACACTGTGCAACTTGTCTCCCTACCAAGTTTGCATTTGTCACCAGAATGGACAACTAACACCACGTTTCCTGGGTATTTTGTGTTTTTAATTTATTTAATTTTCTTATTCTTTTGCTTTTCTTTCTCCAGGATCTTGTGAATCTGAGATATGGAAGGAAGTCTGTCCAGGCCTGGCAGGTCACTCGTTTATGAGGGCCTGGAAACAAGGTGACCACTGGAGACTCAGGCTTACAGCTATCTGTTGAGAGGCTGCAGCACAAACAGTGTCAGGTCACACAAGAGGGTGGGGAGTGGGGACGAGGCACAAAAGATGCAGAGAGCTGGTTCCTGTCCTTCAGCAGTTCCCTGTTAACTAGGGGAAGGAAAGAGGCAGGACGGAGTAAGACACAGCTGGGACTCAGGGAGCCAGGTTCAAATTCTGACCGTCTTTGGCTGGCCATGGGATCTTACAGGGTGGGAACACCCACTTGTCAAATGAAGGAATCAATCTCTGTAAAATGCAGGGATTAAATATGATCAGCATTTCTCTAAGAATATTCCAATAAACATAACTCTGGTTAGCTAAGTTTGGAAAAACTGCCCCCGCCCCAGCACCAGATAGTGTCACACTGCACTGAGTGCATCAAAGGCTCCTCACGTCCTGCTGTAAAGGAATCTTTAACTGCATTTCTCAAACTTACTTTCTGAGACAACAGCTGTTAACATGTGCAGAACACGCTTTGGGGAATGCCCTCCCCACCCATGCCAGCTTTAGAAGTCTGCCTTGCTAACGGGGCTGGCCCTTCGGGACTCCACCTCTTCCCTCCTCTGCTGTTGTGTATTCAGTCCACCACTGAGCATTTGGGCTGAGCCTCACATGCCACCACTCAATGCCGCCCCTCACTTTACTTCTCATGAACTTCATGTTATTTAAATGCTCACATGAAACTAAAACAGAACTGGGCTATATAACCTCTAAAATCTGGACAAAGCCTGAAATTTTAGGATTCTTTGAAAATGATCACCAACATCCACTGAAACAGGATGTATATAACCAAGATGTTTCTACCACTGCACTAACATTTTCTAAATGAGACCTCAGACGAAATTCCATGCCCCTGCCATTCTGCACACTGCTCTAAGCTCAACGCTGCATCTCCTTGACAACTTCCTTTTCCCTTGACCAATGCAAAAGAAGAATGCAGGGAGACAGCATGGCTGTATTGGCTCCCCAGACCCATCCAGAGGTAACAGAGCTCAGGGGAGTGCTTCCTGTCAAATCTGCTCTTTGTAGGCACAGCAAAAGGTTTTTATGTAGGCAAATTATTATAAAACGTTAGGAAACTATACGTATTGCCCATAACCATAAAAATATTTTAATCTATGTGTTTCAAATTGAGCCAGAGTATACCATCCAATTCCTGGCAGACCATGAGGCCCCGGGATGACAGCAGAAAATGGATTAGACACAATTTGAGAATAACCACAAAAGTCAACTACCCTACACTCAGTTTAGTCACATTCTAGTTCTTTCTCCAGTGTATGACTGCAGCCTCTTTCTAGTTCTGCCTTGACTCTTCTTTAACATCATATATTCCTTCTTCAGTCCCATGTCCATAACGACAAAAGATTATTCAGGGTGGCCCTGTGGCTGAGCGGTTAAGTTTGGGTGCTCTGCTTCAGTGGCCCAGGGTTTCGCCGGTTTAGATCCTGGGCGTGGACATGGCACCGCTCATCAGGCCACGCTGAGGCGGCGTCCCACATGCCACAACCAGAGGCACTCACAGCTAGAATCTACAACTGTGTACTGGGAGGCTTTGGGGAGAATAAAAAAAGGAAAGAAGACTGGCAACAGCTGTTAGCTTAGGTGCCAATCTTTAAAAAAGGATTATTCAAAAACAATTTTAAGACATACAAATTAGTTTTCTCAATTGTCCAAATGCCTTATTCATTAGTAGCTGAGAAGACAGAAATATTAACCAACCCAATTAATTAAAAGCAAGTCAGGGGCTTGACCCCGTGGTCGAGTGGTTAAGGTCACATGCTCCACTTCAGAGGCCCAGGGTTTCCTGGTTCTGATCCTGGGTGCGGACATGGCGCCGCTTGTCAGGCCACACTGAGGCAGTGTCCCACATGGCACAACCAGAGGCACTCACAGCTAGAATCTACAACTATGCACCAGAGGGCTTTGGGGAGAAGAAAAAAAAAGCAACTCAATCATTTTTCCTCTCCTGTAGGCCTTAATGGTGCAACCTCTAGGTTTGGTCTGCCTCCACTTTAAGCAGCTTGCGTTCCGTCACCGGAATGAACGCTGGAACTGGCTGACAAGAGAGCGCATTGACGATTCTTCTGTCTACTCTTTGGGAGGATGCAAAGCTGGGATATGGTGTGTTCAATGCTATGAGGACCAGGACGCTTCAGTTCCCAAAGAGGAAACAACAGAGAAAAAAAGAGAATGAAGATGAAGATGACTGTGTACACATCACTGTCTGAGGCCTTCAAAAGAACATATTCAGGGTGAGAATTCCCAAAGACTGACAGATGCTGTTTAATAGAAGTAAAATGTAAGATTCCGAAGGCTTGCTTCACATTTGAGGAGTAGTTATTGGGAAACCCAGTACATTTTGTAATTATGTTCTAAACTACAGTAACACTGGATTATAACATAAGCATGGTTACCGCTGAAAATAAAGCTATGAACTAACAACAAAAGGCTTTAGCAAAGCCTAATTTTAAAGTAAAAATAAAGCAAGATTTAATCCAAAAGATTCTCCTTATTCTAAGTTTAAATAACTCTTGGGAACCTAAGTGGATTAAAATCGAACGATCTGCCCAGTACTTAGAAGAATCATCATAGCGTGTACACAAAATAGAGAATAAAATTTTAATGGTATCAAAACCAGAACTTTTTGGCCAGTTTAGTACTTGCTGAAATAAAGCTGCAAAATGTTACTCAGTAACTGACTTAGCTTCTAAATCAAGCCAGAATTACACATATTCTGTATATTACGTTAGTATATACAAGTACATTCCGTGATAACATGCAGAGACATGGAAACAAGAGTACTGTAAAGTCAAAATCACCATCTCTATGGATGAAATAATGAACTGAAAGCAAAATATCCGTCCAGTAATGCAGAATATCTCATTTTGAAAAAGCGGTTTTGAATGTTGCTTTTTCAACAATTCAAATAAACTCCACATGGTTAAATCTGATTTTTTCTCAATATGAAAAAAGGGAAGCAGACATATTTCATAGCTATGGGAATATGTTTCTTTTTACTCAATATCAAATTAAAAGGTTTGATAGACTTTCACTCTTAGGTGAAAAGGACTCTTCACACCGTAGTGGTTAAGAATGAATCCTCTGGAGCTTGTAGGCATTTGAGTGTCATACCACCCACAGCAACATATGCTCAGGTATCTTCAATGATCCAGTCATATGAGACATGAGTTTAATATTCCGAGAACTAACTTAGACCTATGAAATAAACAGGGTATGAAAGTGGCCCGAGCTCACAGGACTCTCTGATCCGACAGAGACTGCGTCAGCGCTGCTAAGATCTCATCAGAAGCCTTTTATAGCACGGATTTCTTAGTGAGTCACATATTTGGTCACGGAGCCTTGGGATCTTTTTAAATACTAAAAAGAAGTGCTTTGTTATGTTGTGCAAATTCAGTGAAAGGCCAAAATAGACAAGAGGACTGATGGTGCTGAGTAAAGCTTACAGGTAAGCTACAGATTTTACTATCTTATAAAGAAAGGAGTAGGTGAGATGTGCAACTGACCAGCTTCGCTCCCAGTTTGACAGTGATACTGGGAGGCCAAGAAAAATCCTTGCAAGATAAGCAAAGACAGCACCTTAAGTGAAACCTGGTGGAAGCTACTCAGAAGTGAGGGTTGGTTGTGGCAGAGATGGCTACCAATCCCCTCTAGTAACTCCTCCTTTGTGGGTGAGAACCCAAGAATGTATAAGACAGGAAGGGTAAAATATTGGCTTCAGTCATTTCTCCAAATTACGAATTGCAACTACTTATTATTGTTTGCGAACTAAGAGGTCACATATGAATTACTAGTGGCTTAACAGCATATAAAAGAACGTGGTCTGGCTTCAATTGGGGCTCTTCTGCTTTGCTCTGTAATCTAATTCAGGACACTTTAAATGTTTTGGTGCCTTAGTGTATTAACATGTAACATGAGAAAAACTTGCCTCAAGGAGCTACTACATAGATTATTGAATCGTAAAGCACTTTGAGCTCCTCAGATGAAAAGCACTGTGGAAACAATTGCAGCTGAGGAAAATTCTCCCAATGCCTTGGAATCCTGACCTATTGTGCCGTGTGTCTCAATCATGTTTTCTTAAACATTTTGAAAATAAAATTTGTTAGTGGAATTCTATCCCTTTATATATTTTAATTGTTTGGCACAAAGATTTTTATATATTTAAAATAGCTGTCACACTCCCTACTCCAAAGTAGTTTACTAATTTTCCAATAAAGTTAATGAAATGTACTCATTATGGAGTACTCTGTCAAGTTCAGAAAACTTTTACTTCTTCTGAGGTACATGTGATGTAATATAAAGTTAATTTTTTCCCAATACAATTGAACTAGTGTTATTTGTGTGGAACTACAAGTTTATAATGAAAAATTACTCAAAGTATGCCACACTGTCTACATATTCATCTGAAGAGTACAAAGATGGAGTTCTGAGAAAAAAGACAACACTGTAGAAAATAAATATGGTTCTTAAATTGTTCAAAGGAAACATTTAAAAAAATGCAATGTTTCATAACTTAAATAAAGCAATTAGTCAGAGGTAATAAATTATAAATACAGTAGTTCAAACATTTTGTTTCTTTTTTAGTTTTTCCAAACAAGTTAAATTCAAACACTTTCAATCTGTCATACTCTTCTTTCAAAGGCATTTTGGAAATGGAAGCTTTCCTAGAAATCCGAACAATGATACCACCTCCTGATCTTTACATAGAACACACTGGACCTTGACCGTTCTAGATTTCTAACATACTTTGGTTAATACATAAGCTTCAACCCATTAATATGCCTCTATATTTGGGAGAGATTAGATTGTGATTTATAACCCTGCAGTTCGCCCAAACCTGCTTCACTTCTTGCTTGATTCTCTGCAGGGGTTTCTGTCAGACTGACAATTAAAATGATGAAACCTGTAAATAACTTCTTTCGGACTGAAAAAATGTTTTGTTTTTAGAATAAAATAAAGTGCTTTTAAATGCAAATATTTCTTGCTCTAAACAAAATTGGAACATACTTAAACCTGAAGTCTCCATACCTTGACACACATATTTTAACAGAAAAAAATGAGTTTTGGGCCATTAATGTCCTTCAAGAGTTCAGACAGGATCCAAACTGGGTTTTGCATTGTTATTGTGCTCATGCTTGTGCATGAAGGTTAAAAGAAAGAGGGCAACATCCAAGGATGACCAATAGGCCGTGTGCGAGGTGACAGCTGACCAATAGCGGCTCTCCACGAGGCCTTCTCTGAGCTCAAAATCGATTCTGTGATCCAGTTCCACTGAAAAGAAAAGGAGTCAAATGAATACGTATGACAATAAGATAGTGTCTATAAAGACTTACTAGAGTTGAGAATAACAATTTAACTAATACAAGTGATTCGCCTAATTTTTTTCTTTTTAAGTGACTTTTCAGTTTAATCTTATGGGAAAAAACACTCAGGGCCTTAGTAGCCCAGGATTCTATTCGGTGGAGTCCTTTCCTTTGCAAGTCCAGATCAATATGGAATATAAAGGAAGAAAACAAAAACATTCACGTGGCATCAGAGTATATTTGGAGTAAAGACTCTCGGCTCAACTCCTGGCTTTCCCATTTAATCTGTGTGCCTAGTGGGTAAAGTAAGGAAAACAGCCCTCTTGCGCAATCACGGGCCAGGCTTACACGCCATGATGCCTGTGAGAGGGCCACAGGGCGCTCAACGGCTCCGTCATGGGGAGGCCCGATACAGCAACTGGCTCTCTGGGGATGTGCTAGAACACCAGCATCTCTTCACAGTCCTAGAACGTTTTCTTCCCCACTTGGCTGAACTCCCCAAAGGCAGTATGACCCACCCTAGCCTCCATCCAGTCAATAGGGCCTACCCTGTGCCGGGGCATACAGGTGCTCAGTAAATGTCTACTCCATGAAAGCACCCACTGGGTGGCGGGAGGAACGGGGAGGAAGGACTGCATTTGTAACTGCTGTCCTCAAACACTTCAGTGAATTCAATCAAGTCTTTTCTAAAACCCACAGAAAGTGCCTGCAATATCTGTTAGAGAAAAATCATCTTAACAAAAGAAGGCTATAGGAGAAATGCAATCGATTCATTTAATAAATCCTTAGCGACAAAACACATAGAAAAATATTTTGATCTTCAGAAACTCCTTAAAACTGTCAATGACCCCTATGGTATTTTGAAGGGTCTATCTTAAAAACAAAAACAACCAAATCACCACCACTCAGACACTCAGTCTGTTCTTTGTTCAGAATGCCAGAGGATGTGAAAAGTAAAAACTGGCAAAAATTAAGGATGTTGGAGAAAGTCAGGTTTTGCTTTACACTGGGAATTCGGTAACCCTTCGTAGGAAATCACATCTCTCTTGAGGAGGATTTCATCTCACTGTTTAGCTAATGCTTATTTTAAACAGGTATTTTGTGACAAGACCAAAAATGCATATACAGCTGCTATTTTTTTATTTAATGGTGCTTTTCTGACAAGGAATGTCCATCGATCTCTCTATACATTTTCAGATAAGGTTCACACTTAAGCAGCAGAAATACCAATTAGCTTATAAAACACCTATAAAATATAATGACATAGGTTTTATAAAGTTTTTTGTAACTGCTATTTTGCTCATTTATATTACGATAAACTAATCCACAAGAAGTCAGAAGCAGCTGGAATCCGTATGTGCAACTGTGGGGTAGCAGTAATGTCTTAATCTTTTATCTTTCATATTCCATGGGACATTTGCGTTAGATTTCTAGGTACATTCTGGCACAAGAGACAGGAAGATGAAAAAGAGGAAACTGGAACTCTCAAGCATGATGAAGAGGAGTCAAGGTGAAGTTAGTTACTAAAAAAAAAAGGGAGAAATAAGAGGAAAACCAGAAGAGATGGGAAACATACGCATTAATACTGGTGAAGACCACCAAGCTATAATTTCTAAGAATTCACTTTCAAATGCCACTGTAGAATGTCTTCCTACTCCAACAGTCTTAAGCTGAATTGTTTTACAGGTAAAGAAAAGGAGATTTTTTTCTGTTATAACAAGTGTTACTCTTAACATGCTATTATGGCTATGCAACACTGCCTCTCAAACACCAGACACTGAAGTGCTAAATTTGATTATTGTCCTATGACATGCCTTTGTTGTTCCTGCCACCCACAGGAGCTTTAGTCAGTCGCTAACTAGACTGGCCTTCCCTATCCTTATTATCTGTCGGTTGTCCCCATCAAAACGGGAGTCAGGCAGCCAGCTTGTCCCTGATGAGCCTGTTTTAGTCTCTTGCCTTCCTTAAAAGGTTTAGCCCAGGCAGTCTGGTTGCAGGTGCAGCAGACCCCACAGGTGTTGGTTTGCAGGTGGATGGATGGAAGCAGGGGCGCCTATGTCTCATCTTCCCTCCACCTTTTATGGAGATGGCAGAATTCCCAAGGGAGTGAGGTTCTACGTGGCAGCACCAGTCTCTATGTGCTGTGAGATCCGTTCTTAGCCAACGCTGGCCCAAATCTACATGGAGTTGCCTTGGATCTACTTTCCCATTAGCACCATTTCAAGAATGGGTGGTGCCACACAAATTGGTAGTTTTTTTTGCTAGTTTATCTTGCTGAGTTAGGTGAAAGAGAAAGGGGAACATAAAGCCATCACTTTGTCCTTCTTTCTCTCTCTTGAGTGCCTAAGTGCTAGAGTTTCTCTATCTACAAAGAAAAGAAGGAGATTCCTGCAGTTGAAGAGAAGTAAAAATGAGAAAAAGACTGTGGGATTTTAACAGTCAGCAGCAGTTTGCTTATACTGTTTTAAAACATGGATCACAGTCGTCCCTTGGTATCCACGGGGGACTGGCTCCCGAACTCCCTGAAGATACCGAAATCCGTGGATGCTCAAGTTCCTTAGCTGTCCCTCTGTATCTGTGGGTTCCGCACCTGTGCATACAGAGGGCCGACTGTATTTTCTTCTCTGGGGAGTCACACATACAGGCATACTTCCCCTCCTCATGACCCAAAGTGAATCCCTGCAATCTACATAGTGTCACCAGTCCTGTGCTTTCATCAGAGAGTCCTTTTATGCACAAGGCTTGTCAACATGGATATAGTATTAAAAAGATAACATGTGAATAGAAAGTAAGCATCTTAGTAATATGTGTACTAACTGGACAGGTTTCTACCATTTAATGGAAGCATCTTAACTTCCCTGGAGAGAAATTTTCAAAAGTGCAACAAATCTTAGAAGTTATCTTACTTGTAAGTAATAATTATGGTCATAATTGCATGATTTCAGCTCTAGGAAGACACCAAGAAAAATACTTAAAGTAGTAGTGAAGGAAACCCTGTTTCCAAATGACTGGTGAAGGATTCATTTGTAATAAGAAAGATTATGCTCAGAGTTCTTGTTGGTAAGGTATGTCTTCTTATTTTTGTGCTGCCTCACGGTGACTATACATTTCTACAGGGTAGGTGTCTGACATTCAAAGAATGTTTACATTTTGTGAATTATCATAGCTCCAAATGCGTCTAAGACTATTCTCCAGTCATCCTTTGATAAAAAGTAACTAAAAATCCTAAAATGAGTTTTACAATCAGTTGTCATACTTGCCAAAAAAAATTTCCCAACACTAATCTTCCCTGAAAGACATTCAAATACCTGACATTTGACCACACATGGGCTATGTGGGTAAATATAGGTTCTATGGGTAAATTTTGAATACAAACTAACTCCAAGAGACGGCCAGATTTGTTGGACCCTCTCCAATCTGGTTTAAGAAACTTTATTCAATCATATTCAGAACCCCCTTCCCTCACCCATGGTTCTTGTCAAGAAAACCATCTTCTGATTCTCAGTATACCCACGCTTCCCACCTCTGTGCTTCTGCTTCTGATGCTTCTTCCCCTGCAATGTCTTTTTGTCTGCATGTCCAAATCCTACTTCCACAATGCCTTTCATATTTCTCCAGGTGAAAGTATTTTCTCATTCCTTAGAACCGACAGAGTCCTTTACCTGTGCCTCCGTTATGTGGTTCATCACATTCTACCACATATTACAATTATTTATGCAGTTATCTACCTTTCCTAGTAAAGTACATGCCCTCTAGGAAATTTTTAATTTCTACAGTAGCATTTAACATCTTTATGGGCAGTACTGAAGTCTGTTTCATCTGGGCATCTTTTCTACTGACTACCCTGGTATGTTGGCTCATGGTGAACACTTAATAAAATTGTTGAATGAATAACAACAAGGGAGGAGAAAATAGAAGCCATATACACATGACCATCTGAACCAGTGTGGTGTAGCTACGGTTAGTGGTCTAATTGCTCGGGCAGTTGGAATCGCTTTAAGACAGTGGATGTAAGGCTACTTGAATGCAGCACCAATGTATGAGTAGATTAATTTTCCTTTCTCCAAATAAATATACAAAAAGCACAGATCCAGTGATTTCTTTACAGAAGTGAATAGGACATGAGCAGGGACCAGAGAGAACATTCATGTAAGATCACTTCTTAAGTGAAATCACTGAGTTAGATCAACGCAAACTGTTGCCATGGAGCAAAAAACCCCAAATCAACTTGTTATATGAAAACATTATTTTGAAACTTGTATCAAGCAAGAATTTCTTTTAAAAATAGAAAAAAATTAATGAAAATTAGCAATTAAATACAGAAGTTATAAAATTAGATGCAGTTAAAAATCCAAAGAAAAACCTGTAACATTTTTTGTTAAGACAAAACCCAATATTAAAGAAAAGGCAAGAGAGAGGAGCTATGGAAAAAGAAACGAGAAGTTAATGATAAAAATAATTTTAAACTGCTAAGATTAATCTTAGTGATACATTTAGAATCTGCTGAAAATTAGGAGACTGAAAATATCTTTTGCATCCAATGATACTAATTTTTTTTAAGCAGATCTACCCCTCTAACAAAACATTAAATATTTGTGTTGAAACCAGCTATCAGCTATGGCATGCCTATGGCCCTACCTGGTAGCATCTGACATCTGAAATAACTAGGAATGAGACAATTCTTTATGCCGTGACACCCTTTTACATCTAAGTGTATTACACCAAAAGCAGAGTGAACCTCTTTGAAGCCTTTAGTCCTAAAGGACTACTGTCCAGTATTGTCCAAAGAGAAGAAAGTAAGCAGCCTAATGCTTTTCTCCCCTCTCCAAAGGCCCTTCTTTGTAGGCATGTACAGGAACATCATGTATTCTAGCATATTAAGTGGCTCATCGATACTTGGGTTTCATGATCACTACCATTTAAGATAAGAAAATACAGGAAGGAAATACATATACTCTACAATGGTAACATTCAAGCTGATCTCATAGAAGAATTGATCCGGTTTATCAATGAGCAGAAGAACTCTAGGCAGTTCATTTTCACAATACTCTGAATGCTATTCCTGACAGATACCATACCGAGGGCATTATCTTTATTCTGCATTACATTTTCCGGAAAAAGAAGTTGTGGGAGATTAAAGAACGATTCTTGAAGTCTGAAATCTGTGGAAAAAAAACACAAGATGCTGTAAAGTGTCGGCTGATGGTTACAAATGGCCTTCAGATGCAGTGGCCAAAAGTTAGAATAATATTCCTAAACGTGCTGATTGAACCTAGCACACACAAAGCAGCACTCACTGCGGTTCTTGTGAAGAGCTCTTACGTGGAAAAGGTAAGCATAATTCACTTTGAAATATAATGCCATAATCTGTTAACACCCAGACATCCCCAAAATTTATAGCTCATTTAAGTTCTAACCTAGAGGCAAAACAACGCTAAAAGAATTCATAATATGTTAGAAATACAGAGCCCAAGAAATGAAACAGTGAAACTACTGGAAATAAGCCTAGACTTTTCAAAAGAAATGAAGAATAGCCATATAAGATATTTCAGCTTGATAATAATAAAATGGTCTCAACTGACAACACATCCTTCAAAGAGAGAAACCCTGATTACTCATGAATTCAAAATCTGTGTCCATCTTACCCTCAAAAAGCGAGAGAATCAAAGTCGGCAGCTTCAGAACAAAGATTATCGAGAAGAAATCAGGCAATCAATGTGAGCAGAAAGAAGGAAGGAAGCCAAAATCACCAGTCACAATGACCAAATTCCAGAAAGAAGACTGATGGAAAGAAAGGTTTTACGATTTGCACGATATAGCCAAAATAGCAGTCACGACAAGAATTTGTCTAAATCAGGAGTACATGGAAGAGTATATTACTGAAGCAAGTCCAAGAATTAGTAAGGCAAATCTTGGGAATTTGATTTAAAAGATAGACTTCTACTGTAGTACTACTCCAGTTTTACTAGTTACATCTATGTCTAGAGATGAATATACGTAACTAAGACTCGTGATTAGTTCACATTTAGTTCGGAGTCTGTAGTTGACAAGGAATTAACCATTAGGACTAAGAAAGAATTTATATGCAAGGATGACAGAAAATGTGCTTCGTTAGGCTATCAAAATATAATGACGCAACACAGCTAAGCACTTCTACTGACTGTGGCCCTAAGAGAAGAAACAGGCTCCTCTACCATCATTTTGAAATTACTACCTTAAATAGTAAAACTACTAAAAATAGCTTTCGTCTCTCACATCCTATAGATTCTCTCTGTATGTCTTCATTACCCTCTTCTGGGGCTCAAACCCTCCTCTGCTCTTCTCGTCCCCTCACTCACCCTAACATTTACTGGCATCATCACTGTGCATTAACATTATAAGGAACTGTGACTTTTTACCTGCCATTTAACAAAATTCTTTGAAATTATTTTTCCTCAGAAGTTTAGATTTCTTTTGACATCTGCATGTCACAACAGCATTTTCTATTTTCACGAGCACATTTCTGATATTAAGTAGAAGTGAGAGCTTAAGTCAGCAATGGTATAGGAACTCAAAAGAAAACTGAAATATTAATTTTGTACATATATCAAAGTCTAAAAAGAATGTTCTAGACAGTGTTCAAAAGGCTTGCAGCTACAAAATTTTCAGCACTCAGTCTGACACAGACAGGATTAAGTTAAAAAATGCTATTGGCCCAAATAGGAATGTCCAGGATAATTCACCCTGGAGTATGGTTGACTGTGGAGAAGGACCCAGCTTTCAGGGCTATCACTCCTTTTCAAGTAAGTTTTATGGATGGGAATTGATGCTGGTTATTTTAAAATTTAGAGTAGCAGACACAGTAAGTAAACAAGGCTACAAGTATCTGAAATGAAATCTGTTTAAAACCTTTTAGAGAAAGTTTTCCTCTTGCTATAGTTACAGAAAGGAAGTAACTGGTTTCAGAAACGTTTCCTCATATAAGCCAATGGAAAAATAGGACTAGACTTCTTAGTCTTATTTTACTGGACACTTAAAATAAGGTTCAAGTTTAGACCCTTGAAAGTAAATATACAAGAAGTGTATTACTGTTTGACTACTATTTGAGATTTTAAACCTTATAAATGCACTGGCAGAAAACTAAGCCATCCATTCACTCGCTCGTTTCTTGAGCTCCCACTTCACCTGAGGTAGGTGGAGAGGACTGGACGCCACACAGTGGATCTAAGACAACTGAAGCTCTGAAGGTTGCAATGAGGTTGGACGAAGGCATTCAGGGGACTACCAGCAGGACGGCACTGGCTCAGCATTTAAAAAGTGTCAGGGGTAGACAGAGCATAGGTTTAAAGCAATTACATGAATTTTTAAGGCTGAGAAGACTACATTTTAAAACATCTACTTTGTAAAAATTAGGGGTGCTTACCCCAGATAGATTTGTTTTATGCTTGGTGTTTAAAATGCCTGTCCCACAGGGTCCTGATTAATAACGTTCTCATCTATTAATTCACCAATGCAGAGTAAAACTGCATTTACCTGGGGATTATTCGTAAAAATGTAAGCAGAGAGAAAGTATTTTTTCTTTAAAAGCTTAAGTATGCTTTAGGTTTTAGAGAGCTGACCGCTGGTGTTAATATCATAATCCCCTTTGCCTTTCTCAAGTGTTATAAAGATACAGTATAAACTTAAGGAAAGAACTGTGTGAACTAACATGCAGAATCAAGAAACCCAGAACTGCTGTGTGGAAGGGTCTGTGTTGCCACAGTGGTGGTAGCAGGCGAGGCAGCCGGCTTCTTCTCATCTTCTAGGGAGTCTTTGGATGTCTCAGATGGCTGTGATGCAGATGAGCGTCCAAATCTTGAGAACAACATTCCTCCGAGCCCCTTTCCAATGCTCGCAGCCCCTGCGTTTCACAAACAGGGCAGTCACTCTGCTGAATTACACCATGTAGCAAGCTGAGAGCACCACCCACAATCACAGCCAACTGGCATAGGGACCAAGCCCTAGTCACTTGTTCCAGGGTGGGAACGTATCAAAAAGACAACTTACACTGTAGGTTTCTAAATAAAAATGGTGTTGAATAGAATGAGAGCTGTACCAACTCTAGGAATACAGCTTACAAACAAATGAATAAAGATTCTATGTATTTTATTCAAGTGATCATTGCTTATTAAAGGGTTCAGTAAGATTAAAAACTTTAATTAAAAAACCATGCCACTGATATCGGCATATATTTACCATTGACATACTTACTACTAAAATTAAGTGGATGATAATCTGTGATATGATCAAGTAAAGTATCAATGAGTCCAGCAGATAAAGCCTATTTATAGTGCCATCTTGTGGCATTTTACATGAAGGCAACTTACAAGCAAAAGCAATGGACAAATTCAAGTTTCACATAATTGAGCTCCAATGCTACACCAAACACTGTGGCTTGTCCTGGAGATCACTCAAAGGGGAACTAAGTCTCCTTGTTGCCCTCAGGGAGGACACAGTTTAGAGATTTTTGGAATTGGATCAGAGAACTGGCTAGCTAGGGCACCCTTAAAACTTAAATATTGCCTCATTTCTCTGAGGAGGAAGCAGAGCATTAGAAACTGTGTGAGTTGCCCAATATCTCTCAGTAAGTGGTAGGGCCAAGACTGAAAGAGGGACTTGATTCCTAGGCCTTTTCTAGTGCATCCAGCTATTCAGATTCTAGACAACGACAGGGGCTTTTGGCCCTCATATACGATCAGTGAGAAGGTAATTAACTCTAAACACATGAATTAACTGTTGGACGTTTTGTAATACATAGAGTATTCCCAAGTACCCCAAAGTTAAATGCCTATATAAAAAGTGCTTATACTCATTGATAAGGAATACTGAAGAGAAATTACCTAATATGCTTGCTTTGCCTATATTTGTTATAGATTCCCCATAGTGTCGGCGGGACAAGACTGGTGAGGTCACGGGGCTTGGTACTGTTGAAACGCCTTCATTCTCTGAAACTGAGGTAGGTTCTTTTGCTGGGTGGAGAAAGCTTGGCTTCATATGCTCATAAGGTAGAGGATTGGAAGTATTATACCAGTGGATCTGGACAGGTGAAATGTTGCTGTAGTGTTTCAGTATTAAAGGTTCTAATCTATAAGCCTTGATTAAAAAAAATTCAAAGAAACACAACATTAAGGCACAATGCTTGGATTTTAGTAAATCCTGTTTATTCTTATTCTATTGCATGCTCAGTAGACATTAGGGAACTTTTAAAAACCTGAAATTTCTAACATGGATTCCTATTTGTTCACTCTTAATAATGTGTATTTGATCAAATTATATACCCTTAATGATGAGACTACGAAAAGAAAAAGAGAGTTAGTCCAGGCTAATAGTGCCCATTAATTTATTTTCAGAGAGACAGATTCATTTTTATTATGTTCTGATATCATCTAACAATTAGATTTATGTTAGTCTCACAAAAAAGCCACAGTAGTAAACAGTAAACTGGAAAACAGGAAATAAGGTCAATTTTTAATTTTTAGGAGCTCCTACTGAACTCTGTTTTTCAAACAAATTAATATAGTAACACAAATTAGATGAGACATAAGATCATTTGTCTAATGTGAAGCAAGGATGATACGGCAGAAAGGCAATGGCCTTGGCGTCAGGATCACTAGAGTTTATACTCTGGCCTCTGTCTCTAACTGCATGACACTTACTGAGTCACAAGGTCTCAGAGCCTCAGCTTCCTGAGCAACACTTCTTACCTCACAAGGATGTTGGGAAGAAAGATGTTTTTAAAAACTGCCTAGCACAGTTCTGACAGAAACCATTAAAAAAACCATTGCATACAAAAAGAAATCAAAGAAAAACTATAAAATGAATAATAAAAATAACTTTAATAATATTTTAAAATGAGTTTGGAACTCTCCTTTATCATATAACAAAGTTAAGATGATACAAAGGATGGGGTATTCTCTGAAAGCTCAGAGTTCAACTATGAACTCAAGTTCATGTTCAAATGCTAAGAGAATGAGTAAACAGAACGTATATGAATGAAATACTTAACGTCTAGCTGGGTATTTTCACATATATTTTACTTAATCCTGACAACCCTATGAAGTAAAATATTATCATGTGCGTCATATAGATGAGAAACACGTCTCAGAAGTGACTTGGCCAGGACTGTGCAGGCTGTATTCGAATCTAATACTAGACTCCAGGTCAGTGAAAGTTATTCTTAAATAGAGCAGTTTTGATTCTTTCACATATGGGTAATTTTCTAAAATGTAGTGTCTAGTCAATGTTATATTTATTTGCTACTAGCTAAAGATCTTTTAAAAAACTTTACCCAATTATATAAAGCTGTTTTTCAGAGAAGGAATGCTATAGAGAGTAGTTTCTTTTAAATTTAGTTCTATCTAGGAGCGGGCCTGGTGGCGCAGCTGTTAAGTTCCCACGTTCCGCTTTGGCGGCCCGGGGTTCACCGGTTCGGATCCCGGGTGGGGACACCACACTGCTTGTCAAGGCATGCTGTGGCAGGTGTCCCCCATATAAAGTAGAGGAAGATGGGCATGGACGTTAGCTCGGGGCTAGTCTTCCTCAGCAAAAAGAGGAGGATTGGCAGCAGGTATTAGCTCAGGGCTAATCTCCCTCAAAAAAAAAAAAAATTTAGTTCTATCTAGCTTATCCCTAAAAAAAGATTTTAAGGAAGCATTTTTCTCACCTAAAAATCATACTTGGCATATAAACTGCTTACCTGCATGCAAGATCTTTGGAGTGTTCACATTAAAAAAAATTATTTACAGTACAAAGAAATGAGAATGTAAAAATCCAAAATTTTATAATTCTACCAGGCTAAAATAAACTCTTCTACTTTTTCATGTTTAATACACAATACTTAAATATTTTCATTTCTATGAGGATCTATCAAACATATTTCAATATTGTAGCATGCTTTAGAGAAAAAAGTAAAGTGGGATTTTAAAAATTTATGGTTGTTAATTAGTATTACAACTGGTTAAAGTTTGAAAGTCCAGATGACTCCTGTCCCTTGTATTAACTGTCCAGAGATCATATTTTTACATTATACTCTTACACTACAAGTTAAAATATAAACAGATCAACTCTAAGATATTTTATTTCCTGAGTCCTAAATTAACCAAAACATAAAAGTTCTAAAAACAGGAACCTACGCAAATAGAATCAGATAAATGAATTTTTCTCATTAATTCAATGGTACTTTGCAAGATTTCTTATGGATTCTTTTAGGAACAATTTAACATTGAGAGAAAAATGTATCTGCAACTCACCACTGGATCTGTCGGATGAAAAATATTTAGTAACCGGTTACAAATCTCTCTGGGCAAAATATGGTCTTGACTTCCAGTGTTTCCTGGGCGGATGCCACGCAATGCCAAAAAAACTGCTAGTGGGGATCCCATGCAGAAGAAATTCTCAACCTAAAATGACAAAGTCATCCTAAATTTTAAAAATGGTGAAGTGTTTTTCAATAGAATTTGGCCACGACATAATATATGATAAAATACAAACAATAAAATTATCTCCAAATATGTCTTTTTTAATGAGTTTTGTCTAGATGGTATCCGCATTATTTGTTAACTATACGCCAACCACTAATTATCCTAAACAATCTATTTACAGGAGCAACTTCATTATCTTTAAATCTAATAGAAAATGAAGAATGAGAAAAGGTGGATAGAAGAGGGAAGATCATTTCATTGTGTGTTTCCATACACTAATTAAAGATTTATTAAGCTATTTTTTAATTAAATTATTTTATTGAGGTAACAGGGGTTTATAACATTATATAAATTTCAGATGCATATCATCATATTTTGATTTCTGTGTAGACTACGTCATGTTCACCACCCAAAGACTACTTACCATCTGTCACCATACATGCGCCCTGTCACTCCTTTTGCCTTCCTCCCTTCCTAAGCTACTTTTTCTTATGCTTTTTGGTGAGGAAGATTGGTCCTGAGCTAACAGCTGCTGCCAATCCTCCTCGTTTTTTTCTCCCCAAAGCCCCAGTACATAGTTGTATACCCTAGCTGTAGGTCATTCCAGTTCTTCTATGTGGGATGCCGCCACAGCATGGCTTGATGAGTGGTGTGTAGGTGTGTGCCCAGGATCTGAACCCATGAACCCCAGGCCGCTGAAGCAGAGCATGAGAACTCAACCACTTGTCCACGGTGCCATTTTGAGTGAAGTAACACACTAGGTGCTCTTAAGGATAGAAAGACCAATAAGGCAGAGCTTCTGCACTCAGAGTTTACAATCCTGTGGGGGAGGCAGAATAAAATAAATCCATAATAGAGTGAAAGAGAGCAGAGACAGGAACAATTAATTCCAACTCTGAGGGCTTTACAAAGGAGGAAGCACTTACACTGACCACAAAAGATGAAAAGGATTTCCACAGTTGGGGTTGGGACACTGGGGCTGGGAAAAAGGACATTCCAGACTGATACAACCACATGAACTATAAAGCAGAGGCAAGAAAGAACCTGGCTCAATTTAGAGAACAGAAATAGTGTGACATGGCTGAAAAACTGGGTGTGGGGAAAATGTAGTTTGAAATGAAAATGTACAGAATCTTGACTGTTTGAGTTAAAAAGCTGGACTTAATTTATAAGTAGTGAAGGACAATAGGATTTGACCCATGTTTTAGGAGGCTAGTAAACCTGGTACTAGCTTGCGGATGAACTGGAAAATTGAGAGGCTGGTGGCTCAGAGACAAGTTAGGAAACTACTCAAAGAGTTTAGGCAAAAGATAATCTGAACCTGGGCAGGACAAACTGTTCCATTCAGAAACGGAAATATGAGAGGTTAGGGTGGAATCAATCTGAGTGAATGGAGATGAGGAATGAGTCAGAGGCAAGTCACAAGATTTGAGTCTGGCTGATTGGGAGGATAGTGGTTCCATTAATCCTAACAGGAAGCTCTAGGTAAATCCTGCTTTTGTTCATAATAAGTTTGAGGTATCTGTAACACATCTAACAGGTAGCTGAAAATTTAGGGCAAGAGATATAGAATTGCATATATCATCATTTAAGTCTGTGTGTCACCATCATAGAAGTGACATGGAAAACCAAGAGAATGGGTAAGACTGCCTAGGAAGTGCACAGAGTAAAAAAGGGATTTCGATAGAACTATGAGGACTATCTATTTGATTAGCAGGTGAGGGAGGTAAAACTACAACAGGGAGAGTGAAAGGAGAAAGGGAACCAGGATAAAGTAGTATCATGAAGGCCAAGGGAGGAGAGGCCTTCAAGGAAAACAGGGTGTCACAGTGCTGCACTGCACACAGAACGCAATCTCTTTCCCTCCTAAGCGCCCCCTACCTCTCTTACATGTTCCATCTCTTCATGAGTGAGACATCCCAAATACATCCTTCCCTCTCGCCCCCAGCGTCTAAGAAATCATTCCAACAGAGTCTAACATTTCACCTCATCACAGCTCAAATGGACTATATTGTAACAGTGTCCCTGCCTCCAATTTTAAACTCCTTTAATTCCTTCCCCACAATGTCTCTGGAGTGATTTTTCTCTATGTCCAAATTAAAAAATACATATGAATGAGTATGCATTTTGAGATGGTACTTTTATGTTAAATATAGTTCTTTTTTTAAAAGATTGGATAACCAGAATGTTTGTACATGACATCAGCAACATGGAAGAGTGAGCTGTTCCCTCTGTCTCTCCCATTTTGAGCTACAACGTAAATGGACATTCACTGACCAACAGAGGGAGCCCACACAGCACAACAGGACGCCTGAGACACACATGCAGCTACAAATCTGAGGGTGGTCGGACTGGTCCCCCCGGAAGTGGCATAGAGAGGTGAGCATGCCCTTCTCTCCCTAGTAGCCCTGTGCATGCACATGAACATTTTCCAACCTGGCACAAGTGCCCTGAAAGTGGGAACATGCACCGGGGCGACTGTAGGAGGAGGTGGTGGTGACCCTTAGCCTGTAATCATGATTGCTCTCGTGGTGATGGCGGGAGCCCACCATGCCCCTGTGCCACCAAGGAGTGGCCCTAGCTTGGTCCATTGAGAAAGCCCCACCCGCCAAGCACAGCAACCCTGCAGACTGTAAACAGAGACTGCAGCAGATCTATGCACTGGGGCAAGCATAGCTGAGGCCTGCATGCGAGCGTGCTCACAGTGCTGCTGAGCCCCAAAAGAGGTAACATGTCCTGGGAAGCTGTGGAAAGAGGTGGTGGCAGCTTTTAGCTCACTGGTTATCACTCTCCTGGTGGGGAGGGGTAGCCCATAGTGTCCCTGCAGTGCAAAGGAGCGGTCCTAGCTTAGGTCTCAGCAGGAAGCCCTGCCCACCAAGCAGAGTCCACACAAGCGCCTGAATGCACCCCACGCTGGGGCATGCACCCAAAATACCCCCACAGCATCGAGCAGACAAGGCAGGGCCAAAAATGCTGCTCCTGCTTCTCCCTAGTGGTAACACGAGCAATCTGTAACCTAAAAACACCACAAGTGTCCTGACAAAAGATTAGTTCATCCAACACCATGAGAAACTGCAGCAACAATTCAGACCAGGAGGAAAATGACAATTCTCTAGAAACCAAAACTGAAGACACAGAAATTCAGAACCTAAATGACAGAGAATTCAAAACAGCCATCGTAAGGAAATTCAACGAGATGCAAGAAAACACAGAAAGACAATTCAAGGGGCTCAGCAATAAAATGAATCTCTTCACCAAAGAGATTGAAACTATAAAAAAAATCAAGCAGAAATTCTGGATATGAAAAGCATAATTAATGAAATAAAAAACAATCTAGAATCTTTAAGAAATAGCACTGATGTTATAGAGGAAAGAATTAGTGTTCTAGAGGATAAAAATGTAGAAATTCTACAGGTGGAGGAGGAGACAGAACTAAGATTTTAAAAAAATGAAGAAATTTTTTGAGAAATATCCAACTCAATTAGGAAAAGCAACATAAGGATTATAGGTATTCCAGAGGGAGAAAGGAGCAGAGAGCTTGTTCAAAGAAATAATTGCTGAGAACTTCCCAAACCTGGGGATGGTTCCAGATTTACAAATAAAGGAAACTAACAGAACGCCTAATTTCATCAATGCCAAAAGACCTTCTCCAAAGCATATAATAGTAAAAATGGCAAAAGTCAATGATAAAGAAAAAATATTAGGAGTAGCAACGCAGAAGAAAATAACCTACAAAGGAGACTCTATCAGGCTTTCAGCAGATTTCTTGGCAGAAACCCTACAGGCTGGGAGAGAGTGGAATGATATATTCAAAATACTGAAGGACAAAAACTTTCAGCCAAGAATACTCTATCCAGTGAAACTTTCCTTCAGATACAATGGAGAAATAAAAGCTTTCCCAGATAAACAAGACAAGGATGCCCTCTATCACCACTCTTATTTAACATAGTACTGGAGGTCCTGGCCAGAGCAATCAGGCAAGAAAAAGGAATAAAAGGAATCCAAATAGGGAGGGAAGAAGTGAAACTCTCGCTGTTTGCAGACGACATGATCTTATATATAGAAAACCCCAAAGAATCCATTGGAAAACTGTTAGAAGTAATCAACAACTACAGCAAAGTTGCAGGGTATAAAATTAATTTGCATAAATCAGTAGCATTTCTCTACTCCAGTAATGAACCAACAGAAAAAGAACTCAAGAATACAATACCATTCACAATCGCAACAAAAAGAATAAAATACCTTGGGGTAAATTTAACTAAGGAAGTGAAGGACCTATATAATGAAAATTACAAGACCTTTCTGAGAGAATTGGATGACGACATAAGGAGATGGAAAGACATTCCATGTACATGGATTGGAAGAATAAACATAGTTAAAATGTCCATTCTACCTAAAGCAATCTACAGATTCAACGCCATCCCAATCAGAATCCCAATGACATTCTTTACAGAATTAGAACAAAGAATCCTAAAATTCATATGGGGCAACAAAAGACCCCGAATTGCTAAAGCAATCCTGAGAAAAAAGAACAAAACGGGAGGCATCACAATCCCTGACTTCAAAACATACTACAAAGCTACAGTAATCAAAACAGCATGGTACTGGTACAAAAACAGGTGCACAGATCAATGGAACAGAATTGAAAGCCCAGAAATAAAACCACACATCTACGGACAGCTTATCTTTGACAAAGGAGCTGAGGGCATACAGTGGAGAAAAGAAAGTCTTTTCAACAAATAGTGCTGGGAAAACTGGAAAGCCACATGTAAAAGAATGAAAATTGACCACTCTTTTTCACCATTCACCAAAATAAACTCAAAATGGATTAAAGACCTAAAGGTGAGACCTGAAACCATAAGGCTTCTGGAAGAAAACCTAGGCAGTACACTCTTTGACATCAGTATTAAAAGGATCTTTTCGGACACCATGCCTTCTCAGAGAAGGGAAACAATAGAAAGAATAAACAAATGGGACTTCATCAGATTAAAGAGCTTCTTCAAAGCAAATGAAAACAGGATTGAAACAAAAAAACAACCCACTAACTGGGAAAAAATATTTGCAAGTCATATATCTGACAAAGGCTTAATATCCTTAATATATAAAGAACTCTCACAACTCAATCACAAAACATCAAACAACCCAATCAAAAAATGGGCTGGAGACATGAACAGACATTTCTCCAAAGAAGATATACTGATGGCCAATAGGCACATGAAAAGATGCTCATCATCGCTCATCATCAGGGAAATGCAAATCAAAACTACACTAAGATATCACCTTTCCCCCGTTAGAATGACAAAAATATCTAAAACTAATAGCAACAAATGTTGGAGAGGGTGCGGAGAAAAAGGAACCCTCCTACACTGCTGGTGGGAATGCAAACTGGTGCAGCCACTATGGAAAACAGTATGGAGATTCCTCAAAAAACTAAAAATAGAACTACCATACGATCCAGCCATCCCACTACTGGGTATTTATCCAAAGAGCCTGAAGTCAGCAATCCCAAAAGTCCTGTGCACCCCAATGTTTATTGCAGCACTGTTTACAATAGCCAAGACGTGGAAGCAACCTAAGTGTCCATCAACAGACGAATGGATAAAGAAGATGTGGTACATATATACAATGGAATACTACTCAGCTGCAAAACAGAACAAAATCATTCCATCTGCAATAACATGGATGGACCTTGAGAGAATTATGTTAAGTGAAATAAGCCAGCAAGAGAAAGATAATCTGTGTATGACTCCACTCACATGAGGAATTTAAAACTATGGACCAAGAACAGTTTAGTGGATACCAGGGGAAAGGTGGGGTGGGGGGTGGGCACAAAGGGTGAAGTGGTGCACCTACAACACGAATGACAAACATTAATGTACAATTGAAATTTCACAAGATTGTAACCTATCAATAACTCAATAAAAAAAAAACTGGAAAAAAAAAAGAAAAAAAAAAAAAGCTTTCCCAGATAAACAAAAGTTGAGGGAGTTCATCGCCACTAGACCTCCCTACAAGAAATAATTAAAGATGCCCTCACAGTGGCAACAAAAAGACAAAGGTCTACAAAGCCCCAAGCAAGGAGACAAATAGACAAAATCAGAAACCTGCAGCTTTCTATCAGAAAAAGGAGGCAAAGACTCAATTACAACTTTTTAAAAGAGAAAGGGAAAGAAAGCATCAAAAGTAATGATAAAGACTTCAACTTAGTCACAAACTCACAACATTAAAAAGAACGATTTGTAACAGCAATTACTCAGAAAGGGAGAGGAAAGGGAAGGTACCTGCTTAGGTTAATGGAGAGCACAGGCCTTAAGAAAACGGACAATCCCATCTATACAATTCTCATGGTAACCACTAAACAAAAAATCAGAGCAGAGCCACAATTCACAAAAAGAGAAAACTGAGGAATCCTCCTCAGAAAACCACCACAATGAAATGGCAGATGAATACAAAGGAAGAGAAACAATGGAAACATAGAACAACCAGAAAATAAGAGATAAAATGGCAGTATTAAGCCCTCAGATATCAATAATCACTCTAAATATAAACGGATTGAATTCTCCAATCAAAAGACACAGAGTATGCGGATGGATTAAAATTCAAGATCCCATAAAATGCTGCCTCCAGGAAATGCATCTCAGCTCCAAAGACAAATACAGGCTTAGAATGAAAGGATGGAAAACAATACTCCAAGCTAATGGCCAACAAAAGAAAGCAAGTGTTGCTAAACTTTTAGCAGACAAAGCAGACTTCAAGATAAAAAAGACAATGAGAGACAAAGAGGGCCAGTATATAATGATAAAAGGAACACTCCACCAAGATGATATAACAATTATCTATATATACGCACCTAACACAGGGGCACCAAAGTACATAAAGTAATTGTTAACAGACCTAAAGGGAGAAATTAAGAGCAACATAAAAATAGTAGGGGACCTCAACACCCCACTTACATCAATGGAGAGATGATCCAGACAAAATGTCAACAAGGAAATAGTAGATTTAAATGAAACACTTGATCTGATGGACTTAATAGCTATATACAGAGCATTCCATCCAAAAACAGAATATACATTCTTCTTCAAGTGCACACGGATCACTGTCAAAGATACATGATATGTTGAGAAACAAGGCAAGCCTCAATAAATTTAAGAAGACTGAAATCATCCCAACAATCTTTTCCAACCACAATGCTATGAAGCTAGAAATCAACCACAAGAAAACAACTGGGAAAGTCAGAAATATGTGGAAACTAAAAAACATGCTGTCAACCAACCACTGGATCATTGAAGAAATCAAAGGGGAAATTAAAAAATACCTGGAGACAAATGAAAATACAATATACCACCTCTTATGGGAGGCAGGAAAAGTGGTCAAGAGGGAAATTCATAGCAATGCAGGCAAACCTCAACAAGCAAGAAAAATCTCAAATAAGTAATCTTAAAATGCACCTACAAAGTCAGCAGGAGGAGGGAAATAATAAAACTCAGAGCAGAAATAAATGAAATAGAGACTAAAAAAACAGTAGAAAGGATTAATGAAACTAAGAGCTGGTTCCTTGAGAAGATAAAATTGACAAACCCTTAGCCAGATACACCAAGAAAAAAGAGAATGCTCAAATAAATAAAATTAGAAATGAAAGAGGAGAAATTACAACAGATACTGCAGAAATACAAAGAATTATAAGAGAATACTATGAAAAACTATATGCCCACAAATTTAATAACCTGTAAGAAATGGATGAATTCCTAGACTCATACAACCTCCCAAAACTGAATCAAGAAGAAACAGAGAATCTGAACAGACCAATCACAAGCACAGAGATTGAAACAGTAATCGAAAAACTTCCAAAAAACAAAAGTCCAGGACCAGATGGCTTCTCTGGAGAATTCTACCAAACATTCAAAGAAGATTTAATACCTATGCTTCTCAAACTATTCTGAAAAATTGAAGGAGATGGAATGCTTCCTAACACATTCTATGAGGCCAACATTACCCTGATACCAAAACCAGACAAGGACAACATGAAGAAAAACTACAGGTCAATATCACTGATGAACTTAAGTGCAAAAATCCTGAATAAAATATTGGCAAACCGAATACAGCAATACATTAAAAGGATCATACACCACAATCAAGTGGGATTTATTCCAGAGACGCAGGGATGGTTCAACATCCATAAATCAATCAATGTGATACACCACATCAACAACTTGAGGAATGAGAATCAGATGATCATCTGAATAGATGCAGAGAAAGCATTTGATGAGACCCGACATCCATTTACGATAAAAACTCTCAATAAAATGGGTAAAGAAGGAAAGTGCCTCAACATAATAAAGCCCATATACAACAAACCCAAAGCCAACATCATACTTAATGGTGAAAAACTGAAAGCCATCCCTCTGAGAACAGGAACAAGACAAGGGTGCCCACTCTCACCACTCCTATTCAACATAGTACTGGAGGTACTGGCCAGAGCAATTAGGCAAGAAAAAGAAATAAAAGGAATCCAAATTGGAAAGGAAGAAGCAAAACTTTCGCTATTTGCAGATGACATGATTCTATATATAGAAAACTCTAAAGAATCCACCAGAAAACCATCAGAAATCATCAACAACTACAGCAAAGTTGCAGGGTACAAAAATCAATTTTAAAAAATCAGTTGCTTTTCTACACACTAACAATGAACTAGCAGAAAGAAAAATCAAGAATATAGTCCCATTTACAATCACAACTAAAAGAATAAAATACCTAGGAATAAACTTAACCAAAGAGGTGAAAGACCTATACACTGAAAACTATAAGACATTATTGAAAGAAACTGAAGAAGACATAAAGAAATGGAAAGATATTCCATGCTCATGGGTTGGAAGAACAAACATAGTTAAAATGTCTATACTACCTAAAGCAATCTAGAGATTCAATGCAATCCCAATCAGAATCCCAATGACATTCTTCACAGAAATAGAACAAAGAATTAAAAAACTTACATGGAACAACAAAAGACCCTGAATAGCCACAGGAATCCTGAGAAAAAAGAAGAAAGCTGGAGGCATCACAATCCCTGACTTCAAAACATACTACAAAGCTATCATAATCAAAACAGCATGGTACTGGCACAAAAACAGACACACAGATCAATGGAACAGAACTGAAAGCCCAGAAATAAAACCACACGTCTACGGACAGTTAATCTTTGACACAAAGGAGCCAAGAACATACAATGGAGAAGGGAAAATCTCTTCAATAAATGGTCTTGGGAAAACTGGACAGCCACATGCAAAAGAATGAAAGTAGACCCATTAACTTGCACCAGACACAAAAATTAACTCTAAATAGATTGAAGATTTGAATGTAAAATCTGAAACCATAAAACTCTTACAAGAAAATATAGGCAATACACTGTTTGACATTGGTCTTAGTAACATTTTTTCAAATACCATGTCTACTCAGGCAAGGGAAACAAAAGAAAAAGTTAACAAATGGGACTATGTCAGACTAAAAAGCTTCTGCAAAGCAAAGGAAATCATGAACAAAAGGGAAAGACAACCCACCAACTGGGAGAAAATATTTGCAAATCCTTTATCAGACGGGGGTTATCTCTAAAATATATAAAGAACTCATACAACTCAACAAAGTAAAAACAAACAACTCAATCAAAAAATAGGCAGAGGATACGAACAGACACTTTTCCAAGGAAGATACATAGATGGCCAACAGACACATGAAATGATGCTCAACATCACTAATTATTAGGGAAATGCAAATCAAAACTATGATGAAATATCACCTTATACCTGTCAGAATGGCTGTAATTACCAAGACAAAAAAGAACAAATGTTGGAGAGGATGTGGAGAAAGGGAACTCTCATCTACTGCACGAGACAGTTACTGCATGATTTCACTGATATGTGGGCAATAACAAATACATGGATAAAGAGAAGAGATGAGTGGTCACCAGAGAGGAAGAGAGTTGGTGGGGTGGGGGAAAGGGATAAAGGGGCACATATGTATGGTGATGGTTAAAAATTAGACTACTTGGGGTGAGCACAATTAAGTGTATTCAGAAACTGATGAACAATAATGTATACCTGAAATTATGATCTCAATAAAATTACTTGAAAAAAATGTTTGAAGGCTGCAGAAAATTAACTTGTATTAAGAAAAATTAAAAATATAAGAAAAAAAAGTGAGGGGCCCCGTGGCTGAGTGGTTGTTCACACATTCCACTTTGGCAGCCCAGGATTTCACCAGTTTGGATCCTGGGTGTGGACTTGGCACCTCTCTTGGAGCCATGCTGAGGCAGCGTCCCACACAGCACAACCAGAGGCACTCACAACTAGAATATACTATTATGTACTATGGGGCTTTGGGGAGAAGAAGGGAAAAAAAAAAAAAGACTGGCAACAGATGCTAGCTCAGGTGCCAATCTTTAAAAAAAGGAAAAGAAAAAGCAAGTGAAATAATAGTGACACAGATGAAAACAGTGATTTCTGAAAGGATTAAGGTAATTTCTTCATCTGTAAAGTGAGGAGAGGATAAAGGAAAGAGAAAGATACAAAAAAATAGTTGAGATAGAAGAGAAAGCTGTGTAAGTCCTTTCTGCTTGACAGACATAGGCATACAGGCATACACACATCTACCCCAGGAAACTGCTTCATGCACTGGTCGGGTACTTCATAAATGCTTATTAAATTGTTAAATCCACAGAATAAACAACTTTCCTTTCTCTGTTTATGACTGGTCTGCAGTCTGACAGACAAACACACAAAGGAGTTATTCTCTCCCAGGTAAGAGTAATCCTCTTTAGTGATGCCCAAATCCATCGAAGAATTTTAAAGGCGAAAAAGAGTTTTAGATATTTAGTTTAATCTCCTTGTCCAGGGACAATCAGATAAATTCAGAGATGTTAAATGATTTGGCTAATGTTACTTTACTAGTTAGGCAAAGCCTCATGATCAGAACCAAACTTTCCCACTCTCCAGACCAACGTTTGTCAATATTTTCTTCTTTTTTTTAAGTTCAACGGTCACTTGTAACAGATTGAACATCTGTATTCTAAAAGTAAATCCATCTGCTGGTTAAGAGGCAAAGAAAAATTTCTATTCCTTTTAGAACTCAAGTGCTAAATATTCATTTGCCAATTTATGAGACACTCCTTTTTAAATTTCAGATTTCTACATTTTTCTCTATGACTAATTAAATAACAATTAAAAATCCTTATTATTAGGCTACATATAACTACATATTAGAAGGATACACAATTATAGTACATAAGTTCTAGTAATGTGATATTGAATTTTGAGATCCTAATACACTTAGTGGATCATACTCAACTCTCCAGTAAAATACTCAAGCCATGAAATAGAAGAGTTTACTTTTTCTACCAAATCAATTCTATACATTTAACACTGATTATGTATAATAATGGTGGTAGAGATGGAACTCAAATTCCTGGTGGGGATGACTCCAAAGACCATGCTCTTACGGTTTTTAAATGTATGTTATAACTTTACCTTACGGCCTTTAAATGTATAAGTTAAAAAAAAAACTTTGTAAATCATGGAGATAGATTCAATAAGAAAATTCTTACTGTTTTAAAAAAAATTTCTACATCATTCCATAACTTAACCTGTATGTTAAGTTCCTGTGATAAAGAAACAGATTTCAAGAAGAGATGATATAACACACTAGACATGGGCATACATTCAAAAGAAATGAGTATTAGGAAACATGCCATACTCCATGTAACACTGCAAACAAATTATTTGTTATTCAGCTATAGGCTGTGTTCTTTCCAACAGTAGATCAATGTCGACATCTCTCTTGCCACTTCCTTCTAAATCACTGCTCCATTCTGATGCTCAAAAACCCTGAAAAGCTTCTACTGCCTATATCATATATAAGTTCTTTCCTTCCAGCTCTTCTTGCTCTCCTACAGCCCCCTGCTCTGGGTCCTGTTTATTGTAGCCAAACTAGCTTGCTCGCCCTCCAGACTAACTACACGCACCCGCCTCTTTCTTGTGCTTTTGTCTCACATTCTCATTGATGGAAATGCTAATTTTCCATCCCTGGAATTCTCACTGATATACCTCCACTCATTTTTCTTACCACCCACAACTAGTTGGTCACTAAGGTTTGTTAATTCTAAATACTAAATATCTTCCAGATCTATTTTTCTGTTCCCAATACTTAAGGTTTCGTGGTGTTTCTTGGAGGTACTAGGTAGTTACATCCCTCCACACCTTTGTTCATGCTGCTTCTTCCCACAGAACAGCAGTCCTCTTTTCTTCCACTTGGCAATATCCAATTTGCTGAGATCAAATGTCATTCCTTCGTAAACTTCTCCAGGCAAAATTAAAACCTTTCTCTCGCGCATGTATCACTCTGTATACTGCTAATAGCACCAATAACACTTCGTTATATAACCTGAGGGCCGAGGAACTGTCTCGTCCATTCTTTTCTTTGTAGAACCCAGAAACTGTGTCCAACACAGAGTATGTGTTCAATAAATATTCATTTGAAAGAACAATTATTAAGATTTCATTTGAATCCTAATGTCATGCTTCAAATGATGTTTGGAAAAAAAATTGAGATCAATAATGAAAATCTCATCTATCTTTCTTTACCTTAAACTTTAAGGCAGGTGTTTGTGTCACAGATGATGCCTTGAGTCCACACAGCCGTTCTTCTATTTCTCTCAGCCTAGGAAGCAGTGTGAGATTATGAACACACTCGTATTCATAATTCCATAAATACTAGACGCTCACTAGTTCACTAAAGTATAGAGAAGAAAAGGATGCCTCAGTATCTAATCCCTCAAATTAACCCGTATGGACAGTATTTGGCAAATGCACTTGCTGTAGTATAGAAAAATCTACACAAGTTTACGAAATGATTAGTGAAAGTACCCCTACTCTTCATAACACCTGATGTTAACATTTTTTTGGGGAGATCTTTCAGTAAAATGTGAGGCAAGTACAAGCATATATACACCTTTAAAAAAGTCACATCAAACATTCATACCACATATACTGTTCTGTGTCCTTTTTTCTACATTCAATAATGGATCTTAGAGATCTTTTCATTTCACTGCTTGTTGATCTGCTTCAGTCTCTGTAACAGTTGTGTAACTGTCTACCATATGGGTGAACTACAGTTTATTTACCTTATCTGCTGATGAACATTTGGATTATTTCAATTTCTTTCAATTACAATGTTTTGTATCTACTTACATTTAATAAACAATGAAACTAAGTTAAAAAAAGGTGCTGTTCATTTTCTAAAGCTGTTAAAAAACTTTACCAGATTTTATATCTAAAATGATGCTCTAAGACTTGCCAACATATTTTCTTTCAAAACTATCAATTATTTTGACACTATATGATTTGTGTATCTAGCTTATTGTACTTAATAAGGTTCTAAATGCAATTTAGATATCTTAGACAACTTCTATGACACTAAAATAAATCCAAGGCTTCCTGAGTAAGAATTTTAGTCAACTAAATTGGTTGTTTTTATATAATGTTAACTATCAAAACGAGTGACTTTTTCACTGTTAAGAACTGATCAGATGATTGCTAAGAGGACAAAGAAGATAGAGCTCATAACTATATATGAAGATAGGAATGTAGCAAAGAATTAAAAGATAGCATCAGGAAGGCCACAAGCGATCAGATAATTATAAAATCTGTCAAAAATATCCTTGCCAAGAAAAAAGGGCTTTAAATGATTTTCAGAATAATCAGAAAGGTAAAGGCCCATCTCTAAGATTAGTAAAACTACAAAGGACTACACACTGGCAAACATTTTCAATAAGGATTCTATGCAGTGACTCAGCCTGGAATATATTTTAGATTTCATGCTAAATAAATTGTGAAGACAAGACAGAAGGGAAAAGAGGAAGATGACAAAACAATTTATTTTATGCTGTAGGAAAACATATGTAATTAGCATGAAATTAATAGTCTCTAGCTTGATTAGGCATGTTATCTAATAATCTTAGTACCCTAAACAACATATTTCTTCTTTATCATGAGAATCTTAAAAGCATTCTCCTATGAAGTCCAGTAATTCCATGAAGTCATTTTAAACTGTCTTCAGAGACTAGGGCATCTTACCGCCGTTTTGTTAAATAGAGCTCGTCAAGGAGACGTCGCTCTTCATAGCCCATCCATCGCGCATCAGGCAACTCCTCCTCCTTTTGCAGCAACTGTTCATAGAGGCGGACTGGGTTCCAGCCAGTCATTATGTCATAAGTGATCACACATCCCAAGGAATGTGACACTATTGAGACCTTACCCCCTTTTTCTTCAAAGTCTGGATTCCGAGAACAGAAAAGGGAATATAATCGATTCAGCTCTTGCTGAAGGCCTTTAACTAGCTGTTTGAAATAAGAAAACATTGTCATATTAGAGTAATCATTGATTGCTAAAAACTTTATTTCTAAACTCAAATACATTGAGAAAGAAAAACACACATTACTGGCCAAATATATCTAGATTATTAAAATTAGCAGCTTCAAAAGCTTGCAGAAAATGAAGTAAGGTTTACACGCTATTCTAATCCATATCATCACTGAAGAATAAAAGCAGATATTACCCACACAGAGCCTTCCATAGTCCTTAAACCAACTATATGAGCCAACAGTTCCGTAGATTAAAAAAAATGTTCTATGCAGATTCCAATAAAATTTCCAAAGAGCCCCTGGAAATTTCTTCTCTGCAACTTTATACATATGTAATTCTAAATTTTTGTAGCTTGTAGTTTTTAAGCCACAGCAAATTTTGGAAAAGAATATTTCAGTTTACGATAACAGGCGTACTAACATATTATATGTACTTATAGTATGTATTCTGTAAATACATTCTGCATTTAGCCAAGAGTAATGTAATGAAAGGCCATTGTATGACTGAAGAAAAAGCTAACATTGATCTACTTGATATTCCAAAACTCCCATTAAGTTGGCAATACAGAGTTGAGTAAAAAGTTTTATATGTCCAGAAAGCAGGGCTTTGAAACGTTTAGAGGTTAATAATCTGGGAACCATCTTAGTCATTTTTCTTTGTAAAACTGCTTTCTTTGATATTTAGCTTTAACAAATATTGCTAAATATTCCATATGGTCAGAAGAATAAGATTTTTTTGTTATTCAAACCTATACTGGGCCCTGATCTGAGTTTTTTTTTTTTTTTTTTGATGAGGAAGATTTGCCCTGAGCTAACATCTGTTGCCAATCTTCCTTTTTTTTGTTTGAGGAAGATTCTACCCGAGCTAACATCTGTGTCATCTTTCTCTATTTTGTATGTGGGTCACTGCCACAGCATGGCTTGATGAGTGGTACAGGTCCACGCCTGGGATCCAGGCCTACAAACCTCGGCTGCCAGAGTACGCAGAACTTAATCACTATGCCTCAGGGCCAGCCCCTGACCTAAATTTTAAGGCAGTCTTCTCCTTTTTCTATCATTTACTTACTACTGTTTGATTATAAATTTCCTCCTTGATATTCAATTTCTCATTTCAGTACCTAATATGCAAGCTGTTACTCCAACATACAAACACTAGTTATGTTGCTGCTTCCATTTTCAATCTTGTTATTTTGTCTCAAGAGACAACTAGCCTCCATCAGATTTTACTGAAGCTTCTCTACCTGCTGATACGAACTGAAAACCAGGTGAGCTTTCATGCTTGGCAGGGTTGGCAGGGACACAGATGAGGCCAGTGTTCTCTCTGACTGCTCACATCTCAGAGCTCTAAATGTGATGCTGAGGCCTGGCTAAACCCACTCTAACCATGTATGGGATCTAAGGAAATATATTCAGCCAATGAAGGAAGAGAAGGAAAGATGAGCTGGTATCATGTGGAAGGATGATAAGCTGCCTTTTCTTCAGCAAAAGTTTCACTTTAACTGGACATTACAGTTTTTTTCCAGGGAAAAGCAACAGAAATATGCTTTAGTGCAATGGTTCTCTAACTTTCAGTGTGCATCAGAATCACGTGGAAGGCTTGTTAAATACATATTGCCAGGCTCTATCCCAGAGTTTCTGATTCAGCGGTTCTGGGGACCACACCTTAGGACCTACTGCTTTAGTGGTAAATGTATATAACAACCTCCTAAGACATGCGTTGTATGTAATTCTAGTCAATCTAGTTCAAGGAGTAAGCAGTGTGATATGAAATTACATGTTCTGTTTAAAGGGAGCTATAGCGCAATGCTTTGAACTTGGCTTTGATAAGAGTATCAATTAAGTCCTAAAATTTTATAATTTTCCTGATTTATAATCTACCTGAAGGGAGGTGTAGAAAATGCTATGTTTAGATAAAATAAATTCCTTTAAAAGCAAGATTTGTTAACAGTTTTTACTTTAAAGGCCTTGATTTTAAGACTCATACCATGTAAATCTAGAAACACTAAAAGATACATAATTAAGTACTCTGGCAAAGGTACCCAATCTTTTTGTTTTTTTAAACACCAGACCTTCAAATTAAAATTTAAAAATTAAAAGAAAAACAAAAGATCTACCAGTATCTCTACCAGTGATTAACCTATTGCATATTAAAAAAATTCAAAGCCCCTCTCACTCTACGCAATACTTCCTCAGTCCAGCAATCATATATGGATAACAAAACAAGGGTAAACATCTGAGACAGAAAAAATACTGATGTGACATTAAAATATTCCACCATGGAATGAAACACAGAAAGGATGGTTTCTAAAGAGCTGGTGCTTTCATCTGTCTTAATAATCATATACTTGAATAGAAGCAGTCTTTGTGTTTCGTCATTAGAACATATCTAGACATGGCAGCATTTAAAATCTCTGCCTATAGCTTACATATACAGGGACATTTGTGGCCAACACATTATGATTTTGAAAGCCAACCTTTAAAATGGCTTTGCACCACCTCTAAATGCTTTTATAAATCACCTACTCAGCAGGAAAAGGAGAACTCCACCTCTATGTTGTATCCAAAAGCCTACTCTAATTAGAGTTCCCCCCCTCCTTTTCCTCTGATCCAATTATATTCTCCCAGCTAGAATCCCTTTGTGACCATGTCTGTTCATTTGTGATATCTGAACCAAGATTAATGATATACAATCGTAATTTTATTAGCCCTAAAATATTATCTAATCAAGTCAGCTAACTACTTATACAGTAGGCACTGGATGGCTTTTTAAACACTTAGAAGAGTTTCTAATTCTCACATCCACTGCTCAAAAGTTAAAATTTATGAAGAAAATCAACCCAAAAGGAAAAAGCCAGCAGTTTTAAGAGAGAATACAGACAAAATATGGCTTAAGAATATAATTAGTCCTCTGTTTTCTCCCCGCTTCAGGAAATTTTAATGAGAAAAAGTAATTTAGAGTTTTAGTCATATACATCAATTAAACAATTTTTGAGTAACAATGGCAAGATGTGGCCATGACAATTCTCTTTATAATTCTTCATTTTAAAAATCCACTCAAAAGAGAGTTCAGATGTGCACAAAACATACAATTCTCTCTGGATTTTTCATGTTACTTTATTTAGGGTTAAGGTAAGGGCCAAAGGCTCTCTGATAATGTCTTCATAGTCTGGAATGAGTTTCTCTTTTTAAACTGTTCCTCAGAAAGTGTGACCTGAGAAGTACTGACTAATACACAAAACTTTTTCCCTAACCATGGCTTTTTAGTGATTATTGGCAGAGCCACTAATTGGGACCCTCCCATGAGCACCTCATAATCTCGAGTGCAAAGGGTCCTCACACGGCCTGACTCAAACTGCTGAGAACGTAGGAGTCCCTTTAGCAGCTCAGCATCTGCCCCCGTGGTCATTCCATTCTAAAGTGGTCACTTCTACTTTTTTCAAATTATTTTTTCCAGTTCTACTGGGATATAATTGACTTATAACATTGTATAATTTTAAGGTCTACAACATAGTGATCTGATGGATGTATACATTGTGAAATGATTACTACAATAAGTTTAGTTAAAACCCATCACCTCACATTATTTACAAATTGTTTTTCCTTGTGACACTTCTATTTTTTAAGGTAGCTTTAGTTATGACAAAGTTCTTCACTAGTAAACAAACATGTCCCCTTCCACATTTTCTCTTCATTGATTCTTATTTCATTCTCTAGAATTAACACAGCAAGTCTACTGATTTTTTTTTTAAAAAAATGGTAGCCCATGAAATACATAAAGACCGATACTTAATCACAACTTGAGAATCTAAGGATGAGGAATTGTACTGGGAACTTTATATACATTATGTCTTCAATCCTCATGGCAACCTTTATCAGGTTGGTATTGTATGCCCATTTTATAAGTCAGGAAGCTGAGAAATTCGATCTAAGGTCACATAGCTGGTTAAGCGGTAGGTGTTTCTTTTTTGCTGAGCTAACATCTGTTGCCAACCTTCCTCTTTTTGTATGTGAGCCACTGTCACAGCATGGCTACTGACAGACAAGTGGCGTAGGTCTGTGCCTGAAGTGGTAGGTTTTGAATCTGCATCTATTTGATTCCAAAGGCTGAGAGGAAGGGGAAAAAAGGCTCTTTTTTATGTCTATCCAATAAACCAAACAATGTTCATTCACCAGGCATGACAATCCTAAAGGACTCCTGCTGCCTGTTATCACTGCTTCTCTAAGGAAACATATACTGTTTAAAAATAACTTATTCTAGAATATTGCCTAACATCAACCTTGTGCTAAATGGACTGTGATTTGTAGAATCAGCTTTCCTTTTTATAAAAAAAGAACAATTTTTGCCCACTTCTCTCAAAGTTTTTCTTTTGTTTTTCAAACGCCTTAAGTGATGTTTCCCAAACTTCTTGGATGGTATCACTTAGGGAACTGTCAAAAACACAAATTCACAGGGTCTACTTCAGACCTACTGAACTGCAATCTCCAAGGAAGGGATCTGGGAAATTCTTCTTTTTGGTTTCCTTTTCTTAACATTTATTAGGAAATAATTCCAAATTTATAAAATATTGCAAAACAGAAATAGTATAAAAATCATCCATATACCCTTTACCCAAGATTCACCTATTTTTAGCAATTTATCCTAGCTGCTTCGTCATTTGTTCTGTTACTATAACACATACACACAACTACTTTGTGAACCATTTGAGGATATCCTACATAAGTTATGTAATTTATGGTCCTTTACCCCTAAATACGCCAGCATGTATTTCCTAAGACGAGGAATATTCCCTTTCATAATCATAGTGTAGTTATCAATTTCATAAATTTACTTTGATATAATATTTCATCCAATTGAATCTGTCATCCACATGTTAATTTCCTTAATTGCTCTAATAAACCCCTTTTGGTGTCTCTCCGTCCAGCACAGGATGCAGCCTAGGATGAGACGCTGTACTTAGCTGGCACACCTCCTCAGCCTCCTTTAATCTTGAACATTTTCCACAGCCTTTCTTTGTCTTTTATCATATTGACATTTTAAAAGAACAGAGTCCCATTCTTCCTTTTTTATTGGAACTCCCTTATTTTGTGTCTGTCTGACGTCCCCTTATGATTGAAATACTGCATAAAATGACAGTCTCCTTCTCTTGGTGTCCCTCAGTAACACTCAGTAAATGTGTTGCCTGCTTTCTCCACTGTATATCTTTTCTCATTTTTTTAACTAATAAGCAGTCTGTGAGGAGACACTTTAAGACCATGCAAATATTCTGTACATCAACATTTTGCCCTCAATTTAGCATTCATTGATGTTTGCCCAGTCCTCTCTTACCTGATCTTACCATGACAGCTGTTAAAAGAGGACCTTCTAACTCCAGTATTCCCTCCATATTTACCAGTAAGCCCTTGGTATTCTACTGTAAGCAAGGGACCTCCCTTCTCCCTCATTTGTTAATGTACTTAAAATCGACATGGACTTTTAACTTTTCCGTGATTCAGAATAGCTCATTATATTATCCTTAATAATTCTCTATTAAAGGTACCACTAATAATTCCTTAAGTAATAATAATTACTTAATTATTTTGGTGCTCAAATTGTTCCTGATTTGGTCAGTGGGATCTGCTTCTTCAATCTGGCTCCTGTGTCCTTGTGGTCTGCCCCAACATTCTTTTCTTTCACCTTTACCCATTCTGCGCTAGTCCTGGAACCAGCCACTTTTCCGAGGAACTCTAGTTCTTAGTGGAGAGTAACAGTGCTAGAGGCAAAGATCTGGGTGCCAGGTGTGCTCATTAGACCGGGGTGTCTTTGCTTCTTGGCTCTCTCAGTGGACAGAGGTAGTAAATATATATATGGATATAAACATATAAATATATAGATAATATCTATACACACTCACATATTTTCAAAATCATAAATTCACATTAATATCCTCAATTCCAAAGCCCCCCACAGGGTTCTCTTTTTGCCTGCATTTTTATGAGTACTCAGGGTAACTTCTAATTAGGGATGTTTGGGAAACACTGATAAAGATTACTAAAAAATCTTGGTCACAAGTTCAGAGTTTTTCCATGAAATGCAACTGGATCAACAAACAAACTCATTTAAAACACTGGGTGTTCTCTTTCCATTTTGTTTACCTTAGCTATCAGTTCCCTCTTCCTACTGAATATCTGTTTTATTCAGTTCCATTCCGAGGATAATTATCTTTGAAGATATAAGAGCAAAACAGAAAGTGACCACTTTCTCAGTCATCATTAGCTAACAGCCAGAGCTTTAAGTCTGACACTTGCCTCTTTCTAGTTTTTCTTGCTGTTAATATCAACTTATAACTTAAAAAAAAAAGGTCCTTATTATTATTCATGCCTCAGCACATTTCAGCCTTGAACATTCAGGATACCTTCCGTAGGAGTGCTACCAACCATATATATACATGTGTGTGTTAAGGCAGGTATATATGGGGTGTGTGTGTGTAGAGTAATACGCTCTTGGCCATTCTCTTTCCGTTTTCCCCTCACTGATTTCACTTGCAATATTATAGTCCTACTTCCTAACCTTTAGGGCATATCTGACAATGTCCACTGTGCACTATAAAGGACTACAAACATGTTAATTATTAGTATTCTACTTCACCAGCTAGGCCTTTCTTGTTGGTTAGAATTAGGTCCAGAACAGCAGCTCTCCTTGAGGCTTCTTTTACTGCTGTCAATCAGATCAAGGCAGACCCTGCCCAATACTGGTACATGGCAATGAGGGGATATAGAAAGAAGAATGGAGAAAAATCTTACGGGCATGGTAGCTGCAGGAGAACATAGTTTTTGTGGCAACTAACCAAACACAATTCTGTAGATAAAGGATATTTCGAATGAAGTCAGGGAAGGACTTCGAATGAATAAAATCAGAACTGGACTGGCTTGGAGCAGCACAGAGCAGCTCTACTGGTAACGACTCCCTGCACCAGTTCCTTCCTCTTTCAAATGAGAAGACTAACCATATCTACTTCAGAGTTTTTATGAGGATTAAACAAGTTAATACACCTTAGGTAACTACCAAGCTTATTCCTAGGAAACAGGACTCTTCTTCTCTTACCAGTCAAGTGACAAAATGCATTTGGTAGCGCTTCTCTCACTCTCAGAACAAACTTTCACCCCTCACCTCCTTTAGGGTTAACTTTGTGATATGTTGGCAGCATTACCATTTGAGAACTACAGTAGTTCCCCTGTGTCTGGAATTTCGCCTTCCACAGTTTCAGTTATAAGCAGTCCAAAAATATGAAACAGAAAATTCCAGGAATAAACAATTCATAAGTTTTAAATTGCATGCCATTCTGAGTAGTGTGATGAAATCTCATGCCATCCTATCCAGGATGTGAGTCACCCCTTGTCCAACGGATCCACACTGTACATGCTACCCAACCATTAGCCACTAAGTAGCCATCTCAGTTATCAGATCGACTGTCACAGTATTACAGTGCTTGTATCCAAATCACTCTTATTTTACTTAATAATGGCCCCAAAGCACAAGAGTAGTGATGCTGGTATTCGTAGAGAAGAGAAGCCGTAAAAAGCTTCTGTAAGTGAAAAGGTGAAATTCTCGACTTAATAAGGAAAGAAAAGAAATGATATGCTGAGGTTGCTAAGACCTACAGTACCCTTTATTACAGCATATTGTTATAATTGTTTTATTTTATTATTGTTGTTGTTAATCTCTTACTGTGCCTAACTTAGATATTAAACTTTATCATAAGTATGCACATATAGAAAAAACCAGGATGCCTAGGGTTTGGTACTATCTGCAGTTTCAGGCATCCACCTGGGGGTTTTGGAACCCGTACTCCCAGGATAAGGCATGACTAGCGCATACAAATCCACTACAGACATGACACAACAAAAGCAAGTCTATTATATAAAAAAAATTTGAAGGAAATTTCTAAATGTCTAAAACTCTTTTGTGAGGACAATAATCATAAATACAATTAATGAGATTTATGAAAACTGTTATTTTTCAAAGAACTATTTTCTAACCAATCTTCCGCTTCCAAGATTATCCATTTTATTAAGGGTCCCAATGTGCAGTTTGAAGACTATCAAATTCACTATCGAATATGGGTTATTTATAAATTAATGGATTCCTGTACTTTCTCATTTGCTTGTAAAAAAAAGCACAAAATGTTAAAATTCAGGACATATATGTTATCACTCTAAAAAATACCCAATAGCAACAAGATAATCACAATACTTACTTCATCTCTATAAAGTGGGCTAGTATAATACATTATGTCCATTGCACTGCTGTTCAACATATCCCTTAAACCTCGTACTTTGTCAGGAGTAATGGAATCAACAGTGTCTACAAATTAAAAAAAAAAAATTAAACTTACAGAAGATCTCTGTTTTAGGGAAAAAATAAACTGAAAAAAGTTACACTCCCTGAGATAACAGCTCTTTAAGTCAACTAAAATACTCAAGACTCACTTTGGATCTAGAGAACCTTCCCATCCTGCGAAATACTGCAAGGATAAAAAGTGAAAGACAAAGGGGACATGAGAAGAAAAGAAACATTAAAGGATGGAGGCCATTACCACATTCATAAAGCCTCATCATTTTTTATATGTACAGACTTTTTTTTTTCAAGATTGGCACCTGAGCTAACAACTGCTGCCAATCTTTTTTTTTTTTTTTTCTGCTTTATCTCCCCAAATCCCCCCCAGTACATAGTTGTATATCTTAGTTGCAGGTCCTTCTAGTTGTGGCATGTTGTACTGACTTCTGCATGACACTCAGAGGTCTCAGAGCAAAACCAGACCATCTCTATTCCTGGAACAAGTGTCAAGAGACACAATCTCACTCTTTCGGTACCTCCTTTTCTGTTTCCTTCCTCTTCTTCTTTGGCCTATGCTCCTTGGGCCTGGTAACACCCACGTGAAATGCCTAGAGCCACCGGTGGCAAATCAGCAACAAATTAAAAAGTTTCCCTACACTTTACATGTACCTATCTTTAGTGAACCAAAGATCTGAAGGGCAAGAGCTGTCAAATTACAAAGGCAAATGAGCAGAAGGCCCCTTCAGTAAACAAGATAAAGCTGGTGTACCTGACTTTTGGAAAAAACTGCTACACAAACTGCATTGCAGATAGTTCAGCCTTCCAGGAGTTACAGCTAACCTCTGGAAATTACACCTTGGGAAGATTATTCTATTAAATGCCTAATAAGATGACTAGAGATACAGAAAAATTTGCATTTCTTATAGCAATACAAAAAAGGCCAATACCTGGATGAGTATCATGATCTGCAAGAACAGGGTGGGCAGGAGAAGGCTTATATTTTTAGTTTAGTGTAATTTCTCTTATCTTCCAGTTTTTCACTGCATTGCTTTAGATTATTTTATTTTTATTTATTCCCTACTTTAATACAATCTAACAAAGACTGGAAGGCAATGATTCAAGCAAAAGCCAGAGGTGTTTTCAAAGAGGGAAAGGGGAATATTGTGGCTTTTCATGGGTAGCACAACATATTTATAGCCTGTGTCCATTTTTAAATTGTAAAAGTGAAAGATGTGACTACCAAGCTGATACAAAAAGTTCAGCTGTCATTTCAACACATTTCCAAAAATAGTCTGTACTGTGAAATACTCATACAGACAAAAGAAGATATTTAATATATATGTGCAGCTGAAAGAATAATTTATAAAAAGGACAACATGCTCACCACCTAGCTTAAGAACACTGCCAGTATCTCTGAAAGCCACAGCACAGTCACGTGCTTAGAATAAGGCTTTGGTAAATGGACTTTGTACACAATGGTGGTCCCATAAGACTAGTACTGTATACTCTAGGTTTGTAGAAGGCTATACCATCTAGGTTTGTGTAAGTGCACTCTGTGATGTTTGTCCAACGATGAAGTCACCCAATGGTGCATTTCTCAGAACGTGCCCCCACTGTTAAGTAACACATGACTGTATATTCCTAAACGATCACATGCCCTGCTTCTCTGCCAGAAGTGACCACCAATAAAAGGTTTGTGTTTATCACACTCTTGCTTTTCTTTATATATTCCTACATATGTCCATTAATATTAATAATTTTAGCCAATTCTATAGCATTTATTATGTGCCAGAGCTAAATATTTCATTGCATTTTGTCTGTTTCTAAACACTATGTAAATTGTGTTACTGTCCACGGTTTGTTTCACTCTCAACATTGCGTGTCTGAGATTCATCAATGTTGATGTATATAGCTTTAATTCATTCATTTTCCCTGCTGTACAGTATTCTACTCTATACGTATCTTACAATTTATCCTTTTTCCTTTGAAACACATTTGGGTTGTTTCTAGTTTTTTGCTAATATAAACTGTTCCTAATCACACTACATGCCTCCTGGGTGCACATATCTAAGAGTTTCTTTAGGGTATATCTATCTAGGAGTGAAACTGCTGTGTCATAGGGCACACGCACATTCAACTTCCAAGATGACCTCAAATTGTCTTCCAAAGTGATTATACCAATTTACATTCCCACCAACAGTGAATAAGAATCTTCATTGTTGCACATCCTTATCAACATGTGGTGTTAAGTACTTCCATAAATTTTTGCCTGGTGTGAATGATAATTCATTGTGGTTTTAATTTGCATCTCGATTACTGAGATGAACATTTTATATATATTATACATAAATATATATTTAAAATGTGTCTGTGTGCATATATATGTTGTGTGTATTATACATAAATATATATTTAAAATATGTGTCTGTGTGCATATATACGTTGTGTGTATTATCTATCTATCTATCTATCTATCTATCTCCATTTAAGCTTCCTGTTCTTTACTCTGGATATTAAACCTTTGGTGGTTATATCTGTTGCTCTGTTGCAACATTTTTTCCCAGTTTGTGGCTTGTATTTCACTCTTTATGGTGTCTATTGAAAAAGAGAAGTTCTTAATTTTAATCTAATCAAATTTATCCACATTACTTTATAGTTGTGTTTTTGTGTCAAGATATTCTCCTATATTTTTTTCTAATACTTTTTTTCCTAATACTGGTACACTGGTGTATTTGCTTATCCTTGTGCCAATATAAACTGTTTTAATTACAAACGTTAAATAACAGGTCCAGCTATCTACTAGGACATGACTCTCCCCCCAAGCTCACCCCCTTGTTCTGTATCTTGGCTGTTTTTGGGCCTTTGCTCTTCTATAATAATGTCAGAATCAGCTTGCCAAGTTTCATGAAAAGCTCTATTAGGATTTTGATTGGAATCGCAGGGAATTATAGATCAATTTGGGAGAACTACATCTCTGAGATATTGAATCACCCAACCTAAGAAAATTATTGATCTTCGCATTTAAGTTGTATTTAATATCTTCTAATGGTTTTTTCGTTTTTAATATAAATATACATATTTTATTAGATTCATTTCTAGGAACCTTATTTTTTATGCTATTTCTTTTTTTTTTTTTTTTTAAAGGTTGGCACCCGAGCTAACAACTGTTACCAATCTTCTGTTTGTTTTTTTTTTAAAGATTTTATTTTTTCCTTTTTCTCCCCAAAGCCCCCCCGGTACATAGTTGTGTATTCTTCGTTGTGGGTTCTTCCAGTTGTGGCATGTGGGACGCTGCCTCAGCGTGGTCTGATGAGCAGTGCCATGTCCGCGCCCAGGATTTGAACTAATGAAACACTGGGCCGCCTGCAGCGGAGCGCGTGAACTTAACCACTCGGCCACAGGGCCAGCCCCACCAATCTTCTGTTTTTACTTCTGCTTTTTCTCCCCAAATCCTCCCAGTATGTAGTTGTGTATTTTAGCTATGGGTCCTTCTAGTTGTGGCATGTGGGACACCGCCTCAGCATGGCCTGACAAGCGGTGCCATGTCCCCGCCCAGGGTCCGAACCAGCAAAACCCTGGGGCGCTGAAGCAGAGTGTGCAAACTTAACCACTTGGCCACCGGGCCGGCCCCTGTGCTATTTCTAACTGTGCTGGTATACAGAAACGTAATTATTTTCATACACAGATTTTCTATTTCACAACCTTGATAAACTGTCTTATTCTAATAATTTTTCTATAGATTCTTGTGTATATTCTGTGCAGACAATCATATAACCTGCAAATAAAAACAGATCTTTTCCATTCCTTAAAACCATTATTTCTTTTTCTTATCTTACTGCACTGGCTAAGACTTCAGGTAGAATATTTGTTGTAAAAGTGGACATCCTTAGCTCGTTCCTGCTTTGAAAGAAATGTTTTAGTCTTTTAATACCAATGAGTGCAATGACGTTTGCTGTAGGTAACCTTTTATCATTATTTTAAAATTTACAAACAGTAAAATGACTCTCAGTTTTAATGCATTATAGTTTTGCATACCTACCACCATGATCAGGATACAGAACTGTCTCATTACCCTAAAAAATCCCCACATGTTGCCCTTTTGAATTTGAACCCTCTCCTTCCCCTAAACTCTGGCAACCCCTAATCTGTTCTGTCCTGACAGTTTTGGCTTTTCCAGGATGTTACATAAGGGAAGCCTAAATTATGTAAGCTTTCAGATTGGCTACTGTGATATTGTGATACAAGAAACATATCTTTGGTCTTTGTCCCTGGTTCCTGGAACAGGGTTCCTAAAACTTGAAATTTCATGAGTGATAGGAGTGAGAGGAATGTATTTTATTATTCATAATAAGCCCCTCTCAACCACACTTAAGTTTATGTTAATGAGGTGACTCTTGGAGGATGGGGGCTGGTTGCCAGAGGAACCAACCATGTGATTAGAAGGTTGAATTTTCTGCCCCATTCCCTGACCTCTGGGAAGGGGAGAGGGGCTGGAGACTGAGCTCAGTCACCAATGGTCAATGATTTAGTCAATTATGCTTACATAATGGGACCTCCATAAAAACCCTACACAACAGGGTTTGGAGAACTTCCGGGTTGGTGAACACGTGGAGGTAGTGGACGGGTAATGTACTGGAAGAGGACATGAAATCTCTCCACCTGTTCCCCATAACTTGACCTACGTAACACTTCATCTAGCTGTTCTGTTACATCTTTGTAATATCCTTTAAACCAGTAAATGTAAGTAAATGCTTCCCTGAATTTTGTGAGTCATTCTACTAAATTACTGAATCTCAAAATGGGGTCATGTTATTTCCCACCCCCAGCCCCCAATTTACAGCTGGTCGGTCAGAGACACAGGTGACAATCTGGACTTGTTATTGGCACCTGAAGTGGGGGGTAGTCTTGTGAGACTGAGCCCCTAAGGTGTCTGCACTCTCTCTGGGCAGATGGTGTAGGAACTGAGCGAGGCTGTAGGCCACTAAGTTGGTAGCCACCAACAATTGAAGAATTGGTTGGTGTGGGGAAAATCCCCCCCACGTCTGGTGTCAGAGGTGTTAAGAACAGAGAGTGGTATTTTTCCTTTAGCTGCTTTCACTCAGCATAATGCCTTTCAGATTCTATCACAGTAGTTTAAACCTAACAGAAAAGTACACACTCATGGGTTTTATTAAAGGGTGCTTCATCCATGTTGTCTACACTCCTGAGCAGTCTAAGAAATTTATCTGGGTGAATGGGAAAAGCCTGAAAGATAGCGTTATTACACTAGAACTTCACACATGAGTTGTTGCTGGCTCTTGGGCCACTGGCATTTTTTCTTAACTCATTACAACTTTTGATGCCATTTTGGTTTATAAGCTATAACTGACATTCCTAACTGATTCAGAAGAATCCTTGGAAATCATCCAGGTAGGCAGGTTAGCACTGTGATGAAAAGGGTTCTGTCATTACTCAGACCCAAATTCTGCCTGCCATTCTCAAATTCACCTTCTACTGAGCTTGTTTCCTTAGCAGTAAAACAGGGAAAATAAAATAGATATTTCACAGATTGTGAGAAAATTAACTGAGGTAATCCATGTAAAATGAACTGTAGTAAGCCAGGCACACAGTAAAGCTCACAAATGAGAGCTGCGATTATGGCCACCACAACCTACCCATTTGCCAGATTATGTAAATAATCAATCTAAATATTCTATTTCAATGGTTTTAACATTCAAAGGATACAACTTTGAGTAGAGAAAGATGTATATATACATTTTGGCTAACAGCTCTTTAAGGAGGGAAACAAAAATGATTTTATTTAAACAAATATACTGTACAATTTCTCTATGCTAGATTGTAATTCACCAGCTGAGGGATCGCAGGAACAACAGAAGAAAACAAAAACCTGAGATTGTATCTTCTAAAAGTAGTGGAGGAAAATTATTAGGAAGAAAATGTAAGGTCTTATGGAATTATGGACAACAAAAGTAACTTCGACAAGTTACTTTCATGTTAAAAAGTTTAGAAAACATTTTGTTTCCTCCACATGCCCCACTGCTCTCCTAATCCAGAGGGCATGCATGAAAACTGTGCTGTGAAATCTAGATGGTGGTCCAAAATGACACGTCAATATAATTATTTTAAAAATCAATGGATTTTATTTTCTCAAATAATCTAAAACAAAGAGTGAGTATACCTCAAGACAACTAGATTAAAGACCCTTTGTCCTCAGTGAACAACAATTCTTTGCTACTGGCTAAATCATTTAATTTTTAAACAAAATGTACCTCCGTCAAGAGTAAGCTTTGACCGCCACTCAACAGGCAGAAATTCAACATGTGTTGCATGGTTAGAAAAATGCCTTTCTTCTATTTTTCTTGCAGCCTCTCTCATCCTAAAAAAAAATAAAATAAAATTAACAGAAAAAAACTTTATCAGAGTAACTCCACATATGTATTTAAATGGTATAAAATGTCTTTCATCATAACACTTCCATTTGCTTATAACTTTGTCGAATTATGTTTCAATTACTGCTACATCATGCAATAATTTGCCACATTTTGGGCACCTTTATTTCAAAGTTACTTTCCTAAATTTGCTATGATTTCCAATATTCCAAGCTTTCACATCATATGCTAAATAATTATAGGCGTCAATGTTCAGTGGAGAGAACAGTATAATGAGCGCCCCTGTGCCATCACCCAGCTCCAAACAGTAGCAAGCCATGGTCTGTCTCTTTCATCTATTCCCCTACTTGTTCTCCCCATAACATGGATTTTAAAATTTTATTTTTAAAACTAAGATATACCAAAGTTGACTTTATTCCCTTCTGGTGTCAATTGTATAGATTCATGGTTAGCACCACCACAATCAAGATACAGTTCCAGCATCCCCCAAAAACCCCCTCACACTACTGCTTTATAGTAGCACTCTTCTGCCATAATATTTTAAAGCAAATCTCAGACATCACGTCATTTCATCTGTAAATACTTTAGTACATACTTCTAAAATGGAAGGAAAACATAACCTATTCAGTACTATTATCATACAAAAAAATTTAGTAATTCCTTAGTTTCAGCAAATACGTAGTTCAGTGGTGCATTTTCCCAGACTATAATATATAACTTTTATATAATATTAATGTGTGGTAATATTAAAAAGTCTTTACATGTGTTGAACTGTGGTCCAAATACAGTTCGTGCATGGTAATTGGTAGATATGTTTCTTAAGTGGCTTTTAATCTACAGCTTCCTCTTTTTTTTTTTGCCTTGTAATTTCTTTCGGTTTTTGTACTGTAGAGTTTTTCAGAGTCTGATTTTTAAAGACTGCATTTCTGCGGTGTTATTTAATATGTTCTTTGTCTCCCATTTCCTGCAATTTGGTAGTGACATATAGGGGCTTGATCAGACTCAAGTTCTATTGTTTTGGTAAGACTACTGCTCCACAGGTACGTACATCTGGGTTTCATCTTTTTGGTGATGCTAGCAGTTATGATGATCATTGCTTAGATCCATTAATTTATCATGGTTGCAAAAAGGTGCTTTTTAAATTCCATCACTCCTTATGCCTCCAAAAAGAGAAATTTCCTCACATCAAATATTTGGCTGCCTGTGGTACCACCAAATTATTTCTGTATGAACTGAGAAAAGGTATGATAAATGGTTCTTTCCTTTTATTAATAATTTTCAAAATACTGAGATGTTAGTTTTATATTTTTTGACATTACTAACTCATAGATTTAAACGTATGTGAAGCGTTTCAATCCACGGTAGTTATTATCCTTACAGATGTTCAAATTGTCTCCTTTTTTGGTCAGCGAATCTCTTCAAGTTGGTTTATGTGTCCTTTTGACACAACCTCATTATTTTTTTTTTAAACAATTCAGTGGCTTTTAGTATATTCAGAGCTGTACAACCATCACCACTATCTAATTTCAGAACACTTTCATCACCCCTAAAAGAAACACTATACCCACAGCAGTCACTCCCCACACTTCCTCCCCCCAGGATCTGGCAACCATGAACCTACTTTCTGTCTCTATGGATTTGCCTATTCTGGATAGGAATCACACAATATGTGGCATTTCGGGTCTGGATTCTTTCATTTAGCATAATATTTCAAGGTTCATCCATGTTGTATCATCAATCAGTACTTCACTGCTTTTTATGGTTGAATAATATTCCATTGCACAAACATACCACTTTTGTTTATCCATTCATCATCAGCTGACAGACATTTGGATTCTTTCCATTTTGGGGGGCTATTATGAATAAAGGCTGCATATTCTTTAAAGAGTTTTTGTGTAGATCTATGTTTTCAATTCTCTTGGGTATACACCTAGCAGTAGAACTGCTGGCTCATATGCTAACTCTATGTTTAAACCTTTGGAGGAAATGCCAAACTATTTTAAAAGCAGCTGTACTATTTTACAATCCCATCAGCAACATATAAGGTCCTAATTTTTCCACATTCTTGCTAACACTTGTTATTTTCTATCTTTTTGATAAGACTCATCCTAGTGGGTATGAAGTGGTATCTCTCTGTGGTTTTGAATTGCATCTCCCCAATGACTAATGATATTGAGCATGTTTTCATGTGCTTACAGGCCAACTATATGTTTTATTTGGACAAATGTTTATTCAAATCCTTTACCCACTTTAAAAACTATGTTCTTTTCTTATTGTTGAATTGTAAGAGTCCTTTATATATCCTAGATGCTAGACCCTTATTAGATATATGCTTTGCAAATATTTACTTCCATTCTGTGAGTTGTCTTCAATTTTCTTGATAGTGTCCTTTGAAGAACATAAGTTTTAAATTTTGACAAAGTCTTATAAATCTGTTTTTTCTTTTGTGGCTTCTATTTTTGATGTCATATCTCAGAAACCATTACCCAATTTGAGGCCACAAAGATTTACTCCTACGTTTTAAGAGTTTTATAGTTTCACTCTTATATTTAGGTCTTTGATTCACTGTAATTTTTGTATGCAGTGTGAGGTAGTGGTTTAACTTCATCCTTTTGCATGTGGATATCCAGGTATCCCAGCATCATTTTTTTAAAGGCTATTCTTTCCTCATTAAATTGTTTTGGCACCCTTGTTGAAAATCAGTTGAATTCTCAATTCTATTCCATTCATCTGTGTCTATCTTTATCCCAGCCAGCAGCACAACGTCTTAATTACTTTAGCTTTGTAGCAAGTTACGAAATTCAAGTGTAAGCCCTCCATCTTTCTTTTTCTCCATCAATCTTTTTCAAGATTGTTGTGACTATTCTGGGTCCCTTACATTTCCACGTGAATTTTAGAATCAGCTTGTCAATTTCTGCAAAAAAGACAGGTGGGATTCTAATATGGATTGTGGTGAATTTACAGATTAATTTGGGAAGTACTGCCCACTTAACGACATTAAATCTTTTAATGCAGGAACATTGGTTGCCTTTTCCATTTATTTAGGTCTTCTTTAATTTCTTTCAATGGTATACTGTAGTTTTCAGTGTACAAATCTTGAACTTCTTTTGTTCAACTCATTCCTAACGATTTTATTCCTTTTGTTACTATAGTAAGTGGAAATTCTTTCTTAATTTAACTTTCAGATTGTTCATTGCTAGTGTATAAATACAACTGATATTTATACATTGATCTTGTATCCTGTAACTTTGGGGAGGTCATTTATTAGCCCTAATAGTTTGTGTGTTTGTGTGTGTGAACTCTTTTAGGATTTTCTATATATAAGATCACGTTATCTGCAAACAGAGATGGTTTTATTTCTTCCCTTCTAATCTGGATGTCTTTTATTTCTTTTTCTTGTCTAATTGTCCTGGCTGAAACTTACAGTACCATGTTGAATAGAATTGGTGGGAGGGTACAACCTTATTGTGTTCTCAATCTTGGAGGAAAGCTTTCAGTCTTTCATTGATAAAGTATAATTTTAGCTGTGAACTGGTAGATGCCCTTTATCAGGTTAAGGAAAATCCCTTCTATTTTTAGTTTCCTGAGTATTTTCATCATGAAAGGGTATTAGATTTTGTCAAATGCCTTTTCTGCATCAAAAACCACATGACATGGTTTTTTTCCTTTGTACTATTAATGTGGTGTATTACCCTTGACTTTTTTTTTTGGTGAGGAAGATGTGTCCTGAAATAACATCTGTGCCAATCTTCCCCTAGTTTGTACATGGGATGCCTCCACAGCATGGCCAATGAGTGGAGCAGGTCTACACCTGGGATCTGAACCCACAGACCCCAGGCTGCTGAAGCAGAGCATGCAGAACTTAACCAGTCAGCCACTGGGCCAGCCCCTCCTTGACTGAGTTTTTAAATGTTGAACCAACCTTGCATTCCTGAGATAAATCCCACCTGGTCATGCTCTATGAACCTCTTTACATGTTGCTGGATTCAGTTTGCTGGTATTTTGTTGAGGAAGTATCTGACAGTTTTTTTTTTTTAAGTTGAACTGTACTCTGCTTTAATCCGTCAGCTGGTATTAAGAGGTGTTAGAATAAATAGTGAAATAACACTCAACACTGTATTATTATAGAGATGTTGCTGAGGATACTGTTCCTGATATTACAAAGTATTTGTTTTATAAGGACTCAAGAAATACATTTATTTGAAGTCTCAGAACCAAATACACTATGCTCTCACCAACAACTGATTTGTTCTCACACATCATAAATCTGATCAGACTTTTCTATAAAGTATAAACTGGCTTTTCTGTGTAAAATGTAGAGCTCAGATTCCTCTGGTAGTAATTAATTGGAAAAGCTAAGCTGCTAACAACTTAAAGAATTCTTAGCTTTTTCAGAATTGTGCAACTTTGCAGTATTCTCAGTTTCTGCAGTTCAGAGAGTAAGATACAAACTTAAAACTATACCTTTTTCTTGCTTTAATCAGTTTAATTAGTAAATTAACAATATATTAAGTTAAAAAGACTTTCTTATCCCTCCTCTTCTCCGTGTTGTGGAGGGAAAAAAATCAAACAAATATCATTATCTAGACAGAATCACTCTCAAAATTTGGTCCAGAAACTTCATCTACAACTTAAGAGACAGCAGAATAGTTGACATTGGAGAAACATGTGGTAGGATGATTAAACTCTATTATACCCTGGACAAAAGTGTAGATTGCAGACTAGATGGAGAATGTATTCATCAAAGAACTCACATGGCTGTATTTTTGATAATTCTTCCTTGGTCCATTTTCTGCCCAATACCATGCACAACAAACACAATATGGGTAGTCTGTGATGGCTTGTCTTCTAATGTTGCTTCTTCTACATAACCTCTATGAAGTCTGGTCCCACTACTTGACGCTGTAGAAAAATTATGATTCTAAGTTTACTACTAATTACAGAAATAGCATTTTCACTACATATTACAAGAAATAAATAAAAGAAGTATTTTGAAAAAATTTCACCAGGGTGTACGGGATAGGATTTCTAGGATGACGTATATTGACTGGCTCTGATATAAAGTGCTGAAGTGGACATGACACCAAAACCAGAAACCATAAGGAGAAAGAAAAGGACAGGAGGGAGAACAAACTGAACACAAAAATTAGAAACTTTTCTATAAAGACAATACCATGAAGCAAAGATAAAAGATGAATGACAAACTGGGAGAAGTTTTGAAAAATATGATGCACAATAAGTTAATTACCTAAGTATAGAAAGAGAGTTTACTAATCAAAAAGTGAAAAGACAGTCATTCAAATAGCAAAATGGGCTAAAGATATGATAAGGTAATTAATAAAACTAATACAACAGACTAATGAATATATAAAAAGATATTCAAGCACATCTGTTATCAAAGAAATTTAAAAAATGGGATAGTAAAACAGTTACATGAGACAAAAATTTTTTAAAAAATTTATTTTTTCAAAATAAATTCCCTCTTTTCTTCTTTTCCCTCTTTTCTTTAAGTCAAACTTCTTTAAAGAGTTGACTATTCTCACTGCCTCCATTTCTTCACCTTCTACTTATACTTCATACTACGCCAATCTGGCCTCCACCCCATCAATCCATCTAAGTCACCAATGACCTCCATTTCGCTAAATCCAACAGAGAATTTTCAGTCTTCATCTTTCCTGACACCATGTTTCAATTGCCATGTTTTATTTTCAAATCACTGCCTCAGTTTTGACTGCTTTTGTGCTTTCAGAAGTATAAAAGATATTTATTAATCTTGTCTGACCATTCTAAAGATATAATTATTTATTGATGAATACATTTCAACTCTTTTATCTGAATAAAAGTTTCGTTTAACAGGGGAGTAACTGTCACTAAAGTTAATACATATTTAAAATATACTAAAAACAGAATTTGAATAGTCTATTTTGAATAGAATAGTAAGATTTCCCCAAATTTGACAAACTATACTAATATTTATAACAATTACCTTTAGAAAATCCCAGTTTTTGGGTAACTGTTCTTGCTATTTTAGATGTTGTTGCATCACTATAAAGATACACTTCATCCACACTGTGCCAGTCCACATGGTTTCGACTCAACTTGAAACTGTGAATGGCTGTTGCAAAAAGGAAAAAGTAATTTGAAGGTCTCCAATAGAAACTTCGTTTGTGTGAAAAATCAGTAATACACAGATTTTTGAATCAATATTTGAAATCAGTTGAATAAAAACATACTTCACTGAAATGCATACTGATGTGAATCAAGTAATAGACCAGGCACTTTATTTTATAAATGACTAAACCTGCTACAGAGAAGGGCAACTTGTTAGAACAATATGGAAAATCTGGTTTAACTACCATAATTTTAAACTCTAACATGTAGTTAATATGTTTCAATTATTAAAGAACTGCTTTCCCAGGTGGTGTGACCATTCCTTAGGTCTAAGGGATATATACCTTCATGAAAGTCCTCAAGAGCTTTGACAAAGAAACTTAAGTTCCATTTCTTCTATTGATTTTATTTTTGGATCTGTGACAATTTCACTCCATGCAAGACAAAACAAGACTCGGAGGAAAAAAAAATTTACCCTTAAACTGGGAAGAGAATAATCTAATTTATTAGAACGTAAGGTATTTTTGGAATGGATATTAAGGCCAATTATCCCTGGGTATTGCTCACCACAACAGAAATCCAAAGTTGAAAGATGTTTTAGTAAGAAATCGAAATTTTTTTCTACTATGATGTTCAAATCAATATGATTATTGCATTTCTCTAACTGAGCTACGCTTGGTGAAAATGAGCTCTTAAAAAAAAAAAATCAAACCTACATGCTCCAGAAATATATAAGCTCCGTGAGGCAGGGACTATGTTGTAATCATTCTGAATCATTAGAAACAAACACAGTCCCAGTACAGCACCTGGCACGTATCATAAGTTCAGTAATGTTTCTGGAAGCAATGGATTAAGAAAATTGTCATAGCAGGTCCACCAAATTCGTAATCTGATAATACTTATATCTGAATGACTTAAACTTTTCCTCTATATCTCTGGTACAAAGGTAAGAAAAACTCACATACCCATCTGCAGGCAACCAGGCACCTTCAAATCACAGACAACCAGGCACCCTCAAATCACTAAGCCTAATTTATTTTTTTAAAATCCTTTTGAAGCAAAGTATTATCTCCGATTTATATGTAAAGACACGGAGGTACAAAGAGATTAATAACTGGTTACAGGTAGTCTAACTCTTCTGTTCTGAAGACATGTTGAAAATAACCTCAAGCTAAATGTGAAAGGACACAGCCCTGATCAAGATCTAAGATCATAGGACATTTTTATGAAAACCTATTACCTCTGGAATATACAGAAAAGTAGATCTTTTCCAGGAAAATGTACTTCTTAGTTCTATTACAAATGCAATTTCAAAATTTAATGAAAAACCAATTTATATTTTACTTACCTGCCAGGACACATTACCAACACTGAACACAAGACCAAATACAATTAATGTAACAAACAATAATATCTTCAGTTCCAAAGAATACAATGCACAAACTCAGCTTTTTAAATAAAAGAACTTTTCAAAAATTAAAAAAAGTCTTTTGCAAGAGTTTAACAATTTACTTTTCTAATTCTATGGCTGATCAAAGTCACTACTTTAACCCTTTTTATCTACTGTTTCTAAACTACATTTTTGCTAAAACTATTTTGAGCATCATATGCTTAAAACATTGAAACTAGAAGACCAAGATATTAAGAAAATAGTGTTAAGTCAACAAAATTTCATTCCTCCTTAAATCATCCACATACTGTCTTAAGGTAAAACATCTTAATATTGGCAACATTCCATTAGTGGACTATACACATCGTTTACGGATGCTTATATCTCTTATAATTAAGTAACACTAAGCAAAACAGCATAATGATACGTTTCTAAATAACTACTAATTTCTATGCTCTAAATACAACTCAATGCTCTAAGCCAGGAACATAACTACATGGAGAAATAAAACTACAATTACTGTACCTTGGGAACGCTTTCGCTTAAGACCTGCCGCATCTGTACTCTCCTTATATCCTCTCCATTTGAACAGAGAAGGGAGGGAGAAGGGAGGGAGGTGGTAGACAACTAAGAAAGCAAAAACACTGAGCTTCAAAGTAAATTTTAAATGAGGTTTGCTATTTTGCCTTTTTGTTGAATTAACTTTGAAAAATGAGTTGTATTTGACAAACATTATTCTAAAGGCTTTATTTATATAATTTCTACTTAAAAATCAGTGAAGCAAAACATTAGTTTAATGTTTATCAAATATATGCTCTACTTCTACTGAAAGGAAAAAAACAAATGATATCTAAATTTATCAGTTGAAGACAACTATGTGAGCACCATTTTTAATGTCTTTACACAGACAGAATAAAAAATACAACATGGCATTTTTGTATGCGAAGAGACTTACAAATCTCATCTTTACAATACTAAGGTTATTTACTTTCACCAAATTTGTAACTATGACATAGCCAACAGCCAATGTGCAAACTGAGAATGTAAAAAATAACATTTTAAACATTTAATGCAGCTTTGTTGAAAAGATACCACAGTATACATTTCACTGGATGCTCTCCATTACTGAAGTATAATGGAGCCTTCCCAAAGAAACAAAAACTCTTTCCACAACTCTGTTCAAGCTGTTGAAGATTTTTAAAAATGAAACTTTTCCAAAAAAAAAAAAAAACTCACCCAAATTGGAAGCTCTACTTTTAACTGATTTATAAATGATAAAATAATGAAAGATTTATTAGTGATAGAATGATGAAAAAAAATCATTAGTAAAAATGTATGCTGTGACATCCTGTAAGCATGAAACAGCCAACATAGAGGAAAGCCAGACACAGACTTGATATTTGGCAAATCAGTAGATAACCTTAAAATCAACATTTTCCCTGTCAAATATTGCTAGTTACATATCAATAAATTTCTTTATGTTCTAAATAAGCAATTATTTAAAAATCCACTTGAAATTGAAGCTTACAAATCAGTTTCTTAACAGTTCAGGTAATGAACTTCAGAATCTATGATTTAGTTCAAATTTATGTTCTAACACATTTGATTTTTACCTTCACTCCCTTCTACATTAATGTGGCCTTCAAAGGTTAAACACTGCTCAAATATGAAAATATTTAAGTTTTGTTATTACTAGAAATATTTTAAAAATCTGTTGTATATACAGATGAGGTATATTTAAAGATTTGTGCAATAAAGGAAATTGAGAAATGCTTACAAGGCACTTTATAACTATATATACTAATTAGATGGCTGCAAAAAACTAGAGTGGGATTAAAAGCTGGGTTGTAACATAAGGATTATAGAACATTTCACTGTCGCAAGGGTGGAAAAGGACAAGTGAAGCCACTTCTTCACTGAAAATGTCTCCTCTTTCCTGTGCCTTCCCATCAGTCAGTGAGGAGAAAGCAGATGCACCACTCGCAGGAGACGTTTTCAAACAAAAACTTTACTAGGAAAAAGCTAACACGCAAGGAGATCGAACTGGCATATATGTGTGACTCTACTATTTAAAGAAACAAAACCTGATTTTATAAATCCACTAGTAAAACAACATGAACCAATTCCACATTCACTAAAAGAGAACTAACAGGAAACATATGGACTATCTGACCACACTTTAAAATTATGCACTTTCAGAAAGCTATTCTTTCTAAAGGAATAGGGTAATTTAAGAATTAAAAAAAGACAAACACCTCATTATACCAAAAACAGAGAAGCATATTTATTTAAAACATTTTCACAAAATTAAATAGACACAATTCTTAACCTTCTTCTCAAATATAATTCTTATTTTCACTTGAAAGTCATTTGCTTTATTTGTTACAACACCTTGTAGCATAGTTAGCTTTATCTTTTATCAACCCAGAGCACAGAATTAGGGGGACCACCGCAGCACTGCAGAGACAAAGAGGTTTACCATCAACCCAAACAGCGATCACAGCGAAGAGAAATTTAAGTGCCAGAAAGCGTTACTTAATTTTTTCCTTTTCTAAAAGAAAGATTTACTTAGGAATTCTTAAGTAGTTTTAGCAACAGTATGCAAAAACTCAAAATACAATTGAAAATGCTAACTATTAAATGCTAAGATTTAATAAAAATTCTTTTATATAGTAAAGTCTTACAAAGCAATGAAAAAGATTTAAAGTACTAAAATATTTCCAATTAATTTCCTTACTATAATTCATCTCAAAGTAGTTTTCTTCATTACATAATTCTGAAAGCAACAGAGTATCAAGAAAGGGGGTTGCTGACAACATACCAATCCCTAGGATGTACCAACTCAGTAACCTTTCCGTTTATTAAAAATGCTGGCAACTCAGATCACCTCAACTTCAGAGGAAGGAGGCTTGCACATCTCAAACCTGCCAACTAGGAGAAAACTGGTAACCTGTTTGGATCTCAGGAAATTTAGTTAGGCCCACTTGTAAAAGTTAAATAATGACTAAAAGCTAGAAGGTGGGAATCCTCTTAGTCACCAAAGAGAGAGGAAAAGGAAAGCTGGTTGGAAAGAGTTAGCACTCCTTACCTCTTCGTAGCATTTTGACTTCTGAAATTCTATATTCACAGTTTAGGATATCCTTATCCATTTTAGACACCAAATTGTTAAATGCTATAAATTCTTACAGATCCATCAATAGTTGTGCTGTTGTAACATCCCAAATTAGCTGAACAGTAAAAAGTCTGTTTTTTTAACTTTCAACCTATCTGTGACTTTATATTGATAGTGTGACTCTTAAGGCAGCATATAGTTGGACCTTGGATTCCTAACAAATCTGTCAATCTCTGTCTTTTAATTGGAATCTTAGTACACTTACATTTACTGAAGTTACTGATATGGGTGAATTTAGGTCTACTGTTTGCCATTCATTTTCTCTTTGTTCCATCGGTATCTTTGTTTCTGGTTTCTCTTTTCCTGGTTTCTTTTGGGTTAATTAAATATCTTTTACTATTTTATTTTAATTCCTCTATGGCCTTTTTTCCTTCTTTTTTTGGTGAGGAAGATTGGCCCTAAGCTAACATCTGCTGCCAACCCTCCTCTTTTTGCTTGAGGAGGATTGTCGCTGACCTAACATCTGTGCCATCCTCCTCCACTCTCTACGTGGAACGCTGCCACAGCATGGCTTGATAAGCAGTGCATACGTCTGTGCCTAGGATCCAAACGTGTGAACCCAGGCCACCAAAGTGGAGCGCATGAACTTAACCACTAAGCCACGGGACCAGTCCCTCTATGGCCTTTAAGAAAAAAATTTTCATTGTTTAATAAGTTTAGATTTACAGAAAAGTTACAAAAATAGTACAGAGAGTTACCATATAACCTTCACCTAGCTTCCCCTAATGTTAGCATAACTATAGTACAATTAACAAAACAAAAAAATTAACATTGGTACAATGCTATCAGCTAAAATACGGACTTTATTCAGATTCCTCCAGTTTTTCTACTAACGTCCTTTGCTGTTCTATGATCCAATCCAGGGTGCCATGTTGCATTTTACTATCATGTTTCCCTAGTCTCCTCTAAACTGTGAAAAATTCCTCAGTCTTTCCCTGTCTTTCATGACCTTGACAATTTAAAAAAAGTTTCAGCTTTATTTAGGTACAATTGATAAATATGACAAATAAAATTATAAGATATTTGAAGTGTACACCGTGGTGATTTGATATACTTAGACATTGTGAAAGGATGCCCCCATCTACTTAATTATGGCCTTGACACTTATGAAGAGTATTGGTCACTTATTTTGTACAATGTCCCTCAATTTGAGTTTATGTGACATTTTCTCACAATTGAATTGAGGTTATGCATTTTTTGGCCAGACTGAGGTGCAGGACTAACCTACTTCGTTCATCTGTTTTTTACTGATGATCACTTTGATATATACATTATAAAATGATGAAATGCTAATCTACTACAAGGCTTAAGTATTTACAAAATTACTTATTTGAAGGTCTGATTTTATCCGTATAATTCATCCCCAGTGAAACTCTAGGCTTTCATTTGTTAGGCTGCTAGATAAATGTTTCCTAGCCTAGGTGGTGTGGTGGGAAGAGAATCAAGTTTTATTTTAACTTTCAGAGAAAACGAAATTTAGATTAAAGTATCTAAATGACAAAAAGCGACTGCATTTTTTGGGGTTATCTTTATCTGTATGCTAAAAAAAGCTATGTTAAATTTCATCAATCTATTTAATACAAGGCTACTTTGAGATTAGTAGGAAAATTAATGAGAAAATTCTACATATATCTAATTAATTTGTGGCTCAGCTACCCTAACTAAAACACAGATAAGGTCAGGAAGAAAAGGAATTAGTATTTTATTTTAACGTCCTTCAAGGCTAGAACTCTATTTAATTTCTTAGAAATTCTCCTAGAGCACTTAATAAGAGTTCCTGAATATAATATTTTTTAATGTTTTTAGTTTTTAAATGGATTCTTCCAGAGAGCTTCATTGGAGTACCTCCAGCGCAGTGTGATCACCTCTCTCTACTGCAAATCTCTTCTCAGAATGTGTGATAGTCACTGTGTTATCTGGACTTCCTCTCTAACTCTTCTCATCTCTAGGCTCTGCTTCCCCAAGAGGTTTACAACTGCTCGAGGGTCAAAAACCATGTCTTATCTTCTTCACACGAGTGCCTAACACAGCACTATCTGCACACAGAAGCATTCAAAATTTCCTGACAATATGAAGAGCCAAGGCTTTATTATATGTACATGAGAAAATCTGGGTGGAAAAGGCATATTTTTCCCCCCTCAAATTAATGAAATATGGAATTCCAGAAACTTGGAGGTAAGAAGCAAAATAAAAGATTATAATATTTTTTATCTTTGTAGCTGTGGTAAATTTGAGTTATTTTTCCAACAATGGTGGCTTTTTGGACAGCAAATGTTCTTTCCTTAAGACCAGTGATAATTTTCAAAGGTACTATAAAATTTCCCATAATCTTCAAAGTCAAATGTCACATCTTAGCACATAAATCTTTTACATAATACTGAATAACAAATAAAACGGCTGGAAATTTATGACAAGAGAATATGTACTGAATCAAACTTATAACCTTTGTTCATAACAAAACATGCTCATGTTTCACCTATACGCCACAGCATATTTGAAAAAATCAATTTTTCTTGTAACAAACCTCAAAGAATCATCATTTTGAAAGATGATGCAAAAGTGTTTTAAAAGTTTACCAATTTCCTGTTATTTCTAATTTGAATTTTACCACTCAATGTATATCCTTAAAGCTAGCAAAAAAAATTTACTATATTATCCCAGATTGATGCTCTAGAATCAACACACACACTCAAAGACATACTGAAAATTTACTCATACAAATAAACCATGTTCTTTTATCAGACTTATTTTTAAACGACTGGCTCATACAATCAGGGCACTGTGAAGAAAACTGAAATATTCTGCTACTTTTAATGTTTCCTTAGGGAAAAGTAGTGAGGAGGACACAAGAAATTCTAACTTTTATTGTAACAGAAACAAGACTCCAAGTAGATGGGATCTAGAGACGAGACAGAGCTCAGGACTGGCCTCCACAGGATGAATGAGCAAGTGGGAAAACCGTTTCAATACAGTAAGAGAAAGAACAATCTACTTACATTTTTATTTTTCATACTCATCCTTTTTTTTATCTCTAAGCTCTCGGGTTTTTCATACATTAACAGTAAAGAATTTGGGTGGTAACCTGGGTTGTTAAGGTGAACTCGCACTTTTGAGACAAGACTTAAGGAGAATTAACAGAAAGAAAAAAATTCAGAATTTGGCCTTCTCCAACAGCAATGAAAGTATGAGAAAAGGTTCAGTCCTTTAAACACTATGAAGTAGGCTTTTGTGATTATTTTGTTAGTGGTGATGAGAGGTTACAAAATACTTTAGTCACTGACAGAAGATTACAGATATGTAAAATTTGCTATTTGTGCTGTAACCAAAGTGCTGTCTCCATGGTAGTCTGCAGGAATATGGACACAGCTCTGCCCTGCAGACCCGGAGCTTCTTTCTACACTGACATGTAAGAATCTCGAGCATGAATTTTACAGTGAAATAAGGACAGATGTGACTCTACAGAAGAGAAAAATGAGATATTTAAAATTTCTAGCGTATGACATCTGGCACACAATAGACAACTATTACCATATAGTTGTTAGATTTAATTGCCAATTTATTCAGAAGCCATAACTTTCCTCAGTTATGCAGACTTTTAATCAACTAGATACAAAAGATATTTTAATTTGGTATAAGCTAAACCATACAGTTTCCTTGCTTGTGATGTGTGTGTGTGTCTATGTTTGGAGAGAGATAAAAGAGAGCAAAGAGTAGGAGAGAGAAAAGACTTGGATATCACTAACAATAAAAAAAAAAAAAAAAAAGCCAAAGCTTATTGTTTTGACATTACGTTATACAAACAATTACTTCCAACCATGTAACTCATGTTTTCCAAGCTACATTCTGTGAATTACTTGATCAATACTGAGTTTTTCTGCTCTAGAGATGTTTTACAAGGGAAGAGGAAAAATCAATTTGCAGTTTGATTCACTAGATTCAGTAGGGCTTGCCAAAAAACCAAGGGCTTGCCAAGAAATAAAAGCAAACATAGATGAATAAGTGCTTTTAGGAAAAAAACTTTACAGAAATCTACAAATTCTAATCCACCTGTACTTATATACTCACCAGAATAGCTGATCCCACTGCCTGCAGTAAATGGAACAACAGAAGTATTTTTAACTTTACCACACAATTTGAATTTTACTCAAGATCAGACATAACAAAACATGGCAATCCTGGCTATTACACAGATATTTTAAACTACTGCAAAGTATCCAAATGCTGAATAAGGAAATATAAGGAGATTGTTTCAAATTAAAAAACTGATATGGTTACCAATATGGAGATAGCTAAGAGGTACTTACACAAAGGAAATTAAAGTTGTTTTAAATTTCAGGAAAAGAATCAGCATTAAAATATTAACAAAACTGCTCTTTTGATATAATGACGAGATTTTTTGTAAGTTCAATTTTCTTTGATAATTAAAAAACTATTAAAAGGACTAATTCAGACAGTACATGATAATTTGTACATTTATAGGAAATCATGTTAGTGTCATGCCAGCGAACATACATATTAAGTAAAATAAAATTAAGATAGTTCAGAAATTCACAGCACTTTTAAATTCTAAAATAATAAGCAAATGTTTAAAATCAGAAAATTTTATAAATTCTAACCCTCCTGAATTAGTGTGTCAAATTTAGGAACTATTCTAACCTTTATCAACAACTTACTTGGTTTACAGAACATATTAAACGTATTAATTGGTCTTACCATCTTTTCCATCTATGGATTTTGACACTTCAATATCAAAAGTTTCCTGCATCTGCTGACCTCTAAAACAGCTGAGATGTTCTTGCTCAATTAAATTACTTTCTTCTTCTTCCAGAGGCTGCCAAGTACCATCAATAAACCACTGTCCACGCATTACTGGTATTTTATCGGCCTCTGAAAAGAGAAATCACAGAATTACACATTTTAAGATCCACCTCCCAGAAAGAGACATAGTAACGACAATTTTATATTTTGCTACTGCTGTGGCAAAAACAGACTTTCACGACCCAACAGAATCGTTTAAAATTTTCAATTTCAGACTTCAAGCCATAGTAGCTAATTTTTCACAGTATATAACTTTACTTGTATTAAATGTTACATGTCAGAATCACTTTGGCATTAGAGGCAGATGAGCACACGTGTATGTGAGTGTATCTGAGAACGCCCTACATCTCTTTTGCTTATTCACCTAACCACCTGGCCCGCCCATGTGCAGTGGTGTCTCTAACTCCGCCTTACTACTTATACAACAGGGAATGATCTTATTTTATTTCTCCTTCTCTCTCCACTCACTCAGTTTTAGTTTTGTTCTTTCTACTTTGTCAGAACAAGTAACAATTATATCCATGTCTCCACCACTGTTTTAGTCTTGGAGCTACAACTAAATTATAACTATTTCCTAGTTTCTTTCATGTTCAAAGCTGTTTATCTATAGCCCTCACACTGGAAGGACAGGTTGGCTAGCTTGAATTTTGTTTCCCTGAGTTTTTAAAAATGCTGCCTTATTGTAGCCTTCCTTTGTATTGTTCTTGAGAAGCGTGACATGAGCCTAAGTTTTTTAATTAGTAATGTGATTCCCTCCCCACCAGGAGTTCCAGAAAAAAAATTGTCATTAAAATCTAATGTTTACTAGTCTTTAAAATTGAATAGTTCATGACTCAGAGTTCATTGTTCTGGATCAGTTTGTCCAAGGTGGGCCCTTTAATATGGAGATTTCAGTTATTTTCTTATTTCGGAAAGTTCCCTTGGATTATGGTTAATAATTAGTTCTGTTCCATTGATTTCTGTTTCTTCTTCAGGGTCTCCAATATAAGTATGTTCAGTCTTCCTTTGCCTGTATTCCATTTCAACCACTTTCTCTCTGAAGGTTTTTACTTCCTTCTGCATCTCGTTTTCATTATTTTGGTCATTTTGCTTCTTTACATCAATGTCCCTATTAGGATGTCCACAAGTTTATTTGAGGACATTTTATTCAGTTGGAGTATTACAATACAGTTTCTCTTTGTTTTGTGTTTGCTTTTGGGGGGAGAATTTTTATTAGCGGAAATGTACTGAATCACATTTTCTGTATTCCTCTTAAAGCAGCCTTGTACGGTATCTTATTTAATTCTATTCCCAAGCATTTTATGGATAGAGGTCTTAGTTCAAGAGTGTCTGCTTCTTCATATTAGTAAAAGCAGCTCCTTAAATGGATAATGTTATAGTGGTGGTGGTGGTGGTGGGGATGAGTGGTGGTGGGTGGAGATTGGACTGGTGTGCCTTGTTTCTCTTTCTTTTCTCGAGGACTCCTAATTTTCTTTCTTCCTTCTTCCCTCTCATTGCCGTGGCTCCCAAGGACACCTTTCTTTCTCTCTTCTCTCCCAGGAGCAATGTTTCTCTGATGCTGCTACTTCCCATCCCTCTAACTTTCACATGCCTTCCCTCTAGCTAGTGCTATGAAATACTAAGTCCTAGGCCTGTGTTTGTATTTTGCCAGTTGCGTGGGGACGTTTTCTTTCTGAGGGTGACTTTGTGCTTCATTTTAACCTATGATCGCCCCTTTTTTCATGGTCTCTTAAGCCTCTCCTTGCCCTCTTCTCCAGACTCAGAGGTTTGTAGCAGCAACAGGAGCTCTTGTAACTTGCTCTTTCTTCACATGCAAATAACTTAACATTTGTAGCGCTGTCTCTCTTGTAGTAATGGTGAAGGTGTGAGTTATGTACGGTATATATGTGTGTATGCGGTCCTTTTTGGTCTTATGGCTTTTGGGGAGGACATGTGGAGATTTAGATTTGGACAGTTGCCATTATCCTCCAGACCCAAAAGCTCATCTCATTTAATCTTAACAGTAAGCTTAAAAGACAGCTATAATTATCCCAGTTTTACAAATGAGTAAGCTGAGTCTTAGTGAACTAAGTAACTTGCCTAAAGGCACATAGCTAAGTAATGTGAGAAGCAAGATTCCAACCAGAATTTGACTTCAAAGTTCATTCAAGCTCTTTCTAATACACAATGCAACCTATGTTCTCAAATAGGAAAAGTCTCTTTTTAACTCTCTCCCCAAGAAACACAGGCCATTTAGTGGTATTGCTAATTTTAAAATAAATAATCTGGGAAACTTTATATTGCCAGTCTATTATGAGACTTAGAAACCAGAGCCAACCATGTCTGCCCATAAAAATCATGGAAATAAAAAGCAGAGTTAGAACGAGTAAAGCAAGTTTATAGCACACATCTGCACTCCCAAATCTTTTCCTCTCTTGAGCCTAATAAATCTAAATATGTATTCTTTGGATAGATGTTTTGGAAGCTTTATCTAAGCTTTACTTATTTTTATTTTTTACTATTTTTTAAATTATAGTTGTCATCCAATGTTACTTTGCTTTACCTAAGCCCTAAATTCCACCAGTAATGCTGTCAAGTACTGCAGTGTTCTGGTTCAGGCCTCTGTCTTGAACTCTAGATCCAAATATTCAACTGCCAACTAAACATCTCTTAGTAGCTAGATCAACAGTTACTAGAATCACAAAAAGTCATGGAACACACTAAGTTTCTGGAAAAAACAAAACAAAACAGAACACAAATCTGTCACTCTACCTGTATTCCCTATCATAGTGAATGGTGTGCTGACAGTATTCAGCTGGTAACCCAAGAGAAAAATCTGGGAGTCAGCCATGATACCTCCTCCTCACTTGCTTCTTACAACTGTAACTGAACACATGCTAAGTACTGTTTATTGTTTCTCCTAAATCACCCTCAAATTCATCCCTGACTCATCAGGTCTGCAGTCAATGCCTTAGTTCACACTCTTATCACTTCTTGTTTTATTTCAAAAACATCCTATCTAAACGTAGTATCCCTAGCTTTAACTCTATGACACTCTGACCACCACTACCAAATGCCTACTCACAAGCATATGTGTATGTGTAAGCTGATGGACAAACATACACACACACGGATTCCCCTAACTTACTCTCTCCTCTTTAAAAACTCAATCCATCTTTCATAGAGTTGCCAGAAAACCTTTCTAAAATGCCACAAATCATGTTTCAATCCAGTGCAATACTGAAATTCTTTTATGGCTCCTGTCTTCCAGATAAACTCTGAGCTTCTTAGGATGGCTTACAAACTCTTTATGATCTTTCCTTGGACTACCTGATGTTACTCTAGGTATTTATTCATCTAATACCTGAATATCCACCATGAAACAGGTAGTAGGGTAGGGTCTGGGGTTACATAAGATAATGCTGATGGTCCCTGTGCTTTCCATGTCAATGAGGACAGTTCCCTGAAGGTGTGGCACTGACTCTTACTTCTGTATCCTGCATGTGCTGCACCTTCTATTTAGGATGCTCTTCCCCTTTCGCTTTACTTAGCCTTTATACTTAAGTCCTTCGTCATCTTCTCTCCTCTGTGATGCCCTTGAATTAATTCTGTGCACATCTATCAGTGTTTATCTTACTGTATTTTAACTGGTTAGTCTTCCTCACTTCTATGGGATCCTTGGATATAGGCACTATGTGCTCATGTGTCTCTAGAATCTACAAGATAGGAGTACCTGGCATAAAGTATGATTTCAACAAAGGTATGCTGAATGTTGCTGAACAAGCATTCATGCAGCATTACCCCCTGGCTGGCAAGTTTGGGATACGAGCACTTTAGTGTTCAGTTCACCTATTCAGCACATGTTCAATTCAGCACATTAGTGTTCCTAACTGGACCTTCCTCAGCTTGAGTGGTACTTGCCAGTCTGTGTAGTTGGTTTATGCTGCAGGGTCTGTCAGCCATTAACATTCTATTTTCTCAAAACTATCTGATTCAGAGGAAAGAGTCTGCCTATGTTCTAAGAATAAAAGAACAGGGGATATTTTGGGGCAAACATTTTGTGAAAGGATGACACACATACAGAAAAGTACACAAATCATAAGCACACAGCTCTATGGCTTTTTACATGTTAATGACACTCAACTCAAGAAAGAGAACATTATCAGCACTTCAGAAGCCCCCTTCTTGCATCTCCCTTCCAGGTGTTACTCCTCACCCCTCACCAGGTGTGAATATAATTCTAACCTCTAGCACCACAGACTAGCTTTGCTTTTTAATAACTTATACAACAGAATCATGTAACACGCACTCTTTTATTTGCCTTCTTTGGCTCAGTATTATGTTTGTAAGAGTCAGTTACAAAGATGGGATCATTTAAAGTACTTGCCGGATGTTAGCAGGTGAGCATCAGAGAGCTGTGAGTTATGTTCTTGGCCTAGCTACTTCTACCATTAAAACAATTCTAAATAATATAGCGACATCAGCCAACAAATCCCTAATTGTATGCTGTAATAGATATTAAATCATCAAGTCAGTAATGAATCTCCAGAGACCAAGCTCCAAGGCTGGAGAACCACTCTAAATGTGCTTTCCGTCACATAAATGAAGAACTCTCCCCAGCTTGAGCTCTGACATCCCACAATAAGCCATCATCCCTTGTGGCTCTCCTCACTCCACCCGGCCTCCAATACCCTAGACTAGTCTGCTTCTCATGTGGACACCTCTTCACTCAACTTGGGCTCTGACACCACATGCCAGGCTGTCCCTATTTTATGGGAGGAGGAAAAGAGAGAAGGGCTGGTGTAGTGGTTCTCAGCTCAGAACGATTTTGCCCCCCAGGGGACATGTGGCAATGTCTGAAGACAATTTTGATTGTCACAACTGGGGAGTGGTAGTGCTGCTACTGGCATCTAGGCCAGGGATGACGCTAAACATCCTGTAATGCTCAGAACGGCTCCTCCAGTCCCACCCTTCCCGCCCAGCAACAACGAATTATCTGGCCCTAAATGTCAACAGTGCGCAGGTTGAGAAACTCTGGGCTAGCACCATCTTTTAAAACCAAACACTGCTATCTTTGTAGAGAGCAATTCTAGACATATACTCTATAGAAACTCCTGCAAAAATGTCTAAAAATGTAGTACAAAGATGTTTACCTCAGCATCGTTACAACAGAAAACAAAAGAATAAAAACCAACAAAATGATCTAAATTTCTATCAATAGAGGACTGGATATATAAATGTTGCCTGGCACATAGTAGGTATTAAAAACATTCATTAAATAAATTAAAATATGGATGAATAGATAATACACTGATAGTGAAATAATGTTCAGAATAAGTAGGTCTGTACTTACATGGAATAATGTCTAGAATAAAAATGAAAAGATTGAATCATAGCACTACATGTATACATATTCGTGCATGTGCATATATATGTATAAATAGTATAGTTCTGTTTTTGTAAAATACATATATTGGTTTATGTACTGAAAGTAAGTGGAGAAAAATACATTACGATGTTATTAACAGATACCTCTGGGAGGTGAGAACATAAGGAACGTTCTATTTCCACATTACAAATATCTATAATGTTTGGCATGTTTACAATACATGTTTTAGTCTTACATTCATTGTGATGTGAAGCTTATGTATCAACTTTACTGGGCCACAGGGTATGGAGATATTTGGTCAAACACTCTGGGTGTTTCTGTGAGGGTGTTTTTTTGGATGAGATTAACATTTAAATCAGGAGACTGAGTAAAGCAGATTGCTCTCCATCCTCCAGAATGTGGGTGGGCCTCATTCATTCAGTTGAAGGTCTGAATAGAACAAAAGGTTGACCCACCCTCGAATAAGAGGGAATGCTGTCTGACAGCCTTCAGACTGGAACATTAAGTTCTTCCTGTCTGATGACCTTTGAACAGACACTGGCTCTCTCTACTTCTAACAAAGGCCTGCTGGCCTTGGAACTTGACCTGGGACTTCACCTCTGCAGATTTTGGACTTGCCAGCCTCCAGAATTGCATGAGCCAATTCCTTATAATCTCTTTTATTCTCTGGAGAATGCTAATGCATTCAGAAAAAATAAAGATCACATATTTTGGAAGAAACTGCAAGATGCCCATCCTCTATCTATCCTCCTCCCATTCCTCATAACAGAATACAAATTTATTGAGGGCAGCAATATGCTCAATTAAAAGACTACTGACTTTGGGTAGGGGATACAGCAGGGTCACTGGTGGTAAAGCTCTAATCTTTCCCCCTCATCTCTGCCACGTGTCTCCAGCTCCTGCAGCTCTCTTACAAAGGAAAGAAAGCAGAGTAACAGAAGGAGGCTCTGTCCCTGGTTTCAGTGGAGCTGCCACATAGCCCTGAACTCTAGACATCTACACTTCTTTTAGGTGGAGAAAAATACACCCTTTTGTGTTTAAACCACTGCTATTTGGGCTTTCTATCATATGTAGCAGAATCTCAGGCTAACTGATATGATCTTACACAGGTATCTACTTACGATGTCACTTCACTTTGTAGTTATAGAATGGTGAGATCTGGACCCACCTGTCACACAACAGACTGCAGACAGGAACCCAAGACAGACTTTCACAGGGCTGTGGTATGTGCAGAGAGGCAATCTTGACCTTCCTCAGACTCAGCTATGCCCCTAGTGCTTTACTCACTTGGGGTCCAAGGCATGCCTATAATTCACTGCACTAGAAACTTACAGAACAATCTGACCACCCAGGACTTAAAGTAGGAAGTCACAGAGTAAGGGCCAAGAGGAATGGTGGGGTACTGGTATTCAGGGGAAGAAGAAATAAGCAAGGATTAGATATAAGAAAAGCAGAAGACACGAGAAAAGGAGAAGGAGCTAGGAGATAAGGAGGATGGAAAAGAAAGAGGTGGAAGATTAAGCAAAATACTTCATCATTCATTCTTAAGGTTTGTCGTAAACTTACTATCTGGGAATTCTGAACGTACTTTTCACAGAATGAATACCATAAATGGTGGCTAGGGTCCCAGATCAGCCCCACAGAGGCCTATTTGCATCATTCTGTGCCTAACGTATTGTGCAACTATTTCTAACCACCGTGTATAATGGAGGAGGAAGGTTCTCTGTCCAGGGCACTTCCCTCTTTGGGCTCTGGCAGGGTGTGCAGTGTATTTCTCAGCAGTGCCACCTTCCCATGGGCAGCTTCCCCCAGCACACGACCTTGGACTACTTCTCCCACCCGCTTTCAGGCAGCCGAGGTGTGTTCCCAGGCCAGGCACCTGCCTGTGGAAGGTTCCTCAGCACTCCAGGGGGCAGGTTTCCAGAAGTTCCACAGGGCAGCACCTCAGTGACCACTGCCACACTCTTCAACAAGGTCAGACTCTCAGCCCTGCGAGGAAACGACATCCTCCTTGAGTGCTCTGTCTCAGTCCTGGGGGTGGTGGCTGCTACCTGTATCTGCTATTTCTGTATTCTTCGTAGAGTTCTTTTTGCCCTGAACTTCATTTCTTTGTTAATAATTTTTTATGTTACTCTTTCTCTGTTGAAATTGCTGTGCAGTTTCTGTCTCCTGATTGGACTCTTAACTGATATAACAAGATTTTCACAGAAGGGGAAATCCAAATAGTCAGTAAACCTAGACCATGAAATACACTCAGATTCACTGGTAATCAGAGAAAGAGATGAAATTTGAAACACTTCTATTTCTAGATACATACTCTAGAGAAAATCTGGCACATTTACAGAAGGAGACATATTTAAAAATTTTTACTACAGTACTCTTTATAATAGCAAAAAAATGGTAAACAACCTAAGTGTCCAAAGACGACGACAAACTGTAGTACATGCATACAATGGACTACTACTACACACAGTGGAAAGATAGCTGGAGCTACACGTGTCAGCAGACACATCTCGAAAACCTAACATGAACCAGAAAGCCAACTGCAGAAGGAGAGAAACAGGGCAGCACTACTTATATCAAGTTAAAAAAGAAAAAAAAGGGGGCCACCCCACAGCCAAGTGTTCACACGCTCTGCTTTGGCGGCCCGGGATCTCACCGGTTCGGATCCAGGGTGCAGACATGGTACTGCTCATCGGGCCGTGTTGAGGCAGGGTCCCACATAGCAAAACCAGAGGGACCCACAACTAGAATATATAACTATGTACTGTGGGGCTATGGGGAGAAGAAGGACGAAAAAAAAAAAATGGCAACTGATGTTAGCTCAGGTGTCAATCTTTAAAAAAAAAAAAAAAGCCAGTGTGAATCATAACCTAATAATCTAAACAATGCATGGGAATAAACAGCAAGTTTAGGAGAGTGGTTACTTTTGGATTGAAGAAAGGGGAATGAGTGGAGTCAAAGAAGAGATTTTGATTATATTTGTAATGTTTAATTTCTTAAGCTAAGTGAGGGAAAGTACTGATTATTGGTTATGTCATCTAGACTTCTGTACATACTTGAGATATTTCATAATAAAATCAATTAAAAACAATAAACCTGACAGTTTTCACAAGCTGGCTCATAAAATAAAAACAGAATACGTATAAAAATAATAATGTTTAATTGGCAAATGGAATGAAAGGCAGTAAATTAGGAACTAGTTATCAAAATATTACTTTCCATCTGAATACCTGAACACCTGCTCATTCACTAGACAGGAACTATAATCTGGAGGAATGATGTACAACAAAAGTAATTAATCATGTATTCTGATCTTCATTTAGCTTGGTTACAATGTTATAATTGCAAAATTGGGTCAGTAGTTAGCAATCACACAAAATTCTATCTTACAAAATATATAGACCTCAAAATATACCTGGGATCACATTTCAAAGTAATAATTACACTAAGAATACTAAATTACATTGAGGCAAGAGTTGCTGTCAATAATATCTACCATTTACCAAGTTTAAATCAATTTCACAGAGGTGAGAAACTCTGGACAATACAATTATACTGTAAGTACTGTTTGCTTCTTTTGATTCAAAAAACAAGGCCATAAGGGTTAAAAACCTGTACATATTTCTCAGTTCTTCATCAGTCTAACTGTAAAGTTGAATAAGTGGTTTATTGTCCTGGTATCAGTTTGCTAGGGCTGCCATAACAAAATACCACATTCTGGGTGGTTTTAAACAAGAGAAACTTATTTTCCCACAGTTCTGGAGGCTGGAAGTCCAAGATTAAGGTGTCAGTGGGTTTTGTTTCTTCTGAGGCCTCTCTCCTTGGCTTGCACTTGGCAGCCTTCTCACTATGGCCTCACGTGGTCTTTTCTCTGTGTGCGCATCCCTGGTGTCCCTGTGTGTGTCCACATTTCCTCTTTACATAACACCAGTCAGAGAGGATTAGGGCCCAGCCTAATGGCCTCCTTTCAACTTGATAATCACCTCTTTAAAGGCCCTGTCTCCAAATACCATCCCATTCTGAGGTGCTGGTGGTAAGGGTTTTAACATATGAGTTTGCAGGGGGACATAATTCAGCCCGTAACAGTCCTCAAAAGTTTTTATTACGTGATCCTTTCAGGCATTCACATTACGTTGTCATCTTTTTCTCAAATTTTGATTCACAGAAGGAAGATTTTAGATGTGGGCAATGTCTTCATTTTGAAATGGAGAACAGGCTTTAAATCATAGGCCATTTTTGTCCTTAGCCTTCCAAGTTTAATATTTTGGTGGATCCAGGCAAGGCAGAATTTTACATGCTTAGGAAAAAAGTTCTCTCTCGGCTAGTCAAAAAATGTTCCATGTAATCTGTGTACGTATGAGAGAGAAACCTGTGCCCAAAATAGAACATATAACATTAAAATAGACTTTCGAATTTTTAATGTTAATTTTAGCTTAGTGGAGACAATTCAATACTGACTATGGCCATTCTATGAGATTATTAAAAATCAAGAGAATATGAATTAACATATTTGGAACTATTAGAATTAGCAGTGTCATTCAAACCTATCTATCTTATCTCCTTATCTTCTCTTTCTATATGTGTTTTCCATGGTTTTACCCTGTAATCAGACTTGGCTGATTATCAGAATCATTGGAGGAATTAAATTAAAAGATGGATTTTTCAGGTTTCTTCCTACACACTTAGTAAATCAGAGTCTCTGGAGATAGTGTCCAGAAACATGTATTTTTTTAAAAAAAATTCAGGTTATTATGGTGAAGGCAATGCTCAGAAGTGACCACTAGTTCCCAATCAGTTTAAATTACTAACCTCCAAAAATATCTTGAGCACATTCTCATACATACTTATTTATACATTATGCGTATGTATTACTGTTCTAAAATGTTTTATACATTATAAAACATACAAAAATAGAAAATTTGAAAGGATGAAATAGAAAGTAAATATAAATTCAAATATTTTCACTGTAGAATCCCCAACAGGGTGTTTGCACACATCACTTAAGAGACCACTCGCTTAAATTACGAGGATCTTTGCTTAATTGCAGCACTATTTTCTTCTGAGCTCCAGACCCATATATCCAACTGCCCACTGGATGCTTCTACCCGGGTGTGCAACAGGCATTAAATGCAATATGTCACAATAAATGATTATTTAGCTTCCCTCGGCCACCCCGAAGTGGACTTCGGTGGGAAACCTATTCTTCCTCTACAATCCCCCAAGTTGAACACATGAGAGCTAAACTAGACCACCCTTCCTCTTACTCATATTGCATTAATAGCGTGCATTCTACTTCTTTAACATCTTCCTCCATCCTTCCAATAACCATTCGAAAAGGGCTGTCCTGGACCCTCACTGATCCTCACTTGCAATACTGCAATAACTCCTTAACTAGCTCTCTGATTATGATTATCACTTTTCCAGCGTTCTATTTATCTTCTCCATGGCTGCCAGAGCGATAATCTTATATGAAAAAATCTGATGAAGCAATTTCCTCATTTTATACCTTCCAACATTTCATTCTCACAGGGTAAAATTTAAGTTTGCAGTATGAAAAGGCATTGTCCTGATTTAGTCTCTGCCTGCCTACGCAGTTGCCGTCTTCTACTCTTTTCTTCCTTATTCCCAATGCTCCCGCCAAACAGAACCCGAGTCCTCTGAGTGCATTATCCTTCTTCATGACTCCAGGCCTTTCCCATGCCATTCCCTTGGCCAGCAATGCCCTTCTTTAAGATCCCAGTCGAGCAGAAGTTTCTCTGGAAAGCTTTCTGTAAGCCTGAGGTAGAGGTGGTCACTCTTCTTTTACCTAGTAGACACTAAACGAATATTTATGGAATGAAACTAATAAAATGTGGCCTGCTGAGTTGTAAAAAAAAGAAAAAAATGTATCGAAAGAAAACAGCTCACATTCACAAAATGTGGACATAATTCACATTATGAAGATTAGGAAGATGATAAACAAATGTCAAAACTGTCAAACAGCTTCTCTTCAGGCAGGTTAACTGGCTACAGATGAAACCTGGTCATCTCAGAATTTAAGCTCTAAATTAGGTCAAAAGCAAAACAAAATCTAAAATCTTCTGTGAAAAAAGAGGAACGGGAGAAAAAGGAGAAAAGAAATATTTGTGCAGTCAAAATTCAGAATGCTAACAAGCATAAAAGCAAAAACTTGAAGACATGTAAAAACAAGCTGAAAAAACATTTAAGAAGCTCCTAAGACCAAAGTCACAAGAAACTTATTTGAGGAATATATTCAGAAAATCATCAAACAGAAGGAGTAAGTAAGTATAGCAGTGAAAGTGGACAAGTAATTCTGACCTAAGCAGGCTGCCAAATACTTCAGGATATTAGGTACTAGTGGCATACAAGCTTCCCATCTGCTCAGATGGCAAAACTGTGAAGTGGTAGATGGTACACAGCAGAAAAGGAGGTGGGTAAGGACTCAGAAGGCCTAGGCTCTAATGCCAGGCCCACCCTTACTTAACCTCTCTGAGCCTCAGTTTATCATCTGTAACCTGAGGATATTCTACCTCACTGCAAGGTTATAATAGGGATTAGTAAAATACCTTATGTGAAAGCACCTCGTAAACTACAAAATCTCATTCCAAATTATGGCATTATTCTAGTTCACACAGTATCTTTTAAAGTTTCTAAAACCACAGGCAGTGCTTAAATCTAGCTATACCAAGACTAGCCTTCTAGAATCCTCAGCCACTTGACTAAACTCCCCTTTCCCCTACAATCTCTTCCAAAATAAAATCTCATGCTATGACAACCAGAGAAGCAGGTCAGAAGACACAGAAAAAAATATAAGCTAAGACTTGCAGATGAGCTCACTGCAGATCCACTTTGACTGGCAAGTTAATCAGTTCACTGATTTACTTCCTGGTGATATCAGTAAAAGGTGGGTTTGGCGGGCTGCAGGTATTATGCTAGCAAAAAGAGGCAGCAGCAAAGAGTTCTGATGTACAAGTCCAACAATCACTTCTACCCTACAGCCCAGAAAAGCTGCAGAAGGCTTCTCGGTTTCACTCTGTGTGGCAAACAGCCATTTGATCCGTATTAGCTCACTAAAGGTTTTATCATTATCCACTCCAACATTCCTGGGTGGGAAGGCATGTAGGATATGAGAGTAGTACCTTGTGCCTACTAACTACTACAGCAAGACCACCAAGAATGAAGAAAGGAAATCAGTTTGCTAAACTGGAAGGAGAGACTTCTACTTCTAACTGTGATGGAGTAACACATAGTAGATTTACTGTCCCACCTTAAATAACTAGAAAATCAGACAAAATATATGGAACGATGATTTTCAGCTATTGCACAACATGCAGAGGAGGACAGTGACTACTGAGAGGACTCCTATAACTGTCCGAGCTTAGTGCCTAGAGTTTTCACACTGCAGCGCAGGAAGAGGTAACCCAAACAGAGCCTAGCAGTCTGCCTCTGTTGCAAAACGGCTGAGAGTTCAGGGAGGCCAAGGTAGCTGGAATCTACCAGGTGGAGCAAAATATTGGAAAGTAGAGGCCTATAGAGACAGTGCTGGAGTTCACTAGGGGTTCCCTTGAGTCTTGGGTTGAACACTTACCTAAGCACGCACGGGGAGAAAACTATCTGAGGCCACGGAAAAGGACCACTGGAAAGGAGTAGGTGGAACAATCTCCAGAGCTCATATAGGGCTGGAAGAGTTCAAGTTCCAATCAGCCAGAGTGAAGAAGACCTAATCCATGGGGCAATGAGTACTGTCCTCAGAAAGGTACTGACTGCCTCAGTAATAGGGATAAATCGTCCCCAAACTAAAAGCTGCTCCGACTCTCTAATAAAGCTCAGAAGAAAGCCTCGATAGGATCAAACTAATTTGAAGTAACTTAACTGCGTACTAGAACAAAGCCCTACAAAACAAAGAACAAAGGAATCCTACAAAATCCAGCACACAGCAGAAAATTTACAATGTCAGGCATCCAAAAAACATTAACAGGTATTCAAAGAAGCAGGAAAATGCAAGCTATAACCAGGAGAAAAGCCAATCAAAGCAACAGATCCAGGAACAACACAGATGGTAGAATGAGAAGGCAAAGACGTTAAAACAACCATTACACTCCCTAGATTCAAGAAGGTAGAGGAAAACACAAACGTGACAAGAAAGAAAATTGAAGATACAAAAAAATACCTAAACTGAACTTCTGGAGATGGAAAATACAACATCAGAAATGAAAAATACACCAAATGAGATCGACAGTAGATAAGACATTGCAGAAGAAAAGATCAGTGAACTTCTTAAAGTTTATAAAACAGCAAAAGAACATATTCAAGAACACAGCAATAGAAACCAAATGAAACAGAGAAAAAAGAACTGAGAAGAAAACATACAGAGCTGCGGGACACTATCAAGCAGACTAACATGCATGTAGTGGAATTCCGGAAAAGGGTGGGTTGAACAGAAAAAAAAAGAATTCAGAGAAATAATAGCCAATTTTCCAAATTTGATGAAAACTTATAAACCCACAGTTCCTAGAATCTCCACAAATCTTACGCAGAAGAAATATGAGGAAAACCACACCAAGACACATCCTAATCAAATAGCAGAAAATCATCAATACAGCCGGGGGTGGGGGGAGGGCTGCCAGAAAAATGAATAACATGTAGAAGAAGAAAGACAAAGCCAACAGCAAACTTCTCATCAAAAACTATACAAGTGAAAGATAATGGAGTGGCATGTTTAAAGTTCTGAAAAAAAAAGTCAACCTAGGATTCTATATCCAGAAAATATCTTTCAAAAAATGAGACAGAAATACTATTTTAGACAAAAGCCAAGAGAATTTATCACCAGGAGATCTGGAGTATGAGAAACATTAAGGATAGTTCTTCAAGCAGAAGAACTTGATAGAAATTTCCATACTAGGTGGAAATTTGAATTTACATAAAGGAATGAAGAACAATAGAAATGATAAATATTTGGCAAATACAAGACATTTTCTAACTTAAATCTCTTCTAAAAACTCTACTTAAAAATATTTTGAGGGTTATGACATATGTAGAAATAGAATGTATAAAACAACAGCAAAAAGGCTTTGGGGGTAAACGGAAGCACACTAATAAGATGCTTTCACTCTACACGAAATGACAAAATCATTTTTTTTTTAAAGATTGGCACCTGTGCTAACACCTGTTGCCAATCTTTTTGTTTTTTCTTCTCCCCAAAGCCCCCAGTACATAGTTGTAGATTCTAGTTGTGAGCACCTCTAGTTGTGCTATGTGGGGTGCAACCTCAGCACAGCGTGACGAGCGGTGCCACGTCTGCACCCAGGATCTGAACCCTGGGCCACCAAAGTGGAGCACGTGAACTTAACCAGTCAGCCACAGGGCCAGCCCACAAAATAATTTTTGAAGTTAGACTGACAAGTTAAAGATGTATGATGAAAATCATAGAACCACCATACGTACAAAAAGTATAAGTGAATTTCAGCCTTTACTTAGGATGTAGAAAGCTGAAAGATTGCTGCTCCTACCCTTGAAACAAACAAAGACACACATTTAATTTGCAAAATTATAATTTTTCTTAAATCCTATAGAGATCTGAGGTCACAGGGCAAACAACTAATATTCAAGGAAAGACAGGAACAAACAAGATGTGAGCACGTGCTTACTGAGGGTAGACACCAGATGTCATATAAGCCAGTAAAAAGATTTTAGCTAAAATCTTTAACAAACTGCTAAAGATCAAGTGTGGGCTACAGTGAGAGTACACAGTCCCTGGGGCTTCAGACACAAAGGGAAACTGCACCCCTTTGCACATTCTTCTCCAAAAATTTCACTAGGAGCTCCTGAGAGAGGGGAATGGTGAGAAACCTGGAGATGTACCCCTTCATGGTGCAGGCCTGGGGGAGAGGAACAGCAGCAGCTGTGGGAAAGGAGTGAAGCCCTGCCTAGGACCTCCCTACCTCACCTGTGGAACAAAAGACTCAAGCTGCTGCTGGAAGGGGGGCAACTGCTCTTGCATTTAGGGCACAGATGAAGGCTCATATCAGCTGGGAAAAGGCAACAGAAAAAAAAAAACTACCGTTGGTGTAGGGGTAGGACACTGTCCTGGATCTAGACCACGAGGTCTCCTACAGCTGGGGTAGGGGCAGAATCACTGAGAAGGCCCCACTCTTAAGACTCAGAGACAGTGTGCCTAAGAATGAATATGGATCAGAACAACAGAGATGTCCCTTCTCCACTCCTGTTCCCACCATCATCACCAATATAGCAAGCATTTAATCTACTACTAGGGGAGGCGACGAGCATGGAGAAAATCCCTCTGGCAAACCAAGCCCCAACTAAACACAGGGTAATGCTAGGGGAATCTGAAGCCTGTGGTGTATTGATGGTAAGCGTTGTAGTAACGAAAGCCAAACCCAGCTCAACTCCGAACTAGACTGATCAACCTCCCACACTAAAGGCCTAGAAAAAGACAAGGAGTGCCTGTGTCTAGGTATAGATACTCTCCTGTCCTACATAAGATGTCCAGTTTTCAACAAAAAATTGAGACATACAAAAAGCAAGAAGAAGAAAAAAAGAACAAATCATACTGTCAACAGACAAAACAACAAAACCAAATTAGAGATGTTCCAGATGTTGGAACTATTAGAAAATTTAAAATAACTATGATTAATATGCTAAAGGTTCTAGTGGAAAAGGTGGGCAACGTGTATAAGCAGATGGATAATTTCAGCATAGAGATGGAAACTACAAGAAAGAATAAAAAATGCTAGAAATTAAAAGCACAATAAGAGAGAGAATACCTTGGACAGGCTCATGAGCAGACTCATCACAGCTAAGGAAAGAATCAGTGAACCTGAGGTAAATCAACAGAAATTATCCAAACTGAAGCACAAGGAAAAAAGGAGTGGTGAAAAAATTAAAGAACAGAATAGAGCATCCAAGAGCTGGGGAACAATATCAAATGATCTAATATATGTGTAATTGGAATCCAAAAAGCACAGAGAACATCAACCAGGATAAAAATGAAAAAGATATCCCTAAAAGCTAATAATGGAAATAAAAGAGAATCATAAAAAAATACTCAATCTAAAAGAAGGCAGGAAAAGAGGGAAAAAAGGAACAAAGAATAAATGGGACAAAGAGAAAACAAATAGCAAGATGGTCAATTTAAACTCAATGTAGCATTAATCACATTAAATGTGAATGGCCTAAAACACCAAATAAAAGACAGAGATTGTCAGAATGGATTTTAAAATGCAACATCCAATAGATAGCTAAAGACACACAAGTTGAAAAGCAAAAGGACAGGAAAAGATATATCATGCAAATACTCATCAAAAGAAAGTTGGGAGTGGCTAAACCGTATCAAAATAGACTTCAATACAATAAACCAGAGATAAAGGGGGACATTTCAAAATGATAAAGGCATTATTTTACCAAAAGGATGTAACAATCCTAAATGTGCACATACCTAATAACAGAGCTTCAAAATACATGAAACAAAAACCAAGAGAACTAAAAGTAAATAAATCCACCAATATAGTAAGGGACTATATCTTCCTTCTCAATAAATGATAGATGAGTAGACAAAAAATTAATAAGGATACATAAGTTTTAAAATGGAAGTACAGAGCAGAAACAGGTAGGTGAAAGAAAAACCAACAAGATGAAATAAGATACCAATTTGTGAGTTGAACCCCTTGAAATGCAACTTTGGACTGGTTGAACTGGCAATCCTCTGAGTGTAGGTGAAGACAACTCAAGATGAGGCAGCTTTAAGCCATTTAGACTGGAGGAATTAATGAACTAACAATGTTATCAATGTGAGGTCTATAAAACCCCGGCAATCAGAATTATTTGGGATACCTATTAAAAATGTAGATTCTCAGGCCCGAGGCTCAGATCTCTTTAATCTAATCTCCAAGGAGGAGATCTGAGAATCCACATTTTTAAGTTTTCCCAGTGACTGTCAGGCTCAATGAAATCTTCAAAGTACTGGTCTAAGACAGGATGCCGTTCTACAGTCAAGGAGCATGCAGAGGCTCTTTACAGGCTGAAGAGTATTCCACTGTCCTCACTTCACCTGCAAAGTTCAACCTCAGAGACTTCAGGAGGAATTAAGGTCCCTGTAGGGTGATACTTCATTGTGATTCCTAGAATTCTCAGGGGGTGATTAAGCAGGTTTAAGATGAGCACACAGATGTATACAGAGAGAGCAGGATGGCAGGAAAGGGAAGGTAGGGCAATATGTGTGCATGCATGTGTTAGATGTATATACAGTCATCAAATTTAGGCTGAAGCAATTTTGGTAGAGCATAGCCTCCCACTTTTCTTTTTCACAAATAAAACAGGTCAACCACACATTTTTTAATTTCCAGAAGCTAGGCTTCTAGTTCAAGAGGCAATACACCAGCCTGACTTAAATACAATAGCTAACACTTATTGAACCAGGTACTGTGCTAAGCACTCTACATATGTGTATTTCAATGGAATCTTCATAATAACTCTGTGAAACAGAAATTATCTCCATTTACAAAGGAGAAACTGGGCCATGCAGAGGTTATAACTTGCCCAAAGTCATACAGCTATGGTAAATCAAGGATTCCAACTAAGGGAATTTGACAACAAAGATCTGTTCTCTGAACCCACTTGGCTTTTACAGCCAATGCTGGATAAGGAATGGCTGTTTCAAATCCCTGGACTAAGGGCAGATTCATATTTGAAGCTAGATCTTGCACTAGGCGCCAGACCTAGCTGCCACCCCTACTACTCCTGGTTCAACTGCAGGTCAATGAAGAGGACTCCCTCAAGGTTTTCATGCTGAGGCCTCCACCGCAAGAAGAATTACAGGCCATTTTTCTTTCTTGCCATATGGCAGAAAACCAAGAACACTACCGGGTCTGCCTCTACTGAAAACTGAGCAGCCTTTTAGAAAGCTGTAAAGTTCTCTATTGTATCAAAACTCCTGGTAGCTGGTAGAGATGTCCCAAATGAGCTGCTGGGGTGGAGTCAGCACCTCCCACATCTGGTGACAGGATGTGCATACCAAAAAAAGAATATTCTCAAGAATTTAGAATGCTTTTATGGAAAAGAATTCCTCCTTTCCTACAGGCAGATATGTAACAGAATGACTGATGCACTCCTCTGGGGTCCAAGCCAGGAAGACTAAAGACAACACAGTTCTTTCTGGGGTGTGAGACTAGGCAACAATCAGTCCCAGCTTCTCACAAGAGCAGGCAACAGTTATGAGGGTTCTAGGGCTGCAGCTAACTGAGAGTCAACTACCAAGAGAGTAGGGCAAAAGAATGCTATCAGGACAGAGACTACAAATTGAAATAGGAGGGCTGAAAGCCAAGAATGTCAAGCAGGTTCTAAATTTGAAAGGATAGAAGAGGCAGGAAAATGGAGAAAATAGTAACAGCTAACTGCTACATAGAACTTATTATTCATCGTGGGATGTTTCAAGATCTTTAAATATTTCAACTCATTTATTACAACGATTCCAGGAGGTAGGTACTATTATGCACATTTTATTACAGAAGAAGAAACTGAGGTACAGAGAATTTAAGTTGCCCAAAGTCACACAGATAGTATACAGCAGAGCTGGGATTTGGGCCCAGTCTGCCCCCAGCGGTCATTTACATTCATAAACACTACACAACGCTGCCTCTCTAGAAAAAACAGTACAAACTGAAACGGAGGTGGCAGAGATGAAACTGAGGAGCTCAAGCAGGGTAAGAGTTGATTACAAACCAAATGTTGTCAACCAGGTCCACCCTTTACATTGTGACCTACCATACACTTTGATGGGTTCTAGATCTGTCCATAAAAGATGAACCCTGTCAGGCAATCAAAATTCCAAACAATTCAATCCAGTATTCCAGGATCAGGAACATTCACTATACATGCGGCAGTTACATTCTTCTACCCCACAAAAAAGTATAATAGATAATGTAGCTTACACAAATTAATGTAACAGGCTAAACAGTAAAGAAGTTAAAGAACAAACTGCAACTATATCCAAAAAGATATTCTAAAATATAAGGTCCCAATTTTTCTGGAAGGGCAAAGAGCAGAACCATGGGTGGGGTGCTAATCTTGGAATTAGAAGAGTGAGAGTAGTTAGCTATAAAATGAAAACGTCGAGCAAAGCAAGTATCTGCACATGAGCCTTTCAGACATGCACACCTGTTCATTTAGTGCCAGCCATGGAGTAAGGGTTCATTTCAGCAGTGGACAGCCAGCACGGAAGAGTGAGTGCCACTGAAAGTGCGTTCCTCATTTGAGTGGTCCTCACAATCTCTTCCAAGTAGACGCTCTTTTTCCAATGACTATCTTTTGACTCACAGAAAAGATTTGGTTCCCCAAAGCATAAACAAACTTTGCGGGTACTTGATGTTAAAATATATGACAGATGTTAAAATGCAAGTTTTACTGAAGGTCCAGGTAGGTGAATCAGGTGGACATGGGATACCCTGGGCCTATCTAGAAGCAATTCTATTAAATGGGAAGAAAACAATGTATTCAGCCAATAAAATACTAACTAAAAGTTGATCATTTGTAGTAAGTAGTAAAATACAAGGTGAGATTGCTTTAACTATGTATATCAAGGCTCAGAAGTAACTCCAGCTCGGCTCCCTGGGCACCATCTCAAGTTACCGAGCGGCACATTCCACGGCATAGGATTTAGAAGTCTCATGTTTTAGCACACTCATCCAGGTCTTTGTCCCTACCATGTGTCTCAAGGGCTATCCTGCATCACTGTTCAGAATGATGGTTCACTGAGAAGCGGCTAAAGGAAAATTAGTAATGTTAGAGAGATTTCCATTCACATAGTTAAAATTATACTCTAGCAAATAAAAACTTAACTTGCAACTATTTGGAAGAACCATACATTCAGATGGAATTTATATTTCTCTAAGATTTCCAGATATCTGAGGTCCTGGGGTATAGAAATACCAATAACAATGTAATTTCCAAAGGCTGGCTTGGCTCCCAACAATCATTCAACAGGACTTATCTGAAAAAACAGTGCAATGATTATAAAGGTTATCTAGATATAGTTTAATGTAGCAAGATATCAGAACAAATACTAATGAGTGCATAATTTATTCTTGTCATATGGCAATCTGGTATAATTAGAAAATGATACAGAAATCAGAATTACTTTTATATAATCATATCAATATTTCTACCACTTTTCTTTAGTTCTCTGGCACAAGCAATTGCTACTTTTCACCACCTTGAATTTCACTTTTCCGTAATCCAGGGGTAGCAAAAGTATCTGTATTATGCTTTTCATTTCATTAATCTACTCATTTGTCAGGGATTCAATGTCTTTTATGGGCACAATTTCCCTTCACCAAAGCAGATGCAAAAGAGCAAACTGCAGGTTATATACAATGGCTATAAAAAACGTTTTCCCTTGTTTTATTTTTTTAACTGAGCTTTTAGAAATGCACTGTGGCAAAAAAGGAGAGACTACTCACAACTAGAATCTACAACTATGTACTGGGGGGCTAAGGGGAGAAGAATACCACAAAAAAAAAAACCAAGATCGGCAACAGTTGTTAGCTCAGGTCCCAATCTTCAAAAAAAAAAAAGAGACTGTATCTATATCTTTTATTCAGTATTGAAGTTGTTCTTGATAACACACACAGTTTAAATTTCCTCACACTTATGAAAAGATAAAGGTCTACGATCAGATTCCCCAACAATCAGGGAGTCTAGCACTGCCTACCTCCCCATGTCTTCTGCCAATAATCTTTATCTCAAGTTTCCTGTGAATACACCTCCCATTTCCTGCTCTCCTTTCTATCCCCTACTCTCCTCACCCAGTGTCCACAATTCTCAGAGGATTCTGTGACCAGCACATCCAGCTTTTTCTTGCTCTCTACAGAAAAAGATCAGCCCTAGGGCTCCAGACATCAAAGATCTTAGCAAAGCACAAAGGACAGGGAATGATGTGGAGATCATTCATCCTGGGTCATCAAAAGACCCAGGAAATAAAATTTGGAAGAGGGAAGAGCACAAAAGGTCTCTTTTATAACAAAATACTAAAGGAAGAAAGAAAAGAAGGGGGGGTGATGGGGGAAAGAAAAACATACTAATCACTCTGAACATTTATATACAGCACCTACACAACATGCATTATTACATTTGAGCCATACACAAAGTGGATCAATAACTGATACCAGATCAGTTTTTAAACTAATGGTACAATGCAAACAAAAAGAAAAGTCCTGAAGGCTGTGGTCAAGTCATGCCAAGTCCTGCCCTCCACACCTATCACTCATTTGTCATTCCTATCTTTGTGCTGTTTCAGGAGGTCACTGAAAAATGCACTCTAAAGCAGGCCTGAAATGGAATGGGGCTCTCAGAAGACTTCTGCAAACCTACACAGCCAGGGCTCCAATGAAGCTCAAGGATGTTTTCCAGGCTGGGCTAGTGAGAGATAATGAAGTTAAAAAGAGTAAGAAATAAAAGTCTCCAACACATTTTCAGAGCCAGGCATGCCAATCCCTGGTCTCTATTCCCTATAGTTCTGCTTGACTGGGGGCAGAAACTGATCAAGAAAGAGTGCCTTCTACCAGCCTGGACTCCATTACTTTCCCATGATGCCCTATGCCTCATTCAGGATTACTAATTATTAAGGTTATAAACCCTTAGATGAAAAAGACCTAACAGATGGTTACAGTTATGTGAAGTCAATAAACATCACATAATTTGGGTACTTGCAGAAAAAGCTGTAATTGTTCTATCTCATTTTACTGGGAATATTATTTCCTCTTCAATATATCATGAAGACTGGTTAATTTCTAAGGTGTTTGACACTACAACTGGTTTAGAATTGTAAAAATGGAAAAGGACCTTGTAAGCACATCAGATGGGGGGAAGAGAAGGGAAGAAAGCTGTGGCTTATAGTTAATGACTGCTTCTGGAAATTACACATTCATATAAATATTTGGTCAATTAAACAACTTTATCACTTTAGTCAATGAATGGAAATTACATACTCTCTAGTTCATACTGCACACATCACTACCATTAGAACTGCCATGAGGCTATTCTAAACTCATCAAATATCTCTATAACGGCCCATATGCCTGCCTATAGCTATCACTATATGGTTTGGCCACTTTCTTGCTATTTTCTTTACACACGTTCTTTTACCTGTGATGAGGTACAGGCCAATAACAAGCAGCCCTGGGGACTAGACAGTTTTGCCCCGGTCAGCCTTCTTAACCTTCATGTGAGTTCTACCAGTAAGGTATTTTGTTTTCTGAGGTTCACACAGATATAGTTAACACCTCATACTTTGTGCCAGCCATTGTTCTAAGCATGTTATATATGATAATTCTCAAAAGAAGCCTATGAGGCTGCAAGCAGCTTAGGAAGAACACAGAGCAAGGGAGTTCATTTAGCCATTCCTCAGCAATGATGTTTTTATCTAAAACATCCACATGCAGTCAGAACAATATCCAAAAAACAGTAAAACAAAAATAAATTTCCTATAATTAACACTTTTTTTGGGTAATATATTGGCTCCCTATCTATATTAGGCAAATTCTGTTCCTCTTCTGATTCATGTACCCCAAACTGGTTCAAATTTTATCTGCTGGTAAGAGTTCAAAAGGAAGAGTGAATTTAAAGTAACATCTTTCTTTTAGACTAGGCATAGCTAACTAGCTGGCCTCGACACTCAGATGCAGTGGGGACAATGAGGTCACAAAAGTCTAAATGGCCACTAGAATCCTACCACCATTCTATGTAGGAATTTATTGGACTTTTTTTTTTAACCTTTCATTACCACTATTCAAAAGTTTCCAGAAAAGTTAAAAAAGCAAAGTAAAATGGCAGGAAGGTCAAAAACTTCAAAGTATCCTAAGAGTCCCTCCATTTGAAGAAAGGCTGAACAGTCCACACTGGGACTGACCCTTCCTGAGAAGGTGTGAAAACTTATATAATACAGAGAGCCGAAGAACCAATTAGAGCAAAATTACACGGGATTTTGTGAGAAGTGGTAAACTATGGACAAAAAACAAAACAGTCATGTGTCACTTAACAACAGAGATATGTTCTGAGAAATGTGTTGTTAGGCGATTTCGTCCTTGTGCGAACATTTACATAGAGAGCAATTACACAAGCCTAGATGGTATAGCCTACTACACGCCTAGGTTACACGGTACTAATCTTATGGGACCATCATATATGCAGTCCGGCGTTGATCGAAACGATGTTATGCGGTACACGACTGTACTGCATTTTCACTGTAGCTCAAATGAAGGCCTAGGACACCCACAGGATTACATCTTGCAGAAAATGCTAAAATGGAGTCAAAACAGGTGTTGCTGTTGTGGTAGTCAAACAAAATCGATTTATAAGCTATCACTGGTTTATTGACTATCTGCTTTAGGAAAAAAAAGATTCAAGAAGACCAAGTTCTCATTTCCTTTCAGGTTAACTTCCGCAGGCCCTCACTGTTTCTCACTTGATTTATGAAACTAGTATTCTACGATATTCTCCAATTCTCCAATTCAAGCTTTGGGTTGTCACTCATCACGGTTCTCCGATACTCAGGGGATAAAGTCCAAACTTCTTAGCACTGTGTATCCACCTTTGCTCCTTTTCTAGCTACTCGACTCGGTCCTTCACTATGTGGAAAGCTTTCCTGACACCCTCGTGCTTCGGTGGGTCAGACGCTCTGACACTGCACTGTATTCCCCTACTAGACCACGAACTGCTTCACCGCTTTCTGGCTAACCTTGAACAAGTTCATGAATTTCACTGAGCCTGTGTCTTCACATACAGAATGTTAGCATTAATTTGATATCATTATGAAATAATGCATGTAAAAATCACTTTGTAAACAGTAAAACACTATGCAAGTATTAACAATTTTGTCATAAACCAAAAAAGCACACAGTATTCTAAGTGAATATACTTCAGTCGATCTAAAGGTAAGACGTCTCCGGGTTTCCAGTCCCCTCTCTAAGGATGCACTGCATTTTATCCAACTTTCTGACTCCACTAAATCCTTGTGCTTCTATCTTCAAAGGAAAAAAATCTATAGAGACATCCAGGTCGTCTGAAGAAAGGACTAAGTGGGAAGCTCCCGAAGGGTAGGGATTGTCCTTTTTTCCACCTTCCCTAACACCTAACGCCTCCCTAACAAGAGTACTGCGTTACGCACATACAAATACCTGATAAAAATCAGAGACAAATGAATAAATGAATGAATGAGTGAGTGAATACAAGCATATTCTGTCCCTGTGAACTTATAATCAAAAGGAGTGACGTGACAGATCCCATATGAATTTGGCCTTGTGAAAATGGTAGCAAATGCCTTCAATGTCACCTTAAAGTGTAGTAAGAAATTAAATTTCCTGGTATGCTTAGTGATTTGATACACGCTGTAACTGCTATCTCAGTGACTCATGCTTAACATATAAATGTTTTAATATTATCAGCATCACATGCAATTCAATACCTATTTATTGAATATTTACTGCATTAGGCTCTAAGAGAGAAGGAAGATAAAGGTGATGGACTTTACCCATAAGATGCTAAACATATAGAAAGTCATCAATACATATAATTAATACCAGGAATTTGTAAGATGTATGGAAGACCTAAGGCTAGTGACAATTAACGAAGACAGTTGACTTAGGACACTGGGCCCATAAAAATTAAAACTGCGTATTACAAATTATTGGTGGCCAACAGCTTCCATTACTATAGAATATCTATTATATAGCGAGAACCTATTACATGTAGAATATACAGACTCTATCATATATTACATACGTAACACACGATGCATGCAACGGCAAATATTTCTGATTGCCTTCCTCCTTAATCTAATGGCAAACCTAACTGCGTTGTTGTCTAACAAGTAAGGACCCATTGTTAACACTTATATCACACATGTGTGTCAAGCACATTTCCAACCCTTTAGGTATATAATCTCACTTAACGTCCACGACAACAGGACAAAGTAGATACAATTATCCCTATTTTACAGACGATGAAACCAAGGCATAAGCCTTGTAAGGTTAAGAGGCAAAAACGAAAATACGTAAACAAGGAACTAAGGGACAAAACGCGTACTCCATAGAGGGCGAGCGACCCACTTGCCAGAACTGCTTCAAGCAGTGCTTTCCACCTCTCCCGAACGCGGTCGGCGGGAACAACCTATCTCCTTTCCTTTCCCTTCCTGCCAGGGATTAATTTTCTTTTACCGAGTCCATAAGTGAACTGTTGATTCTCGCGCAGATCCTCTCCGACATTCCCACTCCGGAGGACAAGCTGCTACTTAAATCATAGGTCGTTCAGGATAAACGAGACCGAGTCAGATCCCCGGGTGGACACAGCTCGGGTAGGATCACCGACTGCAACCTTTCGAGCTGGGCATCGTTCCTGGAGCACCTCCAGGGGAGCACCCGCTCACTAGGAGGCGCTCCCCGGCAGTACCCGCTCCTCCTGACCCCAGGCAGTTCGGGTTCTGCCATCTGCTCCTTCATCCTTCACCCGCCGGCGCTGCCCCAGTCTCCGTCCGGCTCCGACCAAACGCCAGGCCTCAGAGCCTGCCAGACCCACCCGGTGCGTGTGGGCCCCGCAGAGGCGGCCCGGCCCGCTCCCGCCCCCGCCCCCGGCCGGCTACTCACGGTTCCAGTACACCGGGTAGCACTCTCCTTGGGTCACATCCACCTCGTAGAGGCCGCCGCGCACACACACCCGCTCGACGTGGACCAGCTCCTCCAGCGCGGGCTCGCGCCCCGCCGCGCGCGGGCAGAAGCCGCAGCCGCGCTCGTCGTCGTCGTCGTCGTCCTCCCCGGAGCTGGAGGCAGGGCCGCAAGCACGGTCGCCGCGCGGGTCCTCGGCCTGGGGCCGGCCGCCCGTGGCCTGCAGCAGGGTCCGGAAGGCGAGCTCGATGCGGAGCGAGTCGTAGCCGATGAAGGGCTTCCAGGTCTTCTTGTCCTCCTTGAAGAACCAGCGCACCTCCTCCGGGCCCAGCTCCGTCACCACCTCGTAGCGGTGCCGGGCGGCCGCGCCGCCGGGCCGGGGCCACCTCCTCTCCGCGGGGCCCCCCTCCGCCGCCCCGCCGTCCCCCGGGCTCGACGGCCCCGGCGGCGGCGGCGGGTGCAGCGACGAGGAGGTGCCGCCGCCGCCGCTCCCGGCCTCGCTGTAGAAGCGCAGCGAGGGGCCCGACTCGGCCGAATCGAAGTCGTAGTGGTCGTCGCCGAGCCCGGGCTCCGCGCGCAGCAGGGCCAGCGGCACCTCGCCGTCGCCCGGGTCCCCGCCGGGCAGGCGGTCGAAGCAGCAGACGCCGCCCCCGAACGCCGGCTCCGCGTCCGCGCCCCGCTCCCAGGCGCCGCCGCCCCGGCCGCTCTGCTCGGGGCTCCGCGGGGCCCCGCGGCCCGGGTAGTTCATGGCGTGGAGACGCGCCGGCCGCCGGCCCCGCGCCACGCCGCGGTCCCGCGCTTCCGCCGCGCACGCACGCACGCCGCGCCGCACCGCGCCGCCGGGAGTTTTAATCTCTCAAACCCGACCCGGCGGCGGCGGCGGCCCCGCCCCCCATTGTCACGCAGCCCGACGTGGGAGGCGCCGGCCCCGCCCCGCCCCGCGCCGCCCGGAAGCCGGGTCCCGGGGGCGCCGCGTGCTGCCGCTGCGGCTGCTGCTGCCCCCGCCGCTGCCCCCGGCCGTGTCCCTGCGGCCGCCCCCGGCTCCTGCAGCTCTGGCCGCCCCAGTCCCGGCCGCCTGGGCTCGGAGCCCCGGTGGAGACGCTCTCCTCGCGCGTCCTCGCAGCGTGGGTCATGAGCCCAAAGGCTTAAGCCGCACGTCGAGGGGCCCCGGAAGTTGGGTCCTCCTGCCTTTGCATTTGTGACCTTGGGCCCCCCCTGCTGCCTCAGCTGAACCTTCTGGGTCACCTAGTTCGGCACCCTCCGGAATAGCCGGCCCACACGAGAGCACTCCACTCCATGCCACTGATTCCTAACATTGGCGTCACCACTGCCACTCAGAAACCCGAGTCTAAGCCTCCTTCATATGCCAGCTCATTATTGCTTGTGTTTACTACTTATTTTCTGTTTTCTCAACCTCATTGTAAGGCCCTTGATGGAGACCAAGTCTATATGTCTCAACCTCTCCCACACAGTGAGTGCACGATCAATGTTGATTATAATGATGGCAAGTCCAGCTAGTTGTGGTTATTAGATTGAAAGCCAGCGAACAACTGGGTTCTAGACTTAGCTTTGCTAGCTAACCGCAGGCGAGCCACTTAATTTCCTTGATCTTTTCGGTTTCCTCACCTGTAAAATGAAGCGATTATTGGACCAGATCACGTATCTCGAAAGTCTCTTCCAGCCTTGAAATTCTGTGACCTGCAAGGTTTCTTCCTGTTCTTTACGCATCTCTGATTCTGTCGCTCACTTTCTGGGATCAGGTTGAATGCTGAGGCTCCACTACATGGTTCTTTATGTTGCAAGAAAAGTTTTATTTTATAAGCCCATCACTCCTAGGTTTAGAAGCCAGAGGGAAACAATCTCCAACGCCAGTGTTCTCAATGCAAGATCAGACAATCTTCACATTTTCTTTTACACCCTTTGTGGTGGGATCAGATTGGTAGGGCAGTTTTTCTTGCCCTTGGGATCTAGCCTGTCAGAGATTAAGTCACTATTTAAAGCAGGACTGTCTCTAGCCTGTACAGTGCCTTTATATGAATTTTTAAAAAACGACATTGCTTCCTGTGGGCAGATACAAAGCAGTGTTGGGGGTCAAGGCTTGGTAAGCAGACCATGGGCTGGATTTCTGCCCCAATTTATGCCCTTGCCCAGATGATAATCTTGTGTGTTGAACAACCTGACCAACTGGATGCTGCAGCCCTGATTCAAAGCACCTAAGATGAGAGCCTTTGTTTCCATTTATGCTGCTTTCTGAGTAACTGCTTTTCAATTTCTTCTCCAGTCTTTTATTGATAATGTGCAGAACATGAAATTGGATCGGAGCTATACTCTATTTACTACCCATGAAGACATTCATTCCACAGTGTTTTGAGGGTCACCTCTGTGCCAGGCCTCTGTGCTTAATTCCAATACAGAAGAGAATGGGAGAGACTCAGTTCCTTCTTCAAGGACCTAACAGCCTAGTGGGGGCTACAGACAAGTAAACAGATACATTATAGTACATTGTGAAAAGTGCTATAAAGGGGATTTAAAGTACAGGATATCATAACATTGAGAATAGCTCTATTCCTTTAGGTTTCTTGATGGAATGTAGTCTACCGGTATAGCTATCTGGTCAGATTATTTTAGCTAAATGTTAGCTCTTAAATTCAATTCCAAATAATGAATATTATCCTCTGTAAAAAAAAATTACCCCTTACCCTGTATGGAAAGAATGTTTTTATTGTTTAAATGTGCTTATTAGGTTTTATGAGAAGATTACCCTCTCGCGGTCTGTTGCATAAGGCCACACTCTTTTAGGTAGCATGATCTTTCTTGAAGAAGATGTTGATCCTCAAAGATGGTGAAAAAGCCACAATCCAGTTGGCAGGAGAAGGGAAGCCCAGATTCTCTCCTGACCTCACTGTCTTGGTTTAGTCCTTGGGGAAGGGAGATGTCACTCCATATTTGTGGGAGCTGAGCTTACTTCTGCCCCTTGGAAGTGAGCTGGAACTAGGACAGACCCATGTCGCTGGCCCCAGGCTCACAGCGAGTAAAGATATTTGTAAGTATAGTATCTAATTTCACATGACTGTATGTGTTTATTTCCTTGTTATTCTTAGCCATATCAAGGCAAAGGTCATGAACTTTCTTTTCTCTTTAAAAAGTCATCCTTTATCTTATTCTTCCTGCTACTACTTTCCTACTTTTGCTTTCCAGAGCATCTTTTCAGGTCATAATATCCTGACAAGTTGGGGAAGAGTTCCTCCATTCTGGTCCTCACCTGTTGGAACAGGTGTCAGGTGGCTCCTCAGCACTCTACATCAATATTGTATGCAGTTGACATAGGAGTCTCTGAACTTCCATGGTTGTGTGTAAAGCAGTCTATTGTATTTTAATAATTATCCAAGACTGAGCCTCCTTCACATAAACCTTTATGATTGATTAAGACTTCTGGCATTTGTGGACCTGTGCTGCTGCAATAACCAAGCAGAAGGACCAAGCCTGGGGGAGTCCTTGTTGACGTGGGAGAGGAAAGGAGGCAAAGCTCGCTGGTCTGTGCTATGGAGGACTGAAGCAGCTTGCCTGCGCATCTGCCATCCTCTCTTCCCCATGAGGCATATAGCAGTGCCCATTGAGTGACTAGGGCCATCTTCCCCTCCTCATCTCTCAAAAGTTACCTAGAATAATTTTGTGTCACCTTTCCCTCTTCTGCCCTCTTAAAGATTGTCCTTGTTGTTCATGTTAACCCATTTTCAGCTGTTTAAATATATTAGTGGTAGCCTTATGCCATATACTTTATTCTGAGCCAATAACACACACCCACACTTGAAATGGCTTTGCCCACAGTGTATGATGAAATATTTAGTATGAAGAAAGAGGGCGGTCGTATGACCATCCCTCCATCTGCTGTATTTCCTGTTTGGTAAGCCATCCACTACATTTTAAATTTTATTTTACTTTTTATTTTTAGGATTATTTATCTGATTTCTTAAATGAGAGTTTCTTAATCCTTTTGGGCTGCTATAAAAAAATACCATAAACTGGATGGCTTGTAAACAACAAACATTCATTTGTCACAGTTCTGGAGGCTGGGAAGTTCAAGATCATGGTGCTGGCTGATTTGGTATTCGGTGAGGTCTTCGTGGTTTGTAGACAGTCATCTTTTTGCTGAGTCTTCACATATCGGAAAGGGCTAGGGAGCTCTGGGGGGCCTGTTTTATAAGGGCCCTTGTGACATAATCACCTTCGAAAGGTCCCACCTCCTGACACCATCACCTTGGGGATTAAGATTTCGACATATGAATTTGGGGGGACACAAACATTCAGAGCACAGCAGGGAGTATCTTCTTTGGTGCATCGACTAAATGGAATGATAACTTGAAATGAAGCAGGACATATTCATTGAACATGTGTTAGATATCTCCTAAGTTTCAGGCACTACGCTAGGCCCTCCAGTGAAGCATTCACAGTCTAGAGGTATCTTTAAATAAACCCAGAATGCCAGCTTTTTATCTGCTCTGAGGATTATAATTGCAATGCCAGAATGACCACAGGAATCATTCTTTCTCTAAAGATAGATCAATAGAGGAAGCCAAATTACAATCAAAAGGTAGTGAGGTGTGCAGAAATAATATAGGAATAAATAATGGATAAGGTCATTCATGCTTCTGTTTATTCATTCAGCAAATATTTATTGTCTAGTGCTCTTTTTCTGATAGTTTGCTTTTGTTTTTATGTTTACTTGGAGTCAGTTAAAATGTAGAATTATCAAATGCATTTACTTAAAGATTTTTAAGAGGTTTGCCCACAAAACTGTACTTATCAAAACCCCATAGAAATTTTTTTATATTCCTTCTAGAAATAAGTGTCAATTAGTATCAAAGGTATATATTCAAATGAAAGAAAATGTAAATCAATACAATATTGATGCATACTTTATGGAGGCAGCCACAAAATCCTCATCAGCTGGTTTATATCAGAGAGAGAAGATTTGGTTATTTCATTACAGAAAAGCCAGTAAGTCTATAATCATAGGTTGCTGTGAGGTCCACATTATGTATCCATTGTAGATGCATTTGAAGACTCTTGTGCTCCAGGGTTTTTTTTTTCTATCTCACCCCAGAGGTAAACTGAAAGTACACATTCACTCACAAAGTATATAACTCATATTACTTCAACAAAAAGTAATTGATAATCATAATATTGTACTGAGAAAGACTTAGAAGTGGCATCTTGCATATGTGTAGTTTATTCTGATTTTCATATAACAAGTGAAAAAGGAAAGAAACAAGAAGCTGTGTTTCAACAGGGATTTCCACTAGTGCACCTCTGGGTAATTTGCTGAGCTTTTAAAGGACTGAGTGGCAGAATTGATTCACTGTTTTTGCAAGTGCTGCTTAAGAAATCGTGTTGATCCTTACATCGTCAGTCAGCATTTCAAATGTAAGGTTTCAGCTTGAACAACATATGATTCCATGCTCACAAGCCCACAGATGCCTTCCACAGCTCTCCCACTGGCTTTTTTTTTTTTTAATTATTATTAAGGTTATGATAGTTAACAACCTTGTGAAATTACAGTTGTACATCGTTATTAGTCATGTTGTAGGTACACCACTTCACCCCTAGTGCCCTTCCCCCACCCCGCTTTCCCCTGGTAACCACCGATCGGTTCTCTTTGTCTATATGTTAACTACCACCTATGAGTGGAGTCATACAAAGTTCGTCTTTCGCTGTCTGGCTTATTTCACTCAACATAATACCCTCAAGGTCTATCCATGTTGTTGTGAATGGGACGACTTTGTCCTTTTTTATGGCTGAGTAGTATTCCATTGTATATATATACACCATATCTTCTTAATCCAATCATCAGTTGCTGGGCACTTAGGTTGGTTCCATGACTTGGCTATTGTGAATAATGCTGCGATGAACATAAGGGTGCATGGGACTTTTGGAATTGCTGATTTCAGGTTCTTAGGATAGATACCCAGTAGAGGGATGGCTGGGTCATAAGGTATTTCTATTCTTAACTTTTTGAGGAATCTCCATACTGTTTTCCATAGTGGCTGCACCAGTTTGCATTCCCACCAACAGTGTATGAGGGTTCCTTTTTCTCCACAGCCTCTCCAACATTTGTCACTCTTGGTTTTGGATATTTTTGCCATTCTAACAGGTGTAAGGTGATATCTTAGAGTAGTTTTGATTTGCATTTCCCTGATGATTAGCGATGATGAGCATCTTTTCATGTGTCTATTGGCCATCTGTATATCTTCTTTGGAGAAATGTCTGTTCATGTCCCCTGCCCATTTTGTAATTGGGTTGTTTGATTTTTTATTGTTGAGTTGTGTGAGTTCTTTGTATATTATGAAGATTAACCCTTTGTCCGATAAATAACTTGTGAATATTTTTTCCCAATTAGTGGGCTGTTTTTTTGTTTCAATCCTGTTTTCCCTTGCCTTGAAGAAGCTCTTTAGTCTGATGAAGTCCCATTTGTTTATTCTTTCCATTGTTTCCCTCATGTGAGGGGTTATGGTGTCTGAAAAGATTCTTTTGAAGCTGATGTCAAAGGGTGTACTGCCTATATTCTCTTCTAGAAGACTTATTGTTTCAGGCCTAATCTTTAGGTCTTTGATCCATTTTGAGTTTATTTTAGTAAGTGGTGGAAAAGAATGGTTGATTTTCATTCTTTTACATGTGGCTGTCCAGTTTTCCCAGCACCATTTGTTGAAGAGACTTTCTTTCCTCCATTGTATGCCCTCAGCTCCTTTGTCAAAGCTTAGCTGTCCACAGATGTGTGGTTTTATTTCTGGGCTTACAATTCTGCTCCAGTGATCTGTGCACCTGTTTTTGTACCAGTACCATGCTGTTTTGATTACTGTAGCTTTGTAGTGGGTTTTGAAGTCAGGGATTGTGATGCCTCCAGCTTTGTTCTTCTTTCTCAGGATTGCTTTAGCAATTCGGGGTCTTTTGTTGCCCCATATGAATTTTAGGATTCTTTGTTCAATTTCTGTAAAGAATGACATTGGAATTCTGATTGGGATAGTGTTGAATCTGTAGATTGCTTTAGGTAGTATGGACATTTTAACTATGTTTATTCTTCCAATCCATGTGCATGGAATGTCTTTCCATCTCTTTATGTCGTCGTCAATTTCTTTCAAGAAAGTCTTGTAGTTTTCTTTGTATAGATCTTTCACTTCCTTGGTTAAATTTACCCCAAGGTATTTTATTCTTTTTGTTGCAATCGTGAATGGGATTGAGTTCTTGAGATCTTTTTCTGTTAGTTCATTGTTAGCATATAGAAATGCTACTGATTTATGCATGTTGATTTTATACCCTGCAACTTTGCTGTAGTTGTTGATTGTTTCTAATAGTTTTTCTGTGGATTCTTTGGGGTTTTCTATATATAAGATCATATCATCTGCAAACAGCGAGAGTTTTACTTCTTCATTGCCTATTGGAATTCCTTTTATTTCTTTTTCCTGCCAAATTGCTCTGGCCAAAACCTCCAGTACTATGTTGAATAAAAGTGGTGAAAGTGGGCACCCTTGTCTTGTTCCTGTTCTGAGAGGGATGGGTTTCAGTTTTTGTCCATTGAGTATGATGTTGGCTGTGTGTTTGTCATATATGGCCTTTATTATGTTGAGGTATTTTCCTTCTATACCTATTTTATTTTATTGAGGGTTTTTATCATAAATGGATGTTGGATCTTGTCGAATGCTTTCTCTGCATCTATTGAGATGATCATGTGGTTTTTGTTTCTCATTTTGTTAATGTAGTGAATCACATTGATTGACTTGCGGATGTTGAACCATCCCTGTGTCCCTGGTATAAATCCCATTTGATCATGGTGTATAATCTTTTTGATGTATTGCTGTATTCGGTTTGCCAAAATTTTGTTGAGGATTTTTGCATCTATGTTCATCAGTGATATTGGCCTGTAGTTTTCCTTCTTTGTGTTGTCCTTGTCAGGTTTGGGGATCAGGGTGATGTTGGCTTCATAGAATGTATCAGGGAGCGCTCCATCTTCCTCTATTTTCTGGAATAGTTTGAGAAGGATAGATATTAAATCTTCTTTGAATGTTTGGTAGAATTCTCCAGAGAAGCCGTCTGGTCCTGAGCTCTTATTTTTGGGGAGGTTTTTGATTACTGTTTCTATTTCTTTACTTGTGATTGGTGTATTCAGATTCTCTATTTCTTCCTGATTCAGTTTGGGGAGGTTGTAGGAGTCTAGGAATTTATCCATTTCTTCTAGGTTGTTCAATTTGTTGGCATATAGTTTTTGATAGTTTTCTCTTATGATCCTTTGTATTTCTTCAGTATCTGTTGTGATTTTTCCTCTCTCATTTCTAATTTTATTTATTTGAGACTTCTCTCTTTTTTTTTTTTAGTGAGTCTGGCTAAGGGTTTGTAGATTTTGTTAATTTTTGTGAAGAACCAACTCTTTGTTTCATTGATCCTTTCTACTGTCTTTTTTGTTTCAATATCATTTATTTCTGCTCTAATTTTTATTATTTCCCTCCTTCTACTGACTTTGGGCTTTGTTTGTTCTTCTTTTTCTAATTCCGTTAGGTGTTGTTTGAGGTTGTTTATGTAAGATTTTCTTGCTTATTGAGGTGAGCCTATATTGCAATGAATTTCCCTCTTAGGACTGCCTTTGCTGCGTCCCAAATAATTTGGTATGGTGTGTTTTCGTTTTCATTTGTCTCCAGATAATATTTGATATCTTCTTTAATTTCTTCAATAATCCATTGTTTGTTAGTAGCATGTTGTTTAGTCTCCACATTTTTGGCCCTTTCCCTGCTTTGTTCTTGTAGTTGATTTCTAGTTTCATAGCATTATGATCAGAAAAGATGCTTGATATTATTTCAACCCTCTTGAACTTATTGATGCTTGCTTTGTTTCCCAAGATATGGTCTATCCTTGAGAATGTTCCATGAGCGCTTGAGAAGAATGTGTAACCTGCTGTTTTTGGATGAAGTGTCCTACATATATCTATTAGGTCCATCTGGTCTAATTTTTCATTTAATTCTATAATTTCCTTGTTGATTTTCTGTCTGGATAATCTGTCCATTGGTGTTAATGGGGTATTGAGTTCCCCTACTATTATTGTATTGCTGTTGATGTCTCCTTTTAGTTTTGTTAATAGTTTCTTTACGAATTTTGGTGCTCCTGTGTTAGGTGCGTAAATATTTATAACTGTTATGTCATCTTGGTGGAGCGTCCCTTTTATCATTGTATACTGCCCCTCTTTGTCTTTCTTTATCTGTTTTGCTTTGAAGTCTACTTTGTCTGATATAAGTATGGCAACACCTGCTTTCTTTTGTTCATTATTAGCTTGGAGTATTGTCTTCCATCCCTTCACTTTGAGTCTGTGTTTGTCTTTGGGGCTGAGGTGTGTTTCCTGGAGGCAGCATATTGTTGGATCTTGTTCTTTGATCCATCCTGCCACTGTGTGCCTTTTGATTGTAGAGTTCAATCCATTCACATTTAGAGTGATTATTGAAACGTGGGGGCCTACTGTTGCCATTTTATCACTTGTTTTCCAGTTCTTTTGCATTTTGTCCTGATGGAGAGCTGTTACTTGGTGTTATTGTCTTTCTGCTTATCTCCTTTGTTCTGGATTTTGTAACCCCTTTCCTTTTTTTTGATTTTTCAGGAATAAGGTTATTCCTGAGCATTTCTTGAAGAGGAGGTTTTGTGGCGATGACCTCCCTTAACTTTTGTTTATCTGGGAAAGTTTTTATTTCTCCAGCGTATTTGAAGGATATTTTTGCTGGGTAGAGTATTCTTGGCTGCAGGTTTTTGTCCTTCAGAATTTTGAATATTTCATTCCAATCTCTTCTAGCCTGTAAGGTATCTTCTGAGAAATCTGCTGATAGCCTTATGGGGTTTCCTTTGTAAGTTTTTTTCTTCTGCCTGGCTGCCCTTAGTATTTTCTCTTTGTCGTTGACTTTTGCTAGTTTCACTACTATATGCCTTGGGGTTGGTCTTCTTGTGTTAATAAAGTTTGGAGATCTATTGGCTTCTGTTACATGAAGTTCCATCTCTCTTCCCAATTTGGAAAGTTCTCAGCTATTATTTCTTTGAACAGGGCTTCTGCCCCCTTCTCCTTCTCTTCTCCCTCTGGTATACCTATAATCCTTATGTTGCATCTCCTAATTGAGTCAGATAATTCTCAGAGAGTTTCTTCATTTCTTTTTAGTCTTAGTTCTCTCTCCTCCTCTGTCTGCAGCATTTCTATATTCCTATCCTCCAAATTGCTAATTCTGTCCTCCATATTATCGACCCTACTGTTCAGAGAGTCCAGATTTTTCTTAATCTCCTCCATTGTGTTCTTCATCTCCAGTATTTCTAATTGGTTCTTCTTTATAGTGTCAAGCTCTTTTGTGACCTAGCTCCTGAACTCATTGAGTTGTCTATCTGAATTCTCTTTTAACTCATTGAGTTTTTTTAATAATGGCAGTTTTGAAATCATCATCATTTAGGTTATAGATGTCATTGTCTTTGGGATTGTTTTCTGGGTGCTTATCATTTTCCTTCTGTTCTGGAGGTTTAGTATATTTTTTCATACTGCTTTATGGCGTAGATTTGTGCCTCTGCATAGAGAAAGAGTTTAGTTGCTGCTTCCACTTGTTGCGACTGGTGTGTGGTGGGGGGGCAGCTTTTTAGACTGCACCAACCAGGAACCCTGTCAGCTGTTACTGACTGGACCTGGACCCCTCCTTGTAGTCACAGTGGTCCTGTGGGGTCCCTCATCAGTTGTGGGGGCAATTGCAAGGGGGCCTCAGGCTGCTGGTGCCTACTGTTGCAGCCCACTTAGACGCGCTCCCTCCTTGTGGTCTGCAGTGGTGTTACGGGCTTTCCCAGCAGCCAGGAGCAGGGTCCCCTATAATCGTAGCTTTGTCACTGACAGAGCCCACAAGAGCACACTTGTCCACTATAGGTTCCAGCAGAGCTATGGGTATCTTCTACAGTCTGTTGTTAGCTCACCTAGCTGTGCTACTTTTGCCCCAGGGCCTTCTTGCCTTGCGATTGCCAGTCGGGACCTCTCCACTAGTGCTGTGCAGAGGCTTTTGCTGAGGCTGCTGTAGGAACTTGGAGATCCCCCCTGGACCACATAGCCGTTTCACCGGAGCTCCACTCTGCCCCACACCACTCTCATGGGATCTCTTTGAGCCCCTTGCCTCATCTGGGACACGGCCAGAGTCTGTGGGCCTGGCTGTGGCTGGTAATCTGCTGCCTTGTGGGGAATTCTGCTCTAGGGAGCTTCCTGGTGTTCCAAATGCTGGGCGGGGCCTCCCTGCCAATGGCGAGCAGGGGCCCTCCCTGCCGGGGGGGTGCAGGACCCTGGAGCCTCCTGCGGGCCACAGAGCCAGGTGCTGGAGCTCCACCCAGTCCCCAAGCATGTCCACGGGAAGTCCAGGTACCCCATGCACCGACCCATGTGCTGGAGACCGTGGGCCCAGCAGCAGCTGGCTGGTTGGTGCCGTGCTAGGGAATCCACTCGCCGTGAGCTTCCCTTTGTACTGGTTTCTGGGAAGGGCCTCCCTGCTAATGGCGAGCAGAGGCTTTCCCTGTGGGGGGTGGGTGTGGGACCCTGGAGCTTCCCCCGGGCCTCAGAACCGGGTGCTGGAGCTCCACCCAGTCCCCAAGCACGTCCACGGGAAGTCCGGGCACCCCCTGCACCAACCTGTGCAGGGCCGGAGACTGTGGGCCCAGCAGCAGCTGGCAGTCTGGTGCCGTGCTGGGGAATCCGATTGCTGGGAGCTTTCTTTTGTTCTGCTTTCTGGGTGGGGCCTCCCTGCTAATGGCGAGCAGAGGCCTTCCCTGCCGGTGGGTCCGGGACCCTGGAGATTCCCCCTGGGCTTAGGTGTAATCACGGGGGGCTTAGGTAGGGCTGTTGTCACCTGTTTCCACCGTCGCTCTGCTGGTGAGTGCACACTCCTGTCCTTGGTGTGTGGCAATGCTATGGGGGAGTCCGCTGGAAGAGAGCCTCTTGCAGGAACTAGGCTGTCCAGGGGTTGGGGGTCAGAGAGTTTTCACCTATTTCCACCTTCTCCCCGGGGGATGTCCATCTGCCTTCCGATGCATAGCAGCACGAGTCTCTTAGGCGTCTTGATTTGCTATCTGGATATCCTTTGTTAATCGGTGAATGTCCAATTAGTTGTAGATTCTACGGGGGAGAGACAAAGAAGACCACTCACTCCGCCATCTTGGTCCCCCCCTACTCCCACTGGCTTTTTGAACCATATTAGACAGCTGTTAGGAGAATGTCATTAATAAATTAAAATGGGATGGTAGGGAAGCAAGGTTCTTCAGAAATTTAATCTTCTTCCAGATTAAACAACCTGTATTTTAAATATAAGAAATGAGTAACAATGGCCTTGGATTTACAACTCATTCTCTCTTCACTTCTTAAGTTTAGAACTTCAGATTCAAACTAATGCTTCATCATCACTAAGAGCCTTCAAACAGTCCTTCATCTGATTATTCATAGTACTATACTTCTCAAGTTAGAAATTATAAACCTTGATCTCATATAACTGTCCTTCCAGGTTAGAAACCATAATCCACAGGTGCTCTTGAGATAATTGTCATTAAGTTATAGAGGGACAGTGTATTAGTCCTGGGGCTGCCATAACAAATGTCCACAAACAACAGAAACCTATTCTCTCACAGTTTTGAATGCTAGAGGTCAGAAATCAAGGTGTTGTCAGGCTTGGTTCCTTCTAGGGGCTCTGAGTGAGGAGTTGTTCCATGCCTCTTGCCCAGCTTCTGGTGGTTGCTGGTAATCCTTGGCATTTCTTGGTTTATAGCTGCATCACTCCAGTCTCTGCCTCTGTCAACACGTGGCCTTCTTCCTGGTGCGTCTGTGTCTCGGTGTGTCCTCTCTTCTTAAATGGGTACTAGTCCTTGGACCTAGGGCCCACTCAAATCCAGTATGACTTCATCTTAACTACATCTGCAAAGACCCTCTTTCCAAAATAGTTCACATTCCAAGGTTCGAGGTGGACAAGAATTCTGAGGGGACATTATTCAACCTGCTATGGACAGTGAATGTAAATATGCAAGCGCAAGTGTCTAAACAACTTTGGTGAACACATAAACAATGACTAGATTAATTTTTTCTCAGAGAACTTTTAAATACTACTTAAATTAAAATGGTAAATGTAAAATCATAAACACAGATGAAGAAATTCACCGTTTCAAATACAGAAAAGGATATGGTACAAAGGGAATTTTGTAATATGTTTACTATAGTAAAGACAGTGATTCATTACAAAACAAAAATAGTATTTGACAGAAGTAGCTCAGGAAAAGTTGCCTTTTTTTTTTTTTAAAGATTTTATTTTTTTCCTTTTTCTCCCCAAAGCCCCCCGGTACGTAGTTGTGTATTCTTTGTTGTGGGTTCCTCTAGTTGTGGCATGTGGGATGCTGCCTCAGCGTGGTCTGACGAGCAGTGCCATGTCCGCGCCCAGGATTCAAACCGATGAAACACTGGGCCGCCTGCAGTGGAGCGCGCGAACTTAACCACTCGGCCACGGGGCCAGCCCCAAGAAAAGTTGCCTTTTGACTCACTCAACCATTTCGATTCATCCATCCATCCATTTGTCTGTTTATTTTCTCACCTATTCAAAAAGAATTTAAGGTGATTTCCAGAAATACATTCAAAACAATGAATATAAGCGAGAAAAATAGAGAAAAGGGAACAGTAGCATTAGGAAAATAAATCAGGGAATAAAACATACTGGGTAAAGTCTCATGTATTTGTGAAATTGACATGGGCCACAATTTGGCTCTGAGCTTTCCAGTAGATCAGTTACGTGATCCGTAGTCTTGATAAGATGAAACAGATGGTAATTGATTTTTCTTGTTTATATGTAAACAAGGAAATAAGGCATTATTCAGCAAAAGGAATTACTTATTTTCGTCTTGAGAATTTTAGATGATAAATATGTAATTGTAGCACTTTACTATGGATATTCCTTTCTGAAACTTCTCAGATAAGTTATAGATTTTCTACAAAATGTTTTTTGGGGGTCAATGGAAGAGCGAGTATCTGTTCAAAATCCTTACTGACAGAGACATAGTACTAGAAAGCATAATTTGAAGTGTATTATCTTTGTTTTGAAAACAGAACAATAACAACAAAACAAAAAAGCAACCCATAGTTGGAAATATCTTGACATTGGTGTGAAAACAGCAGAATGGCTCGATAGCCTAGTGTACATCTATGACTATGGAACACACTGCAGAGAGTGGGTCTGTCCTGGCATAGAAAGTTCTCCAAGTCATATGATCAAGTGAAAATAGCAAGTTAAGGAAAATAATCTGTGGTTTGATCTTATTTTGACATTACAAATACAAACAAACCTACACTTTACATGTGCGTATATACACGTACTTGTGAATATTCACCTTTGTCTGTGTAAATTTTTGGCATACGTTTGGAAGGATAAGCTACAAATCACCCACATAGTTACTTCTTGGTGGTGGGGAGGAAATGAAGTTGGACCTTAAGTTCTATATTATTTGAACTTTATACGATGAGCACACATTTGTATGTTACTTGTATAATTAAAAAATAATTTTTAAAACAAAATAAAATGGAGAATGATATTGTTCAGTATTGACCACCCTCCTCCTTTAGAGGTTTCTCTTCTCCAAGCAGCTTTCTCCTTGTATGACATCGTTAATGTGGTTGATTAGCATATTTGAATACAATCAGTATGTACAGATGTCACGGAAATCACACATAGGTTGCAGACATACCTAGGTTCAGTTCTCAGTGCTGTCAAAGACTAGCTATGTAAGCTTTGAACCTCAGATTCATCATCGATTAGGTAAGAATAATGACAATACTTGCCTCACTTTGCTGTGGTCAGGATTATTTAAGACAAAATGAGATAATAGATATGAAAGCCCTGTAGAGCCTTCCCCAATTGTCACCTGCCATAGCTGGCAGCAAACACATGATGTAATGGAAGACCGTCCTATATTTCAAAAGGTTTCCTTTTTCTTTGCCCTTGCTTTCTTTTTGCTTATCTATAAATCTTATGAAGTAGAATGGGGCTATTAAGCATCTTAAGTATCTTATTTATTTACATTTCAACTAGTCTTGTGATTCCTCAGTTACTTAACCTTGCTCTTCTCAGGACTCTCGGCCAGTCCACACAGAGGTCAGGGAAAGGAACTCAACCTCTCAGTCCTCCAAAGGTCTGTAATTACCCGTATCCTTCTCCCTGGAGCTTTCATAAACCCTGTTTGGCTCCTCTGCCTTAGTGTAACTCCTTGGAGAGGCCACAGACCTGAATTTTAGGTCACGTGGAGTCCTTGTTGCAACTCTGCCCTCTCCCCCGCTTGTCACCACTGGCTTTCTTAATACCAGTGGCTCAGCCCATTGGGGTAAGAAATAAAGTCTCACACACCCTTCAATGTGCTTTGAAATCTTTTGAGAAGTCCTGGGACCTGCGAGATTCTTTGGCACCTTCAAAGATCATGAAAACTATGAGAACCCCTTCAGAGCTAAATGAATTTTAGGGTAAGTGAAACTTGCTTGTAGTTTTCTGATTTGATGACTTAGTAGTCTGAGTCAGAGATGAAAACACAGAATTCACTACTATAATTCTTAGGAAAAAGATTCAGATAGAATTTTATTTTCAGCAGCATCTTTCAGCTCCTGTAAATAAAAGTCAGGCAATATTTTCCTACTTGTAAAATGAAAGACAATTGAAATGACCTCTCTCAAGGGGTATTAGTATTTAGGGAAAACTGACAAAAGATAACTCAAATGAACAAACACGTATCAAATGCCTATTAAGTATGAGCCAAGCACTCTATTAGGGACAGAATTTACAGTCCGCTGGGAAAGATGGGCAATTAAATCTGCAGTCCTACAGTTGAAAGGAGCCTTGAGAAGGGCCTTGAAGTGTATTATGTGGCACTTAGAGGATGCTCAACCCATCTGCGAGGGCAAGGACGTGGCCATTCAGTCACAGAAGTCTTCCTGGAAAAGGAAATGCCTAAAGCAGAACCTGAAAGATGAATAAAAGGTGGCTGAAAAGGGGAGTAGAGGTGGGGTACAGGAGAATATTCCAGGCAGAAAGAATCATGCACCTGCAAGAAAGGATTTGAAGAACTGGAAGATAGAGAATGGGCCAGGAGAGATGAGCAAATCTAGACTATTAGAGTATTAGTGATCTTCTTTGAGAGGATCATATATTGAATTTAAATAGTGGCCTTAAGTCTCTAGCAATGATCAGAGATATGACTTTCCTTAAATCAACCTGCCTGTAAGCAGTTTGATAGCTCCTGTATCATCTAGCATAGGGCCTTGCACATAACTGTCACTCAGTCTATGTTGCTGAACCAGGGCACTTCCAGGTGTTTGTTTCATTCCATGACCTGCACTGATATTATCATCATTTTCATATGGTCCCACCAGGGGCTCATGCTCTGTAAGTCATTGTTCAGTTTTAAATGGAAGGGCATTGCAAAGCTCAACCCGCTTTAAAATATTTCCTCAATAGTCCTGCCATGATGAGTCCTTCCTACTGGGTCTGACATACACCCATAATTTGAGGCACTTTCTTGAGTTACATAATAAAAGTAGGAGCATTGTCCTCATATGTGTACCCTTAACGTGTGCAACTGGTATGGCCAGGCTTGCCACTAAATATAAATGAGGTCATATTAAGTGTTTTATGCCCAAATTATAACTTGAGCCTCCACTCACTTGATTGCTAGTCAAATACTTCCCAAATATTTCCTGCAGTCCCCAAAAGGATGGCTTATATCTGCTTACAATTTGTTCCATCCCCTACAATAATCATCCCAGCCCACTATGTTCCTCTTCTCCTGCTCTGGCAACACTGTGTCTACCCATGTGCCCTTACTCGCTTCCAAGGAGCTTGAAGGAACCTTGCTGTTGCCTTGTTAATGGTGCCATCCCCTTTTGATTTTGGCGGTGGCCCTGCCAAGGTGCTCGCTCTGACTCCCTTTAAACCTCCACCATCCAGGAGCCAGAGCAGTGCCAGGCTCAGATGGGAGGAGGACAGATCAGTCCTCTTTCCAGTTCTGAGCCACACCTTTCACCAGGAACATAGAGCTCTGCCTAGAGTCACAAAATTTCCCCTTTAATCTCTCCCTTCAATTTTAATACCCAGGAGCAACTCTCAGCTCCCCTTTGCCTTCTTCCTGTCCTCCCTCCTTCCCAAAATAACACCACAAAAGCCTCAGAGAGAAAGCGTGGGGTCAACCAACACAGAAAGTACATGATCAGATTGGAATATCTAGCATCTGTGGTCAAGTTAACGCACTAACAAGGTCAAGCACTTTAACGGTTTTTCCCAAGAACCGTTACTAGTCTCCTCCAAAGGTGAAGAAAGACGTCTCTACTTCTGGGTACAAAAGAACCTGAAGCTCTTTTTTTTTTTTTTAAAAAAGATTTTATTTTTCCTTTTTCTCCCAAAGCTCCCTGATACATAGTTGTGTATTTTTAGTTGTGTGTTCTTCTAGTTGTGGCATGTAGGATGCCGCCTCAGCATGGCTTAATGAGCAGTGCCATGTCCATGCCTAGGATTCGAGCCAGCAAAACCCTGGGCCACTGAAGCAGAGCGTGCAAACTTAATCACTCGGCCACGGGGCCGGCCCCAAGAACCTGCAGCTCTTATTTTTTTTTAAAGATTTTATTTTTTCCTTTTTCTCCCCAAAGCCCCACAGTACATAGTTGTATATTCTTCGTTGTGGGTCCTTCTAGTTGTGGCATGTGGGACACTGCCTCAACGTGGTTTGATGAGCAGTGCCATGTCCGCGCCCAGGATTCGAACCAACGAAACACTGGGCCGCCACTCGGCCATGTGGCCAGCCCCATAACCTGCAGCTCTTAAATGACAATTTCCTCACTTATAGTCACCCAGGTTTCAAAAATCTTAAGACTCAAGCCCGGCTGGGGAACCCTGGGCACAAAGGAAATTTTGCCACCCAGAAGGAAAAAGATAGCTCTTTTCCATTAACCCAATAAATTCCCAATAGTTTATCAGATTGGTAAAGGCACAAAGGGTCGAAACTCTTAAGACAGTCAATGTCAATGTATGAAATAGCTGGAACCATAAAACTCTGGGTAGTTCCATGTGAATGTGGTAGAAAACACAGGAAGGGCGGACGGTGAGAGGGAAACCTTCCAAAAAGAGATTCTAGACATGAATTGGGTGGAAGAAAAACTCTGGCCCTGTCAATGAAGCTGTGAATGTTTTGACTTTCTAAATTCACCCATAAGTTAATGTCATCAACAAACTGAAAAGATGTCATAAATATGACTGACATAAAATTACAAACCTTAATAGATAGAGTTCCTAGTCGTAGATTGGAAAAACTAATAAGCCCCCATCAGAAAACTGGGCAGAAGTTATGAACAGAAAATTAGCAAAAGAGGAAATGAAAACTTAAAAAGTGAGATAAAGGGTTCATCTGGCACATTAACAAAAAAATATGTAAGTAAAACAATAAATGCATGCCACTTTGTGCCAAGCAAAGTTTGTTTGTGCTGGATCACAGGGGACCCTGAATACCGTACTCATGAGGCTAGAATTTATTCTGTACATAATAGGAAGACATTGACAGATTTTGTTAGCAGGGAAGTATCATCATCTCAGCCCACTTCCTCTTTCTAAAAGGAAGATTAATTAGTCAGTGGGGTATAAGATGGACTATAGAAGATGAGATTACCTGCCATAACAGTAAAGATGGGGGAACAGTTCCAGAAATGGTGTGTGCAGGCATGTTGTTAGAGATCTAGCTTTGGAAAAACCCACGAGAAAGGGCTGAATTATGCACTCACTGCTTCCATCCATTATACTGTCTCTCAGTAGAACTTGCTGCCTGATGAGTGATGCTAATGTGCCATGAGACTCTGTATAAATTGATATCACACAAGAACAGCCCAGAACTCATTTTTCAAATTAAACAGAGGTGTCCTTTTAAATAAATTTTGTCTTTTCACAAAAATTAGGAGGGATAAGCACCAAGAATTAGAGGATTTCCATTTTCAAAAAGTGCTTTTTTTCTTTCTTCTTCTCGATGTCCATGACATGTGAGGAACAATTTTCTCAGCCTCCTTAAAATGGATATGCCGTCCATTTTTAGTGGTCCTGCTTCATTGCAAAGATAGCCTACTGTAATGAGCCTTCCTTAAGTTTGGTTTTACCCCCCAAACAGAGAGTTTTTCTGTACACTCTTTAAAAAATATTGCAAACTTCTTGGAAGATGCCTTTCCCTAAATGGACATAAATATTGTTTCCTTCTTTCAAAGAAATTACTGAACAACAATTCTGTTTAGTTGGCAGTAACATCGAGCAAAACCTCATTTTTAGTGCCCAGGTTTCTTCTGCTTACTTCTTGTGTTTCACCATGGTCCCGGGCTCACTAAGGACGTGGTGATGCAGTGAGGATCGGCCCTCTCCCCAGCTGAGGCCTGCTGTCATCCAGACCATCAGCTGTACTCAAGTGACTGTAATTAATTGTTTTAAAAAATTATTTGTTACTATTACATGGAAGTATTTTTCAGAACTTTTCCAGGTAGAGCTGTAGGTATGGAAAAACAGAATATTTGGACCACAGTAACTTTTACTTTCTTTTTGTGCGTGGGTGCTGTAGGCCTTGCTGATCCCAGCTGTCCTTAGCATTTTCCTTCACAGAAATGGAAGGAAAAAAGTTGGTGCTATTGACAGAGGTCAGGGAAAGCATATGTGTTCCAAGCTGTGTAGTGAATGGCAGCGTGTGGGAATGAAGGAGTGGAGTAAGGATGGACGGGAAATTAGGAAACTCGGATCCTAGCCTCAGGTCTGCCACTGCTAGACAGGTGACCACCGGCAATCCTTTTATCCTCGCAGGGTCTGGCTTTTCTCATTTGTAGTATGAGGAAATTGAGCTAAGGTCATATCTAGCTGTGACCTTTTATGATTATTTTTCCTACTCCCAAATTTGACATCTGTGACTACATAAGATCTTGGCCCTTTTGCCAAAGGGGGGCATCTGGCATGCCATCATTAGCACCAAATAAGATGAAAGCAATTGAACTGATATGTCATCTTAACCCAGAGGAAACTAAAGCTATTGAAATAGTAGGAGTGTCCTGGGAGTTGGGAAGATACTGGATGTAGCTTAGAGATCGCTTACATGATCTTACGAATTAGCTCTCTTTTCTATACTTCTCTCATTTTTTCACTCTTGTCATATCTCATTTTTGTATTTTATGTTGTTTTATATTCCTCTTCCAACCCTGACCTTTTTCTTTCCTTTATGGTGTTCAGGCTTCAGTGTTCTTGCAAAGGAGTTTCCAGAATTCAGGGTCTGAAAGAAATGTCATGTGGTAACCTCTGCTAACTGAAATATAATCCTAGGCAGCTTCATGCATCAGTTTGCCCTGGACAAAGCCTCTGGAGTGTGAGTGGTGTGGTGCTGCCCCTGCAGGAGTTCCTGGCCCTGGGGTCCCAGGAAGCGGATCCTTTCCATGTCATCCAAGCACCAGGATCCTGTGACTCACCCGGTGTGAGGCAGAGGCTCTTAATTCGCTTCTGTCCATGTCCACCTGTGTCCTATCTTCTTGTTTCTAAAAAATGTTTTTCTATTTGGTCAAATTGCAACTTGTTCTATTAACCAACGTAGTGAGTATACATTACAGGCCACATATGCAGTTTCACAAGAAATGGAACCTCTTTTTTCTCTACTCTGTTACGTGGTCGAAAATTAACCTCAGGGTCTGAGTTCTGGGTTGCTCATCTGTCCAAGGAATCAGGCTGGAGGTGAGGAGTCGGGAGCATCCGTCTTATGTTGTCATCATTTATCCATCTTGGCATTTGCCAAGATGGTCAGCTTCCATGTCTGGCCTTTGATGGTTGATCAGTGGGTCACTATTGGGTGTTCCTTGTTCCAACCTCAAGGCCTCTTCAAGCCTACTAGCTCTTTCTCAGTTGTATGAACACTGCACAGCTTGAGTGCTACAGTGGCATATGGAAAACTCTGTGAAGCTGTCTCAGGTCCTCTGGGCAAGGAGAAACATTGTGCATCCATCTCTACTAGCTCACACCAGGCTGAGTGGGCAGAGATGAAGGGCCTAGCAGGCTCCCTATGCTCTACCCAAGACACTGAACGTGGAAGGTCCTAGCTGCAGCCTAGGGAAGGATCTAGGAAGCACTGGGCTGGGGGCGTTGGGTGGAGGATAGGGAGGAGAGGATAGAGGAGTAGAAGTAAGGGAGAGAACTCTAGGTTAATATCTTAAAATATTATCCCACTACCCCAATATTAACGAGTCTAAATTTAATCCTTGATTTTTGGCACAAGAAACAATAATAAACCTGTAGACTATTTTGACTTTTTCATCCTAAAGATATAACTAAGATAAGATATTGCTTTCAAAAGTCCAATGCTGTCCATAGTGATAGTGAAATTGCAAAGGGGTGATGTTGCCTGGTGTTTCTGTTTTCCTTTTCTGCTCTCTTTTTCTCTCTTTCAAGGCTTTCTCTTCCCTGTGTTGCTTCTGTCCCAGGGATAAAAATGGTTTCTTCTGTCCCAGGGATAAAAATGAGATAAGTTCATTCCTGCTAGAAGTCTCTGTCCTGTGGGAGTATTTAAATTTTAAGAGAAGAGAGTGGGGTCAAAGTTTAACACAAAGGAATGGATCATTATTGGTAGAATTTAAGATAATTGTAGGAGAGCCATTTTCACTGTTTTCTCACTACAGGAGTATCCAGTCCATGGTTCAGGGTCAAGAAGTGGGCATGCTCTCCCTGTTCCCTAAAGGCTGGGACAAATCAGGTAAGGAAGGAACAGCTCAGATGAAGGAGCAGCCCCTGAGGCAGAGTGAGCTGATGTGAGAAAGTATCTGCAAGGATCTGAGGGGCAGAGTTGCAGAGCTGCTGTCAGAAGGAGCCAATTAGAGACAGGCATGGAACCGGGCTGGTACGCTAGACCGTCAGGTCAGGTTGAGAAATGTGGAGGGGCTGAGGGTTTCCCAGGTGAGCTCTACAACAGGGAATGGGAAAGGAGATTTGTTTTATGTGGTGCTTGATGTATGCTGTGGGCTTAAAGGTACTGATCCAGACCGGTTAGTGGCTTATGGCAATATGATGGGGGAAGTGGACTCTCTTCAGTGTTTTGGAAAATCGCTGCCATGCAAGTGGGCTGTTTCTTGTTTTTTGAAATATGGCCAGAATTTATTTTCAACAGTTGTTATTTGGCATATTCCTTAAGTATCAAGAAAAATGTGTTTTAATATAATGGCTTTGAGATGTATCTTCTTATTACCTATATTCTCGGTGCAAAAGTTATAAAAAGTCTTTCCTAGTCGGTTTGGGCTGCTGTAAACAAAAATGCCATAGACTGGGTCACTTACAAATGACAGAAATTTATTTCTCACAGTTCTGGAATCTGGGAAGTCCAAGATCAAGGCACTGGCAGGTTCACTGTCTGGAGAGGGGCTGCTTCTTGGTTCAGAGACAGCCATCCTCTTGCTGTGTCCTCACGTGGTGGAACTCTCTTGGACTTTTTTTATAAGGGCACTAATCCCACTCATGAGGGCTCCACCTTCATGACCTAATCACCTACCAAAGGCCTCATCCTCTGTTACCATCACAGGGGGTTAGGATCTCGACATGTGAGTTTTAGGGGGATATAAACATTCAGTCCACAGCACAGTCTCACCTCTAACATCTTCCAACATAGCTGGATCCTTTCATTCCATCTCTGGTCCAGCAAAGTGGGGCAGGGTCAGTAGAAAAGGAATCACCTAGAATATTCTCAGGCTTCCACTGTGCTGCTTCACCTGCCCAGATCTGGTTCGGTGTCTCCTTCCTAGACTTAGGTTGTCTCATTGCATCTGTGTCTGGTTAGTCAACCCTTCAGTTGGTTAGCTGGTTGTGATTCTGGACTTCGTCACCATTCTCCTGTCTTCCCGATTGCAGGTCTTTGCTCTTGGACAGATTCTGGATGCATGTACCCTGGGACTCCCCTTGGCATATTATCGCCCAAACGTGATGACCTTGGTTAGAGTTTTTTAGGGTGATGGGGCTCAGGATTGGGAGTAGAACCCATAAAGACATTTAAGCTATAATCTAATTTCCCCTACTTGTCTTCATTTGTTGAAAAAGATACTATATCTTGGATACTAAATGTATCTATATAAAAACTTCTTTTCAATAGCTTGTTTGTAGTCCTATCATCACTGATGGTTAGTTAATTGAAATAAAGCAAATAATTTTCTGTGCTTCCATTTTTCTAGGTGACAAGCTGGCAGAACATACTTTTAAAACCAGATGCTTCTAAAGAATTACTAGCAAAGGGGATTGTTGGCTGAAGGTTAACAAAGCTTGCTTGGGAGAATCTTCTGAGGTAAAGTGAAAGTTAAGATGAATCAACTTGAGACCAAAGAGGAAATGGATGCACTGAAACAAATACACAAGCGATTCCCAGCTTTGGATTTTGGAAAAATGACAGGAATAAACAGGCCAGCCAAACACTTAAGAATCCCTGACAGGGTGGTCCTTTCTGACAAACACTTCAGGATGGAGGTTAATTAGAAAGACAGTTTCACAAACATGGCCCATTCTCGCCAAGACCCCTCTTACCTTACCCAGTCTTACTCAGAGAGCAAGACCTCGATTAGCACACTGGCGAGAGCCTGAGCTTCGGAGCCAGACAGGCCCAAGTTGGAATCCCAACCCCACCATTTACCAGCTGTGCGCTCTTGTGGGAGATGACCAAATCTTTCTCAGCTTTAGTTTTCGTCAACTGTAAAACAGATAGTAATACAGATAGTAAAACAGAGAGATTATTGCAATGATTAAAGACAATGCATATAAATCTCTCGTTCGTTAAATGATTGCTCTTATTTTAGTGAAGGGAGGGCAAATTCTAGTTACTCTCACAGTTGGCAGGCTCTTTATCTGGTTATGATGGATAATACACATGCATTCCTGGATTTGAAGGCCCTGCTCAGTATGGTCTGTGATTGCCAACATGTTCCACAGAGGCCTGTTTCCAGACTTTCCTTAGTTTTGTCAAGTAGAGCTAAATGTTGATGGAAACTGTCACTTGTCACATCCCCAGAAGCCAGGCATCTCCCTAATCTCTGTGCCTCTCCAAGCAGGGCTGTCAAAGAAGGCAAATCAAGAGTTCAGACAAGGGACTGTCACTTTGGCATCATTCCTTTGCCCAGTCATAGCGATGTGCCAGATGCTCAAAGCTAGCTTGGAGGGACAGGCTGGAGGAGCCCAGATATTTTAACAGAAAAAGATACTTTCATACATTAGTTTGAAGCAAAGGCTTATATGTTTGTAAGACAAATTTTAACCTCTTAATTGTGGTTGTGGCTAGAATCAATCACAGTTTTAATCTGCAATGCTGCAGTATAAGCAAGTAGGGGATCCTGGGAAAACATTCTGAATTTTTAAAATTTCATCTCAATAGGATTTGTAGAAGTCCCAGGTGTTATTGCTGACCTGGATTCTCACTTCCTTACTGCATGGGTGCTCATTTCCTTTTAATTACCAGTTTATTTCAAAATGTGAGTTTGCCTCCCAACGGTGACCAGCAGACCGATGGCAATTTCATGAGGTCAGGCCTGGGGAAGGACGCGAGGCCTGTTTTCACTCGGTGTCGTCCACGGTCTTTCAATCACGTGTGAATTGTTTGCTCATTCAGTGCCTCTACTGCCTCAAGTCAAGCGACAGAGAATATTAGAATCACTGTCACCACAGATGTTATTGTCACTGAGTAGTATTTATCATAAACTCACCACTGCACGATGCCAAGGCAAGGCAGATAGGCAGAATAATTGCCCATGAGTAAAGACTGTTTAACACACAGGTCCCTCCACAAAGTCCTCTAGACTCTTGTGCAAATACCCTGTGGTTTGCCTCGGTAGGATGTTAATTTGCAACAAAGGCAAATTATGTGGAGAAAAGGGGAGGAGAGTGGGTAATACTCAGAAAGTTATTTAATTACAAAATATATATTGCTATCTCCTTGCCTTTAAGGTCTTCAAATAAGGAAGGTTGGAGGTAGTGTACTATAGTTCGGTGGTTTCTAGATAGTTGTTTTTCATGAATCAGTTACCTTTTAAAAATAAAAATTGGAGGGACTAATATAAGGTTGCCAAGTTCTTTGAAAATTTTGTCAAGTAAGGAAATTAAAACAGAGAGTTCCTATAAACTCTTGCTATAATTGCATGAAGAAAGACATTTGAATATGAAAATAAAAGAGTGGATATAATTTCAGAATGAAGAATAGTCTTTCAATTGAATAATAGTGGCTAACGTTTATTAAACACTTACATGCAAAGTGCTATTCTAAGCCATTTGAATGTACTATTTTACTCATACAAACTTGTGAGATGGATACTGTTATTATTTCCATTTTATAGATAGAACATTGAGATAAAGAGAGAACGTGTCTAAAGTAACACAGTTAGTAATGATTTGGATTTGTTTCTCCAGAGTCTATGGTTTTAAAAACTAGGTGATAAGCCTTAATAAGGACTTACATACACTTAGTTTCATTTAAAAAATAGTTACATAATTTTTTTTTCTAATTTTGACACCAACAGGTGAAAACGTGGTCACAGACCTGCACTAGTCTGCAGATCAGGGTGTTGCTCCAAGAAGGGCAGTGAAAGGGTGAGGCTGGAGTAGGCTTGGCCGCAGTTCACGAGGACCTCAAATTCAGGCTTTTGATGTCATCTTCAAATACTGTTCTACATATAGACACAAAGAGACACCAACTATTTTAATAGACAACCCAAGGAAGTCACTCACCAAGTTTCTTTTTACTTGCATTCTATTATCAGACATATCTCCCACAGTGCACTATGAACTGATTTTTTTCAAAGTAAGTTTTGTAATTATCTTGTGAAAAACACCATTCTACTGGCGTTGAAACTATATTGTGAGGGACAGAGAACTTTTATTCCTGTTCCTCATTGTTTCCACAGAGGGGATGGCAATCCATCTCGTTCCCGGGATAGGCATGCCAGGACCCCTTTCATCTTCTGCCCCCTCACTCTTTCCTCCTTTAGGGAGATGGAATAACTTACCTGATTGGTGAATTGGCAAGGCTCTGTGCTTTTTGAGGTTATCTTTCAGAGCCAGTCTGTCTCCAAGATGCGCACTTCCTCCGCTCTTCCCTGTGGTTTGGCTAAGCAGGCAGCTCTGCCCCTACAAAGAGGCCTGCTATTTCGGAGTGGAAGAGAATTCAGTGTTGGGAGGGTACCAGCAGCCCCTTTGGCTTCATATCTACAGTCACATTATCCATTCGGCTTTATCTCTTATAAAGCTAACAGATATTTATTTTTCTCTCTCTCGTGATTTTTTTCAATTATTTTATTGAAATATAAAGGTTTGTAACATTGTGTAATTTCAAGTGTACATTATTATTTATCAATTTCTGTATAAACTGCATTGTGCTCACCACCAGTAGTCTAATTTTTATCCATCATCATACATATGTGCCCCTTTACCCCTTTTTCACCCACCCACCAGCCCCTTTCCCCTCTGGTAACTAGTAAGCTGTTCTCTTTTTCCATGTGTTTATCTTCCACATATGAGTGAAATCATGCAGTATTTGTTTTTCTCTGTCTGGATTATTTTGCTTCACATAATACCGTCAAGGTCCGTCCATGTTGTTGCAAATGGGATGATTTTGTCTTTTTTATGGCTGAGTAGTATTCCATTGTATATATATACCACATCTTCTTTATTCATTCATCAGTCACTGGGCATTTGGGTTGCTTCCATATCTTGCCTATTGTGAATAATGATGCAATGAACATAGGGATACATAAATCTCTTTGGATTATTGATTTCAAGTTCTTTGGATAAATATCCAGCAGTGGGATAGCTGGATCATATGGTATTTCTATTTTTAATTTTTTGAGAAATCTGCATACTGTTTCCATAGTGGCTGCACCAGTTTTCATTCCCACCAGCAGTGTTTGAGGGTTTCCTTTTCTCCGCATCCTCTCTAACATTTTTATTTGTTGTCTTGGTAATTATAGCCATTCTGACAGGTGTAAGGTGGTATCTCATTGTAGTTTTGATTTGTATTTCCCTAATAATTAGTGATGTTGAACATCTTTTTGTGTGTCTGTTGGCCATCTGTATATCTATCTTCTTTGGAGAAATGTCTGCTCAGATCCTCTGCCCATTTTTCGATTGTGTTGTTTGTCTTTCTGTTGTTGAGTTGTGTGAGTTATTTATGTATTTTGGAAATTAACTCCTTGTTGGATATATGATTTGCAAATATTTTCTCCTTGTTGGTGGGGTGTCTTTTCATTTTATTCATAGTTTCCTTTGCCTTGCGGAAGCTTTTTAGTCTGATGTAGTCCCATTTGTTAACTTTTTATTTGTTTCCCTTTCCTGAGTAGACATGGTATTCAAAAAGTTGCTGCTAAGACCAGTGTTAAAGAGTGTACTGCCTATGTTTCCTTCTAGGAGTTTCATGGTTTCAGGTCTTTAATCCATTTTGAGTTAATTTTTGTGTGCGGTGCAAGATAATGGTCTACTTTCATTCTTTTGTGTGTGGCTGTCCAGTTTTCCCAACACCATTTATTGAAGAGACTCTCCTTTCTCCATGGTATGTTCTTGACTGTTTTGTAGAAGATTAGTTGACTGTAGATGTGTGGTTTTATTTCTGGTTTTTCAATTCTGTTCCATTGATCTCTGTGTCTGTAGTATATTTTGAAGTCCGGGATTGTGAAGACTTCAGCTTTGTTCTTTTTTCTCAGGATTGCTTTGGCTTTTCGAGGTCTTTCGCTTTTCCATATAAATTTTAGCATTCTTGGTTCTATTTCTGTGAAGAATGTCGTTGGGATTCTGATGGGGATTGCATTGAATCTGTAGATTGCGTTAGGTAAGATGAACATTTCAAATATATTTATTCTTTCAATCCATGAGCATGGAATATCTTTCCATTTCTTTGTATCCTCTTTGATTTCTTTCAGTAATATCTTATAGTTTTCAGTGTGTAGGTCTTTCACCTCTTTGGTTAAATTTGTTTCTAGATATTTCATTCTTTTTGTTGCAGTTGTAAATGGGATTGTATTCTTGACTTCTCTCTCTGCTGGTTCATTGTTAGTGTATAGAAATGCAATAGATTTTTTTTTGAAGAAGATTAGCCCTGAGCTAACTGCTGCCAATCCTCCTCTTTTCGCTGAGGAAGACTGGCCCTGAGCTAACATTCGTGCCCATCTTCCTCTACTTTATATTTGGGATGCCTACTGCAGCATGCCTTGCCAAGCAGTGCCATGTCCTCACCCGGGATCCAAACTGGCAAACCCCAGGTCGCTAAAGCAGAACTGCGCACTTAACTGCTGCATCAGCAGGCCAGCCCCTGCAACAGATTTTTGTAAGTTGGTTTTGTACACTGCAACTTTGCTGTAATTGATGATTATATCTAATAGTTTTATGGAGTATTCTTCAGGGTTTTCTGTATATAGAATCATGTCATCTGCAAACAGTGGGATTTTAATTGTTCCTTTCCAATTTGGATTCCTTTTATTTCTTTTTCTTGCCTAATCACTCTGGCCAAAACCTACAGTACTATGTTGAATAGGAGTGGTGAGAATGGGCATGTTTGTCTCATGCCTCTTCTCAGAGGGATGACTTTTAGCTTTTCACCACTAAGTATGATGTTGGCTGTGGGTTTGTCATATATGGCCTTTGTTATGTTGAGATATTTTCCTTCTATACCCATTTAATTGAGAGTTTTTTTTTATCGTAAATGGATGTCTGATCTTGTCAATGCTTTCTCTGCTTCTATTGAGATGATCAAGTGATTTTTATGCCTCATTTTGTTAATGGGATGTATCACGTAGATTGATTTGTGGATGTCGAACCATCCCTGCATCCCTGGTATATATCCCACTTGATCATGATATATGATCCTTTTAATGTATTGTATTCGATTTGCCAATATTTTGTTGAAGATTTTTGCACCTATGTTCATCAGGGATATTTGCCTATAATTTTCCTTCTTTGTTCTGTCCTTGCCTGGTTTTAGTATCAGGGTAATGTTGGCCTCATACAATGAGTTAGGAAGCGTTCTGTCTTCTTCAATTTTTTTGAATAGTTTGAGGAGGAGAGGTGTTAAATTGTCTTTGAATGTTTGGTAGAATTCTCCAGAGAAGCCCTCTGGTCCTAGACTTTTGTTTTCTGGGAGGTTTTTTGTTTTTTGTTTTTAATTTTAAGGGACTATATGTGAGTTTTTAAAAATTTTATTGAGGTCATAATAGTTTATAACATTGGGAAATATCAGTTGTGCATTATTGTTTGTCCTTCACCATATATGGTGCCCCTTTACCCCCTATGCCCACTCCCCAACCTCCTTCCCCTCAGGTAATCACTAATCTGTTCTCTTTATCCATGTGTTGGTTTATCTTCCACACATGAGTGGAATCATAAGTGTTTGTCTTTCTCTGTCTGGTTTATTTCGCTTAACTTGATGCCCTCCAGGTCCATCCATGTTGTTGCAAATGGGACGATTTCGTATTTTTTACAGCTGTAATCTATTGTGTATATGTACCACATCTTCTTTATCTGTTCATCAGTCAGTGGGCACTTGCGTTGCTTCCATGTCTTGGCTATTGTGAATAGTGCTGCAATAAGCATAGGGGTGCATGTCTTTTTGAATTGTTGATTTCAAGTTCTTTGGATAAATACCCAGTAGTGAGATAGCTGGGTTGTATGGTATTTCTATTTTTAATTTTTTGAGAAATCTCTATACTGTTTTCCATAGTGGCGGCACCAATTTTCATTCCCACCAGCAGTGTATAAGGGTTCTGCTTTTTGATTACTGTTTCAACCTCGTTACTTGTGATTGGTCTGTTCAGATTCTCTATTTCTTCTTGATTCCTTTTGGGAGATTGTATGAGTCTAAGAATTCATCCATTTCTTCTAGGTTATCCAATGTGTGGGCATATAGTTTTTCATAGTATTCTTTTATAATGCTCTGTATTTCTGTAGTATCCATTGTAATTTTTCCTCTTTCATTTCTAATTTTATTTATTTGAGCCTTTTCTCTTTTTTTCTTGGTAAGTCTGCCTAAGGGCTTGTCAATTTTGTTTATCTTCTCAAAGAAGCAGCTCTTAGTTTTGTTGATCCTTTCTACTGTTTATTTTAGTTTCTATTTCATTTATTTATGCTCTAATGTTTACTATTTCCCTCCTTCTGCTTACTTTGGGCTTTGTTTGTTCTCCTTTTTTTTAGGTCTGTTAGTGTAGCTTAAGATTATTTATTTGATATTTTTCTTGTTTGTTGAGGTGGGCCTGTATTGCTATGAATTTCCCTCTTAGAACCATGTTTGCTGGATCCCACAGGAGTTGGTATGTTGAATTTTCATTTTCATTTGTCTCCAGGTATTTTTTAATTTCTCCTTTGATTTCTTCATTGATCCAGTGGTTGTTCAGTAGCATGTTGTTTAGTCTCCACATGTTTGTCACTTTCACAGGTTTTTTCTTGTAGTTGATTTCTAGTTTCATTGAGGTTGGAAGAGATGCTTGATATAGTTTCAATCTTCTTAAATTTATTGAAGCTTGCCTTATTTCCCAACATATGCTCTATCTTTGAGAATGTTCCATGTATACTTGAGAAGAATGTGTATTCTGCTGTTCTTGGATGGAATGCTCTCTATGTATCTATTAAGTCCATCTGATCAAGTGTTTCATTTAAGTCCACTATTTCCTTGCTGACTTTCTGTCTGGATCATCTATCCATTGATGTAAGTGGGGTGTTGAGGTCCCCTACTATTATTGGGTTACTGTTAATTTCTCCCTTTGGGTCTGTTAATAATTGCTTTATGTACTTTTGTGCTCCTGTCATATATGTTTACGAGTGTTACAACTTCTTGGCGGAGTGTCCCTGTTATTGTTATACACTGCCACTCTTTGTCTCTCATTGTCTTTTTTATTTTGAAGTCTACTTTGTCTGATATAAATAGGGCAACACCTGCTTTCTTTTCTTTGTCATTTGCTTGGAGTATCATCTGCCATCCCTTCACTCTGAGCCTGTGTTTGTCTTTAGAGCTGAGATATGTTTCCTTGTTTTCTAACCCATACAGCCACTCTGTGTCTTTTGAGTGGAGAATTCAATTCATTTACATTTATAGTGATTATTGATATATGAGGGCTTAATCCTGCCATTTTATTTCTTAATTTCTGGTTGTTCTATATTTCCATTGTTTCTCTTCTTTTGTATATCTGGCTGCCATTTCATTTTGGTGGTTTTCTGTGGTGACTTTTTCAGTTTGCTCTTTTTAAAAATGAATTGTGGCTCTTTTCTGGCGTTTTGTTTAGTGGTTACTATGAGGTTTGTATAAAAGAACTCCTAGAAGGCCAGCCCCGTGGCAGAGTGGCTAAGTTCATGTACTCTGCTTCAGGGCCCCATGGTTTCGCTGGTCGGGATCCTGGGTGCAGATATGTCACCGCTCATCAGGCCATGCTGATGCGGCATCCCACATAGCACAACCAGAGGCTCTCACAACTAGAATATACAACTATGCAGTGCAGGGCTTTGGGGAAGAGAAGAAGGAAAAAGAAAAAAGAAGATTGGCAACAGATGTTAGCTCAGGTGCCAATCTTTAAAAAGAGATAGTCTATTTTCTGATAGCCTCTTATCTCCATTAGCCTCAGCAGGTTCCATCCCTTTCCTCTATCCCTTATGACTTATTGTTGTCACAAATTATTCTGTTTTGTGTTGTGATTTTGTGACTAAGTTGAAGTGTTTATAGTTACTTTTTGATGCTTTCATTTCCTTTATCTTTTTTATTCTGGATTTTTTTAGTTGAGTTCATAATAGTTTACATCAATGTGAGATTTCAGTTGTACATTATTTCTTGACTGTCACCACATAAATGTTCCCCTTCAACCCCTGTGCCCACTGCCCACTCTCCTTCCCCTGGTAACCACTGAACTGTTTTCTTCGTCCATATGTTTGTTTATATTCCACATATGAGTGAAATTATGTTTTTTTTTCTCAGTCTGACTTATTTTGCTTAGCATAATTCCCTATAGGTCCTTCCATGTTGTTACAAATGGGATGATTTTGTCTTTTTTGATGGCTGAGTAGTATTCCATTGTATATATATACCACATCTTCTTTATCCAATCATCAGTCAATGGGCACTTGGATTGTTTCCATGTCTGGGCTATTGTGAATAGTGCTGCAATCAACATAGGGGTGCATGTGGTACTTTGGATTGTTGATTTCAAGTTGTTTGGGTAGATACCCAGTAGTGGGATAGCTGGATCATATGGTAGTTCTATTTTTAGTTTATTGAGGAATCTCAATACTGTTTTCCATAGTGGCTGCACCAGTTTGCATTCCCACCAGCAGGGTATGAGGGTTCCATTCTCTCCACACCCTCTCCAACATTTGTTATTTTTAGTTGTAGTGATTATAGCCACTAAGATACTAAGATCTATAGATAGCCACTATCGATACTAGGGTGGTATCTTAGTGTTATTTTGATTTGCATTGTCCTGATGATTAGTGATGTTGAACATCTTTTTATGTGTTTATTGGCCATCTGTATATCTTCTTTGGAAAAATATCTGTTCATGTCCTCTGCCTATTTTTTGATCAGGCTGTTTGTTTTTTTATTGTTCAGTTGTGTGAGTTCCTTATAAATTATGGAGATTAACCCCTTGTCAGATATAAGATTTGCAAATATTTTCTCCCAATTGGTGAGTTGTCTCTTTGTTTCGATCCTAGTTTCTTTTGCCTTTCAGAAGCTCTTCAGTCTGATGAAGTCCCACTTGTTTAGTTTTTCTTTCATTTTCCTTGTCTGAGAAGACATGGTATTCAAAAAGATCCTTTTAGGTTCAATGTCAAAGAGTGCAGTACCTATATTATCTTCCAGGAGTTTTATGGTTTCAGGACTTATCTTCAAGTCTTTGATCCATTTTGAGTTTATTTTTGTGTACGGCATGAGATAGTGGTTTACCTTCATTCTTTTCCATGTGGCTGTCCAGTTTTCCCAATACCATTTATTGAAGAAACTATCTTTTCTCCAGTGTATGCACCTTTGTTGAAGATTAGATGTGCAGTTTTATTTCTGGGCTTTCAGTTCTGTCCCATTGATCTGTGTGCCTGTTTTTGTACCTGTACCATGCTGTTTCAATCACTATGGCTTTGTAGTATATTTTGAAGTCTGGGATTCTGATGCCTCCATCTTTGTTCTTTTTTCTCAGGATTGCTTTAGCAATTTGGGGTCTTTGGTTTCCCCGTATGAACTTTAGGATTCTTTGTTCCATTGTCATGAAGAACGTCATTGGGATTCTGATTCTGTAGATTGCTTTGGGTAGTATGGACATTTCAACTATGTTTATTCTTCCAATCCATGTGCATGGAATCTCTTTTCATCTTTTTATGTCATTATCAATTTCCTTCAGTAAGTATAAGTAAACTTATAGTTTTCATTGTATAAGTCCTTCACCTCCTTGGTTAAATTTATTCATAGGTACTTTATTCTTTTAGTTGCTATTGTAAATGGAATTGTATTCTTGAGTTCTCTTTCTGTAAGTTCATTATTAGAGTATAGAAAAGCAACTGATTGATGTAAGTTGATTTTGTACCCTGCAACTTTACTGTAGTTTTTGATTATTTCTAATAGTTTTCCGATGGATTCTTTAGGGTTTCTCTATATAAGATCATGTCATCATCAAACAGCGAGAGTTTCACTTCTTCATTCCCTATTTGGATCCCTTTTATTCTTTTCTCTTGCCTAATTGCTCTGGCCCAAACCTCCAGTACTATGTTGAATAAGAGTGGTGAAAGTGGGCACCCCTGTCTTGTTCCTGTTCTCAGAGGGATGGCATTCAGTTTTTGCCCATTGAGTATGATGTTGGCTGTGGGTTTGCCATATATGCCTTTATTATGTTGAAGTAATTTCCTTCTATACCCATTTTCTTAAGAGCTTTTCTCATAAATGGCTTTTGGATCTTGTCAAATGCTTTCTCTGCATCTATTGAGATGATTATGTGTTTTTTATTCCTCAATTTGTTAACGTGGTGAATCACATTGATTGATTTGCAGATGTTGAACCATCCCTGTGTCCCTGGTATAAATCCCACTTGATCATGATGTATGATCTTTTTGATGTATTGCTGAATTTGAGTCACTAGCATTTTGTTGAGTATTTTTGCATCTATGTTCATCAGTGTTTTGGCCTGTAGTTTCCCTTTTTTGTGTTGTCGTTGTCAGGCTTTGGCATCAGAGTGATGTTGGCCTTGTAGGATGTGTTAGGAAGCATTCCATCTTCCCTAATTTTTTAGAATAGCTTGAAAAGGATAGATATTAAATCCTCTATGAAAATTTGGTAGAATTCCCCAGGGAAGCCGTCTGGTTCTGGGCTTTTATTCTTTGGGGTGCTTTTGATTACTGTCTCAATCTCTTTACTTGTGATTGGTCTATTCATATTATCTCTTTCTTCTTGATTCAGCTTTGGGAGGACATAAGAGTCTTAGAATTTATCCATTTCCCCTAGATTATCCATTTTGTTGGCATATGGTTTTTTGTAGTATTCTCTTATAATTTGTCTAATTTCTGTGGTGTCTGTTGTTATTTCTCCTCTTTCATTTCTAATTTTGTTTATCTGAACTTTCTCTCTTTTCCTTTGTAAGTCTGGCTAGGGATTTGTCAATTTTATTTATCTTCTCAAAGAACCAGCTCTTCGTTTCATTGATCCTTTCTACTGCCTTTTTTGTTTCAATAGCATTTATTTCTGTTCTGATTTTTAGTATTTCTCTCCTTCTGCTGACTTTGGGATTTGTTTGTTCTTCTTTTTCTAATTCATTTAGGTGCAATTTGAGATTGCTTGTTTGGGATTTTTCTTGTTTCTTAACATGTACCTGTATTGTGATGAATTTCCCTCTTTATATGGCTTTTGCTGCATCCCATATGAGTTGGTATTCCATGTTATCATTTTCATTTGTCTTCATATATTTTTTGATTTCTCCTTTAATTTCTTCAATGATCCATTGCTTGTCCAATAGCACGTTGTTTAGTCTCCACATCTTCGTACCTTTGTCAGCTCTTTTCTTGTAATTAATTTCTAGCTTTATAGCATTGTGATCAGAAAAAATGCTTGTTATTGTTTCAAATTCCTTAAATTCATTGAGACTTCCCTTGTTTCCCAACATATGGTCTATCTTTGAGAATCTTCTGTGCACACTTGAGAAGAAGATATATTCTGCTTTTTTTGGATGGAGTGTTCTATATATGTCTATTAAGTCCTACTGGTTTATCCTTTCATTTAATTTTGCTGTTTCCTTGTTGATTTTCTATCTGGATGATCTATCCATTGATGTGAGTGGAATGTTGAGGTCCCCTACTATTATTGTGTTATTATTAATGTCTTCTTTTAGGTTTGTTAATAGTTGCTTTATGCACTTTGGTGCTCCTGTGTTGGGTGCATAGAAATTTATGTGTTATGTCTTCTTGGTGGAGTGTCCCTTTCCTCATTATATACTGCCCTTCTTTGTCTTTCTTTGCCTGTCTTATTTTGAAGTCTGCTTTGTCTGATATAAGTATTGTAATACCTGCTTTCTTTTATTTGCCATTAGCTTGGAGTATCATTTTCCATCCCTTCACTCTGAGCCTGTGCTAGTTGTTGGAGCTGAGATGTGTTTCCTGGAGGTCTTGTTGTTTAATCCTTCTCGCCACTCTGTGTCTTTTTATTGGAGAATTCGATCCATTTACATTTAGGGTGATTATTGATATATGTGGGCTTAATGCTGTCACTTTTTTCACTCATTTCCTGATTCTCCTGCATTTCTTTTGTTTCTCGTCCTGTTTGTTTTGGTCTACCCATTGAATTATGTAGTTTTTTATGATGTGTTTCTTTGTTTCCTCCTTATTTATTATTTGAGTCTCTGTTCTGCTTTTTTGTTTAGTGGTTACCATGAGGTTTGTATTCAGAATCTTGTGTATAAGATAGCCCGTTTTCTGATGGCCTCTTATTTCCTTAGTCTAAACTCATTCAGTCCCTTTCCTCCTCCCCTCCTAAGTTGTTTTTCTCACATCTTATTCCATCTTGTGTTGTGAGTTTTTGGTTAAAATGACAAGATTGTCTTTGTTTTTGGTGTTTTCTTTCCCGTTATCTTTAATGCCATACTTGAATATTTGCTATCCTATTCTGATTCTGTCTACATGTTTATCTCCTTATGCTGTGCTTTGAAACCCGTTTCTCCCTTTTCTTTTCAGGTCTGAGAGCCTTCTTGAGGATTTCTTGTAGGCGGGGTCTCGTGGCTATGAACTCCCTTAGCTTACGTTTTCCTGGAAAAGTTTTTATTTTTATTTTTCCATCATATCTGAAAGATATTTTCTCTGGATAGAGTATTCCTGGCTAAAAATTTTTGTCCTTCAAAGATTTGAATATGTCATTCCATTCTCTCCTAGCTTGTAAGGTTTCTGCAGAGAAATCCACTGAAAGCCTGATGGGTGTTCCTTTGTAGGTTATTTTCTTCTGCCTTGCTGCCCTTAGTGTTCTTTTTTGTCATTCATTTTTACCAGTTTTACTACTATATTCCTTGTAGTAGGTCTTTTTACACTGACATATCTAGGAGATCTGGAAGCTTCTTCCACAAGAATTTCCATCTCTTTCCCTAGGTTTGGGAAGTTCTCTGTTATTATTTCTTTGAATGTGCTTTCTGTTCCATTCTCCTTGTTTTCTCCTTCTTGAATACCTATAGTTCTTATGTTGCATTTCCTAATTCAGTTGGATATTTCTCGGAGACTTTCTTCATTTCTTTTTAGTCTTAGTTCTCTCTCCTCTTCTGTCTGGAGCATTTCAACATGTATATCTTTGATTATGCTGATATGCTCCTCTATGATGTCCATTCAAGCATTCAGGGAATCTGTATTTTGTTTTGTTTCTTCCATCTGTAATATTTCTGATTGTTTCTTCTTTACAGGTTCAATCTCTTTTGTGAAGTAGCTCCTGAACTTGTTGAATTGTTTCTCTACATTTTCTTTTGCCTTGCTGAGTTTTTTGATGATAGCTATTTTGAATTCATTGCCATTTTGATGACATATTTCTGTGTCCTCCGTACTGAATTCTGGGTACTTGTCGTTTTCTCTCTGGTCTGGAGTTTTGATATAATGTTTGATATTGCTATAGGGGCTGGCTCTGGTCTTACATATCCTGATATTATTTGGTTGCAGTTCCTGCCTATCAACACTGGGTAGGGGTGAGGAACTGCGTATTCTGAGCCCTCTGCCTTCAGCTGAAATCCCAGGCACTGGAGCGGGTGCAGGGCTGGTGTGGAGAGGGGCGCTTTCTCCTGTGTGCTCTCTGGGCTTTCTTGCTCTGCTCTTGCTATCTGCTCTCCTTGGGTGTTGGCTTAATGAGGTCATCCCTCAAGGAAGCTCTTGCCCTGGTAGAGGTCTTCCCTCTAGGCTGCTTGGGACCTCAGGCGTCCTTGATGTTTCCATGATTGAATGTCCCTTCCCCTGTTCCTTCCTTCTCGGAGGTCTCCTGTGGTCCTGGATTGCAGTCTATTAGGGGAGGGAGTGAAGTTTTCTCTTACCCTGTTCCAGCTCTTCTGAAGGGTGCTCTACCCTCTCTGCCGTCCAGCGTATGGCTGCGTGTGTCTCTCTGACGTTTTTGTGTTGTGTTAGGATGTCCTCTGTTGGAGTATGGATGTCCCTTTTCATTGTATTTTGGAGGGGAGAGAATCCCAGACAAGTTCACTCTGCGATGATGGTGACATCATCATCTCCTTTATCTTTTAAGTTATAATTAAGTATTTGCTACCGTGTTCTGAAAGAGAGCTGCAATTTTCTGATTTTTGTCTATTTATCTCCTTGCTCAAGGCTTCGTACACCTTTGCGTTTTTGTTCCAGGTGTGAGAGCATCCTTAGTCATTTCTTGTAAGGAATGTCTAGTGGTGATGAACTCCCTCAGCTTTTGTTTATCTGGGAAAACTCTTATTTCTCCATTGTATGTGAAAGATGGTTTCACTGGATAGAGTATTCTTGGCTGAAAGTCTTTGTCTTTCAGAATTTTGAATATATCATTCCATTCTCTCCTAGTTTATGAGATTTCTGCTGAGACATCCTCTGAAAGTCTGAAAGGGGTTCCTTTGTAGGTTATTTTCTTCTGTCTTGCTGCCTTTAATATTTTTTCTTTGTTGTTGACTTTTGCCAGTTTTACTGTTATACGCCTTGGAGAAGGTCTTTTAGCATTGATGTAATTAGGAATTCCATTGGTTTCATGTATTTGTAGGTCTGGTTCTTTCTCCAGGTTTTGGAAGTTCTCAGCTATTATTTCTTTGAACAAGCTCTCTTCTCCTTTCTCCATCTCTTCTCCCTCTGGAATACCTATAATCTTTATGCTGCTTTTCCTAATTGAGTAGGATATTTTTTGAAGAATTCTTTCATTTTTCAAAAATCTCAGTTTTCTCTCCTCTGCCACTGGAAGCATTTCTGTATTTCTATCCTCTAAATCACTAATTCTTTCCTCCACCATGTCAGCTCTATTTTCTAAGGATTCTGAAGTATTTTTTATCTCATTAATTGTGTTCTTCATATCCAGAATTTCTGCTTGGCTTTTTAAAAATATAGCTTCAATCTCTTTGGTGAAGTATTACTTTTTCTCATTCATTTTATTCCTGAGCTCATTGAACTGTCTTTCCAAGTTTTTTTGTAACTTGTTGAGCTTCCTTATGACAGCTATTTTGAACTGTCTGTCATTTAGATTGTAAATTTCTGCAACTCCAGTGTTGGTTTCTGGGGACTTGTCATTTTCCTTCTGCTCTGAATTGTTGCTATAGCTTCTCATGTTATTTGGTGAAATAATCATTTGCTGGGGCATTTGTGGTAGTATCCGGTCACAGATTTCACCTGCTACCACTGGGTGGAAGCAAGAGCTGTGTTTCTGCTCCCACCCTATCTGCTGGAAGTTGTGGGGCTGTAGCAGTACTATGGGCACTGGTGCCAGCTGGGGAAGCATTTGTGTGTGCATGAATATCTGCTGCAGCCTCTTCTTACTGTCATGCTGGCTGCTGTGCTTGGTGGGCAGGGCTTCCTCATGGGGTCAGATCCTGGACCACTTGTTGAGACTGCAGTGGCAGGGTGGGCTCTCCCACTGGCTGGGGAAGTGTTCGCATGCAGGTCCAGGCCTGCTGCCACCCCTTCCCACAGTTATGTTAAGGTACATTCCCACTTTTGGGACTGCAGCAGTCCTATGGGCACTTGCACCAGCTGGGAAAGCATTCAGTCCGGTGCACAGTCCTGTTGGGAAAGGATAGGGGAGTGCTCACCTATCTCCACCAGTTCCTGGGTAATCAGTCCATCCACCTTCAGATGTATAGCTGCATGGGTCTCTTAGGTGTCCTCTTGTGCTGTGTAGGTATCCTCTGTTGGTCAAAGGAGGAGAGATGAAGGGAACATCTCACTCCTCCATGGCGCTTCCATCACTTCTACCTTGTGTTTTATTTCATATTTGGTTGCAGATTTTGGAAGGGAAGAAAAGAGCTGTTATTTATTTAGTCCCTAAACTCCAAAACTATACAGCATCATACAATTGTAAGATGGAGTTTTGATGAGACCTTAAGAGGTCATCTGGAACCATATCTAAGTTGAAGACTTCTACAGAATAATCATCCTTAACATTTTCCTCAGGACTGACTATGTCAAAGGTGCTGGACCAGAAGCCTTCTGCATGAATGATCTCATTTAATTTTTACAGCAGTCTTATGAGACAGGAACTATTGACATAACTATTTTACTAAGTAGAAACTTAAAGCTTGGAGAGGTTACATAGTATGCTCCAAGTTACAGAATGATCCAGCAGAAGGGCCCCGTGGTGGGTAAACAAGATAGATGCCATCCAGCCGTGTATGGAGAAGATAGACATTGAACAAATTAACCAAGTGAATAATTGATGGCAGCTATGATGAGTGACCTGCCAGATGCTAAGAACACACAACCTCTAGTCTGAAGGGTTAAGGAAAACACTCTTCCCTGACAAAGTGACATTCAATCATGAACCCCAACTGTGCGTGGGAGTGAGCAAGGCAAAGGGGGCGGGGGTGAATGGGTGGGATGGGAATCAGGATGAGGAGTGGGTAGTATTCCAGGAAGAGGGTACCACAGCTTAGAGGTCTGAAGTGAGAAGGGCATGAGTCCATGGAGCTGAAAGAAGGCTGCTGCAAAGGAGGTGAGGGAAGAGGGAGCACCAGATGAGGCTGGAAGGCCAGGTTGAGATCATGGTAGAGGCTGTGCAGGACATGCTTTGGATTTTGGATCTTATCTCAGGAGCAATGTGATGCCACTGAAAGATATAAATAAAGGGAGCGACAATTGTGCCCATTTCTTTCTGTAGTGTCCCCTGTTTCTAAGCTTTCAACTCTGACTATGTCAGAGAGAAAATTCCTATTAGGTGCTAATCTCTCTCGAATGCCTTGAGGATTTGATGAACTGCTCATCTCTCTTCTAAGGTGCAGCATGTGTGAAATCTGTTCAATAGTTCTTAGTGCCTTAGGATCACCTGGAAAACTTTTAAACATTCTGATGCAAGGACACACTCAAGAACAATTAAATCGGAATCTCTAGACATGGGAGCAAAGCATCCGTGTTTCTTAGACATGGAAGCCTGTGCAATTCAATTTAACAAACATTTATTGAACCCCTACTGACCCTAAATCCAGGCATTGTGTTAGCTGCCCTGCATACAAAGAATAAGTATGAACAGCTGTTAGCAGCTGTGAACTATTCAGAAGCTGTAGCTTCTGCAGCTGCTACAAAAGGCAAGCAAGGCTGAGGGAGCCCCAGGAGGCAACTAAAAGAATCCTTGAAGTCAAAGTCAGTGGAAAATAATAAACCATGTGGTTGAACATCCCTGGAAAATCACCTAATCTTTCCACTGCATCACTGCTTGGAAGGAAGCCCCAGAAATATGGAACCCCAAACTATAACACATGAATGCTCATTCTCTTGGTACCGGTACCTGGTACCCATGTGAGGATTCAGAGCCCTTGAGAACCCCAGTGCTTGGCTTGCTCTCCCTACCCTTGGTTTGGAGAGCTGGCCAGAGGAAGGAGGCAACACATCTGTCTATTCATTCATTCACACCTCTATTGAGCACATCCTTTGTGCCAGGCACCGTGCGCTGGGCATCAGGATCATCTACCTTTTCTGAACTCAAGTTGCTCACAGAAGACAGGAGATCCAATCTGTTTTCATTTATTGAATCAGAATGAAAATGCCTTCTGAGTGTATTTCGAAAGGCTGATCTGTGGTTAAGAATAGATAATGAATATTCAAGTACTTTGGTAAATAAAGAATTCATGATGGGTCATGAGAAAATTCTGTACCTTGAATTATGAAACCATAAACCTTCAAGGTTTGCTATTTATGCTACTGATTTTGTAATATGTTTTCAGAGAGCAGCAATGATTTCTTTCTCACTTGTTTCGTGAATCTTCTGGTATCATATCAGGCACAAAAAGGCTTTTAACAAATGTTATTTTGATTATGATTAAATGACTCTACCCAAGCCATAAAGGATACATTTTGTTTTCTGAACAAAGTTAAAAAAAAAAAAAGAACATACATTCCAGTATAAAAACAGGCCAAGAGTCGAGTCCAGTAGAGTTGTGAAAATTTTGAGAGTATAGAATCATGTCTCATTTTTGAAGTTCTAGGGGTCATGGCCTCTGAGAGCTTGAAATTCTAAGATTTTAACCCGAGTAAGATAAGAAGTCATATTTGCTTAATAAATATCCAAGTTTCCATCAAAGTGCTTTAAGTGCTTCTCCTACTTGGCTTCACTTTGAGATAAAATGAGAGAAAATAAAGATATATTTCATAGTCTCAGACAATCTCAGAGATGGGAGGGAGCAGAGCATCCAGAATGACCCAGACAGCTTCTTTAGAAACATACCTGTCGGCCCGGCTGGGTGGTCTGGTGTGGGGGACTGGGCACAAACGCTGTTGGGAAGCTCTCCAAACGATTCGGATGCCGGTGCTAGTTCAGAGCCACTGGTCAAGACCTATCACTCTACTTTATGGATGGAGAAACTAAGACCCAGAGATGTGAAGTGAGCTATTTATAGTTTCAAAGCTAGTGACAGAACTTACTATTGTGCTTTCTGTTATGTCACGTAGATTTCCATATTTCTGCCAACATTACTATACCCTCAATTCCACTGACACTGCCTTTGCTGTATAAATAATTAAAACACTTTTTCTTGGATATTGTGTAGGAGAAATCTTCTCTCTGTAAGGACCAGTGTGCCCAACCCCAGCAGCGTCAGGAGGTATGATCACAAGGACCTTAAATAATCATTTAACTGAAAGATGGGGCTACACTGGTGTGGTTTCCCAGGATTTGGAATCAAAAGGGAGCTGAAAATCATTCACTTGGTTTAAGAAACAGAAGTATATTTGTTTAGCAGTCTTTATTGTTCTACTCTGATCTTTCAAATGAAATATACTCAGACTAGTTAAATAAAATAAAAAACCGTAGAATAGTTTATTGAGAGCACACTTAAATTTTCCTTGTAATATAATAATTTGGTTATAGGTACCTTTTTTCCCCCAGCTGCTGCTAAAATTTTAAGAAACTTCTCCTTCCATCTCAATTTTAAGTATGATCAGAAACTTGTACCTAACCAACTAAGCACATATTGAGTGGAAAGTGTCACAGTTTGTGTTTCACACACATTCTCACTTATATCTGTTTTGAAATACTGAAGAGATTAGCAAGCTTGATGCTATTTATTCTAATGCTAAATATGAATGCAAGTCCCAGTGGAATTGTAAATGTTTGTTCTAACAACTCTAAATTATAAGGTGAACAATCTGTTTTGTGCTTGTCTTCTCTGCTCTTTCTAAAATTGCAAATTGCCCAGCAAGCTAAGCCCATGAGTAAGCCGAAAAGGGGCAGTGTGGGTGGAGAGATGTGTGTGCGTGTGCACACGTGTGTGTGTCTGTGTGTGTGTGTGTGATCGAAGAAAAAGAAGGGAGTTCCACTGAACTATGTGGGTAACTAGTTTTCTTACTATCACTTCCAAGGGCGCATTTGGTAAATCTCTCTTTACTTTCTTCTGTCCTGTGCAACTCTCTCTCTTTTTGTCTCTCAGAGAGACAATGTTATACCACTAACGTTAGATGAATCATTCATAGTACCATAAAAACCCCTAAATACCAAGCGACAAAAAGCCAAATTTCTAGAAGCTCAAAACTTTAAAAGAAAATCCATGCTCTGAAACTAACCATGATTCCTTCCTCAAGATGTGACCCCTTCTAGACCCTGATAGAATTTTGCTCTTGCCCTCCTAATGCCACGTACCATCTTCTACTTTGTGCCCTTAATTCTACAGTGCAATATAAATGCTTTACGGCCGGACATTCAGGCATCCGCATCTCCCACAGCCCCAGTCGGGTACTTTGTGCATAGCAGGTACTCATAAAGGAATATCAGGAGACTGAATCTCTAAGGCTAACCTAAGCAGAGGGGCCACTATTTGATAAAGAATGTAGCATGAAACATTAACGCGAGGCTTGAACATGCCAATTTCACTAAAGACTGTTCTCACATTATGTAGCAATCAGACAGATGCCTCAAGAGGAAGCAGGTTTCTTTCAATTAGTATGTAATGTCATGGGGCTTTGATAGAAGATATACCTAATGCTTTAGAAAGCTCTTAAGAGAAGCTCCCTACCTCTCTAGGAAAGCTAAAAACAGGCAAGGTGAAGGCCACAGTAAAAGCCTTTGTGGAGGCTCTCTTCACCTGCGAACTTGACAGCCTCTCAGAGGCAATATAACCTGGCTCCGTGTGGAGTTCTTGAGAGGTTCTGCCTCCCTGGTTCTCAAAGTGTGGTTCCAAACCAACAACTAACAGTTCATGGTGCTTTGGAGCTGACTAGAAATGTCAAACTTCTGACTGTCTCGGGACCTACTGAATCCGGAACTCTCCGGTGGAGCTCAGCAATCTGGTTTCTTAACAAGCCCAACAGGTGAAGGTGCAACAGGCTAAAGTTTCACAACGCTCCTGCACCCTGACCCTCCCCACTGCTGGGCGCCAGCGCCTCAGGCCACCTGGGGAAAGCTCCCTTGGGCCCTGGGCTCTTGAAGCCTGGAGGAAACGAAGGTTTATGGGGACGGTGGGGGAATGAGACTTACTCTCTTTTCTTGTCTTATTACAATAAAAATACCCCAAAGCTCTCTCCACTAAAATAGCACCTTAACTACCAATTCTAATCTTAATAGGGATTTGCTAATTCAGCTGAGAGCTGGAATAGTGCTTAGTTAGACACTGTAACCTGATTTGGATGCACTGGGCTGAGTTGACATTTATCTTCTGTGATGACCGCGAAGGAAAGGCTGAGTAGCATAACGAACAGCGTATGAACTGTTTTAAGAAGTATGTTTAATGTATATAACAAAAAATATCAGAGCTGCAGTAGGTCTCAGGAACGGATTATTTTTCTGATCTCCTTATTTTATAGAGGTCTCGTGGCCAGTTAGTGATAGATTCAGGACCACAAACCACGTTGTGACCATTCATGAAGGAGTGCTTGATCTGGGGATTCTATACGTGGTCTATCTGTGCCCCAGGAACACTTCATACCACTCAACACTTACATTTCAGTCTTCTCCTTACATGGAATTGACGGCAGGCCTAAACTCTGAGTAGACCAAAGACCAAGACGACCTCCTGCCCTCAACTGAAATACCCAATATTTTTCTTTTTTCAAGTTTTAAAAAATAACAGCTTTATTTAGATCTAATTGAAAAATCCACATACTATAAAGTTCACTGTTAAAGTGTACAGCTCAGTAGTTTTTCGTCCAGTGAACCGTTCATGGACATGTGCAGAGTGGGGAAAAATTAAATTGCTGGACATACACGTTTCCAGCTGAGGTTGAACTCTCTCATACCAAAGACAAGTGCTCTTTTTGTGGTCTATTTACTGCCACGTTCTTTGAGTTTTTGTGCTTTTTGTTGGTGATGTTACTGTTTAAAATGGCCCCCAAATGTCGCGCTGAAGTGCTGGTTACTGTCCTGAGCACCAGAAGACTGTGATGTGCCTTACGGAGAAAATAGACGTGTTAGATGAGCTTCGCTCAGGCCTGAGTGATAGTGCCGTTGGCTGTGGGTTCAGAGTTAATGACTTAACAACGCAGTGCATCCAGAAAAAGGGAGAGGAAATTTGCCAACCTGTCTATGAGGCTGCTCTGGAAAGTGCTAAAACAACGTCTATAGCGTGTGATGAAGAAGATGGAAAAGCATCTAAATTTGTCAATTCATGAGATGATAACCAATTTGAAAAAAGCATAAAGTATAGTGGATAGTATTGTTGTGAGACTGAAAGCCAGAGAAATTTACTGTCATATTACCCAGAGTGAAGAACATGTTAAACTCTTCTTGTCTAGTGTTTTAGTATAAAGAAATACTGCAAATAATTCATTTTAAGAAATATATTAAATAAGGTGTTTAAACACACGTAAAACAAGGTTATGTACTGAGTGGTGGATGAAAAATGTTATGACCAGAAGCTTGTGGGAACCTCAACCTGTATTTCCCTCAGAAGCAATGGCTCAGTCTTTATTAACTCAGTGTTGTGGCAACTTTATAGAGCACAATTACCAAGAAAAATGAGAACTGATTGTACATTCACAAAATTATGCCTCAGTCACTACTATCTAATTCCAGAACATTTTCATCATCCCCCAAAGAAACCCCATACCCATAAGCAGTCATTCTTCATTTCTCCTCTACTCCCAGCTACTTATAACCAGTAATCTGTTTTCTGTCTCTATGGATTTGCCTATTCTGGACATTTCATGGAAATAGAATCATACAATATGTGGTCTTTATGTCTCAGTTCTTTCCTTTGGCGTAATGTTTCCAAGGTTCATCCATGTTTTCCAAAGTGGCTGCACTGTTTTTCAATCCTACCAGCAATATATAAGGGTTCCAATTTCTCCACGTCTTTGCCAACACTTGCTGTCTTTTTGATTATAGTCACCCTAGTAGTATGAAATGGTATTTCTTTGTGGTATTGACTTGCATTTCCTTGATGATGAACAATGTTAAATATCATTTCATGTGGGTATTGGCCATTCATGTATCTTCTTTGGAGAAATATATATTCAAATCCTTTTCCCATTTTAAAAATTGGAATATTTGTTGAGTGTAAGAATTCTTTATATATTTTAAAGACAAGTCTCTCATCAGATATATAATTTGCAAATATTTTCTCCCAACACTGGTAATTGCTCCCTGTGTAGCCATGTGAAATGAGGGAAAGGGCACTTCCCAGGAAGGGGGCTGGGCAGGGCAGACAGTCAAACAGGGATTCACGACAATTACACAGTTATGACATCATTTCCTTTCATTATAAGGAGGGATGCACAACTACTCTAGAGATTACAGGTCACTAACGCTTCAAGGGCCAAACATACGTGACTCACTAATAATGACTTTTTAAGACAACACACTTCTTGGATCAAAAAATGCCTGATTTCCTATGAAAGCGTATAAACTCAGGAAAGCTATCGATATTTAAAAATCATCCATTTCCTTTATTTTTAATAGAGAAAAAAATGGGTGGCATTTACAAAAAGCATTCTTTTCCTCAAATAACAGTCCTTTCTTCAAAGTTTCAGAAACTGTTCAAGTAATGCTCCTAAAAAGTACCATTGTCTAGGTAGAATGCGCAATTATAGGCAAAAAATATTAAAAGAATTCAAATTTGTTCTAAGTATGTACTTTAAAGTCAACCACTTTGAACAAATTTCAAAAAAGACCTGTGTTGTACCCTATATTCCTTGTGCTATTAGGTGTAGCTAAAGAAAGATCTAGCTTAATTTTATCCCTTGTCAATACAAATATCTTTCTATTTTAATTTTATTAATGTTACAGCCTGACTTGTGCACTCCTGGAATTCATATGTTGAGATCTGAACACTCGGTACCACAGAATGTGACTCAGAGATAGTGTCTTTAAAGAGGTGGTTAAGTTAAAATTAGGTCATTAGGGTGGGCCCTAATCCAGTTTCACTAGTATCCTTGTAAGAAGAGGAAATTTGGACAAAGATGTGTACAGAGGAAAGACCATGTGAGGACACAGGGAGAAGGCAGCCGTCCACAAGCCAAGGAGAGAGGCCTCAGAAGAGCCAACCCCGCCGACACCGTGATCGCAGACGTCCAGCCTCCAGAACCAGGAGAGAGTAAGTGTCTGTTGTTGAGGCTGCCCAGTCTGTGGTGCTTTGTTGTGGCAGCACTGGCAGACGAACACAATTAGTGTTGCTATAGAGAGAATGTTTTTAGGTACCAACTTCCTCTTGTATCTGAAAAGGGATGTTATTAAGAGCTTTGACTCTTCTTGTTTATATGTCAAAATCTACTAATTAAAATATGTCATTAAGGTAGACCCAGAGGAACTGCTGCCTGGACATTCTGTTAAAAGAATTGCTATTCATGATTATAAGTGACAAAACTGTTCTAAATTATCATGCAAATGTAACTTTATCAATTGCCTTTCTCTAAATTAAAGTGAGTTAAGGAAGGTTTAAGTTTGCTAATTTAACAACTCCGGGAATTTTATTGTTATGTTCAAAAATTCTTTCTCATTCCTTTTGCTTTAGATATTCCTCCTTGAGAATAAACACTTATATAGCACTGACTATGGGCCATGCTATAGTCTGAATGTTTGTGTCTCTCCAAAATTCGTATGTTGAAATCCTAACCCCCAAGCTGGTGGGGTCTTTGGGAGATGATTAGGTCATGAGGGCAAAACCCTCATCAATGAGATTAGTATCCTTATGAAAAACACCTGAGAGAGCTCCCTTGTCCCTTCTGCCATGTGAGGGTGCAATGAGAAGCCTGATACCCTAAGATTACCCCCCTAAGAGGGTCCTCACCTGACCATGCTGGCACCCTGCTCTTGGGCTTCCAGCTTCCAGAACTGTGAGAGAGAAATTTCTGTTGCGTGCAACCTGTTCAGTCTGTGGTATTTTGTTGTAGCAGTCTGAATGGACTAAGACAGGCCAGGTAATTTTTAAATTGCTTTATTTGTTCAACAGATTTTTGGGGGGAGAGGAGGGGGTAAGGAAGATTGGCCCTGAGCCAACATCTGTTGCCAATTTCCTCCCTCTGCCCAAGGAAGACCACCCCTGAGCCAACATCTGTGCCAATCCTCCCGTACTCTGTATGTGGGACGCCACCACAGCACAGCCCGATAAGTGGCATATAGGTCTGCACCCAGGATCTGAACCCACAAACCCCAGGCCACCAAAGTGGAGTGAGTGAACCCAACCACTATGCCACCAGCAGCCCTTCAACAGATGTTTTTAAAGCACCTGTGATGTGCCAGGTCCTCTTCTAGGTGTTTCAGGCATATCAGTGAAAAAAATAGAAAAGTTTCCTTCTCTTGGGGAGTGAGCAGGTTGACAATGAGCAATCATCCGATACAGAAGTGGATGGCATGGTGGAAAGGTGGAAAGTGCTGTGGAGCAGCTACACCAGGCTGACGGGTAGCAGGAGCTCAGGGAATGGGAGACTGGTTTTAACTAGGGTGAGCGAGCAGTGAAGGCCTCATTGAGCAAAGACTGAGGGAGGTCAGTGAGTTGGTCTTGCGTACATATCTGGGGAAAGAGCAGAGAGAACAGCCTGGGCAAAGCTTGGGGCAGGAGTGGGCCTGGCGTGTTCAAGAAACAGCCCAGACTTTTGCTTTTACTCTCTTGTCCCTGCTTCCACTGATGGTTAAAACCTAACTGTGTTGTATAAATTTATTCAGTCATTTCTGGTTTAAAACTTGGTCTCAGGACCCAGGCATGGTCAGGTCTCCCTCACTCTCCCTTCTTCCTGTCTCTTCAGGGGTTATTTTAAGCTCCAGGTACTTATCCTTTTAAGCTCCAGGCTGGTATGTCTGTGTGCGTGTGCGTGCCTGTGTGCGTGTGCGTGTGCGTGTGCGTGTGTCTGGTTTGTGGCTGCTCCTTTTGCTGACATCCACTGCTGAGGTACTGGTCTGTGTCTTCAGCCTTGACAATGCGTGAAGACTGTTTCAGGGAAGCCTGGCAGCCTTCCTCTGCTGACACTGCAGTCCTTGACCTGTTCCTACGCAGGCCTGGTCCTGGGTTTTGGCTATTCTCTCGCAGCCTTGGCTATAGGGCCCCCTCATCATGCATCACATGGCCTATGGCAGGCCTACCAGCTCTCACTTTTAGCTCCTTTCTGTTCTCTACATGAAAGTAATAACCTTTAGGATTTTTTTCAAACCCCTCATGGGAGTAGGATGGGATTGTCAGGGAGTATTATCTTAGGTCCTGCTTTCTGCCTGGATCTGCTCTTCCACTATTAATTTCTACTGTGATGATTCCCTTGGTGGGGAGAGTTCTCTGAGGTGACCTTCCAACAGACTTCCAGAGGAGAAGAGGAGAACAAACATTCACTTCACGTGGGCCAGGGCCACCATGCCAACCTCATCTTTGTTGACTACTTAATCGAAGTGGCCACATTTGTTGCTTGATATCCCTATAGCTCTTGGACATCACAGCTTGATCCTATCAGAGGTCTTTTAACACAGTGCTTTCCTCAGCTCTGTCATTTAAGAGCCGGATCTCTAATTTGTAGTTGTGTTTTGGAGAGCACTATCAAGCTTTCAGGTACACATCCACACCTCGACCACCATTCCTCCCATTCCAGTCACCAGAGAAAATGGACTTAACCATGTAGTAGAGGAGTGCCTCTGTATTAGACGTTACATCTTGGCCAATTGAATCATCAAGTACTCATCTGTGATTCTCTCTTCACTTTTACCTGGAACAAATCCTTTTATTAAAACTATGGATTACATTCTTTCCTTCTAGTCTCTTCTCTCAAGTATCCGGCCACTGGCCAGTACCATGATGAGCTACATGCTTACAAGTACCTATAGGCATACTTGGGTAAGCTGTTCAGCCTTAGCATACAAACACACTCTGTAGAGAGACAGCCAGGTTGAGGGCAAGATTTCAACACATTCATTGTGCTTGGCCTTGGTACAAGCTGGAAGAAAGATTTATGGACCCATTACTAGTTGGCCAACTTCAGGGACTTGTATTTTCAGCTCCCTCCTTCCGTGTGCACATTTCTTCCTAAATACTACCTACTGTGATTTTGTCTTGAATCTGCCATAAGAAGGTCAGATTTCTTAACACATACCCTCCATATTCCTCATGCCAGTAAGGTCATCAGCACCAGCCTGTGTGGAAAGAGCATGGGCCAGAGGGTTCCACCCACCACCTGTAGCTCAGGCTCAATCCTGACCTGTCATTGATCATATCAGCTTAAGTGAGGGACAAAGTTTACACCACCTTTTCTAATTTGATGACTCTCACCATAGAGATAAGGCCTGCAAGGATGCAAGTAAATAATGAGTCAGTAATCCCTCTGGAAACTCCTCCCAATAAGCAAGGGCAGCCTCATTTTGGACGGATCTTCATAGCCATCTGAAGGCTTCATGATCTCCTGGTGATGTTTCCTCAAAAACTTGAAGGTCTCTTGTGACCACCCCTCAGGTGTAAGTCACCCTGACTTTGGGAGGGAGACAAGTTAATGCCTGGCTTCCACACAAGTATAGTCCTCGAGGCTCACATGGTGCCCCTGCAAGGAAAATGTTGTTTATGATTATTAGGTCCTTCCAAGTGAGACTTACATGAGTCTGAGGGCACAGGTTGGCAATGGCTCATGTAGAGTCCCTGTCAGCTGGCCAGCCTTAGGCTTTCCAGTTTAGTTCCAAAAACTGAGTATAATCTTTGTTTCTGGAGGAACTGTCTGAAGGTAGCCAGTCCAGCCTATCCTGTTTGTCCATGCCATCAACCAGGTGACATTTGCCTGCCCCACAAATGACAGAGAACATAAGTGGGGAAGAAGTCAGAGATGACTAGGATTTCACATGGGAGGTGCAGAATCTGAGGTTATCCTTTGCTTTTTCTGATAGACTCTGGATAAACTGAAGGGAAATGGCAATCAAATCATGGTCAGAGCCATCTGATGGGGGATGACAAAGCCAGCAGGAAGTTAAATTTAAGGTGCTTGTAATTGTTTCTAATGAGGTACTTTTTCCTGCTTATATTTAGGGCATTTTTCTTTGTGAGGAAGGCCCTAGGCTGGTCATAAAAGACAAAGATCATTAATGTCCCTCCTCCATGTCTTTGGAATCTGAGGTGGTCCCTCCTAAGGACCAAGGTGTTGCTGTCCCTTCACCACCACAAAATCAGTGTGATCCATTCCAGTGGCTATAACTTCACTCCCCACCCCCCTAATCATCCCATAATGCACCCAGACATTTTGTCTGGAAAGATTTTGTCTTGTCTGTTACAAGATGGACAAAGGATTTTTATAAAAATCACAGATACCTGTTATATCCCCTGCTTTGGCCCATGTGGGCCACTTTAGAAGAACTGGGTGAGCAGGGTATTCAACAAAGCAGTTATTATCCTTATGATATAGGAATATGTTGATCCAACAGGAAAATCCATGTGACTGAACTAGAATAAGTTTGAGTGCCCTGGGCTCTGTCTTTACTAGGCTGCCACCTGGAAGATATGCAAATCAGGCCAGCCTGGGGTTGCTGTTAGAGAAAGAAAGAAGTGTGCCCAGAGGTCAGCGTTGAATCCTAGATTTTCAGAATAGATTTGTATAGACCCACACCCCTTTCATCTTGATCATTACCCAGCAAGCAGCTGAGAGATGTTGATCCCTTTCTGGAGACAGCCAAATTCAGTGACCAGGAGGAGGTGAGGAAGCTAGTCAGAGTCTGTCTGAGCTGACTTTTATGGAAGTCATTCCAGGCTCAACAAAACCAGATTCCTGTACACAGTAGGAAGTATGGAAGGTCCATCAAACACCTTTGCTGAGTGGCTTTGGTGATAAAAGGTAGACTATGGTCCAAAAAGACGAAAACATTACACATATTAGTTCCAAGTGTCACAATGTTGAGGCCAAATCAGCTGATCTAACTGAAATAACAGCTGACCATTTCCAGACTCCCATGGGTTTGTCTCAGTCTAAACTGAGAGGGACTGCTAACTTTTTCTGCAAAAGGTCAGGTAGTAAATATTACACACTTGTGAGCCATACAGTCTCTGTTGTAAATACCCAATTCTGCCACTGTCCTGCTAAAACAGCCATACAAATACGTAAACAAGTAGACAAGGCTCTGTTCCAATAAAATTTTATTTACATAAATAGCTAGTGAGTTGGATAGGGCCCAAGGGCCATGTTTTGCCCACCCTGGTCTAAACTTAAGTAGCTTAGAGACAGATTCCTACTTCTTACATGTATTTATGCCATAACACAACCTTGTGTACTTACCTTTCTAAATGCATAATTTCACCAATGACAATTTAGAACTACAGTGGCCGCTTTGGGAACCTTTGGATATGGACACAATTGTTATTTGGGAGGTGCCTTAGAATAAAAAGAGGGCAAAATCTAAGCTGTCCAATGATCTATATTTTTTTGGTTAGTATGAAGAAGCACCAAAAGAAATTCAGATTCCAAAATTGCATCTTGAAATGATTACTTGGCCAAGGCACAAAACAAAACTGTGAAAAACATAAAGTAATGCCCCCAAATCGCAACATAACCTAATGGCCTTTATCCTACTGATTCTGCTCCTCCATTTCCCTCTGCCCCCATATCTCCTGACAGGCTTCCTCTTTCCTCTTGGCCATCCAGAAACCCCCAAACATTAGTTACCTCTTAAATTAGAACAAGAACAATTACTTGTGTTTGATTTTATTCGCTAGTCTCGTTCCGAGCTGAGAGCCATTTTTAAAGATTTTTGAAAGCCTAGATGAGATAGAGAGAAATTTGCAAAGAAATTATGGATTTGTGGTACCTTACCCTGCTGGTGAACTGATGTGTTTGCCAACCAAGAAGCTAGAGTTTTTATTGGAGTTTCATGACAGAGGCATGATTGACTGAATCATTGACCATGTGATTGAACACAATCTCCAGTCTTCCTCCCCTCCCCAGAGGTCAGGCTAGCCCAAATCCCCAACCATCTAATCACATGGCTGGTCTTTCTGGTGACCAGCCCCCATCCTGAGTCATCCCACCTCTTGGCATAAACTCAGGTATGATCCAAGGGGCTCATAAATAACAAAGAAAGTCCTATCACTCAGGAAATTCCAAGGATTTAGTTTCCTTCACAGGAACCAGGGATAAAGGCCAATGTAATTCTTTATTATACATACAACAGGCCACCTTATGGCCTTTGGCCATCATTCTTTTTATATACTCAATATTTGGAGTAGCCAGTGTGGGGTAGGTAGGGATAGGATGATTTTAACTCAATCTCCTAATACATTTGACTTCAATATCAGTATTATAATTAGTATTGTAATCTTACCAAAAATGTCAGTGTACAGCATGGTAGGTGTAAACTGAAAAATAAGTCAAAAGATACTGGCACATGACTAGAGTCCCATTTAGTCATTAATAATTAGCCCAGTATGTCATCATATCATGTTACCAAAATGTTTCCCAGGGTGGGGTCACTCAGGTTTGCAGGCTTCCATTTGATTTTGTCAGTTTCCAAATGCAAGAATGGTCTTAACAGTATATGGCTTTACCTTTTTGGGCATCTGGTATGATAGAGCTAAGAGACAATATCATCTCTTGTTCTGGGCCTCTTTTGAAGTGCTAATGTAGTATTTACACTTATTAGTAATACTAATACTAATACTAATACTAATACTAATGTAGTATTGTCTTTCCCTCATTGCATAATCCATTTGTTCATTCCTCTACCTTCAGCTATGAATCTTCCTTCTCTCTATTTATATCTGAACTTTTTCACCTTTGGAAGATATGTTGGGTTAGGCCACTGTGCTGGTATAGATTATCAGCAGCAATACTAGTCTAGCAAGTGCCTCCCCTTCAGTCCACTCCTACTCATATATGTGGGGTATGGTTACACAGGGACAGAACTAGTGGGTTATTGCTACCACTAGGCAATATAGATGCATGCAAAGGCTGATTGAATTTTGAATTATACAACACCTGTAGAAGCAAACCCAAATACTAGTTTGTCTTTGGTGCCTCTGATCTGTATATTTTATAGTTGTAGATCTGTGTTCTGTTTTCTTTACTGTCTCTTTGCATCAAAATAGTCAGTACTTGTTTACCTTCTCTGAGGAAAATCAATAATGTACCTGATGGTCAGGCCCCAGGGGTTTATTGTGGTACCCTCCCACGTCTCACAAGTCCTCATGGAGGACTTGTGAGTCTATTCTCGTGCAATATGTGGATGATCTTTTTGTTGTGTTCCAGAGATGAGGTGTGCTCTAAGACCAAGCCTTCCATCAATTTACTGTTTTAGCTCAGAAAGATGTAAGATTTCCAAGGAGAAGTTACAATTTTGTTATTAGTTAGGACATGGTTTGTCCGGAGGTAAATCCCTTACTCTTGACAGACTACAAACTATTAAAAAATTTCCCAGAGTAGTAATAAGGGACGATTAAGAAGACTCATGGATCTCACTGGCTACTGAAATTGCCATGCCATCATGTGACTTAACAAAGTCACGGGTAACCAATTTGTTTACCAAACCAAAGTCAATTTGCTTCCCGGAGAGTTAAAATCAGACTCTCCACCAGAAGTGGTTGTCACACAAAGTAAAGTTTATTTGCAGCAAACAGGAAACCATGTGGAATCATTTCTAAAGTCATGGCTCTCCCCAAGAACAGGACAGCAGTGGCTTCTTACTTGAGATGGGGAATGAATATTCAAAAGGGAGAGGCGGGTATTTGCTTACACAGGCTCAGTTGGGAAACGTACTTCCGCATACAATGCATGTTAAGTAAAGGGCAACTTTAAGTGTCTCTCTGTTCACCTGTGCAGGTGCTGCTCTTGTGGTGAGGCTTGGCCTGGTTCAGGGTGTTTGGTGACTGCATCTCTTAACATAACAAAAAAAAAGAAAAGAACCAATTTGGAGAACTAGTTAAATACTTCTGAAAAACCCTTGAGTTCCTCAGGGCAATTAGTCGATGACAAAATCAGTTCCCTGTGAACTTAAACATTAACAGGCCCAGTTTGCTTAATTATCATAAATCTTCCTACCATTTTTTCTACTTGAGAGGTGTCCTGATTCACCTTGGAATTCAGACACCAATAGCTTACTGTATTCTCTTGAGTCAGTAGAAAAACCTACTGGCATTGTCTAAGGGTAATAGCTGCAGCAGCTAAGCTATGCAGGTTTCTGCTGACTTGATTTTAGGGTCTCCTTTAAACTTAATAGGGAAATTCTATTATGCTCTGCTATTCATCATACGATCCTTCAAATTGTGCTATTCTTCCACTATTCAAAGGAGAAATTCATGACTGTTCAGCCTCTGCTTGTGAGCTATCTATGCCTCAAACTGATTTACTAAAACCCCTTTGGAAAATTCAGACTTAATCTTGTTTGTTGACAGGTCATACCTTAAAACTGAAACAGGAAGAGATCAGGTGGAATGTGCTATAATAGATCTCATTTCACCTCCAAAATATGACTACTTGTCAGAGGCAAAAATCTGTGCTGATGACATAACTTGCTGTACTTGTCAGAGCTTGTCGATTAGCTAGGGATAAGAGAATTAACATGTACACTGATAGCAGATATGATTTTGGATAAGTCTATGGTTTTGGCATGCTTTGGATACAATGAAGGTTTTTAACCTTTGTAGGAAACCTTTGTATTAAAAATGGTCAGCAGCTTAAAGAACTTTTGAGTGTTCTGATGCTTCCTAAGGAGGTGGCTACTATAAAGGTAGGAGCTCACGCAAAGAGTGATAACATGGAAGCTAAAAGAAAGGCTCTGACTGATCACTGTACCTGACGGCAGTCCTTGCTAAGATCCTAGCACCCGGGAAACCCTGAGACCAAATCTTTGCAGAGGTTCAAAAAGGCTATTATAGAATGGAAGTAATTGTCTCAGAGTCAGAAAGAGAAACTGGGAGAAGTCTGGATGCAAACCACATAAAAATAGTCTCTGGCACTCTGGCTTCTTGATTGCTCCAGAGGTTCTCAAATGAGACCTCCAAAAATTTACGTGAAATTACTCACCAGAGTAAGGACAAATTGGGTGCTGTGCTTAATCAACATTGGTGTGGAAGCTACTGAGAGTGTTTCTGGTTCGTGTCTTATTTGTCACCAGCATAATCCTGGTAAAATTGTGCAAGTAGGATATGAACAAGAGCCCAAACATCAGTTCCCTTTGACACCTCCAAACAGATTTCTTGTAACTACTCCCTGAAAAGGTATTTTTAAAAGTAGATGTATTGAGCTATAATTTGCATTCAGAAAAATTTGCCCTTTTTAGTGCACCATTCTATGAGTTTTGACAAACGTATACAATCATTAAATCACTACCACAATCAAGATACAGAACATTTCTATCACCTGAAAGTTGTTCCTTCATTACCCTTTGTCATCAACCCTCCTTCCAGCCTCTGCCCCTAGAAATCACTGATCTGTTTTCTTTCCCTATAATTTTGCATTTTCCAGAATATTCTTATGAACACAGTCATACAGTGTGTAGCCTTTCATGGCTAGCTTCTTTCACTCAGCATAATTATTTTGAAGTTCATTCATGTCATTGTGCGTATCAGTAATTAGCTCTTTTTATTGCATGCTTGTACTACAACTTGCTTATCCATTCATGAGTCAAAGAACAGTTATTTACAGTTTTTGGTGATTATAAATAATACTGCTATAAACATTTACATACGTGCTTTTATGTGAACACGAGTTTCTATTTCTCTTGGGTGGATACGTAGGTGTGGTACTGCTGGGTCATATGCTAAGTGTATGTTTAACTTTATAAGAAACATTCAAACTTTTTCCTAAAGTGGCTTTACCATTTTGCATTGCTGTCAGATATGTATGAGGGTTCCAGTTGCTCAGCATCCTGATCAACACTTGGTGTTGTCAGTTAAAAAAGAAAATTCTAGCTGTTGTAATAGGCTGTGTAGTGATATCTCATTGTGTGTTAATTTGCATTTCCCCAGTGACAAATGATGCTGAGCATTTTTTCACGTGCTTATTTGACATTCACATATGTTGTTTGATGAAGTGTCTGTACAAATCTTTTGTTCATTTAAAAAATTATGTTTTATTTTTGTTGAACATTGAGAGTTGTTTATATATTTTAGATATAAGTCCTTTACCTGATGTGCATTTTACAAATACTTTCTCTCAGTCTGTGGCTTGTGTCATATTTAAAGATCCAAGGTCACAAAGATTTTCTTATATCTTTTCCATTAGACATTTTATTGTTTCAGGTTTTGTGCTTAGGTTTATGATTCATTTGGCATTAATTTCTGTAAATGTTGTGAAGTATGGATTGAGTTCTTTTTTTTCACATGAATATACACTTGTTCCAGAATCATTTGTTGAAAAGACTATTTTTTCCTTTTCTCCAATGACTAGTCTTAGAGGCGAGGTTTTCTTAGTGGTCCTTTCTTGCCTGTGTTGTTCAGACTTTGCATTATATCCTTGGCACGTCTTATGCAGGATAGAGTTTCTTTCTCCCATCTTTTGTGCTATTGCCATACTTTTTACTTGTGTTATAAATCACATTACATTTGTATTATTTTTGCTTTAGACAGGCAGTTATCTTTTAGATGATTAAAAATAATACAGAAACTTTTATAGTTACCTTCATCTTAACTATTTCTGGAACTCTTCAGTTCTTTGTGTATATCCAAATCCCTCATATTATGTTCTTTCTACCTGAGAAATTTCCCTGAGCATTTCTTGTAGCACAGGTCTGCTGGTAATGAATTTGGCCTGCTTTTGTTTAACTGAAAGTCTTTTTGCATCTTCAGTTTTGAAAAAAATACTTTTTGCTGAAAATTCTAGTTGACAGTTTCAGTGCTTTAAAGATGTCCTTCTAATGTCTTCTGGCTTTCATAATTTCTGACCAGAAGTATGCCATAACACTTGTCTTTGTGCCTTTGTATGTACTGTGTCTTTTTATTCTTGTTGCCTCTAAGATTTTCTTTTTCTCTTTGGTTTCCAGGAGCTTTTAAAAAAATTATTATTAGAGTTTGTCCTACTAGGGGTTCTCTACAGATCATCTTGATCTGTAGTTTGATTTTTAAAAAACTTTTTAGAAACTTCTCATCTACTATCTCCTCCAGTATTTCTTCTGTTTGTTCTCTCTTCTTCTGGGATTCTAAATACTTATAGGTTACAACATTCATTATTGTCTCACAGTTATTGAATGCTCTGTTCTTTTCTTTTATTAATCCCTTTTTCATCATTATGTTACAGTTTAGCTAATTTCTATTGACCTATTTTCAAGTTCACTGATTCTTTCCTCAACTATGAGCCCATTGAACTCATTATGCATCTGTGTTTCTGTGGATCTTAAAATTTATTTCTGGGCTGGCCCCGTGGCTGAGTGGTTAAGTTTGTGCACTCAGCTTTGGTGGCCCAGGGTTTCGCCAGTTTGAATCCTGGGTGTGGACATGGCACGACTCATCAGGCCATGATGAGGTGGCATCCCACATGCCACAACTAAAAGGACCCACAACTAGAATATGCAACTATGTACTGGGGGGCTTTGAATAAAAAAGGAAAAATAAAATCTTTTAAAAAAATTTATTTCTAGTAGTTTTTGTTTCTTACAGTTTCTCTCTCTCTGCTGAAATACCCCAAATGTTCCACTAGAGCCTTTAAGATATTAATTTATCTTAAGTGCTCTGTCTGGTATTTCTAACATCTGTATCTTCTCTGTCTCTGGCTCTGTTGACTACTTTGTGTCTAGATGGTGGGTTGCTTTTATTTGCTTTTTTGTGTTTCATAATTTTTTGTTGAGAGATGTACTCCTTGTGTAAAATAATAGAGATTAAGGTAAGTAGTATTTAGGCCAGGAAATAGGCACACTTCTTCTAGGCTGTTTGCATGGGGAATTGAGTCAATGGAGTTGTGATTTGAGTTGGGTTTGGGTTTCGTTGTTGCTTCGTGGTTATCTTCAATGAGCCACAAGCTTCAATTTACTTTAGAATCACCTTGTGCTTACAGGGGGGGCTTGCTATTGATGAATTTTTCTTAACATTTCAGCTCTTCCCTCAGCTTTCAGCCTTCCCTGTGTGCCAATGCCACAGAGGAGATCTCTCTCCATGCTCTTGCTCCTTCCCCAGGGTCACACTGCTGTTGCTTATTACTTGGTGCATAATAGCCTGGTGGTCCAGGACAGAGGGAGTTCTCTGTTTTCTGGTCCAGTCTCAGTCTTAGAAACATCCTGTATACCTAGGTCTTTGGAGGTAGAGGATTCTTAATGATCCTGCCCATTGTCCTTTGGCAGTCAAACTTTCCCTTTTTTTCTTTGTGCATTTTGTATAGGAGAGAGTTTCTTGCACCTTCTTCAATGCTAGGAGATCTTTAATGGTCTGCGCCTAGGGCTATTTCCTGCTCCACTGTCACGAGTAGAGGTTTTCTTCTTTTGCCTTTTTCCCAGCTGCAATGGATCTTCACTAGTACCCTGGATATGACAGGATTTTCCACCACTCTACAGGTGTCTTAAGTCTCTTGACTTAAGGGTCATAGGGACTGGATGGGGTTTTCTACCTTTTCCATAGTGGTGGCCACTTGTTTTCATGCATGCACCATTGAAGGAGGCTTTATCCAGTCTCCTGCCCTCCCTCCAATTTTTCTTGTCAGCAGCCGTTGGAGGTTCATGGAGAAGATCCTGTGAATAGGTGTGAACTCCATTTGTGTCTGCTCTCTTAGGGTTTTATCCTCTTACAGTAGTTCACACTCCTACTTTAGCAATTTATTATAAATGTTAGCTGGATTCTTCCTATGGGCTTCTATGGCACGTGGTGTCTTTTTTCCCTGATGCTCTGCCATATATGAATCAGTGCTCACATCCCATGTTCCCTTGGGAGAGCATGTCTTTCCTCGGATTTAAGGCTTCTTGGCTGCATTATGACCTCAGATCTTGGATGGATTTAAGAAATATTATTATTTTGCACATTATCTAGCATTTTCTTGCTTTTAGGACAGGAGCGACACTCTTTCCAGATTTCTACATTCTGGACGGGAGCAACTCCTGTTTGCTGATAATTGTTTGCTTATTCTCAGGGTGGATTGGAGTTTTTCCTTGACAGAGAGCTATGACTCCAATGATGGTAAAAAAATTGATTTTTGTTTCTGACCTGGGGAATTCCAACCTATATCTCCAATCCCAGTCCACTCCCTGAGAAGATTATTAAAGAGCTTGGCAAGGCCCTGCAACTTAAACAGAAATTTCACTGTTCATGTTACCTACGATCTTCAGGAATGGCAGAAAATACAGATGGAATTCTATTACCAAAGCTTTTAGAGACTCTTGACCTTTTATGTCCTAAGATATCACTGTTGACTTTAACGACAGTGAGATCAGTTTCTTGTGGATTTCATTGACTCTTCCCTCATGGGTTAGTAACAGGCCAGCCCATGCATCTAGGAATATTGCTTACAATTCTGGAGTCCGTCCTATTATAAGTAGACATGACCAAATATTGCAGGGGACTCATATAGTACACTGTTTGGGGTCTGTCTCAGCCTATCGATAGTGATGTATTGGCTAGAAATTCCTGTGGGCACTCAGCTGGGCTTGTATGGTTTGTGGCAAGCCCCGACAGATATTTCCCTGACTGGAGCCAATGTTGTGGCTGAACTGGCCCTTGTGGTTCTTCTTATGATTGCAAGAAGCACATCAGCAACAATCATCACGGAACCTTGCAAAGACCAGGTTTATTACTCACAGGTCCTGGAGGGTAAATGGCATGCCTGGGGCCATGCAGCAGTGTTGTGGGTAGAGAGACAGAGACAGAGAGCTTGGATTGGGGTTCTGCCTCTACTGGGGTCAAGGGGTGGGGTGCCTGTGGTTTTGTGGGTTCACTCTTTATTGGTGAGTTTAAAACACAAGTGGGAATTAAAGCATGGGATGGGAAAGGCAAGTAGTCAGCCAAATGGTCAATTGTCTAGGTCAACCAGAGCTTCCTCTAAAGAGGAACTTCATGGGTGGGGTAGCCTGGTTTTATATCTAGTTGTGCAGCTGGCAATGTGCTTTTTTGAGATGAATCTCTTTGAAGTGGATTCCTCAGCAATCAAAAGCTTAATGTCAGGCAATTACATTACAATCAACAAAGCTAATTGTCAGGCATATAGACTACATACACCCAGTCTTATCAGCAACTACAGCAGCCTTTCCTGAACATCTAAATATTCCTTATACGACCTATCACCTCAAGACTTGATCTTTTTTGAATAAACATAAAAGAAAGACAACACTTGAACCCTAATGGAAGGGACCCTATTAAATAACTAGCATAGTAGTGATATTCCAAAGGGTTACTCCTTGGAGTCATGCCTCTTAATTAATGAGGCATAAACCATCCTTGAATCACTGGAATACAGTCACTGCAGGAGACCTCAAGCTGAAGGTTCTTAAGAACCCTCCAGAAGCAGATAGTTTTTGGAAGGAAAGAGCATTCATACAAGACTTCTAGATCAAGGAGATGACTACATGAGCTATAGACAGCTTCTGCCCAAAATTCACAGAACAAGACCACATATAGTCATGCTTTAATATACATTCTTTTGTTCTTTATTTTTGTAGCTATCTTATTTCCCCTTTTGCTGGTAGAAGGCTGCCTTTACCTATGTTACCTATAAGGCCTCCAGTCAATATTGCTTTTTGAATCTTCAATCGCTCTTTGATGTGAATCCAATATCTGTCTACATTTTAGTTGTGCACTGGGTGATGCAGTCAACAAAATTGACTGTTGGGTTTGCACAGTTTTCTTTGGGTCTATCCATCTTTCTTTGGTACTGGTTCCTTGTAATGCATCAGTTGACTTTCTGGGTAGCTAGACTATATTGTTAGGTGGCTTTTTAGATGGCAACACCACAACAGGCCACACAGCTATAATCTAAAATTTTCTTTCATGTCTTATCTAGAAAAGAAGGTTCTTGTCTCTACCAAAACAATAGTCAGGGACCTTTTAATGGGAGCTAGCTTTGTCATTAAACTTTCACAGAAGTAAAGCTTGGAGGAGAAGCAGGGAGCAGATGGTGTATTTTTGGAGACTGTCTTACTTTTACAGATCTTACAAGTAAGACTACTTCTCTTTTGCTAATAATCTTGCTACTACAAATTTCATTGCCTGGTCCTGGATCATTCTTGATTCGTGGTGCCAAAATGGTACAATACTATATGCCAATGCCTTAGAGGTATTTTGGCTAAATCAGATCATAAGGGACGTTCTATGACTGATACTGGTTTATGTTCTAAGGCTACTGGCTACTACTTGCAATCTGTAGAGAAACTTGTTATTTTAGTAAACTGATACCTGCCTCCAAGATCCTGATCTCACGCAGAGCCCGTTTTGGCCTATTGGTCTCCCTCTCAGAACAAGATGCTGTTAGATAACGTAAATCAAGAAGGAAAAGACTTTGATTGGAGAATTGAAACTCTAACTACCCAAGGGGAATTTTGGACTGCTTTCCTTACTCTCTCAGCCTATCTCCTTCCTGTTTTATAAGAAGTGCAGGAAGTAGGGGAGCCCTACATGCTATGGTGCAGAGAGAGTTAGACAATTCCACAAAGCCTGTAGAACTCCTCATCCAAGAGGTTCATGAGATTGGACAGGCATTGGTTCAGAACAGAGCATTTCAGATAAAATTTTGGCCTCTTAAAGGGTATCTTGTGCTGGTTTTGGGGGAAGAATGTTGTATTTGTATTCCTGAAGATCTCTTTGAGATCTTTAATATTATTAAAAAGCTCTAGGAAGTAAACAAAGAAATTATAAAATCAGGTAATTTGGCTAATACCTGTTCTTCAGACTTTTCAGATTGAGGATGGAATCTGTTCTCTTGGTTTAATTTGGGCACTCTTGGCTCCTGGCTGAAAAGGGGACTATAAACTCCGATCATAAATCCTTCTCTTGGTATTTGTTTGTGCTGCAGTGTTCAGATGAGTGCTATTCTGAGTCCAAGTCCTCCTGTGTAGTCATTGACCCACGAAATGATCCAAGGACGATCATCTGAAGAAAGAGTAGAAAAACTTGACACTTAAGGGGGTTGAAAACACCACCTTAGGAAACGTGATTCACAATCATGACAACTCAAAGAGTTGTGAACATTTGGATTATTCACACTCCCAGATGTTAAGGGTCCACTCTTCAGCTCGGCTTAAGAATGACCACAAGAGAGGACACTGAGAAATGAAACCATCTATGTACAAACAGCATATCTTCTACATTAATGTTACTTTGCTATTTCATTGTCTTCATCAACTTGGCTTTATTATTTTAGGAAACTCTTACCTAGGAAAATAGAAATTGCAAAGAAGATTTCAAGAACTTCCCTAAAAATCTGTTAAATAAACGTCAAGCGTCATAACATCAATGATGATTTATTCTCCAAGACTCTTTAAAACTCTTCCCTCAAAACCCTTACCTTGCTCTGTACACCAATCCTGAACTATTAGATCATGATCCTTACCCAGTTTTAATCAAACCATCCCTTCATTTGCAGACTTGCCTTAAACCAAAACCCCAAACTTTATAAACATCCCAACTTTGTCTTTCCTTTCTGAGATACAATTAAGACTGTCAAGGCAGTGCTTCCCTGTACTACAGTAAACAATAAACTCAGATCTGCCTTATGAACAGATTATTTTGACAGTATTTTTAGAGATTCAGCATTCAATAATCTTTGGCAGGGGGTAGAGCATTTGTACCTGCCAATCTGAAGACGTGCTGGCTGTGTCACTAGAGCAGGCTCCTAGAAGCCCTGGCTGTGCTTGGCAGTAACCCTATAGTTGTTGGGTCGTGGAGGAAGGAAGGGAGGCTCCTAGGGTGAAGGAGAGTTGGGTGGGCAGGTCTAGTGAGTACGGGAGAGTGCTCAGGGCAGGGTCTGCCTACCAATTAGTTTAGAAGTGTTTTAATGTTTTAAAAATTGGTTAAAACATTGTATTGGCTGTACTAGTGGGTACCAGATAAATATCAGCCCTTGGTGAACTGATCATGGTAGACCAGATGGAAAAAAGAGTGACTCATGGATGCCAGTTTAGATAGATGAGTATTCCAGGGAATAGATGTACTTGTCTCTTGGATGCCTTGCCAAGCTCTAAGCCCCCTGGTTCTTAAAAATAACCCTTAGCAGAGTAAAAAAAAAACCAAACAAATTAAGCTTCGGGGAAGTGAGACATCAAATTGGTCAAGATTAAGTTTTTGCCACTTGGTTGAATAGGAATTCAAAACAGACATTTTACCTAGCCCTAGAGAAAGACAGTTACCATGCTTGGGTGCACTTCTGTTTTTGGACTGAGATTCAGAAGTGCTATGTACACATTTTTTCTTTATACAAAATGTGATCACTGCTTTTTTCTAGTTAATGTGTATGTGATTAATGTGTGTCTACCTCATTCTTTAGTATGGCTGCATAGTATTTTGCATAGCATGTTATTGTATGAATGCGCTGTGATTGATGTAACCACTCATAATGGGCATTTATACTGTTATAATTGTGTTGCCCATGATAAACATTGCTGCACAAAAATATCCTTTTACGTACATCTGAGGAAAATTTCCTACAAGTGCAATCTGAGCCAGATGCGGCCTAATTATCAAAATGTTTGCACTAATTTATATTTCATACCAACATGTATGAAAATCGGTGCTGCTTCTTATTACCAACACTAAGTATTGAAAATTTTGATCTATTTGCCAATCTGCTAGGTGGAAAATAATCTCTTTTTCAAAATGTTTATGTATTTAAGTAGAAGTGAAATTGAGCATATTTTCATATCTTTAGAAACTCTTTGAGTGTGTGTATATGCATACTGCTCATACCCTTTGCCTATGTTTAAAAAATTTATTGCTCATTTTGGTGAGATTTGAGCTCTTTGTCTATTGAGGAAACTAGTCTTTAATCTGCTGTGTGTGTTACAATGTTTTCCCACACTTTTGAAACTTGGTTTGTGGTAGTTTTCTATCTGGAAGTTTAATTTTCATGTGTAGCAGATTGCTTTATTCCTGCATTGCTTGAGGTTGCTTTTTTCCTGTATTTTTCTAGATTCAGTATTGTACTTAGAAAATCTTTTCTCCTCCCAGAACGTTATGTTAAAACATCTTGATTCTGTTCCTTTCCTCTCATGGTGACTTTCTCGTTTGAACCTTTGGTAGACCTGAAAGCCACTGGATGCAACGTGTGAGGTAGGGATCCAGTTTTATTTTATCACTTTCTACTTGGTCACTGTTGAGTATCCTGGGATTGATTGCTCACTTTTGGAATCTTTAATAACATTTTCCCAAGTCTGTTAATAAGAGTGCTTAAACTCCACTTCAGGGATAGTCTTTAGCAATTCATCTGCATATCCTTTTCCCACAAATGCTGGCTGACCACAATGAGTAAAAACTGTTGAAATTAGAAGAGGCTCCAGTTGCCTTCCCATAGTAGGGGAGCGGCATGATTTACAACAAGAGAGACGGCTCTTTGTTCAAAACAATATCTTGGCAGACTTTAGGATGGGAAAGGTGAGGCCCCTCTCTCTACGTCCACCCTACCCCAGGACACAGTCCAGAAGCTGTGGGCGAATTGCTTTGCATGAGAAAGGAAAAAGAAATGGAAGGTCAGAGGCTGGCAGCTAGGAGAACCAGGGCCTGGGAAAAGAATCCTGGGAGAGAGGGGGGAGAAGATGGCAAGAGGCCAGAGCTCGGACGGCCAGCAAGAAACTGCCGACCAGGGAGAATGAGTTGTGGGTTTTTAGATAAGCGATTTTTAACATTGCATTTTAAGTTGTTGGTTGCATTTCATTCTGCTATGATCTCCTTCTGTTACCCTTTCCTCCTACAAAAGCCTGTTACACACACCAGCTTGTATTAGGAGTGCTCTATGGGGAGTGAAGACAGTGAGGGTGCTATTTCCCACCAGAGCGAGAGAGACGGCAGCAGCTGCCAGGATACAGGGGCCTACAAGGAAGTGGGCTGCAGAGGGGACACACCAGAGCCGCCTACCCCTCCCCAGCTCCTCTCCTCCAAACACACACAGGGAATGTAAGCACCAGGCAGGCAGGACTGTTTCACCAGTGTTTTTCATGCTCCATCCAGAGTGCCTAGAATAGAGTTTGACACTTAGTAGTCACTCAATAAAAAGTTGTTGGAATGAATGAATGAAAATTCCACCAGAGATTCTGGAAGCCCATAGTACTTAGGATGGGGGTTTGAGCCAGTGCATATGGATGTTAAAGTAAAAGATGAACCCAGAAGGCTGGAGACTTGGGACTCTGGCTTTTTTATCAGCGCAGAATCTTGGCTGCTTAGCTCTGGTCTCTCATGAGAGAGGTCTGTGTGTATGTTTGAAGTGATTCTCTATGGATAAGCACTTTGTGACATGGCAGTGATGGAGAGGTTTAACGTCTTCTTAATTCCTTCCTAAAGGGAATCTCAGCTGAAAATGGATCCTCAACTGCATATTACTGTAACACTCTCTGTGTAACTCAGTTAAATCAGCCTGTCAGGGGGTGTTGTTCCTACAATGAGGTGGATTTGGGAGCTCAGAGGCAGCGTTTTAGCCAGAAGTTTATTCTCCCCTATGGGGGTCATTTAGTTTTTGGAAGCGAGAAGATGCAGGGAGGGAGGATGCAGTCCAGGAGCCCTACTGTGACCACAGTGAAGAGGCATCAGTCTCCGTGAGGAGCGGCCTTTGTGAGTCCAGTGAGATGAGAATTGGTTTTAATGAAAGAGTCTCTCAGAATCTTGGCTGCCTCCCCCACAGCTGTGATTCGGGTTATCCTCAGTGATCAGGTAAAGCGCTGAGCTGACAGAGTGCAAAGTGTACCTGTGTTAGTATTCTACCACGGTCAGGGGCTGCTGGGGAACTTGGTGGTTTGGGGCTTGGAGTTGGGGCTGCCATTCTAAGTTGGCTAAAATATTTGGGGACAATTATCTGGCTTCACAGAGGAAAAAGAAGGTGACCTAGGCACTCGACCTCTGAGACTTTGAACACACAAGTCTCTAAGATCCTCCGAGCTTTCGTCTCCTTGTGCATAAAATGGAAGTAATAACACTGCTCCTGCTGGGTTTTGGTGAGGTTTAGAGATAATCTATCTATAAATACATAGCCGAGTGCTAGGTACACAAGAAACACTGAATAAACGGTAGCTATTATGATCATAAATCTTTTCAGATTTGCTTAGAAATAACTGTACAGCGGGCAGTTCAGGAAAGTCCAAATAAAGGGCTTGTGAGAGGCCAGTTTATTAACGTGTTAATATAGACACAAAGTCAGTGATTGGCACCTCTTCCCTCCTTCAGGACAGAAAGCCAGGCAGAGGCCACATTTCCGACATTCACTGGAGTAGAAATATGGCACAGAATGAAGGGCATAATTCTGCTTTTCAATTGCCTGAAAGTTGTTTTAAAAGAGGTTTCTTTCCCTGGCAGAGCCTCATGAAGTAGAGGAAATAATAATGAATAATCAATGTGATAACAATAATTAGCATTTGGGGGCATTTACCGTGTGCCAGGCCCTGTACTGAGCGCTGTCCTGGCATTCTCTCCCGTCTGTTGGCCCTGAGACTTCCACGCTCTCCGGCTCTGGTCCAAGAGGTAGGAGGTGAGCCAGATGGAGGAGCCTTGTTCACTCTGTCCAATCAGTCCAGTTAGATTTGGCTTGTTGGTGCAGACTGTTGTGGCCTTTTCAAGATCTGATTCAGTCATTTGTCGTTATTGCTCTTTTCCATCTTCAAGTTGCCTGAAAACTTGAACACTGGACCACAAATATCGTCATTGAAGTAGTCAGTAAAAGCATGAACTAGTTATGGATAACGATAAAGCTCTGCTGAATGCTTTTGGGCATCTCTCTCTGTGGGGTGACTTGGACTCGTGGCTCAGCATTCTTGGGTTTGGCTCTACCTATACTTTTAAGCAGTCCGTGTTTATCTATCCCGTTCCCAAGGATAACCTGATTGCTGAAATGCAGATTTATATATCTACAGCAGCTCTGCGATTCCTACCACATCGCTAATCTTAGGAAAAAAAATTGTGATGAGTGTTCTTGAATTCAGGTTAGTTCCTAATAATCTCAGCTTCTTCTTTAAGTTCTTAATATCTTTTAAATATTCCATTCTAGAATTTTTCCCAGAATTAATAGCTGGCTTACCTATCAACCACTTTGGTTTTATAAAATTCGTATTCTTCCTTTTGTTGAAAAATCAGGAATAAAACAAGGTATTCTCCAGACTTCTGGCACCTCTTCTCTTTTCCGTGGGATGCCATTGATGATCTTAGAAAAGGTTCAGAAAGGGGATAAAACTGGAAACCAGATTCTAAGATGTTGAGTTAATTAGAGGGGAGTAAAAGTCAGATTTTAGATTTTATAATGCTTTTCCTTAATATGTTCAAAGCACCTTTTTGTTTTGAGTTCAACCATAAGAATGAGAATTTCAGTCGATTAGGAAATTTATGTGTAGACAGTCCTTTGGCTTATTTCTGGGATTTCTCCTTTCTGTTGGGTGATTATTTCATAACAGCACAATTCATCGAACTTGGCATCATTCTTACCCTTTCTTACATGCAATCACGGTGTTTCAAGTATGTCTTTGATGATTACAATTGCCTGCATATTTAAAATAATCAGAAAAAGAACGTCATAAGAGTGGTACATAATAAAGAGTTTCAACTATTAGTCTTTCAAAGCTTTTCCTTTCAATCTTTTATGCTCAAAGAATACGAGGCCCACAAGAGGCCTCTCTCTGCCCTCAGATTTAGTTTGCCCAAACACATGGCTGAGCTTCTCTTTATTATCCCGAGAATCAGCTGTGGAACACTGGAGTCTGCAGTGTTGGTCATGTATCTCACCCAGTGCTGTAGGTGACATCTTCACGCACATTCTTTAAGGGGTGACTCTGGAAGCTGCTACTTGGATCCCTGCATTTGGGGACCTGGACTGGATTACGCAACCCATTTCTACAGCAATGTTAAAACAGAGAACCTTGGCCCTGTGGCCGAGTGGTTAAGTTCCCATGCTCCACTTGGGTGGCCCGGGGGTTTGCCGGTTCGGATCCTTGGCGCGGACAAGGCACTGCTCATCAAGCCATGCTGAGGTGGTGTCCCACTCAGCACAACCAGAAGGACCTACAACTAGAATACACAACTATGCACTGGAGGGGTTTGAGAGGAAGAAGAAAGGAAAAGAAGATTATGCAACAGATGTTGGCTCAGGTGCCAATATTTTAAAAAAACAAAAAAACCCAGATCACGCCAGCTCAAGGAAGTTTAGTATTAACTGGGCTGCTTTTTCAAACACTGAGAGCTAAGCCAACGTGTAGGATTTCCTCACACGGTGACACGGATGTGTTTGTGAAAAGCGGGTAGAGACTGAGTTGTAGTTTGGATGCTATTTTGAAGGCACTTTAGTGGCTTAATAGTTGAAAGTATGTGTCTTTCTTTTGTAGTGTGAAAGAACATTCTCTAATGTACCATCTGTGTAAATACGGATTTTTATTTGATATTTTTTCTTAAAATAGATTTTTAAAAAAAGCTCAAGTCTGCTTCTTTAAGACAGACTGTGAAAACAACGCTCCCCTCTGGACACCAGCTTTTCAGGGCCAGATGCCCTGAGATCTGACAACTGACACCCATTAATGTTGACAGCACCTTCTTTGGGGGTACATTGCCCTGTTTCTAAGACAAATATATATCATAATAATATTCATTAAAAAAAGTTATTGATCTTTTTTTAATATGGTGGTTTTAGCAATGTTAGGTAAACATTAAGTAAGCTCTATTTTAAAAGCTGTCAGAAATTTCTAGCTGAGTTTAGGTAACGATACCTGCTGGATAAGGATATGATTTTACGCTAAGTAAGTGATTTAAAGAGAATAAAGTTATATATTTGGTATTATCAACATTGATACAATCGTAAATAGTATTAAATGCCAATAACTTGGACCCCACAAATTTGGATTTTTAAGGTAATTTGACTGTATCCTGTGTGATTACTTAGATATTAACTGTTCTCAGGTCTGGTTGTGCCTTACTGAGGAGCTTTTAAAAGACACTGATGCCTGGGCCCCACACCCAGGGACTCTGACTTCATCAGTCTGGGAAGTGAGCTGGAGACTGTTGTCAAAAGTCCACAGGTGACTCTAATGTGCGGGCAGGGCTGGGAACCGCCGTTATCAAGCCCCGCAGGTTAAAGTGTGGTCTGTAGACAGTACGGAACTTGTTAAAAATTCAGACCTCAGGCCCCACCCCAGACTTCCTGAATCACAATCTGCATTTTAACTATATCCTGAGGAGATTCATTCACAGCGTGTTTTTCATACCACTTTCACTTTAAAAGCGCTTTCATAGTCATTTTATTCGTTTATTCGTTCATGTATTTTTTGGGGGATCCATTTATTAAGTATCTGGCGGGGACAGACACTGCTCTAGATACTGGAAAACCAAAGTATGAATAAGACTGGGGCTTCCTTTCAGGGAACTCGCAAAGGAACAGGGTAGGGGTGGGTGGAGACAGACGTGGTGAGCAGACTCGAGATTAGAGCTTTAACACGGAACTGTTTATAGTCTTTTGGGAGGAGAAGAGGAAGGTGAAACCCCTCCCTCTCCACTCTGTCTTCACCCAGGGAGATAGATTTGATCTGGGTTTTGGGATAGAAGTAGGCATAGGGCCAGTGGTTCTTAAAGTATGCTTCCTGAACCAGCAGCATCAGCGTCACCTGGGAACTTGTTAAAATGGCAATTTTGGGCCCTTTCCAGACTTAATGAATCAAACTCCGAGGGTAGGGATTAGCAATTTGTGGGTATTTTTTGGTGAGAAAGATTGGCCCTGAGCTAACATGCGTTGCCAGTCTTCCTCTTTTTGCTTGAGGAAGATTGTCACTGAGCTAACATCTGTGCCAATGTTCTTCTATTTTGCATGTGGGATGCTGCCATAGCATGCCTTGATGGGCAGTATGTAGGTCCGCACCCAGGATCCGAACACTTGAACCCTGGGCCACTGAAGTGCAGTGTGTGAACCCAACCACTACACCACTGGGCCAGCCCCAGAAGCTTATGTTTCAATAAGCCCTCCATGGGATCGGATACACGCTCAGGTTTCAGCACAGGAGGTGAAAGTATTTTCCAGATTGGGGGGAGGGGGAGAAGCGTCACAGGCCATTGGAAAATTGTGCCCTAAATCAGAATAAAGCTCCTTTGCATGTACTGTGAAGTTTGCCGTGGCTTGAACATAGCATGCTCACTGTATTGGGAATTTCCCAACAGTTTTGCTCAGCAGTTTGTTCCTTGCATCTTTATCATTCTGTGGAGCTCAGTCTTTTCCTTTGCAGGTCATTTGGTTGTAAGTCATGCTACTAATCACATTTAGAGAGAGACTTTGTGCTTGGTTGCATGGTTGGTTGATTTTCTTTTCTGAAAATTAAGCAAACTCTGCAGTTAGATGAGAAGGCTTTTTGTCATAATTGGAAAACATCATGATTTCTATAGAAATGTGTGGGAAGACCACAGCATAATGACATCCTCATTTATCTTTAAATGAACCTGCTTTAAATGATTTTTCTTGGTGTGAGCTGGATTTACATTGTCTGTGACCTTAGGGGATAGGATGAGTCTGTATAAACCTAAACCTCAGGGACCAAACATCAATTTTAGTGGTCAGTTTTCCCCTTTTTTATATTTTCTTACCATAATATCCAGGAAAGAGCAAATACTTTTATACCTTCCTTTCTCTCTTTCTCAAGTTGAAGTGCTAATTAGTACTTTGGAGGCCAGGTGAAGGTCACTGAGGAGAGGAGAAGGGCCTGGACAATGAAATGAGAAATAGAGCTCAAAGCAAACTCCCACCAAGAGCTGGAAGGGACCAGAGAGAGCAAATGCTTCACTTGCTCACATCAGAGGGCTCTGAGAGCTTAAATGAGTTGCTCAGAGTTACACTGCTAATGGGGAAGCTGGAACCAGAAACATATTTCTAAACTCCTTGTGTTCATTCTTTTTTTTTCTTAAAGATTGACACCTGAGCCAACATCTGTTGCCAATCTTCTTCTTTTTCTTTTTTCTTCTTCTTCTCCCCAGAACCTCCCAGTACATAGTTGTATATTCTGGTTGTCAGTGCCTCTGATTGTGCTATGTGGGAGGCCACCTCAGCATGGCCTGACGAGTGGTGCCACGTCCACACCCAGGATCCGAATTGGTGAAACCCTGGGCCACTGAAGCAGAGTGCGCGAACTTAACCACTCGGTCACGGGGCCAGCCCTTCCTTGTGTTCTTTCTGTTATGCTGTGGACACAGAGCAGGCTATATCCTGATGGGGGGAAATACAAACTGTATGTGAGTGGCTATAGAACATAACGACTGATTTCCCTTTGCAATCTGTAAGGGGCCAGTAATACACCAGATCCCATCCATTTGATGGCTTTATATATTGGTTGTTATTTCCAAATCCTCTTTGGAATCAGGTAGATGATAAAAAATAAATCAAATAATCAATCAACCCAACACTGACTTCCCTACCAAGGCCCAGATTTTATGTTCAATAACCTACTGAACAGACCTACCTGGACAGTTCATATTGCCATTACAAATAAACATTTCCCCGATTGTATGCATATTCTTTCCTAAAACTTGCTCCCTTCCTTATAATCCATCATTATTCACTCCTAACCTTAAGGATCATCCTCAAGTCTTTCTCTTTCTCTCACTGTACACATCCACTCAATCACTAACTCCGTCAATTTTATTTCCTGTCAATCTTACCACTTAAACAGCTTTCAAATACAATGCTTCCTTACCACTCGCACATCTGTTGTCTTGATTCAGGCCACTCTTATCCCTTTTCTAGGCTATTGCAGCAGCCTTCATCCTGGTTTTCCCGCCTCCGGCTGCAGTTGGAAATTTCTCTTTCACACTACAGTAGTCCTCCCTTATCCATAGGCAATGCGTCCCAAGACCCCCGGTAGCTGCCTGAAACTGTGGATAGTACCAAACCCTGTATCTACTATGTTTTTTCCTATACACACATGCTTATGATAAAGTCTAATTTATAAATTAGACACAGTAAGAGATTAACAATAACTAATAATAAAATAGTGCAATTATAATAATATACTATAATAAAAGTTACTGTAGATCTTAGCAGCCTCAGCATACAATTTTTTTCCCTTTCTTTATTAAGTTGAGAACTTTCACCTTTTCACTTAAAGGAAGCACTTTATGGCTTCTCTTTGGCATATCCAAATTGCCAGCATTATTATCTTATGCTTTGGGGCCTTTATTAGGTAAAATAAGGGTGACTTGGACACAAGCACTGCTATACTGCCACAGTCGGTCTGATAACTGAGATGGCTACTAAGTGACTAAAGAGCGGGTAGCTTGTACAGTGTGGATCTGCTAGACAAAGGGATGATTCTTGTCTTGGGTGGACAGAGCAAGATGGCGTGATATTTCATCACGCTACTCAGAAAATCAGGCAGTTTAAAACTTCTAAATTGTTTATTTTTGGAATTTTCAATTTCAACCTTGGTCGACTATGGGTAACTGAAACTGTGGAAAGCGAAGCGAAACCATGGATAAGAGGGGACTCCCATATTTCCAGAGTGGTATTTCTAAAGTGCAAGATAGACCACCCTACAACCGATGTTTAAAACCTACAATAACCCTCCATCACTAACAGGATAAAGTCTTCACATGGTACACAACTTGCTGTGAATTGCCCTCTGCATATCACTTTATCCCCACCTCTGGTCACTCTTTCCTACATACCCAGGCTCCAGCAAGATCAGACTATTTGCACCCAACCAAACAGGCTATTCACCAAATTCTTTGACTGCCTGCTGAAATCCTATTAATTCAGCATAACTCAGCCATCACCTTCTCATTGACGTTGTCTCTGTCACCTCCCCACTCTCCTCCACAGCTAGAGTGAGAAATCTTTTTCTCTGTACCTCTGAACTTTACATATTTTCTATATGCTCATGTAATTTTCCTCAACATTTTTGCACTGGTTTTACAATTAAAATTTTGCTGTGTTTACTTTGTCCCGTCTCTATCTCTTTCTCTACCCATCAATCAATTCATCTTTTAAAAATGCATTTCACGGTAACTTGCAGATATCGATATGCTTCCTTCCAAATAATTCAGAACACACATCTTTGAGTTGATAGATAGCATGTAAAGTTCTATTTTTGTTCACAGTCCTTTGTTTTTTAAATGTCAGATAAAATTTATATGCAATGAAATACACAGATCTTAAGTGTCCCATGAGATCCACTAAATACATACACGTGGGCAAATTAAACCTGTATCTACACACAGGACATTACCATCACCCTGGAAAGTTCCCACTCACATCCCTTCTCAGGCAATCCCTGCCCCCTGTCCTCTCTGAGGCAATGACTGTTCTGATTTTTCCTCCAACTCATTCTACCCATTATAGAACTTTATATAAATGGGACAATATATACACTTTTGTGTAAGACGTCTCTCACTCAGTATAATGTTTTTGAGATTCATGCATTTTGTTGTATGTATCAGTAGCTCATTCTTTTTTTTTATGTTACTGAGTAATACTCTACAGTATGGATATATTAAAGTTTTAAAAAAAATCCATTTTCCAATTGATGCACATTAGGGTTGTTTCCAGTTTCTGGCCATTATAAATAAAGCTACTATGAGTATTCTTGTGCAAGTCTTTTTGTGGGTAAATGTCTCCAATACTTTTGGATAAAATGCTATGATCAGAATTTCTGGGTCATAGAATATTTACATTCAGCTTTATAAGAAACTGCCAGATTTTCCCCAAAGAAGTTTTACTATTTTTCACTCCCACCCAAAAAGTGTTGCTTCACATCCTCACCAACCTTGGTATCGTAAGACTTTTTAGTTTTAGCCTTTCTGGTGGACGAGCAATGGTATCTCACTGTGGTCTCTCATATAATTTTTGGTGTACTGGTCTCTCTCTACAGGTGTTGAGCTTCTGGAAGATAGGCACTTCACTCACCTCTGCATTTCCTGCGCCTAATAATGTCTGCACAGAGTAGGGCTCAGTAAATGTTTGTTGAATTGAATTGATCTAAATGGAATCCTCTTCTACACAGAAAAAAAACCACCTTCTTTCATAATTTCATCCCTTTGGCCAAAGGGCAGAGTGATCTCTTTTGTTACAAGCAGTAATATTTATATTAAGATTAGGGTGCTGTCCACCTGGGGTGATCCGAGGGGTCAAGCATCCTTTTCCTGAAATATTTGTTTCGTTGCCCCTCTTTATTTCAATCACTTCATTCCTTTGAGTCTTTTTTAATAGATTTTCCATTTTCATAGAGCTCTATTAAAGTGATAATCTATGCAGGAAGAAGATGAATTAATGCTTTAATTACAACCAATAAAAGACTAGACTGTAACCTTGATTTTTGCCCTAAGGCATGGCAAGGAGGGGGAGTGAGTTCTATAGAGAGAAAGCAGGAACAGTTCATGGTCCAGGGACGGAGCCAAAGTCAAGTAGTTCTGGCAGAAGGACTTTTTTAGAGTGTCTCAAGAGTCACACAACAGACCTTTTATCCAGTCTCCTAGCTCAGGCACACCATGCCCATTTATCTTCCTTCTTCCCTTCTCAGCTCCTTTCCTTCTTCCCTTTCTTCTCCCTCCCATCCTTATCCCAGTTCACAGCTGTATTCCTGGAACCCAGAATGGTGCCTGGCATAATCTAAGGGTTCAATAAATATTTGTTTTGTAAACGTAGGCTCTTCCCCAGGGTCTTCCAACTTGCTAATAAAATAATTGTTACCAATTTATGGTCAGTTAATGAGTTAATAGTATTCTTCTCTACCCTGGAGTATCTGTATATAAGGTTACAAAAAAGGCCATAGAGTGAGCCGTATCTTGGTTTGAACACTGGTTCCGACTGTACACCAGTTACTAGAGACCTTTCTTGTGGATGAAATGAGGATAATATTCCCTGCTTTGAAGGTGTTAATTATTGCAGTAAATGTATACGTGACAGGATAGATTTTTTTTCAGACATTAGTGTTTTTTTTCTCCCAGGATCACCTCTCATTCTCCTACCCTAAACACACAGGCAAAAGATCAGTTTTGGTTCTGTTCACTGTTTGCTTTGTTTTTCTCTTTCATTTCTGGTCACAGAGGTTTCATCATTTTTGAAGCATGGCTAATGCTTTTTTAATTTTAATTTTTAAAAATTGTGGTAAAATACACATAACATAAAATTTACTATCTTAGTCATTTTTAAGCGTACGGTTCAATGGTATTAAGTACATTCATATGTGCAGCCATCACTACTGTCTAACTCCAGAATGATTTTCATCTTGCTAAACTGAAACTCTGTGGCCATGAAATGACTTCCCATTCCTTGCTCCCCCAGCTCCAGCACCCACCATTCCTCTTTCTGTCTCTATGAATTTGATTATTCTAGATATTTCACATAAGTGGATCATACAGTATTTATACTTTTGTGACGGGCTTATTTCATTTAGCATAATATCTTCAAGGTTCATCCATGTTTTAAGTCAGAATTTCCTTCCTTTTTAAGGCTGAATAATATTCCATTGTATAAACATAGTGCATTTTGTTTATCCATTCATCCATTGATGTACACTTGGGTTTTTCCCACTTTTTGGCTATTGTAAATAACGATGTTATGAACATGGGTGTAAAAAATATCTGTTCAAATTCCTGTTTCCAATTCTTTTGGTTATATACCCAGAAGTGGGATTGCTGGATCATGGGGTAATTCTATTTTTAATTTTTTTAGGAAATGTTGTACTGTTTTTCATAACAACTGCACCATTTTACATTCCCATTAACGATGTAAAGCGTTCAAATTTCTTTACATCTCACTAACATTGTTCTGTTCTGGGTTTTTTTTTTTGGATAGTAGCTATCCTAATGGGTATGAGGTAGTGTCTCATTGTGATTTTGATTTGCATTTCCCTAATGATTAGTGATATAGAGTATTTTTTTAATCTGCTTATTAGCCATATGTATCTCTTCTTTGGAGAAATGTCTATTCAAGACCTCTGCCCATTTTTAAATCAAGTTTTTTTTGTTATTGTTGAGTTATAGAAGTCCTTTATATATTCTGGATATTAATGCCTTATTAGATATATGATTTGCTGGCTAAACTTTTTAAATTTCTCTTTTTTATATTTTATTTTGAGTGATTTTGTGTTTAGAGGAGAGTATATTGAAGGATAAATTCACTGAATCATCTTGTCCTGAACTCCTTACTACTTTTTAATTTAAAAAATCAATATATGTGAGTTTGCCTGTATTTTCTGATTATAATTACTTAAAATGTAATAGCAAAAAGACTGTACATGAATGCAGAAAAGTATCAACAGTGCATTACTATGAGTGATTTTTTCTACTTATCTGTATTTATCGTTTAAAAATAATGAGGATGAATTTCTATTATGGTGATATAAACAGGCATTATTTTAAAAATAAATAGTTTTGTATGAAGGGGAAAATGAGAGGGACAGGACAAAAGCTAAAACAGATTTCCCTGGTTGAGGGAGCATTTTATTGAGAGGAGTTGTTGTTTCATTTTATTTTATTATTATTTTTGTTAGATGGGAGATCACTGCACATGGTTATGAGTATAGGAAAAGAAATGAACAGAGAGACAGGCTGAGGAAGTGGAAGGGGTATGACAACTGTGACCAACGGCTGGAACCAAGTCACTTAAGAAGCAGAAGATGGAATTCAGAGCTTTACAAGGAAATTGGCTTTAATCAGGAGGAAAACTAGTATAAACCTGGGAGCAGTTCCGACAGCGTGTGGGAGGGTGGGCGGGAGGATGAGCAGGAGTGGGGAGGCTGTTTTGCTGGTTGCAGGGTGAATGGGAAAGCCTGCTGACCAGGGGCAGGGACGGCCTTTCTGAGTGGCACTGAAGTGGCTGCAGTGGGAGATCGTGCATTTATACTGGGAGCAATCCATCTGTAGGGGTACGTAGTAGATGATGGAATCGATCTATGGGTGAAGACAAAGGGATCTGAGAATTCTGTCAAGAGTATAGTGGAATTAACGAACCATTGGGTCTGTCTAGGCTGCACATGGAAGTAGAAAGCTGATAAATTAGATCAAGAGAGGGACTGTGGGACTAGAGCTCTCTGTGGGAGGTAGGAAGTAATGAGGTCAGAATAGAGGGGTGGAGATCTGGATGAAGAGTGGTCAGACAGGGAGTTAGAGGCATTTTATCAGTCTTGGCTAAGAATTCTGAAATTATGAATCTTTTCAAAGTAATAATCAGAAATATCAGTGTTTCTTTGGATTTTATAGGAAAATTAATATTTTTTCTCATTTTTGCTTCTGTAGAAAAGCACATTAGTTCATTTCTTTCTTCTCAGAGATATCTGTCTTTTGAACTGACAAAATTAAGAAGTAGCTATATACTTTCTAAGTCTGGTAATGAAAATTAGAAGAAACTAAATTCTACATTACTGAATTGAAAATGTGAACTGGATCTTCACATTACATTGCTAACCTTGATTATAGCAAAGTTCTATTTGGCATTTTAATACTTAATAAAGTATTGATACAATAATACTTATTCCTCTTATCCTTTACAGCATTCTGATATTTAGAATAACATATCATTTTACATCATTATCAGCATTCTGATAATTAGAATGACATACCATCTATTTTCACAAACTGGATTAAAACTGGTTATTATCATACAAGGGAATTTTGGCAAATATTTCATTGACACGCTATCATCTGAATTTGATTGTTTATCTTGATCAAATTACTATGATTGCTCTGTCCGTCTTTTTACCCTGAGCTTTAGACATATGGGCAGAGCCCCATTTCTTCAGAAGAGTGGTCTGGGCTAAGTACTCTGCAGCTTTTTGGTAGGCAGACTTTCCACAGTTACTGCCCCCCGGTCTTCTCTCCCTAACAGCAGTGAGGAGATGGCTATTCCATTGGCTGCTGGCCAATGTCAGACTGACTGCTGGACTAGTTCAACCACAGCCACCTTTGACTCTCTCCAAAGCAATGCCATTTAATGAACACTCTCTCTTCTATAACTACTTAGCCATTCCTTCTCCCTTATTTAAAAAGCTCCTGAAGACAAACCTCATCCATGACGCCTTTCATGAGGGGCACAGAAGAGGTGCCCTCATCTCAGTTGACCTATCCTACGTATCTTGCTGTCCAGTTAAGGGCTGGCTTAATGTTCCTATTCTGCCTCCTCTGTGACATTTGAAGTTCTATGATGATAGGGACCAGATTTATTCAGCTTTTTTTTTTTGTGAGAAAGATTGACCCTGAGCTAACGTCTATGCCAATCTTCCCCTATTTTATGTGGGATGCCACCACAGTGTGGCTTGAGGAGCAGTGCTAGGTTCTCGTCCAGGATCTGAACCTGAAAACCCCAGGCTGCTGAAACAGAGTGTGAACTTAACCACAATGTCCCCGGGACGGCCTCTATTCAACTTTTATAAAAACGGTAATCCTTAAGTATGTTGACTTTTGCCATTAGGCATTTAACACTTTTCATAAAGTTGATGATAACAATCATGGTATCAGAGAAACAAAAGTCTTATTCGCTTTCTATTGTTCGCTTCATTCAATTATACTAGTAAGTTGTTAGTAAAACTAATAATATGTTTCTGGTTTTTTTTTTTTTTAAGACTTTTATTTTTCATTTTTCCTTTTTCTCCCCAGAGCCCCCTGGTACATAGCTAGGTATTTTTTTTTCCAGTTGTCTTTCTAGTTGTGGCACCTGGGACGCGGCCTCAGCATGGCTTGATGAGTGGTGCCATGTCTGCACCCAGCATCCAAACCGGTGAAACCCCAGGCTGCAGGCCGTTGAAGCAGAACACGCCAACCCAACCACTCGTCCACAGGGCCAACCCCAGTTTCCGGGGTTTTAAAATTTGTATTGAGGATGTAGTATATGTTCCTACTATTATTTTCCCTTGGAAGTAAGACACCATCACTCTAAGTTTCTCTTGAAAATGAAGAAGATGGAGAGAAAAGTAATACTTTATTTCCATTGTAGTGGCTTAATTATGTATTTTTTACTTTTACTCTAAGCTGCCTCAAATTCATTTTAGAGAATGTACATTTATATATAAAATATTAAATAAATTTACAAAGGAAATAAGTAATATGCCCCCTCGCCCCCCCTGCCATATCCCTGGGATTCTAATCCCCCATCCCTCAACTCTTGGAAATCTGAGTTACTGGTTCTTTCTTTTTTTTCAGGGGAGTAACAAAGCATGGTAACTTCTTTCATTTTATTACTGTTGTGTGTCCCAGGAGGATGATGACCGAAGGGGGAGAACGTGTTTGTGATAAAGCTGACTTTGCTGCATAGTTCAATTCACAGCAGGATTTTCTTTTGAGATGAGAAAAATGCCTAAGATGGAATAGTGGGTGAAAAAAATTAAACAAAAAGTCCTTCAATCAAGGTACTTAAGACATCTTTCACAGGTAGAAAAAGATGACTGATTTATTGGAATCAAAATAATTCCTTGGCTCATAAGATAATTCCTTGGAATCAAAATAATTCCTTGGCTCATAAAAATTCTTATTTGGAAGCATTCAACACTCAATCCATCATCTCCTGCACTTGTCTTTAATCTCTCTCTCTTCTTTCCATGTAATTACACAGCCCCTTCTCCTAGTTCGAAGGTCAGCTCATTCTCATTTCACCTCTGTGGCCTTTGTCCTAAGAATGAAACAGGTAAGAATAAGAATACGAAAACCAAGAACTTAATTTCTTTATATACACGCAAATAATTTAATCTTACTTTCTTAGAATTTTGATCATAACGTCATAGGTTTTGAATCATGTTGGCAATCTCCCTGCTCAACAGGGCTTAGAAAGGCCACTGATTTCAGACTCAGAAGATCTACAACTGAATGTCACCTTAAACTTAGCAGTTGTGTGAACTTCAGCCGAGTCATTTAAACTCTCTGAGTCTTAGTTCCTCATGTCTAAAGCGGGCACAATAATATTTGCCTAACCCACCTCACAGGGTTGTTGTATCCAAGTGTGTACCAGGATCTTGTAACCATGGATGGATATGTTACCACCACCATGCTTTTGCATATGAAAAAAGTGAGATTAGTCAGAAAGGTTAAGTATTTCCCTTACAGACATACAACTAGTTGGTGATAGAGCAGGAACTAAAAGCTGAGTGTCCAAATTTTGAGTTTGAATTCTTAGTTTGAATTATTTTCCATTGACCCTGTCTGAAGTGCTTTATTGCAACTTGTGTTTTTCTGTCTCACTCTGTATAATTGGACTCCATTGACTAGTAAATAAGGTAAAAGCTTAAAAACTTGGACTTGAGGGGGCTGGCCCCGTGGCCGAGTGGTTACGTTCGCGCCCACTGCTGCAGGCGGCCCAGTGTTTCGTCAGTTCGAATCCTGGGCGCGGACATGACACTGCTCGTCAGACCACGCTGAGGCAGCGTCCCACATGCCACAACTAGAGGAACCCACAACGAAGAATACACAACTATGTACCGGGGTGCTTTGGGGAGAAAAAGGAAAAAATAAAATCTTTAAAAAAAAAAAAAAACAAAAAAAAACTTGGACTTGAGGTGCCTGTGAACTCCCTGAACACAGGGGAAAGGGACAGAGGGTTCGATAGGTCCCGCCTCCCTTTTGTAGACCATTTATTTGGTTGCAGGCGATCGATTGCCCTTCTCGGGAATGAGACTTGCTTTTGTGTCTGGGAAATTCACCTGTACCACTGCTTCTCTGCTACAGTAGGTGGGAGCAGAGGACGTGTAGAAGCTCGTCACACTGCGATCACACACCTTCGAAATACCCAGTACAATACAATTCTTAATCTGAAAGATCGTCACAGATGGGGCCCTTGAAAGCATCTCCTTGAGGTTAAGACATTGGATTTAAACAACAAAGTGTCCTTTTTTCCAGATCAGCAGGATAATGCCCTCTCTACATGATGTTCTGGCCTCCTATGTTCCAGTTAAGTGGGAGTAAAAACTAAATGGGAACAAAAGAGACCTGTGCCAGAGAGCACTGTAACCAGAGAGAGGAAGTTCGTTTTATGGAGTCATAAAGCGAAGAAAGTGAAAAATGTGTTACATAGACATAAAGTGGGTGGCAATCTGTAGGTGATTTTGGCAGTACAGATAATATTTCAACTATGTACTTCTTGTTACCATTTTAGATTTCTATCGGATTGTCTCCTTTTTCAAGCAAACAGCGGGAGGGTATCAAATGGGAAATAAAGGACTGCATTGGAGGAAGTGTAGTTTCAAAACCAAAGGTATATAGTGATTTAATGTATTGAATAAAGGGAGGGTTCAAGTACAGTTTGTTGAACCTGACAAAGCTAAGTGATTTTATCCCAGACAGAAATAAGCCAGAAAAACATATGTTTTGGGGGATATGACTCCTCTCTCAAACATCTAGCCACAAGACCACCGTATAAAGAGGCATGCCAAGAGAGAATAATATTTACAGACATTTTGGAAACACCTGCAGCAGAAAACATCTTTTGTCAAGTCAATGAGGAAGTTGTTAGGCCTCTCAGAGTAACGAGGAGTGAGAGGGCCATGGGTTTTGTCGACCGTGGCTGCTGTCAGTGTGTGTGAAACCACCCGCAGGAAAAGCGCAAGTTCTCTCAGTCTTGCACTATAGCATACGAGTGTCGGGGAGGGAGAATGCCTTGATTTCATCATATTGTGGTGGAGTAGAGAGTTCTTGGATCTTAAAGCCAGAGTAACCTGGGTGTGTATCCTAGTTCTGCTTTAGACTAGCTGGCTGTGAGGCCTGTAAAGGGAGGATAAAGTATCATTGGGAAATATCTTCAGCTAAAAATACACAACACCCAACCAAATGTTGCTTCAGTAGTAAAGACATTAAATTATATCACCAAAAATAAGTCTGATGGTAAGCTGGTGCAGGACTGATGTAGCAGCCTAACCATGTCATCAAGGGTCCAAGCTCTTTCTTTCTATTTTGTTTTCCCCCAAAGTATATTGACTTTTCATCATTAGGCTTGTCAAGTCAGGGCCCCAAGATGGCTGCCTTAGGTAAAAAATAATGCCTTACATAATCATACCTAGAGCAGAAAGGCAAGGAGTTGGGGTAAGAAGACTCTCCCCAAAAGGGTCTTACCTTTTCCTGTGTATGTAAGGAGCATTTGCCCTGAGCTAATGTCTGTGCCAGTCTTCCTCTTCTTTATATGTGGGATGCCTCCACAGCATGACTGAAGAGCAGAATAGGTCCACACTCAAGATCCCAACCTGCATGTGGAGCATGTGGAACTTTAACCACTAGGCCTCAGGGCCAGCCCTTGAGTTTCTATCTTCTATGTGGGAAGAAACTTTCCCAGAAGTTCTCTGGCTGACATCCCCTTAAGTCTCATTGGCCAGAACTGGGTCATATTTGGCCCCATCTACCAGTGATTTAGTGTGGGACTTGGGTTGGGCACCTTCTCTGCTGAGCTCTGTTAGTAGCTAACCCTGTCTGCTACAGGTGGCATCTCCCTTCAGGTGTGGGTCAGCTGGAGATCATATGGATAAAGTGAGTACTTGTCCAGCCACTTCAGGCATATGTTAATTGATCATTATTACTATAATTGTTCTTTACTTATTAGCACTTTTTCTACAACCTTTTATTTTTCTGTGAACAACTGAACTTGGTTGTAATCAGTATATAAAATTTTGGACTCTGCTTTTATCTTGTTATGTTTATAGTATAAGCATTTCCCAGTATTTCTATATGGACTCAATAATATCGATTTTAAAATGACTATGTCAAATTGTCTATCAAATTACTGCGTTAGACTTTATTTTTACATATATATTATGATACTAGGTTTTTTTTCTTTCATTGTTATAAGACTTCTTTGTGTCAAATTTTCTGTATTTTGGATTATTTAGGACATGTTCCAAGAGTGGCATTATTAGGTCACAGGATGAGGCAGGGATTGGCTAGCTGTTTACCAAACCATTTGTTTTTCCTTCTAGGCCAACAGGTAAACTACATTTCTCAATCTTGCTTGCAGCTAGGCATGGCCAGTGACTGAATGACGGCACATGTGATGTGCTCCACTTTTGGGCCTGGTCCGAAAAACCCCTGAGACCTTCTCTTCTACTGGGTGTCTATGCCCTAGCTGACCTTGTGGAGATGATGGCAGAAGCTGCCGCAGCCTTAGACCTGAATGGCTGTGTAGAGCAGAGCCTCCCCTCCATTCCCGTACCACTGCTTGGAATTGACATCAGTGAGAAACAAACTCCAACCTGTTAAGCCAGTGGAGATTTTGGGATTTATCTGTTACAGGTGTTGTTGTTACTATAACTAATACAGAAATTGGTATCTTGACATAGTAACTACTACTGTGAATAAGGCATAAATCTACTTTTATTTATATTTTCTCTCCAGAATATAATCTTTCAGAATAAAAGAACAAAAATAGAATTTACTTAAATGAAAAGCATCAAAATATTTGAGATAAAACATTAATATGTTGGGCTGGCCCCATGGCTGAGTGGTTAAGTTCAGGCTCTGCTTCAGCAGCCCAGGATTTCATCAGTTCAAATTCTGGGTGGGGACATGGCACTGCTCATCAAGCCATGCTGAGGCCTTGTCCCACATGCCACAACTAGAAGGACCCAGAACTAAAAATACACAACTATGTACTGGGGGGCTTTGGGGAGAAAAAGGAAAAACAAAATCCTTAAAAAAAATTAATATGCATACAGAAAGAAAATAAACCCACAAATGCAAATTTCTTGAAATAATCCATAATTAATGTTAATATAAATCAGTTAATAAAAATTATTTATCACAATAATTTCTAAGCATGCATATATTTAATCATTTTAGTTTGAGGCTATCAATTAAGTAATAAATTAAATTATTTTTAAATCCTGCTGAGTATTGCTTACTGAAAATATTGTAGCACCCCATGTCTGTGGCACATTATAACCCTGTGAACAGGCAATCCAGGATATACAAGGCATTTCAGTGACCCCGGTCTGCATCCCAGAGTTACCCCTGGGGCTGTAGTTCAGACTCACTCTAGCAGAGGAGGCTGCTTTAATATAAACCGTTGGTTAATCTGGAGGACCCCAGGGAAACCGGTTTTTCTGGGTGCATTAGGCAGCTCTGAAGTAGGTGGAGAAATAGTAGCAGAGGCTGACGTTGATTTTCAGTCCTGCATAGCCTGAAAAAGAGAGCTGGGGAAACTCAGGTTGTCAGGAAACTCATTTTGGGAGGGAGTGGCTTAAGTTTCTCGGCATACCATTAGTTAACCACGCTAGTAGCTCTGAGCCAGCTAGGTATTTCTCAACCATTAAGTGAGGAAACAGAGATCCAGAAATAACTACATGCATGGTGCATAGCGTCGATGAAAATAATCCATAACCAATCTATAAATGAAAATTTGGGTGAGTTTATTCTGAGCTAAAATGTGAGGACCATGGCTCAGGGCCTTTATTCCCGAAGGAAGAAAGGGCACCAAAGAAGTGGGGTGTACAGAGTGGTTATATACCCCAGAGAAGATGTTTCACATAGGATTGAAATGTCCCTTTTACAATAGTTGCGAGACTGCTCTGTCGGCCCAGCGATTGATGGACACAGCAGGTAGGTCTTCTGTCTCGGTGAACACAGCAGGGTGGCAGTCTGTTGTCTCGTGCTGGGTGGTCACAGTTGAGCTGGATGGTCAAAGGTGAGTGCAGCAATCAGTTCCTAGCCTAAGGAAATATGCTTACCCTTAAGGAAATGCCAAAGTGGGGGGGAAGTTGCACCTTTATCTTAAGACCGTTTGTTCTTGCCATAGGAAATCTTTAAAGCAGATGTACAATGCATGCACAACGGCCATGTCAGGCCCTTTTGGAAAAACAAAGTCAGGCCGAATTAGGTTTACACCAAATGGCTTCCTCATATACTCTAATATATCCTACTGCTTACCATTTCTATTTGTCAATAGTAAGCACCATTATTATGGTGATAATAACCGGGCCCTGGACTCCGATAACTTTGACTTTCAACTTCTGGGAGGAGGGAGTCAAAACCTGAGTTTCTGAGTGTGCTCTTTGCTGGGCAGGTCTGGTGGACTCTCCGTAGTCTCAGTGAGGAATGAGAAGGCAGCTGCAGGAATCGCAGGAAGAACCAGGCACTTGAGTTTGGCGGCGGAAAGGTGCTTCACGTGGATGTGAAGTGCACCACTGCTTGCTTGGGGACAAATGTCTGATATACTTTAACTCTTTTCTCTACAGTGCCAATTAAATAAATTGTTGCATTGAATGGAACTACATTTGGTAGGTAAAAGGATTGGGGTAGACCTACATGTACTGACTTTGGAACATCTCTTGGAGATGGTCTCAAGTAAAATAAGCAAATTTCAAGCAATATATAAAGTAAGATGATTGTTTATGAAAAAGTGAGTACTAGGGAAAAAACATCCAGTCAACATAGTCCAATCTAATAATTTAAAGTCTTTTTTCCTTAAAATTTCTTTTTTTTGATAAATCGCTAATCTCTCAGATTTCCTCTCCTTTCTCTTCTCCTCCCCAAGGTGGTGACTGTGTGTATGGAGGCACTCGCCAGGTCCTTGTGATGGAGAGGGCAGTGGTCTCTGGGTCCACACAGCACCCATGGGCCTCTCTTAGTGCGTGCTGGAGATAATGCCCCTCCCATTTCTGGCCACTCCTCACCCTACTGGCATCCGTGGCCAAGCTCGGCAGCTGGCGAACCCTCGATCTCTTCTTCCTGCTTACACAGAGTCCTGTGGTCCTCCCTGGTGTGCTGAGTGCTCAGTGCTTCCTTGAAACCAGGCTGTGACTCCTCATTGGTCCCAGTCAGGGCTATCTACCCTGCTGCTCCAAGCCACAGGGTCATATAGCCCTGTTAAGACAACTACCACAGGCTTGCCAGCTTGCACCATTTTCTTTTCAGGGGCACATGGAAACTTCTGAACTTTTGGGTAGCTTGCATATCACATGGCAGCAGAGGGAGACCCTGAACTCAGAACTTCTTTTGGTTTAATCACACAGCAAACACTAAGGGGTTTTCTTTCAGAGCCCTGCTTCCGGAAGCAGGGGAAAGTTCCTCGTACTCTGCCCTCAGCTGCCTTCTCAAGCTAACACATCTCCTTCTAGAACTTTTACTAGAAGTGGAGTGGTCGTTCTTCCTACAGCCATACCTTTCTCCTTTTCATAGTCCTTTGGCAAGAAAGGATAGGCTATTTCTTTATAGTGTGAGTTTGCTTTAGTAAAGCTTGTAATAAACTCATGATCTAGGGTGCCAAGGTTGAATCTTGGAATACTAAAGGAGGCTAAAAAATTTAAAATTCTTTTCTCTGTCAACAATAAACCCTGGCTTTAAGACTCCTGTATTTTATCAATTTGAAGATGGCATGATTGTAAGATGTACTATTATTTTGTGTAGCGTTAAGACCGTGACACAATGCCTTTATGGCAGTTCTGTGGAAGGCATGACTCGATCATATCAGCCTCTTATTGCAGTGAAAGCTCTTTTATCTACACCCAGGGAGCTGGAATTTCTCTTGCCTTTAGTCACAATGCTTGGTAAGTGATGGGCAATCCTTTCACAAGACAGTAAAAAAATGTAACCTAGTTTCAAAGACATGTGGGAATCTTCCTTTCGTGAACCCATTAGAGCACTTGGTTGCTGCTTTGCAACAAAATAAGAATTGCAATCATTTATCCAACTACAATATTTCCTTCCCTTATATCAAATTTACATTCCACCATGTTTCTGTGCCTTTCTGTATAGGCAATGCTTTTTTTTATCCAATGACAAATCATAGTGTGATCTTTTTGAAGACAATTTAAGTTGCAATTAAACTCAACCTGGAAGAAGATGATTACACTTGGGAGGCAAGGAGACCATGAGTTACATCTTGAGGTGCTCTTGATGGTGGCCACCCGGAGTAGAGGCCAGACCGAGGCCACTAAATTTGCAGTAATTTATTACAGCAGCAATAGAATACAAATACAATAATGATGTAGAATTAATAATATAATTCTAGGGTACTCTTTAAAGACATTGATGCTTCAAGCATCTTGTATCTGCTAAATCTTTCTTCCTAAAGACCAAAGGTTCTACTAACGTCATTCAAGAGCTGTCTCCCAGACCTGATATGATCTGATGTACAGAGAAGTTAACTCCCCCAAGAGTGACCCTTCACCAGTTGGGGGAATGGATGGCTACAAGCTCCACTTTCCCGTTACCCTATTTTTCCTCCTTCCCTTGAGTTTCTTGGGATCACCTCCCAAATAAATTATCTGCACCCATGTCTTTATCTCATGGACTGCTTTTGGGGAAACTCAAACTAAATCGCCAGCTCTACTGTTTCTTGCAGTGCTCTCTCCCAATTTCTAGATAGGAGCAAGATGCAATATAAATTAAAATGCAAGTCAGATCATGTCGTTCCTCTGCTATACCTCTTAAATGGATTTCTGTTTCTCTTGGAATAAAACTCAGACTCCTTATCATGGCCCACAAGCCCCCTCCAACCCAATTTAGACCAAACTCCTCCTCACTCACTAAGCTGCAGGGAGAGAGCGACCTCACAGTGCTTTAAATGTGCCAACCTCAGGTCCCTGTCCCTTCTAGATCCATCTTCCATAGATGTATGATTATGCCTCTCACCTGCCTGAAATCTTCTGGTGGTTCCTCAGTCTCTGGAGCAGAGGAAACCCACCTCCAAGACCTGCTTTGATCTCCCTCTGCAGCCTCTTCTTTCACGCCTCTGAGTGCTGGGTTGTCAGCACACCGTCCTGTTTCTCCCACTGGGGCTCATGTTCCCTTTGCTCTCTTTTATCCTTTAATACTCAGCTTTTCTAAGAAGCCACTCCTAAATCCTGGATGAATGAAAGATATGTCCTCTGGGCTCCTACACCATGAAAACCTTTTAATATGGTCAATTACCCGCTGAAATTGAAGTTATCGCTACATAAATATCTTTATAAAATCCTTGAGGGCATGGTTCATGCTTTCTTCATCTTTGCATCCTTGGTGTTTAGTAGCATCTGGTGCATTGCAGATATCAATAAATGTGTCTTAAGTGGAATTAGGCAGAACTGAGCTGAGATTTGGAAGCCATGAAAGAAGGAAGGAGAACCACGTACCAGATGCTACTTTCTGAAAGACCAGGTCTCCCCTGGTTTAGGGAGAATCACGGGCAACACTAGGGGAGAAGGGTTTCTGAGTAATTCAGGGGATGGCGAAGCATTTGCTTGCTGGGGAGTGCTAAACCAAGGTGCTCATCACAATAAGCATGCACACCATCAGCAGACCTGGGCTGTGATCTTTGTCGGCGAGCAGGATAGTGTTACGGGGGGCTCCAACTCTTGCTTACATACTCTGGGAGCCAACTGATAGAGAAAAGGAGGGGGGTCCTCCCCGGCAGAGTGAACAGCATGTGCAAAGGCATGGAGGCCTGGAGTGACTGGGGAAAGACTTGTAGTTCTATTTGACTAGAGAAAGGGGTTCAGGATGAGGAGTGGAAGTTGAGGCTGAAAAATCCATGCTAATAAAATTTACAGTAATTATAGTTTATTGAGTATTTACTATGTATAGGTACTGGGCCAAGTTCAAGGGTTATTGTAATTTGTCTTCCCAACCACACTGCTGGTCATTTGCTCTTTGATCTTAAATCCATTCCCTCCCTCCCCTGGCTCTGCTCAATATCACAGGAGAGTACAGTTCTTAGGCTTCGTTGCCAACTGGTTTCCAGTGGGACTGGTCAAAAGAAGACACTAGAACAGGAGTAGAAAGGAGGGAGAGGGGAGAAGTCAGGGTGTCTCTCCCTCTCTCACTCTGTCTCTGATCCTCAACAGCAGCTGCATCTCCTCTCTGGCCCCAGCTCCTGCTCATAGTCTGCTCCCCTGTTCTGCGTGCTGGTCCAGCTCCTGCCAGGGAGGCTTGCCAGGGTCCTGCCAGGTGGGCTGGACCCTATGCTCCAGAACTATGTTCCTCCAACTCTAGAAGTGGTAGTGCCTTTCTATGTTGCAAACCTCTATTGTTTCACATACCCTGTTTGACTGCTCAGCCCTTCCACCACCTGTCTACCCCATGTGCTATGTTAGACTTCCTCTACTTGAAATACGAGAGTGGTTTCTGTTTTCCTGACTGGACCCTGACTGACACAACCTCCAAGGGAGGCAGGCACTATTTAGACTCAATTTTAGTGGCTTGGGGCGGTTAAGTGACGAGCTTCAGGTCTCTCAGCTAGACAGTGGGAGTGCAGGCTGTGCCAGCTGGGAAATGGCCTTGGATCTCAGGAATTGGGTTTGGTCCTGCAGGAGACAAGATCAGCAAAGGCTTTTCGCGGAAGAGTGGCATAATCAGAACTGTGTTTTAGAAAGGACTCTGGGGCAGAATCGCCTTTCATCTCCAACATGGTTGTTCAATTCAACAAAACTATCTACTTTCCACACAGATCTAAGTTGCAAAAAGCCACAACATACCTTGGTTGATATTATTTTTCTGTTCTTTTGGTTCTCTTAATTGTGTGCTGTATATGCTGTACATTTAGCTTGGAATCATTTCACTAATGAAGACTTCTGTGCATCAAACCCAACCATCACCAACACGAACATCAGTCATTTCGTTAACAGACTGTGTTCACGTCTCTGCATGTTCTGTGATCATTTGTAAATACTTCTTTCCTCAGGTTTCTTTGGGCCAAAGAGTGTAGCAAATGTACAAATGAGCCTATACAATGTAAAGCATTCATGAGAACGTAAGATTTACTCTACACATTTACATGAATAAATGAGGCAAAAGTATGTTTTATCGCCTACTTATGTCTTACACATGTGCCCAAGTTACCAATAAGTTTAACTGTAAAAATTTAGGCTGTGTGTGCCAATCCCAATGTATTTTCCCATGGAGATGTTGTTCTTTGATATGTTTAGGTTCAGCAAGTTCAAATTGTCTCTTGATGCTATAAAGTCCCTACATATGAATATTTCATGCTTCTTTATTTGGGTAAAAACTAGACTCATACAATTTGTAGACTGCCTTTTTAATTCTAGCCCTTTCTTTTGTGTCCCTCACGTCCTTTCTAGGTTTTTACCTTTCTAACCTGGCGTAGGATTATACAAAATGCAGATACTGATCAATGGGCAAAATTGTGAAAAAGGAAAATGAAGTCTATAATCTTTCAATGCCCATTGGTATGAAAATTCACTCTTGCATTTTTCGTTTTTGGTAAGGGTCTTGTGAGCCCGTGAGAAGCTGCATGTATAGTGATTAACAGCATGGATTCTGGAGCCCAGGTGTGAATCCAGACAACCTACTTGCTGGCAATTTCTAATTTGACCTTGTACACATGACTTAACCTCTCTATGCCTCAGTTCCTTCACATGTAGAATGAAGATCAGAATAATACCTCCATCACAGGGTTGTAATGAACCTGAAATAAGTGGATAGCTATGAGACATTGAGAGTTGTGCCCGGCACACAGTCAGCATTAGTTCTTATTGTGAACTATTATGTGATTCCACCCATGGTTTGGCATGGAAACATTTTATTCCCATCATATAAGTCAACAAATGTGAGAGCATTAATATGTTTATGGGAGGAGAAAAGATAATTTATGCAATATATTTCCTTACCCCCAGCTGATCATGTTAAACTATTTAGTCTTCATTTGAGTAGATGCCAGCACCATTCATTCTTCTTTGTAATTGGAATGGGAGTCCTTGTACTCCAAGTCACTGGTGGCTGTTAATGCCATGAAGGCATGTCTCCAAATTTGGGGTAAAAGAGTGAGTGAGGAAGGGGTCACTGGAGGAGGAGTTGGGGGAGGGGCTGGAGGCACTCCTGTGGGATACTTGTTCCTGGGCTGATTCCCTGCTGGTCCTCTTTCTTTCTTCCCAGTGGCACCAGAGACAAGGCTGCCTACTTCCATCGCTTCTGGCACTACCTACTACTTCTGATGAGGGTTCCTTGTCCCGGCCCAATATGGAACACAATATAGTCTACAGATTGTCTCTATCCCCCTGAGGCAAGCATGCATTCATTTTTGGAATTTCTAAGCTTAGGAATACATGCTGATCACGGAGGAAAAGCAGGGAGTTTTCTCTCTATTATCCACTTATGAATGTGGGGTTCCCCTCTTGCTCTTTCTTGCCTGGATTCCCTCTTCACTTCATGGCTGCTGTGGCTGCAGTTTTAGCCACCTCACAAGGATCTGCGGCTTTCCTCCAGCCAGGCATTGTAAAAATGGAGAACTCACTTAGTGCCAGTCTCTTTGTCCAAGTGTCCACTCTTCTTCAGAATCCGCCTGCTTTTGGTCAATCTCCAGGTCCTGTGGATAGTTGTTTTTATAATTTGTCTAGAGTTTAGAGTTTTTATTTCTGAAATGGTTGGTATGATAGAAATTTACTTGGCCATTAACAGAAGTGGAACCCCTGTATTTGATCTAAAATTAAACTCACCGAGTTCTTAATTTCATTTGTTGTATTTTTTTCGGTTGTAGAATTTCCTAGTTATTTAAAAATAGCTGGATTTAACTGTTAAAATTCTCAATCTTTTGGTGCAATTCCCTGAATATATTAGTCGCAATTATTTTAGAATTTGTATCTGATACTTCCCTTATCTGGATCCACTCTAGGTCTATTTTTGTTTTTGTTTTGTAACAAAATTGCAATTTCCCCATCAATTAAAATTTCAAGAGCAGACATGGAAGAAAAGATAAGTTCATTTCTTAATCCTATTCTTCCTGATAGCTATATACCCATTTCTTGGTTTCCCTTTGCCATAGCATCTTTAAAAGAATTGTTGATTCTTACTTTTTCCTAATTATCTTCATCCATTTTTTCCTTAAACTCAGTCTGAGCAGTCTTTCTCACTTAGTCCTCCACAGAAACTCTTTTTATATACCTCTGGCGGCCTCCACATTGCTAAATCCAGTGGCCAGTTCTCAGTCCTCATTTTATTTGACCTTGACTGATTTACTGATGAAAATGTCCTAAATTTTTAGGACAGTTGATCATTCAGTTGATTATTTCTTCCTCCTTGGTAAACTTTCTTTACTTGGCCACCAGGACACTGAACACTTGCTGGTTGCTCCTTCTCTTTCTCCTTTAATGCTTTCCCAGTGTCTTTTCTTGCTTTCCTTTCTCCTTCCTTCCTTTCTTTCTTTCTATCTTGCATTGACCTGGTGCTACATTCTTCATCCTCTTCTCTTCTTTAGCTGCACTTATTTCCCTTGGTGATCTCTGCCAGTCTCACAGTTTTAAATTCTATCTGTATAATATAACTCCAAAATTTATAGCTCCAGCCCAGATCTCTCTTCCAAACTCTAGGCTCAAATATTCAACTCTCAACTTGATACCCATTTTGGGATGTCAAATAGGCATCTCAAACTCAACATGTGCAGCTAAGCTGCTCATCTTCTTCTCCCCAGACCTGCTTCACCCACAGATTTCTCCATCACAGTTTATGATATCTTCACTATTCCTGAGTCTTAGACCAAAATTCTCAGTCATTCTTTTTCCCCCCATTTAGTTAATTAATTATTTTTAAAAAGAGCTTTATTGATATATAATTTATATACTATAAAGTTCACCTGTTTAAACTGTACAATTTAGTGGTTTTTAGTTTATTTACAGTATTGTATAGCTATCATTACAATCTAATTTTAGGACATTTTCATCATCCCAAGAAAGAAATCTTGTACTCATTAGCAGTCACCCCTCATTCTCTGTACCACCCCCACCCCAGTCTGTTTCTTTTATCTGGCGTTTTTCCCCTTGTGGGTTTTAAGAATGTTGTATTTTTGTATGCTTTAAAAAATGAATACCAAACATTGTATATGAAAACTCAGTAAAGATAATTTCAGATTCCATGTGATGATATCTTACTGTAGAGAGAATTTGCTTTTATTTCCAGCATTCAGCTAGCCATGGCACTAGCAGTTAATCCCAGGTCACCACACTCTAGTCAGGACGGAGTGATTCGAATCTTATTTTCAGTTCCTGTAGTGACTGGTCTATTTATGGTTCATTTTTACCTATAGCTGTTTGGTGTCACTCATGAAAATCTGTTGTACTTACCAGGATCTCTCTTCCTTGTGGACATGAATCCCCTCTTTTATCCTCCTGGCCCAATTATTGAAATTGTGGAGGAAGAAGAAAAGTTTCCCTCTACCCTGTTAGTTTAAGTTCCTGGAGGCCTGTGAATTAAACCAACAAAAGATAGATTAGCAGGAGAAAAAGTGTATTTAAGTGTGCGATGCACATTCATGCGGGAGTGCTCAGTAATGAATGACTCAAAGGGGTGGTTAGAATTGGGGGCTTATACACCCAACACAGTAGGAGGAAGGTGGGGCAGGCAGCAGGGAGAAAAGCCCCAAAGACAGAAAAAATAGGTGTATTTAGGAAAGACAAATGGATTTTTAGGAGAACAAATGGAAAATAAGAAAGTCTGCAACGTTGGTTTATGCAGATGCAAGCGGTCTTTCTGTCTTCTTCGTGGCCATGAAGCTCCCCTGGAGGAAGGCTTTATGGTAGTTTACTCTTGGTCTCTCTCCTGGGAATAGACCCCCCCCACCCAAAGAGGGAATTTATAGCAGCCTTATTTCTCAGAAGTTTCTGCTTTTAGCCAGGAAGACTTCTTTCTTTGTCTGTTGAATCTCAAATGTTTTCATCTTAAAATAATCTTTATACCACTTCTGGGGTTCTGATTGAGTCCCCGCAAAGTCTTTATTCAGCTACTCAGACTCTCAGTTACTGCTTTGGAATCAGAAGATTTGGGAAAGCATCCTCAAATGCTGCGCTATCCTCCCTTGGCTCTCCTTCCCCCTGGATTTTGATTTTATAATCTTCACTGTCTAGAGAGATCTCCAATGCAGATTTAAGAGAATATTTCATCTAGCTTTTCTAGTTGTTTTGTGCAGGATGGTTGGTTTAAAAATGGCCTACTCTGCTACTGCAAGAAGCAAAACATTTTAGGTGTCATCTGAAGGACTCCAAGAAAGGTTGAGTACTTGACAGTTCTCAGTCGTGTTGTGCGTCTTTATACCTCCAGATGTCAGCAATCCCTCAAGATGGTCAAATATGTTGTTTGAGTTCCAACCAGGGTTCATTCCAGGCTAAACCAACTGGAGGTAGTATAAATACATCCTCAGTTTCTTGTAGGAACTAGTCAGAATCTTCTTCTCTGGTGAAGCTGCCAGTGTAAGGTTACAGGCCAAGGGATGGAGCCTGTGAAACCACTTTGTCAGATTTGCTGCAGATGAACAAGCAATCAGATGACAGAATGGGGAGGTTATCACACACTCCTCTCCATCCTCTCACAAGACAGCCTTTACTCTACTTCTCTCTCTTTCCTCTGTTCACATCTGGTGTCTACAAGGCTGACAATTTAAATACTCCTTTAATTTAACCATTCTCCTGAAATCTTATTTCCTCGTAAATACGGACCACTTCTCATGGACCTATTTTGCATATAATTAATGTCATTTTGGAAATTATTATTTATCATAAGAAGATCTATTGTATCTTTTGGTTCCATTTGTTACTTTTTCATATCTATTGGAAGCTGATTGCCAAGAAGAATCTACGCTTTTTCTTACTATGCTTTTTTTAAAAGTGACGTTTGTCCAGGCAATCTAATCCCATTTTAAATGCTGAGAAGACTTGTTATCTTTTTATATTGTCAGCTAAATTTTTCAAAATTAAGTAGGATAGTATAATTAGCTAAGTAGGTCTAACCTTTTCTACATCTTTTCCATCAGATTTTATAATCTGTATCTGGTCTGCCTTCTTTTCTACACATCACACAAATAATTTCAGTTATAGATCTAACAGTTGCTAAATGTTAAACAATTTATGTTATAACATACTCCCTTAAAGGAAAATATGAAGTCTTCCAGGACACTACAGGAAATCTTTCTTTCAATAGAAACAATAACAACTAATGCTTATTGCTGGCCATGTGCCATCTCTTCCCCTTAGTTATGCTTCTGGTTTCAAATAATTCCATGTGGGCTGAGGGTATCCCCTGGGACGTGAAATGATCCTGTTGTAAATACTCCTTTAGTTTAAGAATATGCTTTAAATAAGATTACATCTTAAATGTGTTCCACTTATTAACAACGTTTTGTTTTCTTAAGTTTGTGATGAACGAATTTAAATTTATCATTGTGTTAAATTTTACCTACAGTATCCTGTTTCATTCTCATTATTATTTACTTCATTTTACAAATGAAGAACAGATTTAGACATGTATGTTGTTTAAATAAGATAAAAGGTCATAACTGGAAAATAGTGGAAGAGGGATTAAAACCCCGGTGTTTTCACCTCTAGAGACTTAATAGCTATGCTATTTTGCAATTTTTAAAAATAAAACTTCATTTTGTGTTTTGCTACCACCAGCCTCCTTGCCTCTTCCCTTACAGTAAGTTGGGGCAAAAACAGTGAGGGAATCTTAAATAACAACACTGATTCAAACCAGTTATTATAACATCAAAGTGGAAAAGAGAACGAGCAGAAAGATTGAGAACACACCTACAATTTCAGAAAGTCCAAAACCAGCTAAAGATTTCAACAAGAATAGTATTAACTTCAAAATAGAAAAATTAAACAGTAGTTACTAGGTATACCTCAATAAAGTAGAGAAAAAAGGTAGTTACTATGACAAAGGTATGACTGTAATACTCAGAGACTGTTCAGAGCCTAATAGAGGAACGAAATCATCATTGAAAGCCAGAAAGAGCATAATTTATTCAGAACAAAGAATAGATATAATAAAAAATATGTCTGTAAAGGAATATCAAGTCAGAACTAAAGTGGTCAAAGATAATGCAAAAGGAATTGATTTATTCATGTAACGACTCTTTATTGAGTACTGGCTGCAAGGTTCTGGTGCTGGAGATACCGCATGAACGGAACTGTTAAAGGTGTGTCCCTGTGGGCTTGTATCCTATGAGGAAGACAGAGGTAAACAATTAAAAATAGGTATATCAAATGTAGGGTGATAATGAGTGATTTGGGGAAAAAGATCATGATAAGGGAAACACATTATCCTCGGTGTGGGGTGAAGTTGATATTTTACATAGGGTGGTCAGGAAAGGCTTTGTTGATAACGTGATCTTTGAGCAGAGAGTTGAAGGAAGTGAGGGAGCAAGCCATGTGGACATTGTGGGAAGAACGTTTTAGGCAAAGAGATCAGTACGTGCAAGCTTGTGAGGTTGGAGCATGTGTGGCCTGTTTGAGGAACATCAAGGGTCCCCTTACTCCTTACTCCAAGGTCCCACTTAGTCCTGTAAGTGAGGTGCATAATTACCTGTGACCTGAGAGAGAGCCCAGTGATATATCATGTAGGGCCTTGAGGCCGATGGAAGGCTCTTCCTATGAGCACGGTGGGATGCCTTTGGAGGGTTTTGGGCAGAGGTATGTCACAATTGTCTGTGCTTTAGCAGGGTCATTCTGGCTGCTGTGTTGAGCACTGACAGTAGAGGGCAAAAGAGGAAACAGGGAGATCATTAAGAGGCTACTGTAAAACTTCAGGGAGTCAGTTTTGGAAGGGATGGAAATGGTGGAATTGGTGATAAATGGGAAATTTCAGAAATACTTGAGGATAGAACAGACAGATTGCATGCGGGGTGTGAGAGCAAGAGAGGAGCCAAGGATTATTCCAAATTTTTAAACTAGATCAACTGAAAGAACAGATTTTCCATTTACTGAGATGTGGAAGACAATGGGAAGAACAGGTTTAGGTGTTGGACACCTAAAGAAGAGATAGCTCTACATGCTGGAAATTCATGGTGAAATCACGGATTGAGGAATAATGTGGGAATTGTCAATATACACAAAACATAAGTTACAGGACTATATGAGATCATTAAGGGATGGGTGTAAGTAGAGAAGGAAAGAGATCTAAGGCTGAATCTGGGAAACTCTAACATCTAGAGGTCAAAGAGAGGAAGTTTCTAGAAAGGACATGATACACAGCCATCAGTAAGGTAGGAAGAAAACCAAGAGAGTGTAGTGTTCTAAAAATAAAGAGGACAAAGCAGCGATAAAAGGAAACCATGATCAATGGATCAAATGCTGTTGTGAGGTAGAATGAAATGAAGTCTGAGAGTTGGCCATTAGACTTGCAATCACTGATAACCTTGACAAAAACAACTGCAGTGGAATGATGGGGGCAAAGTCCTGGCTGGGGTGGTTTCAAGACAGAATGATAGGAAAGGAGGTGGAGACAATGAGTATAGATAATTTCTTCAAGAAGTTTTCATGAAAAGGAGAGCATAGAAATGGGTGGTAACTAGAGGGGGAAGTGGGGTCAAATTTTTCTTTTTATAATGTGAGATATCACATTTTAATGGGCATGATCCAGTAATGAGAAAATCCTTGATGATTTAGGAGTGAGAAAGGACATTTCTTCCTGTGATGTCCTTGAACAGGTGAAAGGGGATTTGACCTGGTGCACAAGTTAGGCTTAGCTAGGAGCTAAGGGTTGGTTAGTGAGGAACATGTATAATCCATCCACAGCAAAAAGGAGGAAAGTCAGAGCATAGCAAGGGGAGATGTGATGGTAAAATTATATGGAAATTCTCATAGTGAAGTTTCTCACTGAAATAGGTAGCAAGGTCATGAACTGATTATGTAGAAAGGAAAGGAAGTTTAAGGTAAAAGGAAAAGGTGTGACCACTGGAGCAGGGAAAATGCAGTAGGGTTACCCAGAAGCAATAGTGGCCTACTTGAGGTTAGGCATCAAGAATTTAAATTGATACTAGTCAACATATTTGTGTGCTCTTCACCTGCCTTCAGCTATAGGTACAGAGTGCGTGGAGAGTTGCATATACTCACAGTTGGATTTTACTAGGCATGACTGGTAATTTTATGTGTTAACTTGACTTGGGTAAGGGATACACACATAACTGGTAAGATGTTATTTTATTTCTGGATGTGTCTGGGAGGGTGTTTCCAGAGGCGACTAGCCTATGAATTGGTGAACCCCAATGTGAGTGGGTATCATGCAATTTATGAGAGTGAGAATGGAACAAAATGGCAGAGGAAAGGTGAATTTACTCTTTATCTGCTTGAGCTGAGACGTCCATCTTCTGCTGCCCTCAGACATCAATGCTCCTGGTTCTTGGGCTTTCAGACTCCGAGGGGGACTTGCACCATCAGCTCCCTAATTCTCAGGCCTTTGGACTTGGACTGAATTACATCACTGGCTTTCATGTTCTCCAGCTTGCAGACAGAAGATTGTGGGACTTGTTGGCCTCCATAACTACACGAGCCAATTCCCATAATAAATCTTTTCTTAGGTATTTCTCTCTATATATCCTATTGGTTCTGTTTCTCTGGAGAACCCTGACTAATACACTAGGGAGTGGGATGGAGGGAGAGAAAGACAAGGAGGTTGATGGTGTATGAAAGGAAGTGATTATAATAATGGTCCATGGCAGCTTAGCTAGGTAAGGGGGAAGTGAAACAATGCAGTTATGGATAAAAACAAGGTCTAGGGGTATGTCCTTGAGAGGGTGTGACTGAGGTAGAGTGGAGAACAAGATTTGGAAGTGGAAGCTAAGGAATTGAAAAGCTAGAGATTGGAAGAATTATCATCAAGATGGATATTGAAATTGCCAAGTAATATGTCAGGAAACGTATAGGAGACAGTGATAGTGGCCAGGTACTCATAGACTCCAGGGCACGTGAGGGATGATGATCCATGCATCTGTAAATGGCTATAACAATGAGGAATAGAAAGCAGTGAAGGCTGAGGACATGATTTTCAAGACAAGATTTTTTTCAGGAAGAAAGTAAGCCATGTTACAGAAGTGGCACTGAGGAGCAAGCCAGCACAGCATGGCTTGATGAGTGGTACATAGGTCCTCACCCGGAATCTGAACCTGAGAACCCTGGGCCACTGAAGTGGAGTGTGCAAACCTAACCACTATGCCATGGGCTGGCCCGTTAAGGTTTTTGAAAGTTGGAGAAGGGTGGGAAATGGAATTCAATTAAGGAATGTACAGAGCTCTGTGGAGGTGAGGGTAGTGGGAGATGATCTTGGGCAGGTGGTGACGAACGTAAACAGGGACATTGGGCATGACGGCCTCGGTTCCTGTGGTCTCAAAGCAGAGCATGATGGTGAGGATCTGAGCACTGAGGTGGAAGGAGGGTAGAGGATGTGACCAGGTTGTGTGGAGCTCTGGGCATATTTGGAAATTTACTAGCAAAGCTATTGAATCTTGGAGTTTCTTTGTTGGAAGAGTCTTAATTATAAATTCAATTTCTTTAAAAGATACATGACTATTCAGATTTTCTATTTCTTCTTGTATCAATTTTGGTAAGTTGTATTTGTCAAGGAATTTGTCCATTTCATCTGATTTTATCGGATGAAATTATTGATTTTGGGGCAGGGCTGGTGGTGTAGTGGTTAAGTTTACACACTCTGCTGCAGCAGCCTGGGGTTCATGGGTTTGGATCCTGGGTGCAGACCTATGCACCGCTCATCAAGCCATGCTGTGGAGGCATCCTACATACAAAATAGAGGAAGACTGGCACAGATGTTAGCTCAGTGACAACCTTCCTCAAGCAAAAAGAGGAAGATTGACAACAGATGTTAGCTCAGGGCCAATCTTCCTCACCAAAAAAATAAGATAAAAATAAAAAAATTATTGATTTGTATTACTGGTATCAAAGTATTCATAATAGGCTCATTACTTTTTAATGTCTGTAGCTTTAATAGTTATATTTCCTTTTTAATTTCTATTATTGGTAATTTGTGTTTTTCCTTTACTTGATCAGTCTTGCTGGCAGTTTATCAGTTTGATTAATCTTTTCAAAGAACCAACTTTTGTCTTTGTTGATTGTCTCTAATCATACGTTTTTTCTTTTGCTGAGTTTTGCTCTTATTTTGTTATTTCCCTTTTTTCTGCTTTGGGCTTAATTTGCTGTTCTCTTTCTTGATTTGGGAGGTATATTACAGATTTTCAACTTTCTTTCTTTTCTCGTAAATGTGTTTAGAACCATAAATTTTCCCCTAAGCATTGTGTTAGCTGCATTCCACAAGTTTTGATATATCATGTTTTCGTCATTCTTCTGATCAAAATATTTTCTAATTTCCCTCATCATTTTCTGTTTAACTCATTGGTTATTTAGAAGGATGTTATGTAGTTTCTGAACATTTGGAGATTTTTTTAGTTATCTTTCTGTTATTGAGTTCTAATTTAATTTAATGAAGTCAGAGAACATACATTACATGATGCAAATCCTTTGGTCATTTTTGCATGGTATCTTTTCATGAACCAATTGGAGATATATCTTATAAGGAGAGGTCATAAAATTTAGTGATGGATTGGTTGTTTTAGGGTGAAGCAAACGAAGGAGTCAATTCTATAAAAGTCATGCTTTTTGGTTTTTGTGGTCCTCGGCACTTCCTATTGTATATCAGAATTACTTATGACTTTGCGAGTGAGAGTCAGTGTTTCTACAATTTATTTGGCCTTGGAATCTTCAGAATACTTGGGAAAACTCTCCTAGCCCCTCTCTTTTACATATAGGGAGGGTATTCTGTATTAAGAGTAGTTCATATGTTAAATTCCGCAGTTTCGAAAACCTCCCTTTAAAATAATTTGCTTTTTCCTTCAGGGGAGAGTTTACATGTGTGAGTGTGTGTCTGTTTATAATCCTTCACTTATGTACAGTATGCATCCAGTAAATATTTATTGAATGAATGTTGTCCACTATTGTAAGGTCAGAAAAATATTTGAACGGCCAGTAAGTGGAGTTTAATGTTTAGAATTTAGGTTTACTTTGTAAAGTTGCTCGGATGTATAAAAAAGCCAACATGAAACACAAAAAATAGATTATAATTTTTACTCAATGTAACAGAATTTATATTTCTTAGTATCTAATAATTTGTTTACATATTTAAGTTGTATGAAATAAATATAGAAAATGCTTAAGATTCAAGATACTTAAATGGAATATTCAGAAAATATTTTGAAAAATGCTGATCTTGCGTTTACGGAGGGTGTCCTGTGATTCAACCAGGTCAGAAGTTAAACACAACCGTTATGCGAACATCCCTTTAAGGCAATTTGTTGTTTCCTTCAGCGGTTCTCTTTACATTGTATCTTGGTTAGTTTGCTGGACTCCCTTACATTTTAAACTAAAATTTCAGAGTGTCCTCTTGCTGCCAAATGACATTTTCTTCCTCATACACAAGCTTGAGCATCATAATGAGTGGAATATACAGTGTGCATTTCTGATGCTGTAACTGTGGTGCTTGCGTTTGTAGAAGAGCCCTGACCTGGTGAGAAAATGCTGCAGGAATAGCTGCCTCTCACCAGACAGTGGACAAACGCTGTCTTTGTGTCTCAAGATCAAAACGACCCTGCTTTCTTGCAGTATTTTTTCTTTCATTTTAATGACACAATGCAATTATTTTGATATATTGGTAATAAAGTGCCTTTTTGCATATATTCTATCAAATGTAAATCTAATTGTTTGCATCCTATCAAATGTAACACCACCATTAACTTTTTCCCTTAAACCACTCCAGTGCACCAGCTAATAGGAAACATGACAGGTGGCCTTGTGGTATAAGCAGTTGCAAGCAGTTGAATTGGAAATCAATTAGTTTTGTAAACTCCTTCTTTATCAAATAAATTTGTATAGTTCTCGTATATCCAGTAGAGAGAAAACGCAGGAGCACAGTGAGTTCTTTGAAAGACAGGGACTTTTGTGTAAATATTTAGGACAATATAATATATGGTTCTATGTTGTTATGTGTCACTTGATTTAATTTCATTACCCAGTGTATGATAAGGTCCTGTTGTGGCCTGGTGTCTTCCAGGCACCGACATTACGCTTCAGCTTTAGAACCTCTTATTATGCGATGATTAGATTCTAAAGTCAATGTGTAGCGTGAAAGAAAAAGTGGTGGAAAAATATCCCTTAAAACAATTCTCAAAATGTGGTCTGCAGACAGGCAGCGTCAGCATCACCTGAGAGCTTGCTCGAAATGCAAATTCTCAGGCCTCCAGAATCAGAATTGGTGGTGGTGGGGCCTGGGAACCCAATAAGCTTTCTGGGTGATTCTGAGGTCTGCTCAAGTGTGGAGTCTGCAGCATTCTCCACCCACCCCTTCACACCTGGAATAGGGTTTGATGGTGATCTTTATGGCAAATTGGTCTGCAGGCCCAGATAGCCAGACTTTCTTATTGTTCCAGAGTCTTAAACTTGAGTGAGCATAAGAATAAATGTGAGTACACGATTATATTCATGAAACCATGCTTATGGTATTTTACGGGCAATTTCAGAGTTTTTCTCCAAAGGTTTGTTACTTTTGCCATCCCTGTTGCCTTTGCAATCCAATCTTAATTTAATCTGTGATCTTACGCTATATCATTATTATAGCAACACTGTGATTGACTAAAATAGTTAAAGCTTTCAGGTACATGGAAATATTTCTAGTCAAACTGAGGAGTGAATTGAGGATGCTTTTAGTATCAGCCATAATTGTTAAAAATTTTCTAAAATATATCTTTTCTCCTGATTTATTCAGTAGACTGTTACAAAAATGATACTGTCTTTGATTATTTGAGATCTTAAAATGTTTTAAGATGATCATTATGGGTGTCATTCTGTACTACAATTGATAACAAATATTTACATCAGCAAACTGAATCTCTACAGATCAGGAAGTTGCGAGACTGTAGCAAGTGGCTCACCAGGCAGAGACTGGGAGCCGTGCCAGCTGCCTGCTTCGCTGGGAGGAATCTTGTATAACTGCTACGGTTGGAACTGCCAGCTCAAGGGGATACTAAAAAGCAGAACAACTTCTGGTTTATTATTGTTTTAAAATTCTCTCCAGAAAAATACACCCTCTTTTTGCCTGTACCCTAACAGACCACTCCCATGGCCTCACCCTTGGCATACCATTGGGATACGAAATAGGAGAGAAGATAACATAATGAATATCTGTCTACCTATCATTCAGATTTGTCACATCTTAATATTTTATCATATTCGTTTCAGATTGCTTTTATTATGAGGAAACACAACATTACAGATATAACTAAAGCCCTTGTGTACTCTTCTTTCCTCTGTTCTTCCCTCAGAGGTAGTCATTATATTAAACTTAATTTTCTCCATTCCTATGCGTATTTTTAATCTGTTACTACATATGTGTGTACCCCAAAACAACATGGGTGGTATATATGCATAAATAATATATTATTTTTTTTTGCTGAGGAAGATTAGCCCTGAGCTAACATCTGTGCCAATCTTCCTCCACTTTATATGTGGGTCATCTCCACAGCATGGCTGACAAGTGGTGTGGGTCCATGCCCAGGAACCAAACCTGTGAACCTGGGCCACTGAAGCAGAGTGCACCAAACCTAACCGCTATGCCACAGGGCTGGCCCCCAATATAGTATTACTTTCGCATGTTTAAAAACTTAATATAAGTGGTATTGTAATGTTCATATCTATCTGCAACTTGTTCTTTTCCCCTTCAAATTTATATTTGTGATATTTATCCATCTGGATAGAAGTAGCTCTACTTTACTAATTTTCACTGCTATATAGTATTCCATTGTTTAAACACACCACAAATCCTCCTGCTGTGACATGTGGGTTGTTTTCAGTTTTTTGTTATAACAAACAATGCTGCTACAAACACTTTTGTCCATGTCTTTTGATATGACGAGCAAGAGTTTCTCACGGGGGTCTATACCTAAGAAGGGAGCTGCTATGTTAAAGATATGGGTGTATTTAATCAGAAAGACATTACCAAAATACGGAAGAGGCTTTGTGGAGGTGGGACATCCATCTGGGCATGATGACTTTGACCTGCTCTAGTGTTCTAAGATTCAAACATCATCTGGGACGAGACATAATTTGTAGACTTGGAAACCGTTTCCCACTGCAGTTCTTTGTGCAACTGCGTTTTGCAGGAATGAGCTTTTCTTTCGCTTTCATCCCCCTCCAACACATTTTGATCTCTCCATCATTATCAATCATCAACAACATGGCAGCTAATGTTTACCAACCCTTACTATTTTCTAGGTGCTGTATGGAGTACTTTATACACATTACTTGACATTCCTTCTAACGGTCTTGTGGAATAGGTGCTATAAATGGTCTCCATTGTATGCCTAAGGAAACAAAAGCCTAAAACAAATTAGATACTTAGCTAGCGACTAGCCAGGATTCAAACTCAGACTGTTACAAACCAGCTCCCAAGCTCTTAACCACTTAATGGACAATATTGTATTTCTCTGTTCCTTCACGATTCGTGTCACACGCTTATTCCTTCATTTTCTATTTCACAAAAGGAAGGAGACATAGAGGTGTATTATGGGAACATTATATAGAATCACAGAAAAATTAGGAGAGTTTTCAATAAAAATCACTATGTTGTAATTAGAAATTCTTAATCATTGACTTAGGGTTAGGACATGTGCTCACCCATTTGTTATCTTTCCTCCCACCTTTTAAAAAAATTGTTAATGTGGAAACATTCTTAAAAAGGTAGAAACATGTCATAACATACCTCTTATAATTTTTGCATATTCCCGTCTTTGTTCTTATGGATGTCTTTTACTTTTACATTTTGTGGTTTTAGTGTACATATACTTAGTCTTTCTTTTTTAAGATTAGCATTATATCATAAGCATTTTCCATACTATAAAATCTTCATAATGATCATTTGGGTAGATGTCTTGTGATTTATTTACCCATTCTCCTATTGGTTTCAAAAAATATTTTCATGCATATTACTTTCTCTTTCAAATGGGTTATTTTCTCAAGCTAAATTCCTTGCGGAGAAATTACTAAGTCAACGGGCCGATTATTTCTATGATATATGGAACTGTTTAACATCCTACACATACTTAGAAATGGGAGTGCTGACTATTTCGAGCTGTATGAGGTCATCACAGTATGATTTCTGTGGATATATCCTCCTGACATATCAACTTACTGCTTACAACTGATGTTAGCCAGAGGTTTATTTGCCTAATGTCTTAACTTCTAGGCATTCTCTATTGTTGTTCTACTGGTCAATGTGCTAGGTCCGGTGCATGACCCCACGTCCATCTGAGATTTATGCTCCTTGAGTTGCTATAATGTTCAGTGTACATTTTAATTATTGAAATAATCACAGGTTTGTTTACTCCTCTGGAAATCAATCATTTGTTAGGATTCAAAAAACTTGAGAGGACAAAATTGGATTAAATGACAGAACAACAGAACACAGAGGCATGGACAATGGAAGCAGCATGACTCGCTTGTGATCTTTGTCCCATTGTGCCCACTCTGTGCTGCTGACCATTGCACTAATCCACGAGGGCTACCCAGGTGAGCGCTAAGTGAGGCACTCATGATTGACTAAACTGATTTCCAGGAGAGTTTGGGTAACTTACAATGCCGTAGCTGTAAATTCATGTGCCAAATTATCCAGATCTCCTCTGATGTCTTTGGAAGTTCTTCCCTACTCCTGTCATTTTTGCTCCTGCCCTTCTTCAGCTTAGCAGGCGGGCCATGAACCCAGATGCAGCCCAAAGTGAGCTGCCCTCTGGGTGCTGCAGTCCTGGCCTGTGCTGAGGCCTGCCCACCTCTCACCTCTTTGCCCCTTGCCCCCGAACCTTGGAAGGCAACTCCTAGTTCGTTAGGGAAAGCATGCGTCACTGTGCTCTTGGCGGGGACTGAAGCCAATATCCCATTACATAGTTATGGTTTTAGAGATACCAAACTGAAGATGTTAATCAGTGACTTGAAGGCTTGGAATTTCAGGCCCAATATCAGATTTCTCCGGGGGACAGCCGCAGGGTGGGTGTTTGGTTCTTCCCTCATTTTATACCATGTGAAGGGAAGTGTCATGTGTTTCCTAGGCTTTGCCTTGAGCCCACTTCCCTTTCCCACTGGTGGGTGTGCCTTTAATTGCTGCTCACAACTGCTCAAGTGCAGATCACCTGCTCCTACCGTCTCCATTGGCTGCTTGCTCTGTCTTTTGTACTCAAAAACCAGGAGTTTCATACCTTTATCCTCTAGTCCCACTTCCTATGGAGCCCATGGAGGTCTTACGGCCTGTGACCCCTCTGGGCAATAGTCACAAGACAATAATGAGGTCTGGAAGAGACACTGGTAAATATCTCATCACACCAGGAGGCTGTGCTGATTTACTGTTTCTTGACTTTTTGTTGAAAATTGATGTTTCACCCCATTTCCTTGGCTATAGTTTTGGCTCATGATCGTGGTGATTATGGTCTTCTAGTTTGGCTGTGTTGTTTCTGGGTAAGCACCCCTCTCATTTCAGCCTTGTCCAAGTTCTTCTGACCTGGATGCTTTGCCAGTATGACCAGTGTTGCCTGTGGGCTCCACAGCCTCCATCAGCTGGGGCTGAGGCACAGTGGTCCTTGCTGGACAAGGCATACACTCACAGGTTCACCTGTGGCACCACTCAGTCCACATTGCCCATTTAGGATACTAGTTGGGCTCATAGGCCTTTGACTCTGGAACGCTTGAGCAGGCTTGTTAGCCTCCACCTGCATGCCTGCAGGCTCTCTCTCCACCTGTGTTTTCCTGGGTCCCCAGGACTGTGTCTCACATTTGCTAAACTGTGGCTGTCCTTGTTTTTGCCACTCTGAGCTAGGTGCTGCCACCATAGCTGCTGTTACTGGTGCTCTCTGGGGTGCAAACCTTTACCAATGACCCTGGCCACTAGGGCTGTCAATTTGCGCCGTACTGGGATGGTTCTAAGTTTGCTGGAGTGCAGGGACACATTCTCTCTCCCCTCAGTGTCATGCTGTTGGATAGGTCTTACAGTAGGGTGGCTGGGCCCTGATCACTGCATGGTTTGATGAGAGCTCTGCGGTCTCACACCCCAGCGGCCCCCTGACTCGGCCACGGGTCTGTGAGGGCAGCTTCCAGAGACAGTACCACACCATTTCTGCCTCTTGAAACCAGCGCTCCCTTCTGTGTGTTTGCCCTGTGGTGGAGTCTGGATCCTTTAGGATGGTTTTCTTTCAGAAGCCCCGAAATCGAACTCTTTTCAATTTCATTCTGTTGGATCTTCCTGCCCCACTTCTTGGTTCCCACGTGTTTATGGATTTCAGAACCCCACTGGTGGTTTTCAACTTTTCTCCCAGGAAGCTTCTCAGCCTCCATAAAAACTAGAGAGTGCAGTAGATACGGGGCAGGGGAATTTACCTTTGTAGACCTGAAGCCTGTTTCTATCTCAGCCTCACCCCAGACAGCATGTCTTTGACACTCAGGAAGTACTTAGCAAAGACCCGGCTCCCCAAAACATGCTGCAACAACGTATCTGATTGATGTCGGAGCTCCCACAAGACCTTGTGCGTAATTGGTGTTTAACTTATGTTTTAACTGAATGAATAAATACGTGATGGAACAAAGGTATGTTTTAAAGACAGGGAAGAAAGTTGTTTATAGCAAAGTTGAGGTTGGATTTCATAAGTTTTCAGTCTGTGCCTTCACTTACAGAATTATCAGTTTCTAATTTAAAACGCTTGAGGGGCTTTTAAGTCCTCTGAATAACAATGTTTTCTGGACTGAAAGATGGAGGCTGGTTGGCCCTCAAATATGGCAGAGCAAGTCCTTATCAATTTATATTAAATGAAAAGTTAGGTTTCAAACAGGGCGTATAACATGATCTCATTCACAAAAGTATTTGCATGGAGAAAAGGACTAAAGGCCACATGGCACGAGTGGCCACAACGCCCATGTGATGTGAGAATGTTAATGTTTGCCTTTTCTTTCTGATTGTTTACAGTTTCCTAAAGGTATAACAATGGACATATGTTATTTTGTAAAAAAACATTTAATATAGTATCTTTAAAATTTTTATTTTATTATATTTATATTTCATTCTAATTACAAGGAGGCAAATAGAGTGCAGAACACCGAGCCCCTCGGGGTTGTTCCTGGAAATAAAATGGTTGAAAACAAATACTTACCTAAATGAAGTCTCTTCCTAAAAAAAGCTTATAGAAAGGTGTATGAAGCATCTCAGATTCTAAGTGGGAGGAAATATCGGGAGGTCATAATGTTTGTCCAAGAAATTGAGTTAGCATCCTCTACATAAGGTAGAATGGGTCGCTTTTCACTGTGCCTTTTGTACACTAGGGAAAAAAGTGAAAGAAATGTTCTCACGAAATTTCAAATGAGCTTTGTGCAATGAAAAGTTGTTTTTATTGGGAGAATGCCATGGCATATTTTTTGTCATCATCACCGCTATCATCCATGGCAATAATAGCAGTATGGCATAGTGGTAAAGATCACGGCCCTGGCACCTACCTTGAGTCTGAATTCCGTGTGGTACCAACTGTGTGGTCCTGAGCCAATCATTTAACTTTCTTGTTGTTAGGTTTCTAATTTTTAAACTGATAGGTAATAGTGCCAGCTTGACAGGGTTCTTGTGAGAACTGAGTGAGGTAATGTAGGTAAAGAGCGTGTGCTTTGGCATATAATAAGCATTCAGTGCACACACACGTATTGCTGATAAAATGGTAGTAATAGCAATCGTCAGTGGTGCTTATTGATACCCATTATATCCGAGGCATCATTTTATCCCCTTTGTGTCTTTCTTTCACTTATTCACTTATTTCACTTATTCACTTATTATTAAACTAACTTTATGATATGGATGAGAAACCTGAGCCCAGAGAGTTTAAATTACTGGCCCAAGGTAAAGAAACTAGTAACAAAAAAAGCTAGAGGTGAGATTTGAACCAATAGAAATATGATTTGAATACTTCCTCCAGGAGCTCAATATTCCACAGAATTAAGAATTGATAAAGTATTATTGATTATAATGGCTTATTTTTGTAATTACCAAAAATATACACAGCAAAACTCTGTGGTAGGAAAAATATTTGTTTGACCACCAGGTGGCGCCTGACCAAGGTTCGCCAATTATACTCACAGCCCAGAACCCTTGCATAGTCACATTCTAAAGTGACATAACTTGCCAGGTTCCACGTAGATGAAATAACAAAAAGCAGCAGTCTATAAAGTGAAGTAAATGCATTTATTTTTGAAATGGAGCCTATTTTATGTAGTTTATGGGGAAAAATATGGACATGACCGTTTGGACTATTTTGAGACTTCTATCCTTAGGCGCACAATTTATTCAATGAATGTAATCCACTTTATATGTATTGAAATAGGATCTGGTTTAATAACTTTGATGGTAACTTTCAGTTTTAATACGATTTTCACGTACTTAGTTATAATACTTGAAACTTGAGATTTATGGTAGAAACGGCAGGTACCCATTAGTTTAGGTTACAAAGTGGAGCAAGGGCACCTATTTTATTGCCCCTGAAGGAATGAACAAACACACACCTAAGTTCTGTAAAGACAAAGTGAGATTAAATATAAACAAGTGTGTTGTCATTTAACATGCAGTTTACCAATTGAAACTTGTAGGTAGAGTTAGTTTTGCTCTGTCAGTCTTGGTAACTTCTGCAGTTTATTAACCTACAAAATCTGTTCTTCTAGGCACTTAATTAATCTGGAACACTTGGTGTCAGTTGTAATTATAAGAACATGCACGGCCATCCTATATTTGAAATCTGTTTAGAATATTTGGAGTTTAAATTTGCCAATGGAGAAATTACTCTGTAATGTTAACAAAGAGTAAATCTGAAATGAGAGAGAGAAATTCTGAGTTAAGAATTGAATTATTCAGCTTTTAGATTACGTGAGTCATTTTGCTTCTCATTCACTCAACAATTATGAATTGGTGCATTGTTTAATAAATAAATGTTGAATGGATAAATAATAAATCAATGAGAGTTTCTCATGTGCAAGACACAGAGCTAGTTGCTGTGAGGAATACAGAACAATAGTTCCCTGGGCCTCTGATCTTCAGGAAGTTTATGATCTGGTTGCAAGACCAGAGGTGTAAAAAACAGGAGAAATAACATCAGTTAAGTAACAGTCAAAGGCATCACAAGGAAGCTATGATTATTTTCCATATATTCCAATTGAGTGCTACATAAGATAAGTGCCATGAGTTTGAAGGAGAGAGGGATTTCTTTGGACAGCTGTGATCAGGGAAGGTTTTTGGAAAAAGTGGGACATAAATCAGCCTTCAAAGGTGGTAAAATTGGTGGAAGAAGAAGACACTTCTAAATGATGAAGGAAATAGAAGATGCAGAAAACGAAGTGAATCAAAGCAACGAAGATGGGATATACAGCACATGGGCGCCTGTGGTGTCGCAGATGGCAGGATGCTAACAGGTGCACAAGCCCATGCTTTTCAAACTAGGGCACTCACCTCTCTGGCGGAATAGTTGACCCCACAGTATAAATGGGGAGCATTTCCTCCAGTGCTAATTTCAACTTGAAAATGTGAAAAAGCAATCTTAAACATTTTAACTGGCAGGTAAATTAGATGTTTAATACTAAATCAAGTGTGGAAGGATTATGGAGGAGAGCTAAAGAGACAGACGTCTGGGAAGGCTGTGACTGTGTAAGGTTGTCTAACTTGTTCGAGGGTAAGACCAGCTGGAATGGACCATGAAGCTGGTTGTTGCCAGCCTTTGAGTGTCATTTTCAAGTGTTTACTGTGCTTTTGACCTACTATTATTTTTTTTTATATTATCTGACAAATTTGCCAAAAGGCAGTCAGGGAAAGTAATAAAAGGAACTTGAACAAACTTGTCATTTTTTTTCTTCTTGTTGGTAGCCCTTGTATAAGGACTAAGAGAAATTATATCAGAGATAAAATGAAGTTTGGAAATAACTTGTTAATTGCAATGTTTTGTGTGTTCCCTGCTCCCTATTCTTATCAGAGATAACAGAGTTGGATATAAGTAAAATGTACAGTAATGGCTACTAATAGCATGGCTGTATATGTTTTTCAGATCTAGGACATATTTAATTTTTGAGAAGAAACAATTGATTCATTTGGCAAAAGTACTAGATGAGTACAGTCAATTCAAATATTTTTTTGGGCCCTGAAAACTAGCTCTCCATATTTAATGACAACCTGGCTGAAAAGAGGGTCTGAACCTCAGGTGGGTAGTCAGAGGGCAGATCTCAGAAGACATTTCCAGAATGTCTCATCAGCAGCATGCTTTTAAGGGGTGAACTGAAATCTGGAGTAAGTGAGTGAGAAGTGCTACCTTATTAGTATCCAAAATGTAAGGAGGGGCTTCGGTCTCAGGCTTTCAGGTGACCGGGGAACTCACTTGTGGATACATGTGATATCCTTTGAGGTACTCAAGGCACGACTTGCCTCTCTGAGGTTCTTGAAGGGAGGGGAGAGAGCTAAGTGATGCATGCTTTCGTTTGGAATTTTAGAGTGTTGCAGAAAACAGATGCTGATGATTTGAATGAAGATTCAAGGTGAGATCTAAGATAAAGAGTTCTGCCAAAAAAACTTGGAGAGTGAAGTAGACCTGTGGATCTAGTCTCCCCTACTCTAACCTGACCCCTTCCTCACCCAGACTGTGAATAAGGATGGGAACCTCTGGCTCTGCTTCCCCTGTTCTGTGGGAAACAAGGCTCCCCCTCCTCACAAACGGTTCTGAAAGCCCTGGAACCAGGGGACCAACAGTGTGTTATTCTCCCATTGCTGCATCACTAATTGCCACACTTGGGGGCTGACAACCGCATCCATTTATGACCTTACAGCTCTGGAGGTCAGAAGTCTCAAACGGGCCAGCAGAGTCGTGCTCCCTCCAGAGGCTCTAGGGGAGAACCTGTTTCCTTGCCTTTTCCCAGCTTCTAAAGGCCACCCACATTCCTTGGTTTGGGGGCCCCATTCTCCATCTGCAAAGCCACAGCATAGCACCTTCAAATCTCTGTGACCTCTGCTTCTGTCATCACATCTCCTTCTCTGATAATGACTCTCCTGCATTCCTTTTTTAAGCATCCTTTTGATTATATTGGCCTGTCCAAATAATCCCGGATAATCTTCCCATCTGAAGATCCTTTACTAATCACATCTGCAAAGTCCCTTTGGCCACGCAAGGTTGCATATTTACAGATTCTAAGAGTAGGGATTAGGACATGGGCATCTTTAGGGGTCATTATTAGGCCGACCACAACCAGTTCTCTGAGAACTCACTCTCTTGGTCACAACATGAGGTCTGTTTTCTTCTTCCTGCACTGGGTCACTGTAAGGCGACTTCACTTCGCCATTGATGGCAACAGCAGCGGTGGTGGCACAGATGCCTCCCCACGCCAAGGTCCCGCACCCCTGTGGCTAGTGCCAGTCCTCAAGGCAGAGTCTGGTGGTGTCAGCCCTGACACTGCCCAAGGCCACTGCTGCCCCATGGTTGCCACCACCAGCCACACAGCCACCACTGAGAAGGGGACCAATAATGCTGACACATATCAGAGTTTTCTCCATCCCCTGGGAATCAGATGCGAGTCTGGAAGAAAGCCACAAGAGAAGCTGAGTGACAGGCACCATGCTCTGTCAACAACTGCACCGCCCATCTGTCTTGAAGCCGCTTCTCTCCTTCCCCTTGGGATCCGTCTGTCCCAGCGGCTCCGCTGTCTCTCCTCACGTGACCAGTTTCCTTCTAGGCCCAGATGTTTTGGAATCCCAGTACAACACAGCTGGGACTCAGAGGGCTGCAGAACGCTTGCTTCTCTCAGGCTACCTTCCCAAGTGCTTACATTCCCTGCTTGAGGAACTCTGGCTCCTTCATGAAACTCAGGGAAAAGATCTGTTCAATTCTTAATTTTTCACTCTTTCCACCCAGTCTAGGGTTAAGCATTTGGATCCCATTGGAGGCCATTTGTCCTAATTTAGCACTTCCTATTAATTTTGTAAGGGATGACTACTGAAACACAGAATCTAGTAACCTCAGATTTTACAAACCATGTCAAGAGCCACACCAAACAGGGTTTGACTGGATTTATTACTATTGAAAAGGAAGTCTTTGATTTTGTTCTTCTTAGCTGCGACGGGTTCAGTGGAGCTATAGAAAACAGTTTTTCCCCCTCCCTTCATCTGGTTGGAATAAATGTTTTCACTTCATGAAATAAACAGTGGAAGACTTTTCATGAATCTCTACGTTTTTAATGAGTTTTCTTTCTCATGATGGATTGTATCAATACTTTACATGTCCTCCCAGAAAACTGAGAACTCCGAGATCCTCTTCCGGCTTCAATTTTTTCCAACAGTGATCAATATTCCTAATGCTCAGGGTCGAGGCTAACCTCTGGGCGTGGAGGCTGGCCTCGCGGAGGAGGCCGGCTGAGGAGAGGTCAGCAGCGTCGCCGGAGGAGTTCCCTGTACATCCGCCGGCTCTTCAGCTAGCGGTGAGGCCACAGGTCACTGACGACTCGGGAACCTGTGTGCAGGTCTTGAAGAAGAAATGACGGGAAGGAGAGGAGGCTGGCGTGGTGGGAGGGTGAGGCTCATGGAGGCCATGAGAGGTACATACACAAGGTCGGAGTCCTCGAGCTCGAGTTCTTCCATCAGCCTTCTCACGCATGGCCGGCCTTCGTTTTTTGATTCTCACCCTTTCCTGGAGACATTTTCTCCCTCACACAGTGATCATCAAGTGAGACCAGCCCTATCCATGTCTGGATATACTTGCTGATATCCTGAAAATGTATATTTACATTCCTATTTATAGTTACACTCAGATACAGTTATTCTCGTTAACTTTTGGGTTGGAGGGGCAGCAGTCCCCCAGGAGTTGAAACAAAGAGCACGTCTGCCACCTCCTGGACACTCAGAGGAACTCAAAGGATTTTTCCACAGGAAGAGGGGGAGTTTGATGAATTTCGTTTCAAATTTACTTCAACAGTAGAGAATTTAGCCAAGTACTAAACAGATTCATTTTTGCCTTTGTGAAGGCGTGCACGCCTTTGATCATTCAGTCGTTTGAATGAACTCAACGTGGTTGTTTCCGCTTTGGCCTCGAAGTCTTGGCACCGCACCGCCTCTGCGTAGCCGAGCCTCACAGCCTCCAGCTGGGCTTCCTTAGTTTTGGCAGGGACTGCCTTCCCACTGATGGAAGGTTTACAAAGAAAAAAATCGTTATGTCTGAAATTCTGCCAGGACACATCAGTGTATTTCCAGGCTGCCAGCTATTGTGTAACTCTCTGAAGATTTAATATTTAAAAACAAAATTGAAATGCACCTGTTTCTAAGGAAAACCACCTTGTCATATGATAGCATGCTTTTGTTAAATCAGAAAATTTTAAATTTTATTTATTTGGGTTTCCAACTTGGGTTTCTTCCCTTAGGCTTCTGATCTCTTTGTTAAGTACAACTTGCTTCTAAGGTCACCCTCCCACCCTCCACAATTAGCCCGGAGATTTACCAGGGGTTCTGGCACCAACTTTACCCAGCAAGCTGAGCGCAGCGCTGTTTGTGGTTATACGCTAAGTGATTCCGCAACTATGCTATCTTTAGAGTCTTGTCTCATCCCACACAAAGCTCTTTTCAGACCCAGTTTGACATTCTGATATTGTACCGTGGCTCTGCAGGGTCAGAGAGTATAATGCGGCAATTCAGTATCTGTCTTACAGCAGAAAGGGGGTTCAGTGTTGAGTTAAAGGACAGGCTGATGACAAGGAGGGAGAAGCAACGTTCAGTGGATTCTGCCACTTTGCTCTGGTAGGAGTGAAACATCTCACCCTGAAAGATGGCTCCAGAGCACAGGAATTCTTTTCTGTTGCTGTTGAGCTTTTCAGTATCGGGACCGCTGACCTAAGCTGGTGGGCGTGGCTATAGGAGAGGCTCTTCCTTGTGGGTCCCTCCCTTGGTGTACTGTTTTCTGACATGTCAACCAAAGCAGGATTCATTGAAGTCAGCTTAAGTCGTAGAAAAGGCTGCTTAAGCTGTTGAATCTTAAGATTTTGGTGGTGTGCTTGGATGCTAAAATCTATGGCAGACTTTTCCAAATTTTATCGTCTATTCTTGTTTTCTTTGACTAGCTCTGTACCTGGTCCAGTTTCAAAAAGCTATTTGTGGCCATCCTGGATGTGAGAATAACAGAGCACTAAGAAAAGCGGGAGATTGGGTTTACTCCATGGATTATTTCATATCTAGAGTAGCCTTTCATTTCAGAGCTATTTTAACGCTGGGTCCTTACTCAGAGAGCAAACTGGAGGGTAGGACCTTGAAAAACAGTAAGTCCTTGTAGACGCGATTGACATGTCAACTATTTACCTTCTAGCGAAAAAAGAAATGATAGCTGTAATTTGTCCCTTGCTGATTAACATGTCATTTCTCACTATTATTGACCAACAGCAGCAACGATAATAAATCCCACTTCTTACCATGTTTTTCAGGCGTGGGAAACTTGCATTAAACAAAACTTTCTTCCAAGCCGACTGTCCCACCCTAGACAATTTGAAGAGGTGAGAATACCTATGTTAGCTGCATTTTACTAATCCCAAAATTGTGATTATTTGCTTGGGGAAGATTGAGAGGAAGTTTGTCTTTGCACCATTGGTGGAGATCTTGTTTGCTAAGCAATTTAGTATCACCGAGGAGGTGGAGTCATATCGTGGAGAAGTGTTTGCCGGATATCAGGACATTGGGCGCTGGTTTCATTCTGCTACTCACCAGTTGCGTGCTCCTGGCTAAGGGATCTCTTCAGGCTAAATCCCCTCATCTGGAAAGTGGTTGGCATAATGACTTCTGGAGTCTCTTCCAGGCTGAGAATTCTATAATCTGCCTTCAGAAGATGAGTCATTTTTGAGATACTTAGAACATATAGATGTCTAACCAATTAATCTTGTATCTGCGTTTAAATAGGCTTTGAAATATTATGTGAGCAGTTGAAATATATCCTTTACTATTTATGAATCTATTTATATCTTTTCATTCATCTGCCCACTCACATACACACACGCGTTAGGTGATGAAGTACGTACATTTGGCCATTCTTCAGCAGTGGTGCCAAAAGTGTTTCAGAAAGAATTTGATATTTGATATATGAAAAACCTGATCAAAATGATCATCCTGTGAAAAATTAGCATTATTAGATTTCCTTACACTTATTTTAGGGGTTAATATTGTATATATTAGAGGTAGTTGTCCTGTAACCTTTCAGTTTTTAGGGCTTCTACAGGTCTTAATTTGGAGAGTATACCTCTGTCTTGAGTTCTGTCTGTCTCTAGATCTCTGGCTACAGCCCCCATCCCCCGTTCATTCAACACTTACCTGCCAGACACCTACTGAGCACTGTCGGCACACTGAGTCCTCAGATCAATTTTAGGAGATAATGTGATAGATTTGGGGACTGCTGTCGCCCCCTCAGAATCCGCCCTGCCCTTTTCCTTTATGTTTGGTCCTGACTCTTGGATCCATCCCTCTGGCCAAAGTGACTGGTGGCATGTGAACAAATACGGTCCCATGTGAGGAAAGTCAGGATTTTTGTTAGATGCCTAGGCAAGAGACACCTCCATTTATTGAATATAAATGAGAAAACATGAAATTCCAGAAGCTTCTGGCAGTCATCTTGTCATCACAGTGCAGTCAGCCTTGGAATGATGAGCATGCTCCAAAGAACAGAGCAGACAATGGCAAGCAGCTGGGCATTCTGGGAAATTGTTAAGCCCCTGAAGCCTTCCTACCACTGGACTTTTCAGTCATATAAGGCATTGTTTCCTCATTTATTTGGGTTTTGTTATTTATCACCAAAGTCACCTTAACTGACACAGGCAAACAGTCTCTCCATTTTACTGAAGAAGAAGCTAAAGCTCAGAAGAGTTGCGAAAGACTAGATACACCGATCCTTTGAACACGCTCAAGGTCACACAGGGAGTGAGGGCGAGCTGGGGTTGGAACCCAGGCCGTCTACCTCTGGAGCCCATGCACTTAACTGCTACACTATTTTTCCTCTTCAAGAAAATTATTGTATAATTCAGACATCAGCCATTGAACATTGGTTTACTCTCTGCCTGGAGACTAAATCTAGAATTTAAAAGTGAAGCCAGGCAGTATATGAGAAAGAATGAGACTTGGGTTGTATGGGATAGGGGCTAGTGTTTCCTCCTGTCCAAAGCTCTTTTTCCCCGCTTTTCTGCTAACAACCACACACCCCCAACACTCTCCCTGAACCACCTGCCCTTGGCCACGTGGCTCAGCTACCTGGTCAGATTCCTGTCCCCCAACGCCCTCAGGAATCTGCATCTCTCTACAGGCAGAGAGCGAATGGAGCAGTCACTGGTGGGACGTACCTCAGAGGAGAACCTCGAACTCCTGCAGGAGGTGCCAGGCATCTGTTCTTCCTGAGGTCTGCTTGTTCGTCAGTTCTTATGATTCTGTGAGCTCTTGCCGCATCCTCCCCTGAAAGCTCTTTTGGTCTTAAGTTAGCCAGACTTGGTTTCAGTTGCTTATAACAAAACGTCCTCAGTTTATACATATGGCAATATTCAAGGCTCGGTTCTGAAGGCCACCTATACATTTGGTATTTGGATAATTGGTGGACTGAAGGAGCATGCAGTTATTTCTGCTTACCAACAAGAAGATGGCTTCAGATGGTCAGGGTAGCGTGCCTAGCCTCAGGAATTTCCATTTTAGCAACAGTTGAAAGGATTCTTTTAAGGAATTGTGAAAAGTGTCAATTTGTTGAAAAGATACCAAATTACAATGAGTGAATTGTATACTTTATACTTAATTAACGTAGGTGTACCATAACTAATTACAGCGTTAGGAATATTCTTATTTAATTACCCACCCCAATCCCCACTCCATCAAGCACTGGTCAAATCTTCCTGCGGGTTGGAGACAAGGAACTCGAATCTTCCTCTTGATTTTTTCCTCACATTGCTCTCTCCTTGAGCTTCATGGTCAAAGACATCAATGATTCCTCTGCTTTCTGCTCTCAAAATGCTTGGAGGGGCCATTTATCATTTATCACTTGCCTGGAGTTTGGGACCAAAAGAACTCTTTCTGGGAAAGTATCGCTGTGTATGCCGAGCTCCCGGAAAGCAGCAGGGTTCTTCCTCTGTGATACTTTCGGCCTAACCGCTCCCCCTTTTATTTTGTATTCCTCCCTTTCCCCAAACCTAGGGCTCCTGTCAACTTGCCCTCCTCTTTCTCAGCTGCCCACAGCGTGATCTATTGATGCGCAGTTCTCGAGTCTGTTCTGAGAAGGTCAGGAAGAGCAGCGATAGCATCGGCTGCCCCACGGACGAGGAAGGCACTGTGGCAGACAGTGAGCGGCCTCCACGCGAGACCCCGACCCTGCGCCTTCTCATGCACAGACTGCTTTCCTGTCTTTCTTCTGTCTGGTTTAACCTCCCACTCCCACAGAGGGCTTCTTTCAGGAAGGTTGGTGTCCTTTACTGCCATCTAGTTTCAGTAAGGGGCCATCCTCTTCCCCCAGACAGATTTTAACAACTTCACATCTCAGAGCGGAGGGATTGGAATTTGTTTTTCTCTTTCAGAAGGTCTCTTTATTTCTACATAAATTCTTGGCTGCAGTGGCGCGGCTCAGCTAAGCTTCCCCCAGCAGCGTTCATGCTCCAAGTTGGATGGACAATTCCTGTCTTACCAACGCCGGGCAGCAGTAAGTGAACAAACCGTTCTCTAGTACGAACACTCGGCGGGACAGTTTCCTGTAACACGCACTACTAGTCTCATGTAAAAGAGCTAAATTCTCTTTTTATTTAAGGAGGTTAATAAATGAGATCTAAAATTGAAATACCAAGAAATATTAGTATGATCACATTAGTTAGAAATATGGAGGTAACTCATAAATAATAGCCCAAAGAGCTGAAAATGTTTGCTTCTGAAGAGTTATTTTTAAATGTCTGTTGAATTATTTTAGTTTTTAAACATAACTTTATAGCTGAAGAAAATGAACTTTCTTTTTTTAAAGATTGGCCCCTGAGCTAACAACTGTTGCCAATCTTCTTCATTTTTTTCTTTTTCTTCCTCTTCTCCCCAAAGCCCCCCAGTACATAGTTGTGTATTTTTAGTTGTGGGTCCTCCTAGTTGTGGCATGTGGGATGCCGCCTCACCGTGGCCTGACGAGTGGTGCCATGTCCGCGCCCAGGATCCGAACCAGCGAAACCCTGGGCAGCGGAAGCGGAGCGCGAGAACTTGACCACTTGGCCACGGGGCCAGGCCCCAAAATGAACTTTCTTAAAAAACAGCATCCTTCTTTCCTCTAATGGATGCAAAATTGGCTCTGTCTCCATGGATTGTGTCTGTGGTCTCAAACTGCTAACTTTTTTTTTCTTAAAGATTGGCACCTGAGCTAACAACTGTTGCCAGTCTCTTTTTTTCCCCCTGCTTTTTCTCCCAAATCCCCCCAGTACATAGTTGTATATTTTTAGTTGTGGGTCCTTCTAGTTGTGGCATGTGGGATGCCGCCTCCGCGTGGCCTGACAAGCGGTGCCATGTCGGCGCCCAGGATCCGAACCGGCGGGACCCCGGGTCGCCAAAGCGGAGCGCGCGGACTTAACCACTCAGCCACAGGGCCGGCCCCCTTAACTTCTTTTTGTTTGTTTGGCTCTCGTCCTTTCATGTTAGGAGCTTTCCTCAACCGTCTGGTGATCCATGGCTATTAGCTCCTATTAAAGTGTGGGACACTGAATGTAAAAAAAATGCTGATTGCAAGCTCTGTGTGTGTGGGAAGGGGTCACTGTAAGGCAGTCTGAACTGTTGAGTAACTGTAATGGGCTTCTTCATTAGGGTCCTCAGAAGGACAATATCTGTAGGTTTTCTCCCCTTAGGCTGGTCTTCTTCCAATGTGACTATGCCCTCTCTCATCAAGAGGTGAGTCTATTTCTCTACTCCACTGCATCTGATGGAGCCCGGGGCTGCTTTAACCAATAGAATGCAGTGGAAGTGATGCTGCCCCGGTACTGGGCTTGGTCTTTAACTAGTCTGCCAGCTTCTGCTTCCTGTGTCTTGGAAGCCACTCTATCCATGTAAGAAGGACAACTATCCTGGGGCCACTGTGCTATGAGAAGACCAAACCATGTGGAAGTTTCTGAAGAAGGAGACTGCCTCGGGCAGGGTTGGGGTAGGGGGAACAGAGAGAGCAAGAGAGAGAGAAGAGCGAGAGACAGAAGAGCGGGGCCAAGGACCACTTAGGTGCCAGAATGTGAGTGACGAAGCTCTCTTGGAAGTGGATCCTCCTACTGCAGCTGCTCCAGCTGATGCTACAAGGACCAGGGATGATCCAGCCAGCTGAGCCCTTCCTTAATTCCTGACCCATAAAACTGTGAGCAAAACAATATGGTTGTTTGAAACCATTAAGTTTGGGGTAGGTTTTAATGCAGCAGTAGAGAGTAGAAACTCTGCATTAACAGACTTTGATAAAATCCTTGTTTTCATGCTTGTGAAGACTCCTTCTTTAAGAGTTCCCAGGCATCTCCAGTTCTCGAGTCTTCTGTAGTCCAGAGCAGTTTCCTTCAGGATTCCCCCCCCACCCCCCCACCAGCTTTGGTTTTTCTCAGCCCTGCTAAGACAGTTCTCACTAGTCCATTTAATTACTGTAATTTCTCTTCCTTGTGGGTTTATATATTTTATTCCCTCTTTACTATCATTTTTGTGGCATTTGGCAGCCAGTGGAGGTAAATACACATTCAATCCGCCACATTTAACCAAACGTCTCCTACAAGCTTTACTGACTACTTAGAACGGCAATGATGATTTTGGGCTTTGGGCACAGAGAAATAATAGTTTTTGTGAGTCTTTTTGGCCCAGAGTTCCTCCATAAAAGGCAGGAACTAAGTAGGGCTGATTCAGGGACCAACCCTGATTCTGAGTCTGGTCAGGAACATTCCTGGGGGTGTGATGACTATGGGAACATACCAGGCTGGCTCTGGGAAACAGGCTTTTGTTGTCAAGAGAAGAAAGGACACACACACACATACACATGCTCCCTTATGTGTTTTCAGTTGGGTAAGTGCATGAAAATTCCCGAAGAAGAAAGCAGTATGGCGAGACTTTCTAGTGTCAAGATTTCTTACCATTCAAGTGTCACCTCACTAAAAGGGAGGGTGACATGGCACATGAAACAGTTTCCAGAGAAGAGAAGAAAAGTCATTCTTAGTTAAAAGAGGGAGAAAACAGAGAACCAAAGTAAAGTAGGATTTTTGGATCAGAGAAAAAGCTTAAAACACAAGCTCTGTCGCCTGGAGAGTTCCCAGATCCCAGGTGAGGATCTGAGACCTTCTCTGGCAATGACAGTCAGAGTTCTGAGAGGAAAAGAATGAATCAGACTTTTGTTATTGTAATAAATAGCCAAAGATCTGAAATTAGTCTCTCTCTCTCTTTTTTTTAAATACTTCAAAAAGTGAGGCTGAACCTTTCATTGAATTTACATCAGAAAGTGCTTGACACTGGCTGGTCAAATTACCCCACAATAGAGAACAAAGCCAACACTGAAGACATTCGCAAATTTCTCCTGATTTGACCCTAGTTTCTTCTTCAACATGGAAGCCCTTGGGCCCTAACTTGGACCAGAGCAATTTAAACCTAAGTATTAGGGTTTGAAGGTGTCATTTCGGAAGGGAAGAACAAGAGTTATAGATCACAAAACAAAGCTAAAAACAGAATTTCAGGGCAACAGTGAGGAGGAGAGATTGGGCCATCTGAGAGCTGGGAGAGGTGAGTGGGAAAAGCAACAGGGCACTTTTGGAGGAATGTTGGAAGAGCTCCAAGGGCAACAAGTGGCTTGAGGCAAGTTCATTAGGAAAGACTTGGGTGTGAGTATGGCCCAGGTCAGTTCCTCGGGGCTGTGCATACAAGACATGAGAGAGCCCAGGTCAAGGAGACTGTGGTGCATGGTTGATCCCAGGGTCATTAGAAAGGAAGCATTAGCTTCAAAGTACAAAGGAAGTTTATAGAGCCTAGACAATTCCCTAACTCCTGGGGAGTTCCAAGTTCAGTGGTGAGTAGGAACTTCTCTGGCAGTAAGATAAAAAACTCAAAGAGGAAAACACTAATCAAAAAACTATAGCCAAACTGCAGAGAAGCAGTCTGGGGCAGGGCTTAAGAACATGGACTCTGTGATCAGATATCCCGGGATTTTAGTCCTCGTTTCTCCCTGGCTAGTTACGTGATTATGGGCAAGTAACTTATTTTTTCTGAGCCTCAGCTTTATTATCTTTAAAAGTAGGAGAATAAAATGTATTTCATAGGATTATTCTGAAGATTCAATGACAAACTATTTGTTAAGTATTTAACAGGGGCCTGGTACATAGTAAATGGTGGCTGCTACCACCACCACTATCATCTTCATGGTAGCCGAGCTGAGGTACTGCCCACGAATGATTCATGAGTGTCTTCCACAAAGAACTTTCTGAGAAGAGGCTGCCCAAGCAGGGACTACATTTCCCAACCACTCTTGCACTCCAGTGGGACCATGTGACTCGTTTCTGGCCAATGGAATGCCAGGTGAAGTCATGTACATCACTTCTAGGCCTGGCCCATAACCACTTCCTGGCCTCACGCGTTTCCCCTCTGCAGACTGGATGTCAGTGGCCAGGGTGACCTTGGAAACCACGTGGTGAAGATGGCAGAGCCTTTGTTAGTCTGGCTCTTGAATGACCGCGTGGAACCCAGCTTTCAGGGTTTATCTGTTACAGATAGTGTGTTACCTTAACAGCACAAATAGTATCATTGTGGTTCAGGATTGCTGTAGCCTGGTCAAGTCTGAGGTCGAGAACAAGCCTTGGAGAAACCAGCCAGGAAGAATCTTACTTGACTGGTGACCAAGATGGCAAAGACAGGGGCTGTGGCTCAGATTGGAAGACAAACTGTAGCTGATCTGTGTGCTTGTAAATCACTCATCACATTCAGTGTTGCATCATGAAATTCCTTTACATTTTGTCCTAAAGCTGCTGATTGGACATTTTTTCATGAATCTGTCACTATAGACAAACTCCAGAGAAGGGTGGTGAGGGAGACGCTGTGGCACTTGTAGGAGAAGCCCGTTTCTTTGGGTGTTGGGCACTCATCATTAGTGAGTAACGGCAGCAGGCCTTCGAGTTTCGTACTCCTCCTTGGCTGGTTTAACCCTGCGGCACTGCAAGTCTTTCTGCTACTCTGACGAGGCTTCAGGTTCTCTCAAAAATTGAGTGACTTTTACAAACTGTTGAGTGTGCAGACGCCTTATCTAGAATCTAGCCAGGTCAGGTTATTTCAAGGAAAACTCAGTGTCTGGGAAGGCCAAGCCATTCAAAGTAATGTATTGCTTGTTCCTCTCTTGTTATTTGTAATAGCTGTTCTCTCCTCATTACTCGCTCAGAAAAAAACCCCAAAACACCAAAAGTAGAGGCCAGTTCATAGAGTCAAGTGCCCAATTATCCTCTTGGGTAGTCTGATCTATGTAGCATAAAAAACTGAAATTGTTCTCTAGGTGGGAGTGGGTGGCATTCCCCAGCTTTCATTTGAGGAATGGTGGCGAGGATGTGGTAAGACAGGGAATGCCTGAAACTATGCCAAAGAATTGTGGCTGGCTGGGAGGACTGGAGTGTTTTCAGACTCAATTGTTACTTGTTCCTCATCTTCCCATCACTGACCCCAAATCTTCTCAACCTTTTTGTTCCATCCTTGGCCTTGTGTGATGCCGGTCTGAACGGCAAAGCCATAGAGCTGGGTGAGAGGAAAACATTGGCATGGGAATCTTGCATACGGTCTCCCATTAGCTGGGCCTGAGCTTAGTCAACTAGAAGAGGGCAGAGTGTCCCAAGAGCAGTGGTCAGGGTCTTGGAAGAGCAAAGAATCAGGAAATGGGCCCGTGACGCCCTGACTCAAGACTCCTGAGACATGAATGTCAGAAAAGCCAACTGTATTGTTTGATCCAAAGGGAAGACAGGTGTTATTTTAGACCTGCAAGTCCTGCACCACTGTCTCAGCCAGAACCTGAACCTTCCACTGGGCTGGGGTTGGGAGCCAGTGATTTTAGGCGCCTGGTAGAAGAAAACTCATTTTAAACCCTTTTCTCTCATTTATCTTATTTTCTCAAGGCCTTTATTAATGCAGCCTTCACTTACGGACTCCGAGGGAGATGGTGAGCAAGAAAACCCCTTTTAGTTGTTTTAGAAAACAATTATTTGGGAACTCTTTTGATTTACATGACCAAGAAGAAGGTAAAAAGTACCAGGGGCTATTCAGGGATTAACCATAAGTGCAAGACACTTAAATGCTGCCATGTGTCATAGTTGAACAACAATAACACAATGGTGCTATTTGGCTGTCTTCTCTCTGATGAGCCATAGTGACTCAGTGTGAGGCTCGCAGCCTGGCAGCTCCAAGCAGTCAAGGTAGCTGACTCCGTGTGGAAGGCAGAATTCTAAGATGAGCCCTAATGCCTCCCACTTTTGTATAATGTCCTCCCCTTGAGTGTGGAGAGACCTGTGAATATGATGGGATACACTCATGATTAGGTTTCTAATCAGTTGACTTTGAATCAATCAAAATGGAGATTATCCTGTGTGGGTTTGATCTAATCAGGTGCACCCTTGAAAGAAGATAAAGCGTCAGAGAGCTTCTCCTGATGGATGGGAAGAAGCAGGTTGTGAACTACGTATAGAGGGCCACCTGGTTAGGACCTAGAGAACATCCTGGAGAGCAGCCTCTAGTAGCTGAGAGGGACCTCTGGCCAACAGCTGGCAAGAAAGTGGGGAACTTCCTCCCAACAACCTGGATGAGTTTGGAAGAGGACTTTGAGCTCCAGATGAGAATGGGGACCCAGTCACACCTTGAATTCAGCCTTGCAAAACCTTGAGCAGAGAACCCAGTTACACTGTGCCCAGACCTCTGACTCACAGAAACTATGAGGTAATAAACGGGTATTGTTTTAAGCCAACAAGTTAGTGGTAATTTGTTATGCAGCAATAGAAAACTAATGTACTCTGTTCTCAGCATACCTTTTTTTTTTTAAAAGTCTGGAATGTCAGCATTTTATTTTTATAGGGTTATAGGTCATTTCACTGTCAATTCTCACTTTGTGACATAACAAAAAGATGATATTCTTTAAAAAGAGAATATCTTGTTTATCTTTGAAGAACCACCAAAGTTCTTCATTTCTCATTTAATTACTCACTATATAGATAATTTGGGAATATATATCCATGTATATCTATATTAATCTCTATGTATTCCTTCTGTGTGTATCTACACACACATACTCACACACAAGGAGTTGCCGTGTGCAGTTGTTGGGCTCTGGCTAAGCAAGTCTGAAGGGCAGCCAGTCAGCAAGGGAACATGACAGCAGGCTGAACACCAGTGGGCATGGACTAGCTTTGTGTCCACAGGCAGCCGTCGGGAAGGAGGAGAAAAGGGGAAAGGGAGAACAATTGCAGCCCAGACGCTGTTTGTATCAGGGCAAACTTAAGCCCTCATTTTAAAAACATTAATAAAAGTAGCATTATAGAGCATTTTAGGTTCACATCAAAATTGAGCAGAAAGTACAGAGTTCCCATGTACCCCCTGTCTCCACACATGCAAAACCTCCCCCACTATCAACATCCCCCACCAGAGCAATACATTTGTTAAAATCAATGCACCTGCGTTCACGCGTCACTATCATTCAAAGTCCACAGTTCACATTTGGGGTCACTCTTGCTGTTGTACATTCTATGGGTTTGGACTATTGTATAATGACATGTTCCTACCATTGTGATATTGTGTAGAATAGTTTCACTGCCTTCAAAATCCTCTGTCCTCTGCCTAGGCATCACTCCCTCCCCTGCAGCCCCTGGCAACCACTGATCATTTTACTGTCTCCATAGTTTTCTAGAATATCACACAGTTAGATTCATGCTGTATATATAGCCTTTTCAAACTGGTTTCTTTTACTTAGTAATATCCTAAGCCCTCTTTTAAGAGCCTGTCAACTGATTAAGTCGGGCCCTCCCAGGATATTCTCCTGTTTGATAAACTTCAAGCCAACTGATTAAGGACTTTAATCACACTTGCAAAATTCCTTCGCAGCAGCACTTATTTTAGTGTTTGAGTGAATAACTAGAAAAGGTGTGTACAGGCTGCAAAATGGCCCTGCTTCCCTTCCGTCCTCCAGCTCTCACGAGAGACTATCCCTTGTAGCCCACCCCACCAGAAACATACCAGAAAGGGACTTCTGGGACTGGAGCTCAGCTTAGCCAAGTTCACACATCATCACACACATACATCTATGACAATTTCTCCAGCTACCAATCTATCATTCTCTCTCTATCTCTATCAAAATTTATTGGTTCATACCTATACTTCCACTTCCAATTTTAGCCTTCTTCTTTTTCATATTTTAAAATTCCTCCACAGACAGTAAGAAATATGGTTCATATTACCCTCAATATGTTTATTTGCTCAATCAATTAACTTATCTGATTAATGTAACCAATCTTCACACATTCCATTCACTTCCACTTGCCCTGTCCTCCTCATTCTTGCTTCCTATGCTGTTGGGCAAGGTGCTGCTCTCCTCACTGCCTCTTCCTTGGATGGTGAAATCTTTGCACACAGAAGAGAAGGAGAAGAAATGAAAGATGGAATGGGAAGAAAAGATGGGAAAGGAAGGAAAATGTTAGTTTCGAAATATTTTAAAGTTCTTTTCTTTTTCACATTTCTTGTGTTTGATCTCACCCTTATTCAACCAGAGGCATCCATTGCCTTAACGAAAACTCGGATTATTAAAACAGGAATGCAAAGGGGAAAAAACAGTCCATATTCAGCCTCTGACTTCCAATATCAGAAGTTTTGAGTCCATAGCAACACAGGTCTTTAAACCTTAGCTTTATCAGGAGGGCAGTGTTTTCTAAATTTCAAATACTCCCTTTGAAAGTAAGAGCTCAGCTTGGTGGACTATGTTGAAGTGTCGAGGAGACAGTTGCTATCTTATAAGGGATGGTCCCACTAAACAGGAAGAGAAAGTGGAAAGCCCTCCTCTATAGGGAGGGAGGAGCTGTAAAAATGGAGAAGGGGTGGGGACGCTGCCCGAGGCCTCAGCCTGGGCTGGGAGGTGTTGGAAAGCAGCAGAAACATCAGAAAGTTGAGGGACTAGCTAGTAGCAGAGGTTACCTGTGCCCTGCTTCCCATTTGTAACTTTAAGAGGAGACCGCCTTTTAGGGTCCCCCCTGCATCTTCATAGGCAAGGGCAGTAATAGTGGTATGGCATGCTTAGGCAGAAGAAGACCTGAGGCTGAGCCCCTTGTTATCTATGGTTTAGGTGTGGGCGCGTTAGGGGTACAGATGTTCTTATTTCTCCCGTTGTGCCCCTGTCCCTCTGCGAGGCACATGGGAAGTAACTGAAAGTGCTTGCTAGGAACCCTGCCGACTGGACGACTGAAGCAAAGGAAGACGGGACTGTGTAGGTGAGGACAGCAGGTGTCCTTCCTGTGGTGGGGACTGAGTGAGAGTGGTAGTCACGAATCAGCGAAGCCATGGCCCCAGGGAGAGCTGACGGGGGCCTGTGAGCACGCCAGGAGCAATCACCACCTGCTGCTTGTGCGGAGTGAGAGTCCAGGCCCGAGGCACTGCGGCTGAGGCCTGCACAGCAGCCAGAGTGCAGACAGAGACAGGGCCAGAGACATGCGGACTCAGACACCTCGAGCAGAGGACAGTGTGCACATCAGGAATTCTTCTTCAGCACCAGAAGGATACTCAAGCCTAGCCCTGCACCGAGATAACATCTTGATGTGGACGGGCCAGGGTGAGGGAAATCCTCCTAAGGCATAGGAAATCACTCTGTTAGGGGGTTTAGGCTTGGAAAAGCTATTGAGCCAAAAGGGATTGAGTTGGCCAGACAGTCTTTTAAATGAAAGATTAAATTGCCTTTAATGGGTAATTTAAAAAATCCACTCTTTGCTGTCTCCTTTCCCCAATACCACCACCGTTCCACCCCCATCCCCAAGGAATCAGGAAATGGCATTGCAGAAGCAGTTTGAGATTGGGACTGGAAAAGAAAGGAAGGTACTTTCAGTTGTAGTGTGTATATTTGGGCCCCAACACATTGCTGAACAGCCCCATACCCCTCGCCTGGCTTGGGCACTGAGCACCGCATGAATACCGTGTTGTTCTGGGCTGGAACCACACACTTAAGCCCACCAACTGGAATTCTTTTGGCTTGGCTTTTGTTGAGTCAGCAAATTACTTAGGAGTGGATGATCCATTGTCAAAGAGATGATTCTTGCAGGGAATGCACGTCTGGCAAACACAGCCCTCAATTTGCAGATTGTTGCGGTACCTGTGGTAACGAGGACTCTGTATCTTTTTCCAATTTAAGAAAATCTTTGTAGTTCTCTGTGATGAGACGTGTAGTTCTTGAACCCAAATGAACTGATAGAATTCGAAGAGCGTGCTGCATATTCCTGTCGTGCTGGTGGGTGCTTCGTACTACATTGCTCTCGAGTTTTCAAGGTGAACTTGACACCTTGGGCTTATCCGTAAAGTTGCTTTACATACCAGAGAACTTTTCCTAAGATACGTGAAAGTTTTGGTAACTTCCTAGTTGCTCCTACATGACAATTTCCATGCGCAAAATCTGAAACCGTTCCTCCAAGCGTAGTACCTTAAGCCAGTGTCCACATCTTGTGGTGGTTTGGAAAGAACACTGTCTTTCCATGAGCATCTAGGTCAGTTCAATGGACATTTCCTTATCATTCCAAAAATTGCAGAGGGCAGGGGTTTTGTGACACCACGATGCAGAAAGGCCCTAGCACATTAGGAATGCCTAACAAGGAGCAAAAGCAACACGAGAGGTGAATATTGCCCTGTGCTTAAGAAAACTCAGTTCTGCTGTCCCATCAAATTGGCTGCCTAAGTCTAAATGGAAACTGTAGAAAATTTGAAGGGGAAAATCGTCATGGAATCTTTCTATCCCAGACCTACAATGGAAATGCTTCTTAGGAATTTGTGTTTGAGTTAAGCACTAAAATACTGTAGGTTTAATCTCTTAATAAAGTAGGCACTGGTATTGGAAGGGGGCTTAGTGGATGAATCACCTGAAACTTACATTGGACTTGTGAGAATTTAAAAAAAATGTGGTAAATAGGTTTATTAACTTCCTGTCGTGCTTGTTTCTTGGCAAGTACAAGCTCTCTTACCAATCCAGTTTCACCGAATATGAGCTCATTTTCCCTTTTTGATATTTTCCTTAAAGGCTTTAATTTTAATAGTTGAAATCATCTTGAAGAAGATAAAGGAAATACTGGATAAAAAAAGATGATAAAGGCTTTAAGAGGGAGGAGAAAAAACTTTGTTTCCCTGGAGCAGACACTGTTATTCAGAGTGTTTAAAGGGATGATAAACACCATGGTAATAAGATAAATAATGATTTGTACCACAAAGGCTGTTCCGTGTAGTTATGTATTAAACCATAAAATAAAATTTAAAAAAAAATCAAGCAAATTTTCCCTTGGAAAAGCTTAAAAGGCAGAGGGAGTAAGGTCAGAATCTGTTATATAGCTAAAGGGAAAAATACAGAAGGTATGAAAAAATTCTGGGGGCTGGTCCCATGGCCGAGTGGTTAAGTTCGAGTGCTCCGCTTCAGCCCCCCAGGGTTTCGCCAGTTCGGATCCTGGGCACGGACATGACACCGCTCATCAGGCCACGGTGAGGGGGTGGCCCACATGCCAGGACTAGAAGGACCCACAACTAAAATATACAACTATGTACTGGGGGGATCTGGGGAGTAAAAAAAGCAGAAAAAAAAAAAAAAGATTGGCAACAGTTGTTAGCTCAGGTGCCAATCTTTAGAAAAAATTCTGAATTTTACTACATACCATGAAACTACAGTAGTGTGGTATCAAGGAGAGATGAGCACAGGCTTCTGTGTCTCAGTGTCCAGGTCTGCGAGGAGCAGACAGGGGTGCTCTAACCCACAGTGGTTGGAAGGAGAGTTAGGGTTTGAAACAGTGTGACCTCAGAGGTTAAGGTACTGACTTCTCTTCACTGTCCTAAAGCCTCTGCCACCTCATGTTTGCATTGCTGACTAGGAGAAAAGTTATAACTACTTGTTGAATGGTTATTGTATAATTGACACTGTTCTGAGTGTTTTACACATTTTTCTCAAGTAAGATATTAGGCTCTTAAGACGTGGATATGTTGAATAGCAATTGATGGCAAATTTTGAATTCATACTGGGTCTTTTTTCCACTAGTTAGGACGTGAAGAAAATGGGGTGAGTGATGAGATTAAACTTAATGTCTTGAATTGTTCAGGTCTGAGGCTGTTTATCAACTTGTTTTCTACGAGACCTGAATTCCAGGGCTTACTAATTACCTGTGTGGTGCAGTCATTTGACAGAGGGCAAAGAAATGAATCTCTGAGTATATGATCACAGCCATTATCGGGGTCGGGGGGGCAAAGATGGATAGCTGTCCACAGCTGTTAGGAGTGGGTCCTCAGCCCGGGTGCAGCTACATGTCCTACACAACTTTCCATCTGGTGGGGCCATGTGTCAACAGACATGAGTGGAAGTGAAATGTGTCACTTTTGGATTGACGTGGTTAAAAAGCATACGTATTTTCTCTACCTTCTCTCTTCCTGTCTGTGAGCTAGCTCTTGATGCCCAGGGTGACTCTGGAGCTCTGTGCTGGAGATGGCAGAGCTTCTGAAGCCCATGTTCCTGAAAAACTGTAGAGCAGGGACACCCCCTCTTCCCACCCCCTCCCGACTGCATACATACCCTTGCACACAGAACAGGAGCACCTGTTTTGTTATATGTGAAATAAACTGACATAAATAAACAAAATGTGTTAAGCCACTGAGATTTCTGGGTTTACCTCTTACAGCAGCTGAGGTCTCTCTAACTAATTAGAAAGACTACCTTGCACTGTGGAAATTATCAAGGTTTATGTTAATTTCCTAAACAACAGAAAATTCGGTTGTGAAAGAGGTGAGTTAGGAAGAATTCCTTTTTAGGTGAATATAAGGCAAAATTTAGAAATCACAGCAAAGAAAAACAAGAGTAACCATTTTTTTTCTTGGGAAACTAGCATTTAAATATTTAATCATGTCAAGGAAAAGCAGTGTAGTATTGAGTGGTAGATCTTAAGAGTAAAAACCAATGGACAGAAAAATAATAACATTCATTTCCATAGTGCTTTATAATTTGAGAGCATTTTTCTGTTCCTCAATTTGTGTAATTCTCACAATAATTCTGGAGAGTCACCTGGCAATAATAATGATGTTTATAAAAAATAACAGTGAAAGTTTTTGAGTGCTATGTTCCAGGCTCTGTGTTAAGAGCTTTACACATGTGTCTTATTTAATTATGACCCCTCCCCCCAGAGATTGGCACTATAATTATCCCTATTTTAAAAATGAGAAAATTGAGACCTAGGGATGTTAAAGAACAAGTGAACCGTCACAGACTAGTAAGGAGGGAAGTCCCGAACCAGATGTGGGGCCGGCTGAAGCTGTGCTCGGCACTGCCATCCCTGTGGCGGTTTGGCGTCATGGGTACTTGTGGATGGAGCTGCTAAGGGCTCGCGGATTAAGTTGAGTAGCTCAGCTCCCAGCTGCCAGGATTGTCAAAGTCAGATTTTCTGACTCTGACTTCAGGACTCTTTCAACTTGGAATACCATAAATTAAAGCAAACATTAACTTGGTTATCGGGCGGATAGTCAATATTTTTAGTGTTTATAGAAAGGAAGCAATTTTGGCCTGGCAGAAGAGCAAACTGAAGGTAGTTGTACATTCCTATTGCAAAAAGAATCATTCAAATTGGGAAAATTCCCATGATGCTGAATCACTCTGTGGAATACTGAGGGAGAGTGAACTCTTTCTGCTCCTGCTCCAGCCTTTTGAAAAGCAAATTTTGTAGATTATCTCATTGGGCTTTTCACCCTCTGAGTCTGATGCACAAGATCGCTTGGGTTTGGCAAGATTTGACTGACAGGAAAGCATCTGTGTGGGTTAGCTTTTGCATCTGACCCTTGCTGGGAGCTTGAAGCCGGTTTTCACGTTGGACCATCACAGCCTATGTGCCTGCATTCTCGTTGGCAGGACAGGAAGTGCAGCCAGAAGGAGAGGAGCCAGAGGGTGGACCACGCAATTGTTCAAAGGGCTCCAGAGCCACATGTCCTGCGTTCAAGTCCATCTCTCTCGCACTCTGGTACATGACCTATGACTTAGTTTCCTCATTTGTAAAATGGATGTCTTAGTTTGGGCTGCTACAACAAAGCACCTTAGACTGGGTAGCTTACATACAGTGGCAATTTATTTCTCACAGTTCTGGAGGCTGGAAGTTCACGATCAGGGTGCCAGCATGGTCTGGCACTGGTGAGGACCCTCTTTCAGGTTGCAGACTACCATCTTCTCATTGTGTCATAAGGTGGAAAGGGCGAGCCCCTTTATAAGGGCACTAATCCCATTGTGAGGACTCCATCTCATGACCTAATCACCTTGCCAAGGCCCCACCTCCTAATATCATCACATTAGAGGTTAGGATTTCAACATATGAATTCTGAGGGAATGCAAATGTTCAGTCAATTGCAATGGGGGATAAGAGTTTTGCTTTATGTGAATTGATAAGGTAAGGCATGTCATGGGCATAGTCTCCAGAATGATCCGCACTAAGTGCTTGGTAGAATTTAGCTGTAATTATTAAAGAAAATCCCTGAAGGATGAAGTGTCTAAGTAAAGAAGAGCAGCATAATCTTGTTTGTCATGAATTGTCTAGTTATGTTTTCACCAGTGCCTGCTAACACTGAATTTGACTTAGCAAGAGTGGTTTGAAGCAACTAGTCAGTAATAAGGATTTGAAGAAATAGGTCCAAGTCTAAGATACAGAATTTGGTTCAGAGTTCCTGGGGAGCAGTGGAATCCTTGGATGGGACTACTCCTTAAAAGTGTAGTTGCGACCACCCCTCCCTCACTCTTGGAAAAAGCCAACAGTGGCTCTTGGGGAATGCTTCACACCAACCTGCTTTTCTTTTTCCTTCTCACTCTCATGTTTTTCTGCCTGGAATTAAAAAAAAATCCTACTGTGGTTATTTTGACTTCACCACAAGGATTTTTGGGTGTCAGGATAGTCCGTTCAATATCTAGTTAGTGATGCGAGACGAGCTGCTTCTCTGGGCAAAGGGAGGAGAGAACAAGGCTCTTTGTCTACCTCCCTCTCCTCCCAGTTGTGTGGTCTCATCCCGTGACTGCCCCAGAGGAAGGTGGCTCTAGGCTGTAAGAGTCTTCAGGAAATGGGGTGCTCAAGGGGCCTGAGAAGCTGAAGGAAGGATTGAGTAGATCAGACAAGGCCAGGAAGGCTAGTGTGAGAAGCAGGGTGGAGGGAAGTGAGTGATGGGGCCACAGGGCTTTGTTTGGGGGGTGGCTGAAAGGTTCGGCTCCTCTTGGGCCTAGAGAGCGCTCCTTCCAGGAAAGGACTGGCGACGACAAGAATAAGGCGGTGAAGAGGCAGTGCTGGGGCTCTTCTCTGCAAGAATGCGGCCTCACTCCAACAGGTCTTCTCTTATTCCCCATTCTCTCCCTGCATTTACTTCTCGATATGCAAGTCCTTGTCCCTTCTTTGAACTTGCCCTTGGCCGATGAGTTTTAATAGCAGTTCGGAGTCTCTGAGCCTTTCCTCTGGCTCCTTCCTAAGTTTATCATCATGATCTGACCAGACCAGTTATTCTTGTTTTTCAAGTGTATAAATTATAAATAAGCTTCCTGAGGAGAGTGCTCTGGACTGGGAGGCAGGAGCTGTGGCATCGTCCCCACCTGTATGATCTTGTGGTCACTGTAGTGGAAGCTGTGGTACATCACCCAGATTACCCTCAGGACTAAGGCCTCATTCCCCCAACTGTTGGAAGGATTGGCTGCTGACGGCTGACAGCTGAATCCTTGGCCTATGGCAGTGATTCTTAATGGGGGTGATTTTACCCCCCAGAACTTTTGACAATGTCTGGAGATACTTTTAGTTGTCACAACTGAGGGGTGGACTGATACTGGCATCCAGTAAGTAGGTAGAGGCCAGGGATGCTGCCCAACATCCTACAACGCATAGGACAGCCTCCTACAATAAAGAATCACCTAGCCCAGAGCGTCAGTAGTGCATAGGTTGAGAATTACTGCCTTAAGGGAGCCACCTAAGATTAAACCTCCCCAGAGGCAACCTACATCCTATAATAGGTTTATGGCAGAGTACAAAGGTCTGGCCTCTTGCTTCAATTTAGAGCCAACTCAGAAAGGCCATCCCAGTTCCAGGGCTCTTTGTGGGATTGGTTGAGGTCTCTGCTGTGACGGTATCGCAGTGCAACATCTCCCTCTGCTCTGTCCTGCTGGCTCCCTCATGCTATGGACAGAATAATTGTGTCTCCACCTCAAATTCACATGTTGAAAACTAAAACCCATTGTTATGGTATCAGGAGGTGGGGCCTTTGGGAGGTGCTCAGGTCATAAGGGTGGAGCCCTTGTGAATGGGATTATGCCCTTAGAGAGAAGATGCCACAGAAGTCCTGAGTCCTTTTTGCCATCTGAGGACACAGTGAAAAGACAGCCATTTATGAAACAGAGAGCAGACTCTCACTAGACACTGAATCCAGTGCCTTGGTCTTGGGCTTCCCAGCCTCGAAACGGTGAGAAATACACTTCTATTGTTTACAAGCTGCAGTCTGTGGTATTTGGTTATAGCAGCCCAAAGGGACGGAGACACGTCACAGGTGACATTCCTGAGAAACACTTCCTGACAGACCTCCTGCCCACAAATCTCCATCTGAGAGTCTGTTTCCCAGGGTGCTCAAGCTGAGACAGAGGGCGTCAAAGCCATCCTCAGAAGCAGACTGCATGCTGCGCCCTCTTGCTTCTTGTCAGGGCTGACGCAGACTTCGTTTCACTTATAACTTCTATTAGTAATGTATGACAGAAATTTCTAGTTGAAGCCAATGTCTCTTCTCCCACTTTTACATAATAATAAAAATTTTAATGGGACATATGCTGTCTACATGCTAGTTGGGCTTGATAACATGACCATGTTCTGACCAGTGGGAGGTACATGGTTCTGATGTGCAACCTCTGGGTTGGGTCCTTACGGTAAAGGACTGCATCCTCCCCTTCTCTTTCCCCTTCCCACTGGCTGGACTGCAGATGTGATGGAGGTTGCAGCAGTCATCATGAAAGCCTCATGCTGAGGCTGTCAAAGCAGCAAAATAGACGGAACTTGGGTCCCTGATGATTATGGTGCCACCATACAACCTCTGGGCCACTTTTCAGGACTTTTATGTGGGAGAGAAACTTGTTTTGTTTAAGTTACTATGTTTTCGAACTCTCTGTTATAGCAGCCAAACCAATACCTAAACTATGTAGCTCTTTAGCATAAGAAAATGATGATAATAAAGCCCATGAAAAGATGCATTGTTTTTGGGGATGAGTTTCATTAATCACATTTTTGATTTCTACTCTCAAGATCAGCCACATAGGGAGCTGGCCCCATGGCAGAGCAGTTAAGTTTGCATGTTCTGCTTTGACAGCCCAGGGTTTCACTGGTTCAGATTCTGGATGTGGACTTGGCATCACTCATCAGGGCATGCTGAGGTGGCATCCTGCACTGACAACTAGAAAGACCTGCAATAGAATATACAACTATGTACCGAGGGGCTTTGGGAAGAAGAAGAAGGGAAAAAAAAATATTGGTAATAGGTCTTAACTCAGGTACTAGTCTTTATTTTATTTTATTTTTTTCTAGTTTTATTTATTTATTTTTTATTTATTTTTTTAATTTTTATTTTTTTCAGATGTGCATCATATTTCGAATTCTGTACACATTACATCATGTTCACCACCTGAACACTAATTATAGTGCATCCCCTCACATGTGACCCTAATCACCTCTTTTGCCCTCCCCCCTCCCCCTTCCCCAGTGGTAACCACCAGTCCCATCTCCAATGCTATGTGTGTTTTTTTTGGTTGTTGTTTTTATCTTCTACTTGTGAGTGAGATCATATGGTATTTGACTTTCTCCCTCTGACTTATTTCACTCAGCATAATACCCTCAAGGTCCATCCATGTTGTCACAAATGGCCGGATTTCATCATTTCTTATGGCTGAGTAGTAGTTCATTGTGTGTAAATACCACATCTTCTTTATCAATGGATAGGTCCCTTGATGGGCACCTAGGTTGCTTCCAAGTCTTGGCTATTGTGCATAATGCTGCAATGAACATAGGGGTGCAAGTATCTTTATGCCTTTGTGTTTTCAAGTTCTTTGGATAAATAGCCAGCAGTGGGATAGCTGGATCATATGGTAGATCTATTCTTAATTTTCTGAGGATACTCCATACTGCTTTCCATAGTGGCTGCACCAGTTTGCACTGCCACCAGCAGTGAACAAGGGTTCCCTTCTTTCCACACACTCTCCAACATTTGTTGTTTTCTGTCTTGTTAATTATAGGCATTCTGACCGGAGTGAGGTGATACCTCATTGTAGTTTTGATTTGCATTTCCCTGATAGCTAATGATGTTGAGAATCTTTTCATATGCCTGTTGGCCATCTGTATATCTTCTTTGGAGAAATCTCTGTTCATATCTTTTGCCCATTTTCTAATTGGATTGTTGGTTTTTTTGTTGTTCAGCTGTATGAGTTCTTTGTATATTTTGGATATTAACCCCTTATCTATGTGGTTTGCAAATATCTTCTCCCAATTGTTAGGCTGTCTTTTCGTTTTGTTGATGGTATCCTTTGCTGTGCAGAAACTTTTTAGTTTGATGTACTCCCATTTGTTCATTTTTTCTTTTGTTTCCCTTGCCCGGTCAGACATGGGACTTGAAAATATGCTGCTCAGACCAATGTCATAGAGCGTACTGCCTATGTTTTCTTCTAGAAGTCTCATGGTTTCAGGTCTTACATTCAAGTCTTTAATCCATTTTGAGTTGATTTTTGTCCATGGTGTAAGGGAATGGTCTACTTTTATTCTTTTGCATGTGGCTGTCCAGTTTTCCCAACACCATTTATTGAAGAAACTCTCCCTTCTCCATCATATGCTCTTGGCTCCCTTGTCAAATATTAGCTGTCCATAAATGTGTGGGTACTAGTCTTTAAAAAAAAATCAACCACATAATTTTATGGCCAAATCCCTATTGTCTAACCAGCAGTTCTACCAGCGTTAGAGAGTGGGGTTAGGAGTGAGGGTAAGTCTATCAGAATCCGCTAGAGAATTGTTTCAAAAACCCACACTCAGACCTCTCTTCTACAGATACTGTAATATCCCTTGGGGTGGAGTCTGTTTTGGATAGACGTTTTGAAAACTTAGGATAGGGCATGAGACTGATGTCACTTTGCCCTATACAGGAAGTACTGGGCAGGAACTAAGCAAATGCCTTTTGAATAATTAAATGAAATTTCTGGGGTTGGAAGTATACTAGATGCTATGGAACTTTCTAACATTTTTTTAAATTGTGAAGTGAATAGCTCCTCATGAGAACTCAGAAGGCAGGCCTTATGACCCAGGCCACAGAGGTATAAAGCTCAGCAGATTTGTGGGCATCCAAGAGGTAAAGCAAAAGCAGGAGAAAAGTTGGGTAGATCTCCATCACTTGCTTTCAGTAGATATACTTTAAAATGGTTTTTGAAGCCTAAAATTACTCAGAGAGAGTCAGGTGTATTAAGAGAGGGAGGCGATACTGTAGGTAGACATTGTAGGTACATTAGGTAACCCTAATGGACCATTTTGTAATGCATGTATTGTATCATTTTGTAATGTACAGTAAAAACATGTAATGTATCATTTTGGCCAAAGATTCATTGGGTACTTATGTAAAATATTTACCGGTGGGTGATACTTGGCTAAAGCTTTTGTAGCCTATAATTTTGTAATTCACTCCAACTGAGAGTGGAAGAGTCAGTGCACATTGGTTAAATAGTTGTGTCTGATATTTCAAATAGCTATGTAAATCCCGTTTAGGAAGTAATAAGCATCCTCCTGTTACACAGAGCTCTTGAGCTCGAAGAATTGGATGGGGGTGGGATGAAGCTAATGAAAGCAAGAGGTCTGTTGTAGTGCTCCTTTGCTCCAGTCTCTGCTACTGGTGCCTCTCAGAATTCAGGGTTAGGCCTCCACTGCTGTTTCACCATGCTAAGGCCCAGAATGCCTCAGACTCAGCTGTAGGGGAGGAAAAAAACCCTTTTTCCTCTACCTTCTTAGGTTCAGTGACTGGGGCCCTGTAAGACGGACTGACAAAGGACAGACTAACAAGAGAGAAGAAAACATAGTTTATTTACATATGCAGTGTGTATACACACAGGAGAAACTCAGTGATGAGTAATTCAAAGGGGTGGTTAGACCCAGGGGCTAAAATACTATTTTAACAAAGAGCAATAAAATTGTGGAGAAATGCTAAGACAAAGGAAAAGGCGTTTAGGCTCTCAGGAGCAGCAAACTATGGGAAAGTAAATATATAGGGGAAAATAATGAGCACAAGTGTTGTTTATGAAGGGTTGTTCCTCGCAGCGCTGTCTCTGGGCTAATGAGAGTCTAGTGTCTCTGGTGATTAGGAGTTTTGCCCTTCCTGATATGAGAGAGGAGAGGGGAACCCCTTCACAAAGGGAAATTTATGCCCTGCTTTGAGACAAACCAGAGGGAGGGCAGACAGCTTTTTGTGTTTGTGTGTCTGCTGTTTCTCAATTGCCTTCTGCTCAAAATAATCCTTATGCCAAAATGGCACATTTTGCGGTGGCATATTCTGATCTCCTCCACAGTCCAGGGGCAGGTGATGGATGGGAGCCCAGGTCTCATGCTACCTTTAAGACTTTGGTTTCTCCTTTGTGCTAAAGTGCTCTCCTTAACTTCATCCTGCTACTTTCTTAGGCTTTTTCATGACCCTACTGGATCCTGTAGGCTCTCTGTTACTCATGAATGCTTAGCTTCATCTCCTCTTGCTAACAACCCAAATCTTTCAGTATTTGAATAAGTTCAAAATCTTAAAAGAGGGAAATTGGCTCATCTTTGTGTGCCAGGCTAAGTCAGGGGAAACTCCTCAACTCTCCCATGGATTAATTGCCAGTGGGTCAGTGATCACCTGGGTAAGGCTCCCTCTTACCCTCATCCTGTCACTTTCCTGAGCATGGGCCAAAGGAAAGGCAGTATGAGCTTACAAGAGGAAGCTGGGCACTTCTAATGATACGTGTAGTTCCCACAGAAAGAAAGTCCTATTTTTTGGAAATCAAATTCCGTTGTGTCATGGAGAAAACTATTTGTTAAAGAGTCTGCCTTGAAAGTTATACGTACTTCTGTAAGAGGTCAGTGAAAGTTGTTCTTTAATTTAGTTGAAGATGGTCTTTGTTGATTTCAGAGGGAATTTAGATATAAATTCCAGGCTTCTGTTATGTGTCCAGAAATCCTATCAGGAAAAGCAGGGTGGGTCGACCTTTTAGGATTTTAAGAATGTGGAATGTTGAATGGGAAAGGTATCAAACTTAAGAAATTCTACATTTTATGGATAATAAGAGTAGTCCCATGGGGTCGTCATGGTGATTAAATGAGGTAACTCACGTAATGCACCTAGAATTTAGTAGACACTTGATACAAGGTGATGCTTATTATTCCCTGTGGGATCAAAGTCTTGAAATTTGAAAACATTTATCTTTGAGTAGTTCGGTTTTTCTCTTTTGTTTTACCAGGTCAATTTCTGCCATGAAAAAGTAGAATTTCTCTTGTCATTGAGACATAAATATCCAAAATCCAAATCCAATATCCAAAGGAAGCCTGAGTATTCTGAAAGCTTTTAAGTTGCCCTTAGATGCTTTGCCTTTACTGCTGGAAGCTTCCACTGAATGATTAGTGATGCCTCATTAAACTAATTTAAGCATAGATAATATGTGAAAAGTTGAATATAACTGGGGATAAACTCTTGTTTTATCCAGAAAATTGAGTGGGTATAAATCAACCTCACCTTCTACATTGTAAAATGCTTAATATCATGTGGTCATGTAAAGGAAGGAAGTTGTATGGGAGAAAGAACTTTTTGTCTACCCTCTTAGGTTTAATAACTGAGGCCTGCAAACTAAACTGACAAAAGACAGATTAACAGGAGGAAAGGTACACAAAGATCATTTTTAATTTTAAGTACACAGGGTCTCCACAGAAAAGAAGTAACAACACTTTTTAAAGAGACAATTAGACCTGGGGATTTATGTACCATTTTAACAAAGGATGACATATTATGGAGAAATGACTGGACAAAGGAAAAGGAGTTTGGGTCCATAAGTGCAGTAAACTGTGGAAAGGTAAATATATGGGGGAAACTAATGGTAGATAAGGGTTATTTAGTAAGTTTTGTCTATGCAGACTCATCTTGGTGCCATCTCTGTCCTTTTGGTGTGGGAGAGGGGGACACCTTCGCAAGGAAATTTATGTCACTTTTACAAAGGGAAATTTATGCCTGCTTTTAGCCAGACAGGGGAGGGAAGAAATCTCTTCCTGTGCCTGCTATTTCTTAATTGCCTTCAGCTAAAAATAATCCTTGTTCCAAAGTAGCATATTTTGGGGTGGTATATTCTGATTCCTGTCAAGGTGTGACTTCTATGTATTGACATGGAAAGATGTTATGAAGTATTTGCTAAAAAGCGAATTATAGAACAGTTTTATAGTATGTTCCAATTTTTATGAAATTGTAATAAGTATAATAAAATGTATTATTTGCACATATAAAAACAATCAGAAAAATACACAAGCTTCATGGTGGTTTTCTCTGAGGGCATTATGGGGTACTTCTACTTTGTATTAAAATATTTAAATATGATTGAGTTTTTACAATGGAAAGATATTTTTGAAATTATAAAAATAACAAATATCAAAAGTAAATGAAAACATGCAAAATAATCTAATTAAGCACAAGTAGGGTTTTTTTTTTTTTTTTTTTTTACTGATAAGTCAGCTCATCTACCGCCTGGTTCACCATTTCCAATGTCTCAGCTGCCTCAGGAAACTCTTACAGCTCACTACTAGCTTTTCTGTTTCAGTTTACCCTCAGCTTCTAGAATATAGCTATTAAATGCCACATGATGTCTCCTTGGCTACTCATTCTCCACACAAGTGCTCTCAAGTTAGCACTGACTGCCTCCATCTAAGCCATCCACTTCCTGGGCTCTGGGCTCTCCTCTCTCTGGAGGTGATCCTGAGAGGACTTGGAAGGAGTGTAAAGACACCCTTTCTTGCCAAACTATGGGTCTCTAATTCTAGATTGCTGTTCTCCTTTTCAAGTGGTGTTCCCCAAAGTTCAGAGTAGTATCGTAACCCTCCAACTTCTGTGTGCACGAATATTAATTGGGGGCCTGTTAAATGCAGAGTTCAGTGTCCGGGCTCCAGAGATTCTCCTCCAGGAGATATGGGATGGGGCCCAGGAATCTGCATTTTGATTAGGTGTCTACAATGATTCTGTTCTGCCCCAGGGGTTCTGTGGAGATGCTTCAGACACTGCAGTGAGGGAGGGCTCCAGGGTCTATTTGTTGACAATCAAAATATCTCTGCTTTTATCTGTTTTATAATGAGGTATGTGGTAACATTTTATTTGATGAAAACTGTTTATCCATATGTACAGGTCCAAACCTACTGAACATCTCTTTTTGTATCATGATTTGAAAGGCGTTTCCCAGCCCATGATTCCAAAAATAAACAAGCAAGCAGGCAAACTCACTTCCCAAAACTCACTTATCTTCTTTTTTAGCTTTGTTATGGTTTCCTTTTTGCACATTTAAAATTCTACCTAGAATTATTTTTTATTAAGTGTAAGGTAAGGCTCCATCTTTGTTCTTATCCAAAATAACTTACCAATTGTTAGCAATATTTTAAAAATAATTTGTCTATCTTGCCACAGATTTGAAATACAGCCTTTATCATGTACCATATACCTACTGGGCCTATTTATTGGTGTTTTATTCCCTCAATAAGCTGCTATTCTCCTCCTGCTGTCATTCCTTCTTACCTGTGACACCTTTATAGCATAGGTCACTGTTTGGTAGAGCAGATTGTCTCATTACTCTTCTCTCTTAACATTTTTTCATATGTTGACTTTTACCTTTAAAAGAATAATTTTTGGGAAGTGATGTCAGCAACATGGCAGAGTGAGCTGTCCCCTTTATCTCTCCCCTTTTGAACTACAACTAAATGGGCATTCATTGACCAATGGAGGATACACACACAGCACAACAGGACACCTGAGAGACCTGTGCAGCTATACATCTGAAGGTGGATGGACTGGGCCCCTGGGAAGTAGTGGAGATAGGTGAGCACTCCCTTTCCCTTCCCAGGCAACCCTGAGCCCATGCACAAACACTTTCTGGCCAGTGGGAGTGTCCACCTGCCTGTGGTCCCAACAAGTGGCCCTGGCTCGGATCCTGTGAAGAAGTCCTGCCTACCAAGCACAGCAGCTGCTGTGACTGAAAGAAGAGGTGATGACAGATCTGCGTGTGCATGCAAATGCTTTCCTAGCCTATGGGAGCACCCCTACTGCCACTGCGGCCTCACAGTGTAAATATGCCTCAGTGTGATTGTAAGAAGAGGCGGTGGCAGCCTTGGGCCCACATGTGAATGCTTCCTTGGCCAGCAGGAGCACCCACTGTACCCCCACAACTTCCAGCAGATGGGGGGGATCAGAAACACAGCTCTTGCTTCCCCTCAGTGGGAGCAGGTGGAATTTGTGACCTGATACCACCACAAATGCACCAGCAAATGGTTATTTCATCAAACACCATGAGGAACTATAGCAACAATTCAGAGCAGAAGGAAAATGACAAGTTTCCAGAGACCAACCCTGGAGTCACAGAAATTTACAATCTAAGTGACAGATAATTCAAAATAGCTGTCATAAAGAAATTCAATGAGTTACAAGAAGACTCAGAAAGACAGTTCAATGAGCACAGGACTAAAACTTATGAGAAGAAGTAATACTTCACCAAAGAGATTGAAACTATATTTTTAAAAAGCCAAGCAGAAATTCTGGATATGAAGAACACAATTAATGAGATAAAAAATAATCTGTAATCCTTAAAAATAGAGCTGACATTATGGAGGAAAGAATGAGTGATGTAGAGGATAAAATATAGAAATGCTTCAGGTGGAGGAGGAGAGAAAACTAAGACTTTTTAAAAATAAGGGAATTCTTTGAGAAATATTTGACTCAATTAGGAAAAGCAACATTAGGTTTATAGGTATTCAAGAAGGAGAAGAGAGGAAGAAAGGAGAAGAGAGCTTGCTCAAAGAAATAACAGCTGAAAACTTCCTAAACCTGGGGAAGGAACCAGACCTACGAATACATGAAGCCAATAGAACTCCTAATTACATCAATGCTAAAAGACCTTCTCTAAGGCGTGTAACAGTAAAACTGGCAAAAGTCAACAACAAAGAAAAAATACTAAGGGCATCAAGGCAGAAGAAAACCTACAAAGGAACCCCTATCAGGCTTTCAGTAGATTTCTCAGCAGAAACCTTACAAGCTAGGAGAGAATGGAATGATATATTCAAAAATACTGAAAGATAAAAACTTTCAGCCAAGAATTCTCTATCTAGCAAAACTATCCTTTAGATATGATGGAGAAATAAAAGCTTTCCTAGATAAACAAAAGTTGAGGGAGTTCATCGCCATTAGACCTCTCTTACAAGAAATGATCAAGGATGCCCTCATACCTGAAACACAAGGGCAGAAGTCCACCAATCTTTGAGCAAGGAGATAAATAGACAAAATCAGAAAACTGCAGCTCTCTTTCAGAACAGGTTAGCAAATATTTAATTATAACTTAAAAGATAAAAGGAAGGAAAGCATCAAAAGTAACTATAAATACTCAACTGAGTCACAAACTCACAACACAAAACACAACAATTTACGATAACAATAACTCAGAAGGGGGAGAGGAAAGGGATGGAATCTGCTTAGGTTAATGGAGATGAGTCTATCATAAAATGGACCATCTCATCTAGGAGATCTTTTATACAAACCTCACTGTAACCAGTAAATAAAACATCAGAGCCAAACCATAATTCATAAAAAAGAGAAAAGCACCACAGAAAACTGCCAAAGTGAAATGGCAGACAGAAATACAAAGGAAGAGAAATAATGGAAATATAGAACAATCAGAAAACAAGAGTAAAATGGCAGTATTAAGCCCCTATATACCAATAACCACTCTAAATGTAACTCAATTGAACTTTCCAATCAAAAGACAAGAGTAGCTGATGGATTAGAAAATAAGATCCAATAATATGCTGCTTCTAGGAAAGAGAGCTCAGCTCTAAAGACAAACATTGGCTCAGAGTGAAGGGATGGAAGACGATACTCCAAGCAAATGACAAACAAAAGAAAGGAGCATACTTATATCAGATAAAGCAGACTTCAAGATAAAAAAGACAATTAAAGACAAAGAGAGGCAGTATACAATGATAAAAAGGACTTTCCATCAAGAGAACATAATACTTATGAATATATATTCATCTAACACACAAGCACCAAAGTATATAAGGCAACAATTAACAGACCTAAAGGGAGAAATTAACTGCAACACAATAATAGTAGGGGACCTCAACACTCCACTTACATCAGTGGATAGACCATCTAGACAGAAAGTCAACAAGGAAATAGTGGATTTAAATGAAACACTTGATCAAATGGACTTAATAGATATATAGAGAGCATTCCATCCAAAAACAGCAGAATACACATTCTTCTCAAGTGTACATGGAACGTTCTCAAAGATAGACCATATGTTGGGAAACAAGGCAAGCCTCAATAAATTTAAGAAGATTGAAATCATATCAAGCATCTTTTCTGACCATGATGCTATAAAACTAGAAATCAACTACAAACAAGACAAAACAAAACAAAACAAAACAGTGTAAGTCACATATATGTGGAGACAAAACAACATGGTACTGAACAACCACTGGATCAATGAAGAAATAAAAGGGGAAATTAAAAAATACCTGGAGACAGATGAAAATGAAAACACAAAATACCAACTCTTAAAGGATGCAGCAAAAGTCGTTCTAAGAGGGAAATTCACAGCAATACAGGTCCACCTCACAAACAAGAAAAATCTCAAGTAAGTAATTTAAATTACACCTAACAGAACTAGAAAAAGAATAACAAACAAAGCCCAAAGCCAGCAGAAGGGAAATAATAAAAATTAGAGCAAAAATAAATCAAATAGATACTAAAAAAAGAGTAGAAAGGATCACTTAAACTAAGAGCTGATTCTTTGAGAAGAAAAACAAAATTAGCAAACCCTTAGCCAGACTGACTAAGAAAAGAAGAGAGAAGTCTCAAATAAATAAAATCAGAAGTTAAAGAGAAGAAATTACAATGGATACCACAGAAACACAGCAGATTATAAGAGAATACTATGAAAACCTAATGCCTACAATTGGATAACCTAGAAGAAATAGATAAATTCTTAGACTCATACAACCTCTCAAAATTGAATCAAGAAGAAAAAGAGAATTTGAATCGACCAATCACAAGTAAAGAGATTGAAATAATAATAAAAATCTTCCAAAAAACAAAAGTCCAGGACCAGATTCCTTCTCTGGAGAATTCTACCAAACATTCAAAGAAGATTTAATGTCTTTCCCTCTCAAATTATTCTAAAAAATTGAAGAAGATGGACTGTTTCCTAACTCATTCTATGAGGCCAACATTACCCTGATACCAAACCAGGCAAGGACAGCATGAAGAAGGAAAATTACAGGCCAGTGTTGCTGATGAACATAGATGCAAAAATCCTCAACACAATATTGGCAAACTGAATACAGCAATACATTAAAAAGATCATATAGCATGAGCAAGTGGGATTTATATCAGGGATGCAGGGATGGTTCAACATCTGCAAATCAATCAATGTGATATAGCACATTAACAAAATAGGGCATAAAAATCAAATGATAATCTCAATAGATGCTGAGAAAGCATTTGACAAGATCCAACATCCATTATGATAAAACTTCTCAATAAAATGGGTATATAAGGAAAGTACCTCAACCTAATAAAGGCCATATATGACAAACCCACAGCCAATATCATACTTAATGGTGACAAACTAAGAGCCATCCCTCTGAGAACAGGAACAAGGCAAGGGTGCCCACTTTTGCCACTCCTATTCAACATAGTACTAGAGGTTTTGGCTAGAGCAATTAGGCAAGAACAAGAAATAAAAGGTATCCAAACTGGAAAGGAAGAAATGAAATTCTTGCTGTTTGCAGATGACATGATTCTCTATACAGAAAACCCTAAAGAATCCATGAGAAAAGTATTAGAAATTATCAACAACTACAGCAAAGTTGCAGGGTACAAAATCAGCTACAAAATTCTGTTGCATTTCTATACACTAAAAATGAACTAGCCAAAAGAGAAGTCAAGAATACAATCCCATTTACAATCGCAACAAAATATCTGGGAATAAATTTAACCAAAGAGGTGAAAGATCTATACACTGAAAACTACAAGACATTATTGAAAGAAATCGAGGAAGACATAAAGAAATGGAAAGATATTTCATGCTCGTGGATTAGAAGAATAAACGTAGTTAAAATGTCCATATTACCTAGAGCAATCTACAGATTCAATGCAATCCCAATCAGAATCCCAATGACATTCTTCATGGAAATAAAACAAAGAATCCTAAAATTTGTATGGAACAACAAAAGACCTTGAATAGACAAAGCAATTCTGAGAAAAAAGAACAAAGCCGGAGCCATCACAACCCCTGATTTCAAAATATACTACAAAGCCATAGTAATCAAAACAGCATGGGACTGGCACAAAAACAGACACACAGATCAATGGAAAAGAATTGAAAGTGCAGAAATAAACCCACACATCTATGGACAGCTAATCTTTGACTAAGGAGCCAAGAACATACAATGGTGAAAGGAAAGTCTCTTCCATAAATGGTGCTGGGAAAACTGGACAGCCACATGCAAAGGAATGAAAGTAGACCATTATCTTGCACCATACACAAAAATTAACTCAAAATGGGTGAAAGGCTTGAATGTAAGACTTGAAACAATAAAACTCCCGGAAGAAAATATAGGCAGTACACTCTTTGACATCAGTTTTAGCAGCATTCTCTCTAATACCATGTCTACTCAGGCAAGGGAAACAAAAGAAAAAATTAACAAATGGGACTACATCAGACTAAAAAGCTTCTGCAAGGCAAAGGAAATCAGGAACAAAATGAAAAGACAACCCACCAACCGGGAGAAAATATTTGCAAATCATATATCTGACAAGGGGTTAATTTCCAAAATATATAAAGAACTCATACAACTGAACAACAAAAAAATAAAGAACCCAATGAAAAAATGGACAGAGGATATGAACAGACATTATTCCAAAGAAGATATACAGCTGGTCAACAGACACATGAAAAGATGTTAACATCACTAATTATTAGGGAAATGAAAATCAAAACTACGATGAGCTATCACCTTACACCTGTCAGAATGGCTATAATCACCAAGACAAAACATAACAAATGTTGGAGAGGGTGTGGAGAAAAGGGAATCCTCAAATACTGCTGGTGGGAATGCAAACTGGTACAGCCACTAGGGAAAACAGTATGGAGATTTCTCAAAAAATTAAAAATAGAAACACCACATGACCCAGCTACCCCACACCTAGGTACTTATCCAAAGAACTTGAAATCAATAATTCAAAGAAATTTATGGACCCCCATGTTCATTTCAGCCTTATTCACAATAGGCAAGATGTGGAAGCAACCCAAGTGTCCTTCTATGGATGAATGGATTAAGAAGATGTGATGTGAATATGGAAAACTACTCAGTCACAAAAATGGAATGGAAAACTACTCAGTCACAAAAAAGACAAAATCGTACCATTTGCGACAACATGGATGGAACTTGAGGGTATGATGTTAAGTGAAATAAGCCAGACAGAGAAAGACAAACACTGCATGATTTCACTCATCTGTGGAAGATAAACATACATATGAATAAAGAGAACAGATGAGTGGTTACCAGAGGGGAAGGGGCTGGGGAGTGGGGGAAAGGGGTAGAGGGGCACATATGTATGGTGACGGGTAAAAATTAGACTACTGGTGGTGAGCACAACGCAGTCTACACAGAAATTGATAAATAATACACATCTGAAATCATACAATGTTATAAACCATTATGATCTCAATAAAATAATTGAAAAAACAATGTGGTACTGCTCAACTTCAAAAGAAATACAGAAATCAGAATCACAGGTTTTTAAAGTTTAAATATCATTGTTTTATATTTAACAGATATAAAAAACTCAAATGTTTAGTGTCATCGAACACTTTATTTTTGAGAGTTATACTTCTCAAGCGATGTAAGTTGATAGTGCGCTAAATATACCTCTTATTAGATGATGTTATAATAATGCCATTGCATTCAATAATAGGGATCTCCATGATGATTATCTTTAAGATAAGCATAAAAACCTAGTTGCCAATTTTCAAAAGTTAAACTCCAAAAGGAAAAAAAAAATCTATCAGGTAGTCAATTTATATAATTTAAACATTGAGTGACGTTTGGAAAAAAAGAATTATTTTTGCTTAGTTCTAGTTAACTCTGACATCTTAATTGGAATTTCGTTCAACTTACAAATTAATCTGGTAGAGGTAGGAAGGAAGAAATGTTGGCAGTGGGTATTGAGTACTCCTTTCCAGAAATGTAGTTTGGTTTTCAACGTAACCAATCTCCTTTGGTGTCCCTCCATTAAGCTTTGTTATTGCCTTCCTAGAGGATTTGCACATTTCTTGCCAAGTGTTCAGTACAGAAGTAACACAGTAGATGGCAAAGCACGTGGGCTCTGAAGTCAAATGCCTGGGTTTGAAGCTTGGCTTCTCTTACCAACTTAGGAGACTTTGGGAAAGTTTCTTAACCTTGACTGCCTCAGTTTTATTTGCTGTAAAATGGGGATGATATTAATAGTACCTACCTCACAGAATGGCTTAAGAAATATGTAAATTAGCACGTTCAAAGCTCTCAGGACATTTCTGGTGTGCATTCAGTGCACTATAAATTTCAAGTTAAGTGTTCTTTCCAAAGCTGTAGCTGTCTTATCCAGAAGTTACTAATGTAGTGACCATAAGTGTACGGACATGAGTGAAGACCTTGAAATGAGAAACACATAAGCATATAAAGTAGATGGGTCAAAGAATAACTCAGAGACAACCGTTTCTAGCACTGAGGATTTGCTGGTAAGTACTAGGCGGAACATCTCCTGTGAAGGCTGTCTTCTTGCACAAGGCAAAGGCAGGGCTGAGAAAAAGCTAAGCCCTCCATGTTTCACAAGGAAAAGGGACCAGTTGATTTCGGAAGTCTAGTTCAGGATTGGTGAGTACACCAAGGAGCAGGCAGATTCCTGCCTATAATGCGGTGGTTTCTCTAGGAATTATGTGTTCCCACTAAAGTACATCCTCTTTTTTCAGGCTCTCACCCAGAACTAATCTTCTTTTGTTTTAGACATTCTTTAGTCACTTGCTAGTCTGTACTCCACTGTATAAATGACTTTTCATATATTTAACTGTAATTTTATTTTTGCGGTTTTAATCCAATAGACTCTGAAATACCCACTGCGAAACACTGTCTTATTTAGCTTTGTCTTTAAGGTGACTTGAGTAGATTTTAGCACGTACTAAGGACTCAACAAATGCTCCAGTGAATGAAGTAGTTCCCCAGCCTGTACAAAAGTTGGGGACAGGGGTCTTTTAAAGAGGCGCAATACACTGATTTCTGGAAATTAAGTGATCTTCGTTCATCCAACCTCTTGTGGACATCTGTTTCCTCCTCTTAAAAGGAAGAGTTTGGGCTATGTCAATGGTTTTCAACCAAAGTTGCACATTAGCATCACCTGCAGAATTTAACAATCTCTAATGCCCCACCCCACACTGATTGGATCAGAATCTCTGGGGTCTTGGCACTGGTGTTTTTAAAAAGCTCCTTATGTCCTCCCCCAACCCAGGTAATTCTTTCATACAGCCATGTTGAGATCCACTGAGTCAGGTGTTCTCTCACATCTGTGACTATGAGGAAGATGCGATAATCTTAAAGTGAGGGAGAAGCAAATTCAAAATCTGCAGTCATTTAGGATCATCTTGTATAGTAGCAAATATTCATACCCACTTCTATAGAACTTGAGAAGACACCATTATACTGTGTAGTCCAGAATGAAATTGCTGTCCATGATATGATTCAGCAAGCAGAGAATCGGTTAGTATATTTTACTAAGATTTACACAAAAGTGCATAAAAAATTTAAAAAAGATTTCATGCATAATAGGATTAATTAGTTGTCTGGCAAAGCCACGTGTGTGGAATGCCTCACACTTCACAGATGTCTGGTCACTGCGCCTAGTTGGGGTTGCTTTCCCATTTTAAGTGGTCTGGTGTGTTATGAGGCTTTATGATTTCTCGTTAAAGGATGGAGATTTAAAAAAACAAGAACAAACGGGAAACTTCTTCCTTGCCACCATGACCTCCTGTATCTGTGGCTCTATTTCTCTGCCCCATTCAGACAAAAACATGTCCACTGAGATTTCTGCTCTCCATATTCTCCACTCACTGTTTCATTCACTTTAATCCGGTTTTTCTCCTACCGCAAGATGGAAACTGCACTTGCAACGTCATTACCAATGACATCCAAACCAGTGGATACTTTTTTGTCAGCTCACCTCAACTTTTTTTTTCCGAGGAAGATTAGCCCTGAGCTAACATCTGCCTTTTTTTGCTGAGGAAGACTGGCCCTGAGCTAACATCCATGCCCATCTTCCTCTACTCTATATGTGGGACGCCTACCACAGCATGGCTTGCCAAGCGGTGCCATGTCCGCACCGGGGATCTGAACTGGCGGACCCATGGCCACCGAAGCAGAATGCGCGAACTTAACTGCTGTAATGGCCGGCACCTACCTGAACTTTCATCAACTTTTAAGTTTCTTTAACACTCTTCTCTCTTCTGGTTTTCCTCCTACCACTCGCTGCTGCCCCAAGTCTCTTTTGCTGGCTTCTCTTTCTCAACCTGATGACTAAATGTTCGAGTGCTTTGGGGTGCCACCCTGGACGTTGGTTCTGTGAGTTTTTGTTATGAATGGAAGCTGAATATCTTCACTTCCCCTGCCACACAGCAGTGCAATAGCTTAGCAGTGGCATAGTTTCATTTCACTATGATTTTTCCAATTGCAATAGGAACTTTTCCTAATGAGAAGAACCATCTTCAACCACTATTGTCGAACATTAAATGGCTTTGGAAATTTTGTTGCATGCATGATGTTCCTTAGTTACTTCAACCTAAAATTACAATACAAAACAGTGCTTACACATGAAACATTCTCAGAAAGTCATTTTGATGACAACTAACGTTGTTTGAATCGCAAGTAACATCAAGCTCACATTCACTTTCCATGCTGTCAGAAGCTAAGACAAGAAGCAACATCTCCAATCCCACAAAAATTTGCAGCAGATGCATTGTCTGAACTCAACCTGCAGTTCTAGCAGCGTTTTTTAGACTTCAGTGTGCGAAGGAAATTTCCATTTAATTGCGCAGTTGAGGAGCGTCTACTGAACTTCAATTGAAATGATTCATCTACAATGCAATGACATGCCAAGAAGAGAGACCAAGAGGAAAATCTGAGAGAATTCCATAAATGCCTTCTGAGTGATGAATATTCTCAATAAAAATCATATACTTGTGGATGGGTATCAGTATTTGTCAGTATCTATCTTTGTGAAAGACATTCTCAAAGATGAAATACCTAAGATTTGGTACAGATGAGCATGAACATGAACATAACAACCGATTTTGACAAGGAACACAAATTTTGAACCCAGTTAAACAAAATTTTATCTCCCCTCAAATAATTCCATTTTTCTCACTAGAACTGTATTACAAAAATTATTCTCAATTATTATTATATTTAGACCTGCATCAATAAAAAAATTTGTAAAACTTTTCCCTCTCTTGTTGTAGAAGTATCTACATAATATCCTTGATTTTGCCTCTTGGTCCATTACAGAAAATGTTTGCCGACCCCCGTCTAACTCATCACCACCTCTTCCGTGCACAGCTCAACAGCTTCCAGACCTGGAATTCCAGGCTTCTGTCTACTTCTTCACCCACCCTCGCCTCTCTTCCTCAAGTACATGAGCGTCTTCTCTTCCTCAGGACTTTTATACTTGCTGAGTCCTTTGCCTGGAATGCTCATTCTTGTGGGACTGAGCCTTTGACCTTTGAGGTCTGCACTAAGTCCTTTGAGGTTAGTGTCAGAATCGCTTGATGTGGAAAACCCACACCTCTGCTGTGAGACGTGTTCTGAGTGTGGTAGTAGTGTGAGCATAAAGGTAAACACAGAGTTTTTCCTGAGCAAGCCTTGCAACAATCTAGTGATTGAGCATTAGCAGGTGATCATTTTTACACTCTCACCTGCTTTTGAGGTTAGATATTTGTAAGTGTAGTTATGCCCGTTGTTCACCAGCTTGGGGTTGCAAACACCTCACCTAACGCTTGTTCCTCAAAGAACAGCAAGTTATAATGAACATTTCTCTGGTCAATAAGGATCCTAGCTCTCTTCCCTGGGGGCCCTCCTCCCTGGATATGAATAAGAGCCCTGGGCGCACTAACTGTATCTTACCTTCAGTTCTGGTTGTCCTTTCTGCTTGCCGATGAGCAGGTTCTCAGACATGCACCTCAAGGTTCAAAGGCTAGACCTTTGTTACGTACAGGTGTGGCGTACTAGCAGCATTGGCATCCTCTGGGAGTTTGCTAGAAATACAGAATCTTGGATGCTACCCTAAGACCTACTCAATTAGAACCCATTATTTAATAAGATCCCTAGGTGAATCTTATGTCACATCCAGGTCTGGATGCTGGATGATCTGGAAGGTGGTTCCAGCTGGTGGTGTTACTGCCACCATTAGCTCCAGAGATCTCTGCTCCCGTGACCACAGCTGACTCCTGATGGCCACTGCTACATCACCATCCTGATGAAAATCTGGGGCAATGCCACACCTCTCCGTAACCCAAGTCATTCCACCAGTGGATCAGAGCTCAGTAGAGTCCAAATGGTAACCTTCATCAAAACCTAACTGTTGACTTGGGGGTGTTAGAATATCATAAAACCTTACTGCCCCCTATTGGTCTCCCTTTGCCATGGCCTGGAACGGCTCAGTACCTGTCACTGGAATAGCTCTGGGCAGCTCCCTGCCCCAGAATCCCGACCAAATCGTCTGCTGCGTGCAGATAGAGAAGTCGGTTTTCCCTGACTTTATCCTTAGGATTGCTTGTCGAAGCCCTCATCTCCTGACCCAGTGTTGACTCTTCTCCAGGATGAATTGACAGGGGGACATCCATTCTCTTCAGGGGACACTCAACCTCACCCACAGGGGTGTGGTCTGACATATAATAGTTTGACATAATGCGTTCCCTGCAGTCCAGACTATTTGGTCTTAAATAACACCACATGTGGATGTCAACGTCCTGGCCACTTTCTTTTCGGCTTCTTCTCATACACTTCTGAAAGCTGGGAGTCAGGCCTCATCCTGGTTACCTGGTTATGTAACAGTTCACTGGACATGTTTAAAGTTCATTAAGAACAGTTTATATACGTACATTAGAATCTACGGAGGAAAGCTGTGATTAAGAACTGGCTGAGACATGGATAATAGTAAGTGTGGTGAAATTTTCTCCTGAGCTCTCTAAACAAAAAATATTAGAAAGTATTAGAAAGATAAGCTGCCACTTTTGAATTACATATGCTCTGGCTCTGAAGAGATTGGCTAATGCTCATACGTCTGCACAGAGCTCCTCAAATGACTGAGGATTGCTGAATGCTGTCTTGGAAACCCTACCCAATGGCAATTTTTAGCTTTTCTTTTCCATATTAGAGCTTTTCTATGAGCTTTAAAAATAACCCGGTTATGCTGCCTGGGAGGCAGTTTTTCTGTGAAAGATTCTCTAGGAGTTGGAAAGCAGAAAGAACAACGAATAGGAAACACTTGCTGTTTATTGAATTTAATAAAAATGCCTTATGTTTGGATAAGCTAAAAGGCATTTTCACATACACTGTCTCATTTTATCCTCATATCAGCCCTGAAATTAGACAGAGCTGGTGTTACTATTCCCATTTCAAGGATTTGGAAAACTGGAGCCCAGAGAAGTTAAGTGGCTGGAAAGTAGTAAAGTCGGGTCTCAACTTGACTCTGAATTCAATCCTCTGTGTCTGGTTAAAAAACTGTCAGAGTTCAAGTTAAGGGTATAGGTGGATCATGATGGGTGATGCGACTCACTGCCCACACAGTCTATGGAACTGCCAGAGTATTTAATAGGTCATTTCTGATTCCATCTTCTTAAGACACTGAGAAAAGTATTGAGACCAGAGCTCCTACCCAAACTTCTTTTCTTTTTCCCACTTGCTCTTTGTCTGATTTCTCCCCTCTCTTTCAACTATTCCTCCAATAATACCTTTCTTTCCACTTCATTCTCTCTAGCTTAACTTGACTTTTAAAGGAGTTTACTATTAACATCCCAGAAGGACTCAGTGTGAAGGCAACCGCAGCAGATGCTGAGAAGAAAGTGGAGGAGGGAATGTGGAAGGAGGGGGAGCTGAGGGCAGGGCAGGTGTGGAGAGTGGCTCAGCACAGATACATGAATTTCTGTGTCCAGACTGGTATTCTGAAACGCTCCCCGCTGCTCTGGAATCTCTGTAAACACAGGGATTTGTCTGGAATGACTTTACAGCTCAGCAGGAAGCTTGCTAAGCGCCAGGACTCTCAAACTGTGAGTGCTGTTCAGAGACCTAGGGAGGAGGCGCTCTCAGCCTGGCACAGCCCCCCTGCCTGCCTGCCAGTGTCCTCAGCTGGGAGCGGGCCACGGAGACTCACACATGCTGGAGTCCAGCATGGCGCCTGCTCCACTGTCAGGGCAGTAGGGCCAAAAGGAACCTTGCAAAGATATCCACTACGTCTTTGCGCTGTTATGGTAAGCCACACCTCAAATGTCCCAGAAAGCCATTAGAAAAACAGCCCTGTTCTTAAATATTTTTTCAGGGTATGAACATTCATGATTTTACTCAGCAATACTTTTTCGTTTCAAAATTCTTTCTTATGAGAAGAATCTACATCTTTTCTGCTGCAATTTAGTTCTCTGTCCTCTTTTTTCCTTAATGGCACATTTTCCAAGAGCCACAGCTAGCATTTCTGTCTCACTGCTGTGACTGAGACCTAGGGCCTTTGAGTAAGAGAAGTTCTTGAGAGGGCAGGAGCAAGAAAAGGTGGATGGCTGGTGTCTCTGGGAAGTGACACGCAGAGGTTCCACTTTGGTCTGCATCTGTTGTGAAGAAGAGCACCGGAGAGGGGTCAGGAACCCAGGGTAAAGCCACAAGGAAGCATGTTGTATGCAGGGAAGGAAGGGGAGGCCATACCAAGCTTTCTGCTGTTCCACAGTGCCCGCAACCTCTCCACGCCCAGCATGGCCAGCCTGTCCTGCTCCTGCCAGGTGGCCATTCTGTAGACCAACCCTTAGATGCAACTTGGTAATCTACCTTATTTTTGTAATAGCTATGAGCAGTGGCTTTGCAGGATCCAAGTCCTGGTAACACTAATTACTAGCTGTCGTAGGGTTTTCTAGAGAAACAGAACCTGTAGGATATCTGTTGTTATCTATATCTATATCTGTATCTATATCTATATACATCTACATCTATATCTATATCTAATCAGAATACCAGTCTAGATATCTGGATATCTATCTATCTACCTACCTATCTATCTATCTATCTAAGATTTATTTATCTTTATCTATCTATGGAGAGATTTATTTTAAGGCATTGACTCAAGTAATTGTGGGGGCTGGCAATTTTAAAGTCTGTATGGCAAACTGGCAGGCTGGAGATTCAGGTAAGAGTAGAGGTTGCAGTCTTTAGTCAGAAGAGTGGAAACAGGTAGAATTTCTATTTCAGTCTAGAGGCAGAATTCTGTCCTTTTCAGGAAACCTCAGTCTTTGCTTTTAAGGCCTTCAACTGATTGAATGAGGCCCTCTCATATCATGGAGGGTAATCTGACTGACTTCAAGTCAACTGATTGTAAATGTTAATCACACCTGAAAAGTACCCTTACAGCAACATCTAGGCTAGTGTTGGCCAAACAACTGATCACCATGGTCTAACAAAATTGACACGTAAAATCAACCATCACTCCAGCTTTTAACTTACTAGCAGGTTGCTTAACCTCTTTAGACTGGGTTTTTTCTTTTGTAAAATGGAGATAAGAAGATGAAGCTTAAATAAGATAATAATATAAGGTAAAGTGCCTGGACGTACTAAGTAGTCAATATATATTATCATGATTGTTACAAGTTCTTAAGTAAATTTACATCGTGGGTCCCATGGGTGCTTTATGTATTGGAAATCAAATAGAGCAATTAGCTCTATTTATTATGTTTATTGATTTGCCATCAGACTCAATGTTTAAGTTGGTATATAGACATCGACTGCTTAATGTTAAAACCATATATTCATTAGCACAGACAATAGTATGATAATAACAAAGGTAAAATAACAACAACAAAAAAAGAAAAATCATCTATGATACTATCATCCTGACAGAGCATCTATTCCTTTTTCCTTTATCATTTCCAGTTTTCATTTATCTCTGCCAGTCTTTACCCACCCAGGCGTAAACACGTTATTTACAGAGCTGTATTCAGGGTGGATCAATTTTTGCATTTTGCTGTTTTTCAGTGAACAGAATAGATGTTAAGATATTAAGCCAGTCAAGTGAATTGTTTGCTGGTTAAAATCAATTCTCCTCTCTCCTCCTACCAAGGAACCTGAGCCACTGGGGCGCTGTGTTCTCTTGGTGTACCAGCTTGGCAGACAAGCTGTCTAGATGTTTTGCATACCATTGTTTTCCTACAAAAAGGGCAGTTGAAGGGCAAAAGCTCCTGAATGGATTGTAGGTGTGATGTATTAAACTAGAGAAAAAGTGAACCCAGTTCTGCATTATTATGGTTTTCTTTTATGTCATTCTTTCATCTATTTAAAATGTGTTGAGTTCCTTCATACTGGGGACATATCCAAGCACAAAAGAGACCACAGATCTGCCCTCCCAGAGTTGCAGACCAGAAGATGAGACAGACACTAAGGAGATAGGAAAGAGCCACAACTGGGTGGACCATCTAGCTCAGGCTTGGGACTAGGGGTGCAGGAAGGTAGAAAGAGGCATCCTGGAGACTCTTCTAAGCTGAGCTTTAAAGGACGGATGGGAGCTTTGAAGGTGAAGAGGGGAGTGGGAGTTAATGTTTTTCTTTTGGTAGCAGACTAAATTGATTTTGCCAGAAAAAAGAGTCCAGATGTTTTTCTATTTATTTAGGCAAACCTATGAACCTCAGGTAAGGCCGTGGGAACAGCATGTGCAAAGGCCCACTGTCTGCACACTATGGTTTGGAGAACTGAGTCTAGTCTTTTCTGGCTGTAGGAAGAGCATGAAGGTGAAAGGGGTCCATATTAAGGAGTTAGCAGTCAGTGAGGAGTCACTGAAATGTTTTAAGGAAGATGTGACACGACATGATCCACACTTTAGGAAAATTACTTAGAATACAGTATACAGAATCCATGGTGAGAGCAAGACTGGTTGAACAGAGACCAGTATGTCACCATTGGGGTATTCTAGGTAAGAGGTTATGGTAACAGCAGGGCAGATGGAGAGAAAGAGATGGAATCAAAAGATATTTATAAGATAGAAGGGCTGCAAGTTGGTTGTCTCTTGGGAGAGAGAGCAGTTAAGGGTGAAGCTCAGGGTTCTATTCTCCATGTTCTTGAAAACGAAATTTCCTTATCTCAAATTATTTGGCCTTTAAGCGCAGTTGCCGTCATGTCATCTTGTCAAATATTCTATTATGACATGGAAGGCGCCACCCACGGTGAAAGAGCAGCTGCCTGAAGGTCAGGTACAGGTCTACCACAGACCCCAAGTGTGGTCCCGGCCAATTGCATTGTCTCCTTGCAGGGAGTGTGACAGCTGCAACCTAAGAGAACATGATCGGAAACCTGGACGGGGCTTTGAGTTAGGGCGTGTGCACAAGTGACGCACATTGACACGACCCTGTGGGTAAACTGCTGAGGCTGCTTGTGGCTTGAAGAGACAGGCCTGGGGTTCTGCCTGCTCTAGGTCCTACCTGACGATACCAGGGAGTGGGGAGAATCCCTATTTTGCCACACCTCTACCAAATTCGGGGCCTGCCAGTATGCTGAAGACCCGCATTCGGGAAGCTCCGGCATAGTGGTTAAACTCTTGAACCAGACAGTCTGGACTAGTGCCTCATCCACCATTTACTGGCTGTGTAACTCTGAGACGGTAACGTAATGGTTCTAAGGCCCACTTTTCTCATGTGTAAGATGGGAATAATAATAGCACCTATCCAACAGGGTTGTTGTGAAGATGAAAAAAGGGAATGTATAGAAATACTTAATTAGGGCTCCTGCATACAGAGTAAATGCTCAATACATGTTAGCCATTCTTGTTTTTATACAGTCTTTTCTTTTAAGTATACAGTTCAATAAATTCCAAAGTCAGTTTACAGAGTTGGGCAAGCGTCACCACAACCCAAATTTGGAACATTTTCATCCCCTCAAAAGATGTGCCATTTGTAGTCATAACATATCCACACTTAACCCCAGGCCACCATGAATCCACTTTCTGTTTCTATAGATTTGTCTCTTCTGGACATTTTATATAAACAGAGTCGCACAGTACGCAGTCTTTTGTGTCTGGCTTCTGTCATTGAGTGTAACGTTTTTGAGGTTTGTCTATGTTGTTGCATGGATCAGTACTTCTGTTTCTTTCCCTTGTTGAGTAGTTGTCTGTCGTATGGGCACACTGCATTTGTCTCTCCATTCACCAGTTGGTGAACATTTGGATTGCTTCCACTTTTTGGCAAGTGTGAATGATGTGGCTGTGAACATTTGTGTCTAAGTCTTTGTGTGGAAATATTACTACATAATCTTCCAGTTCTAAAAGTCTAAGATTCTAGGAAGCGTTGGACTTCTGAGGAGGATGACTATGGGTTCTTACGCTTGGCCTTGTTCTTCTTATACAGGCTTTGGTTCTTATACTTGGGCAATAACTATATTTTTGCCAGGATGATTTGAGGAAGCACAATTATTTATATCCAACATAGAAGTTTAACTTTTCAATTAAAAAAAAAAACAGAAAAAGTTTAATTTTAATAAAATACTTAGTCAAAAGCTGATCGGGGGTTAGGTTTGTTATTCCTGAGTTTTAACTAAAATTTCAGGAAGAGTTAGACTAGAATCCAGAGCCTGCCATGCTGCACAGCTGCAGGGGGCGTTCTTTCATTAGAGTTGTGGGTCAGGCGGTGCCATTCGCATGAGATACGTTAGGAATGGTGCTGCCCAGAGCTGGGACAGAACGGGTGGCCACACTGCTAGTCCTTCTGAGTCTGGGTAGTCTCCACTCTGCCCTGTGTGTGTGGTCTGTTCTGTTTGTGGAGGGCACTGCCAAGTCAGAAACAGAGCTGAGGCTGGGATGCCACTCTGCAGACTGATGTAGCTCCAGACTCTAGGGAGCAGGGGTCTTGTTTGAAGCCCAGGAAATCTCAGACTAGCATTGCTGATGGTGCCCTCGGATTGCTAATGGGACAGACTGAAAGCTCCGCCAGACTCACAGCTGAAGCCGTATCTTGCACACTCTTCTGGCTGGAGGGACCTTGAGTTATTGCCCGCAGGCTAGTTGAGACCTTAAACTTTTGCTCTAGCCCAGGATTCTTATCCCTTTGTTTAGACAAGAATAAGTTAGACCTGTAGGTAAAGTTTGGAGGTAAGGAAAATCGACTGGGACATATGTCTTACTGGGACATGTGCTTAGTCCTATCCTTCCCATAAAAGTACTCGGCTGAACCCTCTCATTAGAGAGTTGTGGAAAATAAGAGACGCTCTGTGGAAAGACCAAGTTAACGTTCAAGTCTCAGAATCTGATCTTAGGTCAAATATCTCTTGCTTTTGCCAGTAAAAGGAGCCCAGATGTTTTTCTATTTACTTAGGCAAACTCTTGAAACACAAGTTAGTGATAGAAAACTATACATTTGCAATGTTAAGAACCTATATTTGGAAAGTCACAAGCTTAAAATATATGCTGTGAAATGGGAGGTCAGGATGATGAACTCATTGTAGAACCTTAGTTTTGACTCAAGAATTTTGATGGAGTCTTTAGTTGGTTGAGCTTCTTGGTCCTAATATCATTGAGAGAATTAAATCATGATATTAAAACACTGAAACACTAATGCTTTGTTTTTATTGGCAAGAACCAAAATGATCTAATACTAATGCCATGAAACATCAGTCACTTTTTTCCTGATGAATAAGATGAACTTTGGCTGCTTATGATAGTAAATTTAATAATGTCAGTGATGTGAACTGTTTCAATTCTAAATGTGCAGAAATGTGTTTGACTGCATCTCTTCCTCTCTCTCTCTCTCCCTCTCTCTCTCTGGTACTACTACTGTCAGGAGTTTTTGTGGCAAATAAGCCCAAATACATAGATTAGAGCATATCATTCACGTGTGCCATGTGTATGCCAAAGTATGAGCACCCACAGCCAGGCCCCCTCTCACAGGTGGTCTGAATTTGCTTCTAGCTGGTCCTGTAAGCAGATTCAATATTTCATAAGCACTGCTCCATCTCATGCCTCCATTATTGACACCACATGGAAGTCAGGAAATTGGTTCTTTCTGGGAACAGTTTGCAGAAATATGCAGCCTGTCAGCCCCTTTCTCATGGGTGCATTAACAGAGCGGCTCACGATTACAAGTAACGAACCTCCTCCAGATGTGTGTAGCAACTCAGTTCCAACTTTATCTTCAGTCCCGAAGATGGACTTGACAAGATGGATTATTTGTGGCCGTATTGTAATAACTTTGTGAAATTGGAATTCCCAACGATTGTAATGGAGGGTGCAGAATCAGCAGCAGGGGACAGAGAATTTCTCCTTGCAGTAAACAATGTGAAAAGATAACAATAATAAAAAGAGCAAATCGGCTGTGGCATTTTCCTGCCTTGGACACTGACTCTTCCAGACTGTTCTAATTCTTTCCCTTTTATGATTCTGTTTATGTTACACACATTAAAGTTAGGTCATGTCTTTAATAAGATGGAAACTGGAAGTGAGGTTTGGAAATGACCGAATCAGGCTTCTTAACTTTTTTCTTCTCTTGGAGAGCTCAAAAACAACTGACAGAAAGGGATATACCAAAGAAAACAATTTTAATTGTCAGCTTCCATGGAAAATTCAATCCAGTCGTTCATTCATTTCCTTCCCAGTGCAGAGCCAGCACACTTCTCTCTGGATGGCTGGGGCTTAATTTAGCTGACAAATTTCTGAAGATATAACCAAGTTTCTAAGAGAAAGATTCGAACCATAGATGATGCATCCGCTCTCTCTCAGTCACAAAAGACCAAGAACTTTTCCAGGATAAAGTAACTGAAGGTAAATTTCTTGTGCATTTTATTGGTAGTGATGATTTCAAATGAGTATTCTCTTAAAGCAAGGCTGTCTTTAAGTCTTTCTTTTAAATCACAAGTCCCCTGCATTGATAGTTACAGAACTTGGTTCCTTTGGGAGTTGTTTGTCCATCTTCAGGGTTGACACTCTTATTTCATGTAGATGTTCTAGATAAAATTCCACGAGTCCAGCTGTAATGGTTTAGCATAGTGTTTGTACAGAGGGATTTCCTTTGTCATCAAAGAGATGGAATCAAAACAAAATTAGTCATTCTTGCATCTATTTATAGCCCAGCTATTATTCAGATGCATTGTAGAAGAATGATGTGGACAAGAATTTTTCTTTCTTTCTTTTGTAAATAAGATTCTTTTTATACACTGTGGATTTATCTTTGGTTGCTAACTTAGCACTGAACAAAAATATTACTACTTAAATGAAAAATTACTCAAGTCATCCCATCTCCATTTGCAAATTAGATGTTTGTCGGTACAATGCATGTGGGATGACCAGAAGTCATGGATGACATACGTGGAAGCGACAGGAGTAGGAAAGGGGGATTTGAAAAATTGTATGTACGGGCTGTTCATGACTAACAGTCCAAATCATGAGAGTATCAAAACAAAATTCTCCTCTTTTTATTTATTTTAATGCCAACGTTAAAGCTCACTTTCAAATTTAGTGAGAGTCTTAATTTAAGGCATTTGTATTCAGGGAAAATTTTAATAAATTAATTTGGTTTTCTTGGAGGTGGTGGGATGGGGGTAGAGGCCTTGGAGGCCTGTACTGGGACAAGTGAAGCAGTTAGACAAATTGGTTATATAAACTAGTTGCCAGACCCTGGGCCACTGAGTTTTCTTATTTCCACGTTTTGGTAGAGAGCTGACTTGAGAGGGATGCAGGTAGCTTGCTGGGTGGAAGGAGGTAAGAAGCAAGACTACTCTTTTTACTTCTATGGTCTATATGGTAATTAGGTTCATATAATCAAATTAGATGAAGTATGGGAAAAGTACTTTGTAAATTCTCAAATCCTCTGCTATTATTGATTGCTGCAGAATCTGAAGCAGCCCCTGTTATGTGATAGCCCTCAAATTCATGTTTCCTGGGTTATGTTAAATAAAATGAAAGAGTAGTTGGACAATAGCAAGTCGTAAATACAAGTAGAAGTTTGAGAAGGTTGGCAACTAGGGTTCTCTGTTTAAAACTTTCCTTTTAGCAGTGTTGGGTCAGCAGATGGCTTATTCTCACTGGCAACAGCATGGAAAAAGATTTGCTAGATATAAGAACAGTATATTCCGGCAACATTGTCCTCAAATTTTATACTTTTAAGGATGTTGGCAAACAGTGACATTAATGAATGGTTGCCAGGTACTGAATGTGAATGTCACTCCTGGTGGTTTTGGGGTAAATGTGTCTTTGTTTCCTATGTTTGCTAAACTTGCATTAGGCATTCCATTATTTTGAGGAGCTATTGAAGGTGCCTCCGGGGAGATCTGAAAATCATACAAATCCAGTGTATAAATATGAGCAGTCTGCACTGAGGACCAAAACAATTCTCCCTACAACTGTGTGGACGTCTGGCCTGACCCTGGGCAGTGGGCCTCCTTGGTGGTCGCTGGTAGGGATTCTGAGGGTGGGTAAAAATTTCAGGGCAAGAATTCTAGGGCTTTGAGTCCCACCAAAAATGTGGGACCAAGATTTCCTCCTCTCCCACAACCCATTCTTCCAGTTATTCTGAAGCTAGTTGGGAGGAGAGTAGGGTTGCATCACCTTGACTAGAAGATAAGAATTTGGGCAGGAGGAAGCTCTTGAGGAGAGCTCACCCTATGTGATTGGTGTGGTGTGTCTCACTCCTCCTGAGATGACAGCTGGGCTAGAACTAGAGGGGGTGGGTTCCAGCTCATGTGACCCATGGGAAGAGCATATGGCAGCCAGTAGTATCATCGCTGAGGCCTTTCTCAACCACACACAGAAGGAAGCCCAAAGGGAACAGTGGACCCAGGGCGAAGGAGATACCATAAGAAGTGAGTCCATGATAGCCATTCAGGCCTTGGTCCTCTTGGAAGGTCAGTGTCATGTGGACCACTAACACTAGCCACAACAGTGTGGCCCTGAGGCTGCCCAAATCACTACATCCTAGGAGTCCTTGGAAATGCTGAGTAAGTTCTAATTTGTTGAGTAGAGGTCAACAGCAGAGATGCCTGGGAAGCAGCAACACTCACAGTTAGAAGTTAGCACCCTTGTCAAGCAGGGCCTGTCTGGAGGCCTGGCGGAATAGTGACAGGGTCCAGGTCCCTGTGGAGAGGAACCTGGTGCGGGCTAGGTCAGTTGTAGGCACCCAATCAGTAATGTGGCTCAGAACAGGAAGAACTAGAATGCAAAGTTGGAACTGGGGAAGAAAGCCACGTTACATAGATGCGGTGGAATTTCAGCAGCGCCTGGGAAGGAGACCACAATCAGCAGACTTGGAGGCCCAACCAGATCCCTTCAGGGCCTGAGGATATCATACTGGTAACAGGAAATCGAATCCTAGGCTCTAAATACTGGTGGCAATGGGACTGTTGATGGCCCGCCATGCTGGGCAGTTAGAACCGGCTCAGGGTCTAGCTAGGCTGAACATGCAGGTTAAATCTTTAACACGTTTAGCTGGATGGAGCTGGGGCAGGCGCTCTCTCCTTGGAGGTAATAAAAGGTCTTCGTGACAAAGAACAGTTGGTGCCAATGTGAAAGCATTAGACTATTGTCAAGGGTATATTTGTAATGTTTCTGGGTGGCTCTTATACCAAGAGAAGTATCATAATGTCCCAGAATAAATCATGGGTTATTTATTTTGGGAAACATACGCTCTGAGCCAAAAATTAAAAATTAAAACACATGGTGTGACAAATATCAACCTATTAAAGAGGATAACTGGATCAGATACCTGCAATCAGGATTGTTTTGGAAATTAGGAGACCATGAGGCACCAAGATGTCCCTTGCAGATAGGGGGCTTTGCTCAGAATAGGAGGGAAAGTGTTTGCACGCAGGAGAATAATAGAGGCTGCATGTGACAGGTGCTTACCGGAGAATTGAGGAAAGGGAGAGAACTGATCCACTTGGGGTAATGAGGGAAGATTTCATAAAGGTGGCAGCATGTAATTGGAATTTGGTGGTTGTGTAGGCTTTGAACAAGGGACTATAAGTATGAGGGCCTTTCACGTGGAGGCACAGGATGAATGGAACCTACAAGTTTGGAAGCCAAACCTGTAGGAAGTACAATTCTCAGTAAGTAATTCATTTAGGGGGATGGGGTAAGGCAAGACTGGAAAGGTAGATTCTATATGGATCACGCTGAATGGAGGTTTGGCACTGTGCCATGTGCTGGGACTATAAAGAGGGAAAAGGTCAGGAATGAAGACATCCATTTAGGAAATGCAGATTTAATTGGAATTAATGCAGTTACTGAAGTCATTCATGGAAATAGGTGAAAGTATGTTCAGAAAGAGAGAAGAACTAAGGACCAAATCTTAGATTTCTATAGATGTAAGGAGACACTGGAGATTTATTCAGTAATATATTTAGGAGGAAACTGGGTGGTTCAGCATTAAGGCAGCCAGGATAGGAGTGGGTGTTAGAATGGAATACTGCTGAGAGGCTAGGGAAAAGAGAGATGGAGAGAAGACAATTGGAATTGCCTTTTTACATCTCTGTGTCTTTAGGAATGTGTTTTCAGGTAAGGAGGGTTAGGGATAAGGGTGAGGATGGAATCCGCAGTACAACAGATTATAGTCGTGGTTCTCAAAGTGTGGTCCCTAGACCAGCAGTGTCAGCATCACTTGGAAATTATTTCTGAAAATTCTGGGCCTCATCTAAGACCAATTGAATCAGGAAATCTGAGGATGGGGCCCAGCCATCTGTGTTGTATCAAGCCCTCCAGGTGACACGGATGGCTGCTAAAGTTTGAGAACCACTGTGTTATGGGAATGCACGATGAGGCTGTTGAGCCCTAGAGCCCCTAAGTGTTGGATCTGACTGTTGAAGGGTCCCTAGACCTAGGGTATAGTATTCTCAAAGGTTTCCTTGTTTTATCTTGGCAAACGTAGACTGCCTCTTCGTTATGATGGTATGATTTGAGGGGAGAAATATCAAACTTACAGCTTATTATTCTGCATATTATTGTTCAAGTCCATTGAGTCATTGGAGACATTTGGAATTCAAGACTTTTCCCTCCAGGCCAATTCTTTGGGATTGAGATGATTCTTTATACCAAGGATGATAAGCAGATTTTATCTTGTGTGCTATGTTTGATTAGGAATGATTGTCTGGAATTCTGTATTGAGATAAACTGGGAGGTCACGTCCTTCGGGTGAAGAACCATGATTAGCAACGTCTGCTATAGGCACAGAAGACAAGGAGTAGGGGCACACACATCATATATTTACCATCCCTGCCAAAAGCCTTTATCAGGATCCCCAGGACATGACACAATCTGGGAGGAAACAGAAGCCTGAGAAAGGACAAAGTTGTTGAGGAGGAGCTGAGGTGTGGGAAAGCATCTCACCATTTTTCCTGAGGCCTACCATGTTAGCTTCTAATCTGTGCTCCTGATACTTGACACCAACATCAATACCCACACCTTGGCAAAGTTCTAAGAAATGTAAGAAACCTTGGGGTTTAAGAAAAGAGAGGAAAAACCTGCTATTGCTCATTAGAAATGTGAGAAATTGCATAGTTGGGTTCTGCTGTTCTCTTCTGGAATCTACTTCTGCCTTTTGTTTTGCCTCCTGTACAGATATAGTATCCAACTGAGATTGTGGCCAGGAACAATAGTAACTGTTCTCCTGTGGGTCCTCCGGGCTCCCCAGGAAATGGCAGACCAGCCCTGTACCTGGGAAGCTTTGTGTATCCATCCACTTATATAAACAGTTGAGTTGGCTCACTGAGTGGTATTCCTTCATAGACAGCCTGTTATCCTACTTACCAGCCTAGTCAGGGGAGTTAAGTTATTTTACATATTTTTTGCCCTGTGGTAACATAGTGACCATTTTAAAGCAAAAAGTTTAGCGGATATCATGAAGCATAATTAACTGTGACACCTGGCATAAGGAAGAACCAAATAATATTATGTAAAGCATAGACTTAGGCTTCCTTGGAGTCAGCTGTGAACAAATGTTTTTCCTATTCAAACTTAAAAAATTGGAGTCAGTGACAAGTCTTTGGGTTTATATGAAAGATCATCTACTCAACTGGCAATATAAATAATGAACCTGGGATGTAGCTGGAAGAATACGGGATGGAGGGACAGGAAAATGGAGTTTTAGTTTTGGCTTTAGCACTACTTTCGTGTTCTTGGACAAGTCTCTTAATCTCTCTTGGTCTCAACACCTGGATCTGGAAAATAAAAGGATGGAGCAAAGGGCTCTTTAAGGTCCCTTCTAGTTCTAGGATATTAGTTGTATATCTGGGTTTGTCATTTATTTGACTTGAACATGCCTCTGTCCTGGATTCATTGGGTTGAGTGTCTAGTCTTGCTGCTGGTTCTATTTTCTCTTCTTGCTAGGGAATGTTTATTCTTTAGCTCCAGTTGTCTGAGCCAATCTCTCGCTACATATTCTCCTAAACACTGCTCTGTGATACCCTACCTGTTGGAAAAGCAAATAAAACGTCTTTGTGGTATAATTTAAAATAAAATGAAAAGCCATACTCATTTCAAAAGGTCACCCAGAATGTCTGAAATTTCTGTTATTTACTCCTTTGGTTTAAAGCATTCAAGTCTTGCATATCCATTAACTTACACTACCTGAGGTCGTACGATATGAAATGCATTGTGCTAGGAGGCACAGACCTAATCTCTGCTCTTAGAGGTTTACAATCCAACAAATACATTATCTGAAAGGAGTCACATGATGATAACACCTCTAGAGTTATTTTTGCTCCTCTAGAGCAAAGGAGTGAACACTGGAAGCAAAATGTTATAGTGAAAGTAAACTACTATGGTGGAGGATGGATTCCATTCTGGGATCCTGCTTTGCATCTGTGGTTGGGACCTAAACAAACGACACATATATAATTTTTCCAATGCTGTGGGAAGTAAAGAAAAATATGAATTCCAATTTGAAAAGAAATACATCTTCTCTATTCCATAGGTAACTTAAATTAATTCTTAACACACTCTTTCAAGTAGAGATGTTACCAACTCTCCTTTAAAGACACAGTCATGGAGAAAATACCCAATTTGTGTGTTACAGTTCTCAGGCACCATTATCCCTTTAGATGTGCCAAATGAACCAACCCTGCCCACGTAGTATTTATTTGCTTAGGGAATCTTTATCCATAGGGCAAAGATAAATGTCAGCCCAGGTAACGTTTCATCCTCAATTAGCAGAAGTCAAATGAATGAGATGTCAGTACATTTTGCTCATAAAAATCAGTGGGTAGAAACTAGGGCAAAATGCTCAGTCATCGACTGTCCTGAGAGGGTGAATATGTGAATCTTACACCCTGTGTTAGTACTAGTACTTACTGTGTATTATTACTTTCTTCTACCAGTACTTACACACCATTGGAATCAAGGGCTGTTGAACTTTTAGAGAACACCATTCTAAACATTAGACAGAGAATATCTTACACTTTTAGCTGGATTTTTAAAAGCAAACAAAATAATCAGACTTTGTGCTTGGGAATTGCTGAGCCATTGGGAGGCATATAAAGGTATAGATTAGCCCCAGGGTTTCAGAAAGAGGCAGAGTACGCAAGCAGGACTCTGAAAGAACTCGTGCACTTGTGAATTTGGCAGGCCTCAGCCAGACCAGAGGAACTGCTGAGAATGTTGAGAGAGCCAGGGAAAGAATTTGCTTATTTCTGCCACCTGAAAGAGGGAAAAGATAATCCAAATGACAGGCCTCCAACAGGATGGTGGTTCAGCACTCGCAAAGCAGTGAGACTGGGAACCACCTGTGGTTGGTAATGGAAAGCAAACGTCTTTGTTTTTTTTATTTTTAAGTACTATTTTGGGCTTCATAGCTCAAGTAAAATGCCAGCAGCAGAGAGGTGGACAGTTGCTTATGTGACATCAAGAATGAGTCCTTACAACTCATACACAGTCCAGGGTCCCCATCAATTAGAAAGAGTGAATGTACTGGACTAAATTCAAAGAACAGAAATTCAAAAATATAATACCTGGCTTAAGAAAACAGATTAAGAGACCTAAATATGTTTGACTTGGACGAAGAATTAGAAAATGGGATAGGATAGCCTTCTGCAGGTCCTTGAGGAGCTGAAACTCAAACTAAATAAGGAGAGGAATTGTTTGGGATGGTGTACAGAGGCACAGCTATGCCTGACATGATGAAATTGAGAAAAGGAAAACTCAGCCTGAATGTCAGAAAAATATTTCTTATACAAGTTCTATAAATCTGCCAAGGGAAGTGGTGAAGTCTTGTTACTTGAAATCACTTAAAACTAAATTGGAGAAACCACTCATATTTTTTTAGTCTTCCCTGTCCCCACCTTTTCTCTATCTAAAAATCTATGATTTCTTTGTCTCACCGGTATTTGCAAGTTCCCTAAATTAGGTGTTCCCTGTGAAAATCTTGAAGGTATTTTATATCTATTTTTAATATTAAAATAAATAATGAGTTAGATTCACTGGGAAAAAATCACCAGATGCTTAGTACATTTTTCCTCCTTCCAGACTTAAGTCTTTAAACTGCTTTGTTCAAGCTTATTTGGGTACAGGCTTTGGTTGTTTGTTTTAACATTTAGAATGCAATTGCAACAAGAATAATTTTGAGTGAATATTTCAAAGTGCTTTAAAGTAAAAGAACTCTCATGGAATTAAATCAGTACTCAGTAACAGAAGGGAACTTGGAAAATTCACCAATACATGGTAATTAAACAACACACTCCTAAATAATCAGTGGGTCAAAAAAGAAATCTCAAGAGAAATTAGAAAATACTTTGAGATGAATGAAAATAAAAACAACACAGCAAAACTTATAGGATGTAGCTAACTCAGTGCTCAGGGAAAATTTATACCTATAAATGCCTATATTAAATAAGAAGAAAGACCTCAAGTCAATAACCTAATTTCTCCCTGAAGAAACTAGAAAAAGAAGAGCAAACTAAACCTAAAGCAAGCAGAAGGAAGGAAATAAAGACCTGAATGGAAATAAAATAAAATAGAGAATAGAAAAATAATAGAAAAATCAATGAAACCAAAAGTTGGATCTTCAAAAAGATCCACAAAATTGATAAACATTTAGACAGATGGACCAAGGGTAAAAAAGAGAGAAGACTCAAATTACTAAAATCGGGAACAAAAGAGGGAAATCACTGCTGACCTTACAGAAATGAAGAGGGTTAAATGGAATACTATGAACAACTGAATGCCAACAAATTAGATCGTTTAGATGGAATGGACAAATTCCCTGAAAGACACAAGTTACTGAAACTGCCTCAAGAAGAAAAAGAAATTTGAATAAACCTGTAATAAGTAAAGAGACTGAATTAGTAATTAAGAACCTTCCCACAAAGAAAAGCCTAGAACCAGATGACTTCACTGGTGAATTTTACCAAACATTTAAATAATAATTAACACTAATACTTCACAAACACTTCCAAAAAACAGAAAAAGTAAAACTATTTCTATTTGTAGACAATATGGTTTTGTATATAGAAAATCCTAAGGAATCTACCAAAAAAAAAGACTATTAGAAATAATAAACAAGTTCAATAGGGTTGCAGGATATAACACCAATGTACAAAAATCAATTGTGTTTTTATATGCTAATAATAAACATTCCAAAAATGAGATTAAGAAAACAATTCAATTTACAATAGCATCAAAAGAATAAAATACTTAGGTATAAATTTAACAAGAAAGTGTAAAATTTGTACACTGAAAACTATTAAATATGATGAAAGAAATTAAAGAAGATCTAAATAAGTGGAAAGACATCCCATAATCATGAATTGGAACACCTGATATTGTCAAGATGACAATACTTCCCAAATTGGTCTACAGATTCAGTTCTATCCATATCAAAATTGTAACTTGCTTTTTTCTTTTTTGCAGAAATTGATAAGCTGATCCTAAAATTCATGTGGAAATGCAAATAGCCAAAACAATCTTGAAAAAGAACCAAGTTGGAGAACACACACTTCTCAATTTCAAAACTTACTACAAAGTATAGTAAACTAGACAGTGTGGTACTGGTGAAAGGATAAAAATATAGATGAATGGAACAGAATTGAGAATCCAGAAATATACTCTCACACTTATGGGTAATTGATCTTTGCCAAGGTGCCAACAAAATTTGATGGAGAAAGAATAGTCATTTCAACAAATGGTACTGGGAATCTAGATATCCACATACAAAAGAATGAAGCTGGATGCCTACCTCACACCTCATACAAAAATTGACTCAAAATGGGTCATAGACATATATTTAAGAGCCAAAACTATTAAACTATTAGAAGAAAACATGGAAGTAAATCTTCATGACCCTGAGTTAGACAATGGGTTTTCAAATATGACACGAAAAGCACAAGCAACTAAAGAAAAAATAGATAAATTGGACTACATTAAGATTAAAGACTTTTGTGTTGCAAACAATACTATCAAGACAATTAAAAGACAACCAGCAGAATGGGATAAAATATTTGTAAATCATATATCTGATAATGGGCTTGTATCCAGAACGTATAAAGCATTCTTACAACTCAATTATAAAAAGACAAATAACCCGACTAAAAAATGAGCAAAGAATCTGAGCACATGAAAAGGTGTTCAACATCATTAGTCATCAAGGAAATGAAAATGAAAATCAAAATGAGATTCTACCTCAACTCACTTGGATGGTTATAATAAAAAACGCAGATGATAACTGTAGCTGAGGAAGTGGAGAAATTGGAACACTTACACATTGTTAGTGGGAATGTAAAACGGTGCAGCTGCTGTGGAAACAGTTTGGCAGTTCTTTAAATGTTAAATATAGAGTTAGCATATGACTCAGCAATTCCACTCCTAGGTATATACTCTAGAGAATTAAAAACACACATCCACACAAAAACTTGCACACAAATATTCATAGTGGCATAGTTTATAATAGCCCACAGTGGAAACAATCCACATGTTCATCAACTTATGAATGGATAAACAAAATGTGGTATATACACACAGCAAAATATTATTTTGCAATAAAAAGGAATGAAATATAGATATATGCTGCAATATGGATGAAACTTGAAAACATGCTGAATGTGAGAAGCCACTCTTGAAAGACCACCTATTGTATAATTCCATTAGGCAAATCTATAGAGACAAAAGTAGATTACTGGTTGCCAGGGCATGAGGGTGGAGGGGTGCGGTTGGGAGTATGAGAATGTTCTAAAATTAGATTGTGGTTGCACAACCCTGTGAATATGCTATAAACTGTTGAATTGTACACTTTACATAGTGAATTGCATGGTAAGTGAATTACATCTCAATAAGCTGTTAAGAAAAAAAAGAAAAAAGGACTCCATATACTGGACATCACTAAAGCTAATTATGAAAATGTGGTTCCCTCGATCTTAAAATAGAAAAATTTCTCACACTTTTTCTTCCACCCTCTCTCCCTCTCTTTATCTTTCTATCTCTTTCTCACTTCCTCTGTCTCTTATGACTTATTCCACAAAAGACGTAATTTATGACTCTGACTTTTAGATGACTGACTTGGTGAAATTAAGGAAAGCAAAACTGAAGCTGGAAGTCAGGAAAAATATTTCTTACACAGTTTCCATAAATTTTCCAAGAGAAATGGTTGAAGTTTTGATACCTGAATTCATTTGAAACTAGACTGGATCAGCACTCGCCTATTCCAGTGGGTGGGATAGGAAGGAGGGTGACATCATGATCCATCACCATGAAGTGCAGCGGGAGGCTCAGGTTGGGGCTTTGGTCCAGAGACTGGGGGAGAGACATTGCCACTCCTATCAAGAATAGATTGAGTTCCTTTCTGCCAGGCAGAGGATCAGAAGGGAACTTAGTATAGTGGCACCCCCATCCCCAATATTGCAATGAAACATTCCAAATGATGTCCTGATGTTCCAGAAATGGAGGAAAACCTTTTTGTAGCTACCTAAAATATAACAGAACATAAAACCTGACAGTTCATGGGAAAAAGAACCCTTTGTAAATTATGAAATGCAAAATGACGTGGAGGAGAGGAGGGCAGGATAGAAAGTAAATACAGTGTCGTCTCCTACCACTATGAATCAGACTCTTCTTCACTAGGCAATTTTTTATACCACATATGAGGTCAGCAAGTCAGAGAGAAGCTTTGCTCTCACAAAATCTTTCCTACCTACTTTGCTGATGCCTGGCATTCCTTTGATAAGAAACATGGTCTTTCACTCTATACTTAAAGCTAGTAGACCTGAATGTGTGATAATAATTGAGAGTTAATACTCAAGAGTAACTGTTTTCATCAAGGGGTACCAGATGGTAAAGCTGTTCCTTCCATGCTGTGGCCTGAAGGATTGAGAAAGCATGAAGACCCTGAGTGCTGAGGGGGCAGAATTGGGAAAAGAAGATGGTGGCAGGCTTTGAGTGTTATGATGATAAGTTTAGTCCCAGATAAGAAAAGATTCCTGAGCAGGATAGTAACATGATGAAATCAATGGCTGAGGTCATTTTGATAGCATATTCAACAGATGAGATTGGGCAAGGTGACAAGGCAAAGATGCTGCCATAATCCAGACTTGAGGGGGTTAGAAATATTGGAACAGAGTTGTGTCTGCAGAATTGGAAAGAGAGGGACAGCTTTAGGGGAGATAGTAGAAAAAAATTTCCACCTTGAAGGTGGTTCACTCTAAGAGTAGCACAAACCCATAGGAACTGGGAGAAGGAATTACTCTACTCATTTAATTCTCTTCTGCCACCTTCCTTGAAAATCCTTCCACAGTTCCTCAATGCCTTCAAGGTAAGGTCCAAATTTCACAACCATGTTATGAGGTTCTTGACAATCTGGTTCCTGCTCACTTCTCCAACTAATCTCTCCTCGCTGCTCACCTTGAACTCAATGCTCCAGCCACTCTGAATGACTCTTTCCACTTCTGAGTTTTGTAAGGAATGCCTCTCCCTGGGATATTCTTTCTTCTTTTTGCACCTACCCTCCATGTGTTCCACTCAAATTGGGGTATTTCCTTTGCATACTTGATATCTCAATTTAGACATCACTCTGGAAAGAATCTTTCCTGACAATCCTCTCTCCCATCTATCCAGGCTAATTGTCTCTCCCCTGTGTCTCTTTATTACCCTGCCTAGCACAACAGCATCCTACTTCAGCACAAACTATTCTGTACTGAATGACTCTCCAAGTTTTGGTGGGAACAGAAATCACCCCAGTGATGACTAAATATAGACTCCAGGTCCCAGACCAAAGGCTCGGACTCAGCAGAGGTTGGTGGCGCCTACACTTTTAGAAAGACTGCTGATTGTAATTGGTTGTTTCCTTATTAGAATCTCAGACTGGACTGTGGCTCTAGGAGACCAGAGGCCATTAGAATCCTAACACCCAACACAGAGTCTGATATGATACAGATAGTCATTAGGTAATTGTCGAATAAGTGAATAAATGATGTGAGAACAGGAAGAGTAAAAAATGACTCAAGACTGCAAGCTTAGGGAACAAGGGCATAATGGGAAAAACTGGAAAAGGTGTCTCTTTGTGGGAGAAAATGATGAATACCCACACTCTAATTTCAGACAACAGGAGGGGACTCTGAGGCGGGCCTTACCCTCTGTGCCTCCTATCTGGCACTGACTGCAACGTGGAAAACGGCCCAGCCCTGCTTACATTACCTGTGCGTTCCCAAGGACACAGATGTGTGTTTTCCCCAAAGGCAGCATATAATTTTGAGAATTGCAATCATTTTTTCCATATTATTTTGAAAGCTGTAAAATAATTTTAGATGCTATAGTAATTCTAGGTCTTTGATTACCCTTGACATTTGAAGTTTGATTCAAAACATCACACACCTTTCAGCCCAGATCTTGGCAAGTTAATGATATATTGCTGCAGGAAAGTGCTCATTTACATAGGGTGGGAATTTTTGGTAATGTTATCTTACCGTGGCTTTTGTTTGAGGATACAGCTGAAATACAGTTTGTCAGTATAAAGGCAAAAGATGAAGAACTGGGCAAAATAATGAAGCTTGCTAGTATTTATGGAAGTCAGCACTGTCATGCAATCCGTGTAAGAACTCTCTAAACCCATGGTGACTTTTCTAGCCCGGAATAAAAAGGAAAACGTCCAGCTAAATGAGTCCAAAGGCGGTTTTTAGAGCTTGAGCATCCTTTCCCCATTTCCTTCCTCCAGCCCTCATCCTTGGTTTCTAAATGGCAGGATTCACACAGAACTCATCACTAAAACTGCCCTGCTAACCCTCTTAAAAACTCTTTAGGCTTTTAACTGGCAAAATTGACTTTAAGAAGAATAATGTCTTTATAAAGTAGGCAGTCAACAAATCCAGCCAATGCCATTTGGTACTTCTCACGGTATACTGAGTCATAGTGATTTGTGTATTCTTCTTAAGATTCCCTAGTAGGTAATAAGCATCTTGAGGCGATGGGACAGATATCCTTCCCAGCACCTAATGTAATGTTTTACATTGACTAAGTGCTTAATAAGTATCTGTGGAATGGCTAAATTCATCTGTAGCATCTTTTTGGTGATTGTTAGCTGGTTAGTGTGCAGTACTGGGCATGTACAGCTTAGTGAATACTGTTTGAATTAAATGTAGTGACATCGTCTTCTGGCACCTCTCTAGTATTTATTTTTCTGGGGATGAGCAGCTCATCATGCCCAAGTCTTAGGCACCTTCTCCTGGCAGGTGTGTTGTCTTCAGGCATGGACAGTGCTGAGTCTGGAAGCATTATTAGCTTCTCTGAGTAAGTGGAGAACGTCTGGTTGAAAGAGGTTGAGAGACAACAGCTGAGGTTCTGTGACACGTTGATGGCAGAGAGAAGGCCAGGAACCTTCCTGACCAAATAGGTGACTTGGAAGCAATTACAAACAGCCAGCTTTTTAATGAGCAGACATTTTCTTACAAGAAACTTGGCCTTAATCTTCTTTTACAGTTTTCTGAATTGGAAGATTTTATTCTGTCTTCTTTCCTTTCACTGGCTTCATATAGGAACCTCTGCTTACAAATCCTCTGTTCTTTTTAATAATAGTTTTACAGTAAGGTTTCTTCATCCTGGGGAATCCAAAAACCCACACTATGCTATATTTAGCTTCCTGCCATCTCCCCACCGCGTCCTCCCCTGCCACACGCTGCTCAACATCACTGTGAATTCCCAGCTGGAGGGAGGTGCCGTTCCATCGGCCTGTTTGAAGATATCATCCTTTCTTTCCACAATAGCTTAATGCTTTCTTCTTCTCCCAGTGATCCTTTATGTACTACCTCCTCAAACTCAAGGAAAACTTTTCTGCTGATTCTAAAACATATTTTTTGGGGGGAGGGAGTGTTTGTGTGTTTTCACTGATGAAGTTCTCTTGACTGAGAACCATTATGAGAAAGGTCTCCCACCTTGATTACATGTCAATGTTTAAAATAGGCTCACGGTATCATTGTACCCCAGCTCGTTGATCTAGCAACACAGTGATGAGACACACTGGCACATTGCTATAATCACTGCCCTATTCTGAAAATATGTTATGTAATATTTTCTTGAACTCTCCTATTCCACAGAAAGTGCTGGAGCAGCAGCCAGTCCAGCAGCCAGCACCTGCAGTCGCTGGCAAGGTGTGCTTGGCAGGTCTACCAGCCAGACGCCATCTTTTATCCTGTTCCAGTAAGAGTGTCTGGGTGGCAAGCTGGCTTCCTGCTGACATATGAATCTGTCACCGGCCCTTGGAGCATTCCTGGAAGCCTGGACTAGGCCTGGCTGCTAACCACCACCTCCAGGGAAGGAGGTGGACTACCCCGTCCCTTCTCTGGGACATAGTAACTGTGTGGTAGAATTCTCTTTTAGGATTGGAGAGCCTTTCTGAAGGCTGAATGCCTGCCCCTTTTGGTGATGCTGTGTCTACCCAGACCACTTTGACTCATCTCTCGGTGCCTTCCCATCCTCTTATGCAGAAGCAACCTCCAAATCTGAGCTGATTCTCCTGTGCTTCTGCTTTGTGATGGGAACACTTGGAGCCTGAGTCTGCCAACCAAGTGGCTTTGGGAATGTAGATGGCTCTATTTCTTTTTTGGTCCAGAATGTGCTGAAGAGTCTAAACTGGCCCCTGTGAAGGCCAAATCAGCATGAACAGTCTTAATTTTTCGCTTCATTTAAAATGATTTCCTATGCTTAGGAGATACTTAGAAGAAGTATTCTTATTGAGTTCCTTTGCGAGTAGGCACTTGTCCAGGCAAAAAGATCCCCCTTAAGTAGATAGTAATGAGGCTGTCTCATAACTTCTACCATTATTATACTTTGTATTGGTAGATTAGGCAGAAAGTAATAAAAAGTCTAGCCCTTTAGTAGAGAAGTGTAAGGCTTTAGAGTCAAGTGGCCAAGAGTTTGACTCCTGTTTCTATACTTACTAGAAGTAATGTAGATTATAATAATAATAATATAATAATAATAGAGATGAGTATGATATACTATAGTAATATAGATAATAATGGATAATATAAGTAATTATATTAATTAATAATTATAATTAATAATATAATTAATAAATATAATTACTTATTATATTATCTAGTATAAGCAATAGATAATATATAAGTAATACAGATAATCATAACCTTTGAGAGCACTGCATTTGAAGACCAAATATAAAAATGTATGAAATGTACTTAACACAGCACCTGACACAAAGTTAATACTATTTAGTGCTTTAAGAATATATTTTCTGGTCCCTTTACAAGTCATCATGGACGTGTGTCCACACTCTTCAGTGTTACTGGCAGTTAGCGGGGATGGCAGAAGTGCCTTAAGTAAGTTGGTTTGAGGTTGAACTTCCTTGCTTGAGTGGCTGCACAGACTCATCTTACTGTTGTGTAACTTAAATTTTTCAGCTTTAACCTTGATGACAGGTTTGTGTAACATGCCGCCAGCCCCCTGTAATTGTGGTTGGACAAAAAGAATATATGGGATAATGATATGACTTTTCCTCACTCCTTGCTCAATATTGTGGTATAAAAAGAAGAGTCCTCTCCAGGAAGCACTTTCAACATGGCAGAGCACGCATGTTGGCTTGTCTTAGAACACATCGTTCTTGGATTCTGCTCCTGGTGGACTTGTTTAGACCTGATGGGCTGAGGTTCCCCACAGGAGATGATTAGAATTCAGTTCTATGCAAGCAAGTGCGATTCATGGCCCCTGAAGATTTTGCAGAAATGCTAATGTCTGTGAAGTCCTCTAAAGTTCATATTTTCCATGCATCTGGAAATTCCAGTTACCAAACTTGAATTGTCATTCTTTGACCACAATTTCCATTTCTTTAGTGGTAGCTAGTGTGAGACTGCTCTTGATTAAGGGCTCATGTCGTCCTTCCAAATTCCTCCTTCACTAATCTTTATTTGCCTAGTAAACTGATGGGCTCCCTAGAGTTTTTGTTGCAATCCAGGAAGAAAGTCTAAGTGTCCGTGTGTTCTCTCTCCCAGTCTGGTGCTGAGTTGGCCACCATTTCCTTTTCTTTCACCCACTTCATCAGTGATGCTTTCAAGGGCAACGGAAGCCCACACTAGAGCTTCTAAGACTTTAATGTGCACACAGGTCTCGTGGTGTCTTTATTAAAATGCTGATTCTGATTCAGGAAGTCTGAAATCAGCCTGTGATTTTGCATTTCCAACCACTTTTCAGGTGATTCCCCTGCTGCTGGCATGCAGATCAAGAGCTCAAGTATAACTTCATCCTAAGTTACACATGGAGTTCCCTAGGGATTCAATTCTGCAAACATTTACGGAGCTTTTCAGCAAATCTAGCTATTTTTTCTCTCTGAATCCTCAGGTGGAAGTTTCTGATCATTTTATCTTTCAGCAGTACTAAACGCTGTAGATTTATCCAGCCTTAACTTAGCTCCATTTCCCTTGATTAGTTTATCTTATGTTCATATTTATCATCCGCTTAGAATTTCGGTCCTTGTCTGTGGAGCTGTTGCTGGGACAAGGAACATATATGTAAACAGAAATGTATAGTCAGCAGCAGTAGCTCTCCTGGGGCTGTTTCGCTTTTGCTGACCTTTGGATTTTGAGTTCCTTTTGTTGATTTTGCCATCAGGGTCCTGGTTTTGTCAAACTCATTGATATGTACTAGCTATCTGAGTCCCTTTTTGGGGTGCCTACTGTTGGCACTTTCCTCGATAACTCTAACCTGCATAAAAAGTGCTCTTAATCTTTTTTTGTCATCTGCTCCATTGTTTTATAGGCACATAGAAGCCAGCTGGGATTCCTTTGGCTATCCCATTTGATGAGACAACGAACAAACAAACCCAGTGAACATGCTTAAAAACATCTCCCTCACTTCGTCTTTTTGAAAACTGGGGACGCATCTAAGACCATGTGAAAGATGGAAATTTAGGGTACCCCTATTTCTTTGGAGTTGAGTGAAGTGATCTGAAGTTCACTAAACACCAAGTCTTTTGGTTAGAAGCACAAACTCTAGCATTGACAGTACTCTCCCGACTCTTCCTCTTTTCCTGGTTGTCAATTCATAATTCCCATCTCATAAGCGCTTTACTAGATTACCTAGAATTAATAACTCATGCAATTAAAAGTAGGTTACTAAATTATTAGGTTGCTTATTTGAGATCTTTTTTTTAATGTAGGCATTTATTGCTATAAATTTCCCTCTTAGAGCTGTGTTTGCTTTTGGTGGTGAGCACGAGGTAGTCTATACAAGTGCCAAATTATAATGATGTACACCTGAAATTTATATAATGTTATAAACCATTGTTACCTCAGTAGAAAAAAATAATAATGAAAGAACCACATTTGCTGCATTCCATGTTTTGGTATGTTGTGTTTCCATTTTTGTTTCTTTCAAGATTTTTTTTTTTGATTTCTCTTTTGATTTCTTCTTTGACCCATTGGTGGTTCAAGAGTGAGTTGTTTAATTTCCACGTATTTATGCATTTTTCAGTTTTCCTTCTGCTATTGATTTCTTATTTTATACCATTATGGTCAAGAAAGATACTTGGTATGATTTAAAGTTTTTAGAATTTGCTAAGACTTGTGACCTAACATATGATCTATCCTAGAGAATATTCCATGTGCACGTGAGAAGAATGTATATTCTGCTGCTATTGGATGGAATATCCTGTGTAGGTCTGTTAGGCTCATTTGGTTGAAAGTATAGTTCAAGTCCAATGTTTTCCTAATTGATTTTCCATCCGGATGATCTATCCACTGGGGTATTAATGTCTTTTATTATTATGGTGGTGTTGTCTATTTCTCCCTTTAGATCTGTTGCTATCTGCTTAATATATTTAGGTGCTCTGATGTTGGGTGCATATATATTTATGATTGTTATATCGACTTGACGAATTGACCCTTTATCATTATATGATGACCTTTTTTTTCTCTTGTTACAGTTTTTAACTTAAAGTCTATTTTGTCAGATATAAGTATAGCTACCCCTGCTGTCTTTCGTTTTCCACTTGTATGGAATATCTTTTTCCATCCCTTCCCTTTGAGCCTATGTGTGTCCTCAAAGCTGAAGTGAGTCCCTTATAGGCAGCATATAGTTAGGTCTTGCGTTTTTCTTTTTTTAATCCATTCAGCTACTCTATGCTTTTTGATTGGAGAATTTAATCCATTTACATTTAAAGCAATTATTGGTAAGTAAGGACTTACTAATGCCATCCTATTAGTTGTTTTCTGGCTGTTTTGTAGTTCCCTTTTTCCTTTCTCTCTTGCTGTCTTCTTTTATGAGCTGATGGTTTTCTGGAATGATATGCTTTGATTCCCATCTTTATCTTTTGTGTATCTACTGTAGGTGTTTGCCTTGTCGTTACCATGAGGTTTACAAAAATATAGATATAACAGTCTACTTTAAGCTAAGAACAACTTAATTTTGATTACATGTAAAAACTAAAACCTTTTACTACCACTCCTCACATTTTATGTTTTTGATGTCACAATTTACATCTTTTTATATTGTGTATCCATTAGCAAATTATTTTAGCTATAGTTTTTTTAAAATAAATTTTGTCCTTTCAGCTTTGTACTGGAGTTAAGTGACTAATACACCACCATATTACAGTATTAGAGTATTCTGAATTTGACTATACTTTACCTTTACCAGTTTGTTTTATATTTCCATATTACTAATTAGTGTCCATTCATTTCAGATTGAAGAACTCCTTTCAACATTTCTTGTAAGGCATGTTTAGTGGTGATGAACTCCCTCAACTTTTGTTGATCTGGAAAAATCTTATTCTCTCCTTCATTTCTGAAGAACAATTTTTTGGGGTAAAATACTCTTGGTTGGCAAGTTTTTCTTTCAGCCCTTTGAATAGGTCATCCCACTCTCTTCTGGCCTGCAAGATTTCTATTGAGAAATCCACTGATAGCCTTATGGGGTTCCTTTTTATGTGAAATTTTTTTTTCTCTTGCTGCTTTTAAAATTCTCTTTGCCTTTCATTTTAGGCAGTTTTATTATAATGTGTCTCAAAGATGATCTCTTTGGACAGAATTGGTTTGGGGGCCTATGAGTTTCATGAGCTTGGATATCTAAATCTCTTTCCAGATTTCTAGACTCAAAAATCCAAGATAGGGACCGGCTCCGTGGCTGAGTGGTTGGATTCATGCACTCCGCTGCAGTGGCCCAGGGTTCGGATCCTGGCCGTGGACATGGTGCCGCTCATCAGGCCACGTTGAGGTGGCGTCCCACGTCCCACAACTGGAAGGACCTGCAACTGGGATGTACAACTGTGTACGGGGGGGGGAGGGTTTGGGGAGATAAAGCAGAAAAAAGAAAGATTGGCAACAGTTGTTAGCCCCGGTGCCAATCTAAAAAAAAAAAAATCCAAGATGCTTGAGGAGTGACATCAGCAACATGGTGGAGTGAGCCATTTTCTTTGTCTCACCCCTTCGAACTACAACTAATTAGACATTCATCGGTCATCTAAGGCTATTCACACAGCATCTCAGGATGTCTGAGAGACTCATGCTGCTATACATCGGAAGGTGGATGGACTTCCCTCTGGGAGAGGTGGAGATAGGTGAAAACTCTTTGGCCCCCGGACAGCCTAGTACCTGCAAGTGACTTTCTACCAGCTGACACACTCATAGCATCGCCACAGCACCAAGGGCGAGCATCTGCGCGCATTGGCAGTGTGACAGTGGAAACAGGTGAGTACAGCCCTACCTGAGACCCCTGCGATTGCTCCATACCCCAGTGGGAAAATCCACAGTCCCACAGCAGCTGCAAGCCTCTACTTGGCATTAGTGGAGAGGCCCTGCCCAGCATTCAGAATGTTGGGAGGTCTTGGGGTGAAAGGAACCTGGCTGGCCCAGCAGCCTGCCAGCCGCCTCTAATACACAAAATCCTGCTGTGACCCCGAGGGGGCAAGAGAGACCCAGAGAGACCATTTGAGTGGGCAATGGCAAGTTGGAGCCCCACTGAGACTGCTCCATGGTCCAGGGAGAAAATCGACAATCCCACAGCAACTGCAGGGAAAGCCTCTGTGCAACATTAGTGGAGAGGCCCCTCCCAGCAATCACAAGGCTGGAAGGCCCTTGGGCAGAAGTAGCACAGCTGGGTGAGCTAACCACAGACTGCAGTAGATACCCATAGCTCTTCTGTGGCCCATAGTGGACAAGTGAGATCCTGTGGGCCCTGACAGTGGCAGAGCTGTGAGTCTAGGTGAACCTGCTCCTGACCACTGTGAAAGCCCATAACACTGCTGCAGACCCTAAGGAGAGAATGTGTCTAGGCAGTCTGTGACAATAGGCATCAGCAACCTGAGGCCCCCTTGCGATTGTCCCCACAGCTGATGAGAGACCCCACAGGGCCACTGTGATCACGAGGAGGGGCCCAAGTCTGGTCAGCAACAGCTGACAGGGATCCTGGTCAGTGCAGATTACACAACTGCTGTCCCTCCCCCAGTAGAAGCAAGTGGAAGCAATAACTAAACTCTATCTATGTGCAGAGGCACAAATACATGCCATTAAGTGGTATGAAAAAAATATATTAAATCTCCAGCACAGAAGGAAAATGACAAGTACCCAGGAAACAATCCTGAAGACACTGAAATCTATAACGTAAATGACAATGAATTCAAAATAACCAACATTAAAAAACTTAGTGAGATAAAAGAGAATACTGATAGACAACTCAATGAGTTCAGGAGCTATGTCACAAAAGAGCTTGATACTATAAAGAAGAGCAAATCAGAAATGTTGGAGATGAAGAACACAATGGAGGAGATTAAGAAAAATCTGGACTTTCTGAACAGTAAGGTCGATAATATGGAAGACAGAATTAGCAATTTGGAAGATAGGAATATAGAAATGCTGCAGATAGAGGAGGAGAGAGAACTAAGACTAAAAAGAAATGAAGAAACTCTCTGAGAAATATCCAACTCAATTAGGAAATGCAACATAAGGGTTATAGGTATCCCAGTGGGAAGAGAAGGAGAAGGGGGCGGAAAACCTGTTCAAAGAAATAATGGCTGAGAACTTCCCAAACCTGGGGAGAGAGATGGAACTCCAGGTGACAGAAGCTAATAGATTGCCAAACTGTATCAATGTAAGAAGACCAACCCCAAGGCATATAGTAGTGAAGCTTGCAAAAGTCAATGACAAAGGGAAAATACAAAGGGCAGCAAGGCAGAAGAAAATAACCTACAAGGGAACCCCCATAAGGCTGTCAGCAGATTTCTCAGCAGATACCTAACAGGCTAGAGGAGAGTGGAATGATATATTGAAAACTCTGAAGGACAAAAACTTGCAGCCAAGAATACTCTATCCAGTGAAAATATCCTTCAAATATGATGGAGAAATAAAAACTTTCCCAGATAAACAAAAGTTGAGGGAGTTCATCACCACAAGACCTCCCCTACAAGAAATGCTCAGGAAGACCCTCATACCAGAAAAAACAAAAAAAGGAAAGGGGTTACAAAACCCAGAGTAAAGGAGATAAGTAGAAAGACAAAATCAGAAAGTTGCAGCTCTCCATCAGAACAGGTTAGCAAATGCTAAGTATAACATTAAAGATAAAAGAAAGAGAAACACCAAAAATAAATATAATCTTGTCATTTTAACCACAAACTCACAACACAAGAAGGGAAAAAACAATCTGACAATTACAACCTAGAAGGGGAAGAGGAGAGGGATGGAATGGCTTAATCTAAGGAAATAAGAGGCTATCAGAAAATGGACTATCTCATCTATGAGAAGTTTTATACAAACCACATGCTAACCACTAAACAAATAACAACAATAAAGACACAAATTACAAATAAGAAGAAAACCTATATAGAAAACTACCTACCTGAATTGGTAGTCCAAAAATCATGCAATGGGAAACAAAGGAAATGCAAGAGAACTGGAAAACAAGGGATAGACTGGCAGCATTAGGTCTCCACATTTCAATAATCACTCTAAATGTAAATGGATTGAACTCTCCAATCAAAAGACACAGAGTAGCAGGATGGATTAAAGAACAAGACCCAAGAATATGCTGCCTCCAGGAAACACACCTCAGCCCCAAAGACAAACAGAGACTCAGGGTGAAGGGATGGAAGATAATACTCCAAGCTAATAATGAACATAAGAAAGCAGGTGTCACCATACTTGTATCAGACAAAGTAGACTTCAAAGCAAAACAGGTAAAAAGAGACAAAGAGGGGCAGTTTACAATGATAAAAGGGACACTCCACCAAGAAGACATAACACTTATAAATATTTACGCACCCAACACAGGAGTACCAAAGTATGCAAAGCAGCTATTAACAAAACTAAAAGGAGATATCAACAACAATACAATAACAGTAGGGGACCTCAACACCCCACTAACACCAATGGACAGATCATCCAGACAGAAAGTCAACAAGGAAATTATAGAATTAAATGAAAAACTAGACCAGATGGACTTAATAGATATATATAGAACACTCCATCCAAAAACAGCAGGTTACACATTCTTCTCAAATGCACATGGAACATTCTCAAGCATAGACCATATCTTGGGAAACAAAGCAAGCCTCAACAAATTCAAGAGGGTTGAAATAACATCAAGCATCTTTTCTGACCATAATGCTGTGAAACTAGAAATCAACACAAGAATAAAGCTGGGAAAGGGGCAAAAATGTAGAGACTAAACAACATGCTACTGAACAAACAATGGATGATTGAAGAAATAAAAGAAGTCAAGTGTTATCTGGAGACAAATGAAAATGAAAACACGCCATACCAACTCATTTGGGACACAGCAAAAGTGATCCTAAGGGGGAAATCCATTGCAATACAGGCTCACCTCAATAAACAAGAAAAATCTCAGATAGGCAATCTCAAATGACACCTAACATAATTAGAAAAAGAAGAACAAACAAGGCCCAAAGTCAGGAGAAGGAGGTAAATAATAAAAACTAGAGCAGAAATAAATGAAATTGAAACAAAAAGGACAGTAGAAAGGATCAATGAAACCAAGAGTTGGTTCTTTGAGAAAATAAACAAAATTGACAAACCCTTAGCCAGGCTCACTAAGGAAAAAGAGAGAAGACTCAAACAAATAAAATTAGAAATGACAGAGGAGAAATCACAATGGATACCACAGAAATACAAAAGATCATAAGAGAATACTATGAAAAACTATATGCCAAAAAGTGGACAACCTACAAGAAATAGATAAACTCTTAGATTCTTACAACCTCCCAAAACTGAAGCAGGAAGAAATAGAGAATTTGAATAGACCAAACACAAGTAAAGAAATTGAAACAGTAATAAAAAATCTTGCCAAAAATAAAAGTCCAGGATCAGACGGCTTCTCTGGAGAATTCTACCAAACATTCAAAGAAGATTTAATACCTATCCTTCTCAAACTATTCCAGGAAATTGAGGAAGATGGAGCACTCCCTAACACATTCTACGAAGCCAGCATCACCCTGATCCCCAAACCTGACAAGGACAACGCAAAGAAGGAAAACTACAGGCCAATATCACTTATGAACATAAATGCAAAAATCCTCAACAAAATTTTGGCAAACCACACACAGCAATACATTAAAAAGATCATACCAGGGACACAGGGATGGTTCAACATCTGCAAGTCAATCAACGTGATACACTACATTAACAAAATGAGAAATAAGAACCACATGATCATCTCAATAGACGCAGAGAAAGCATTCGACAAGATCCAGCATCCATTTATGATAAAAGCTCTCAATAAAATGGGTATGGAAGGAAAGGACCTCAACATAATAAAGGCCATATATGACAAACCCACAGCCAACATCATACTCAATGGGAAAAAACTGAAAGCCATCCCTCTGAGAACAGGAACAAGGCAAGGGTGCCCACTCTCACCACTCTTATTCAACATAGTACTGGAGGTTTTGGCCAGAGCAATTAGGAAAAAGAAATAAAAGGAATCCAAATAGGCAATGAAGAAGTGAAGCTCTCACTGTTTGCAGATGACCTGATCTTATATGTAGAAGACCCCAAAGAATCCATTGGAAAACTATTAGAAATAATCAACAGCTACAGCAAAGTTGCAGGGTATAAAATGAACATACAAAAATCAGTATCATTTCTATACTCTAACAACGCACTAATGGAAAGAGAGCTCAAGAACACAATCCCATTCACAGTTGCAGCAAAAAAGAATAAAATACCTTGGGGTAAATTTAACCAAGGAAGTGAAAGATCTATACAACAAAAACTACAAGACTTTCCTGAAAGAAATTGCTGATGACATAAAGAGATGCAAAGGCATTCCATGCACATGGATTGGAAGAATAAACATAGTTAAAATGTCCATACTACCTAAAGCAATCTACAGATTCAACGCTATCCCAATCAGAATTCCAATGACATTCTTTACAGAAATAGAACGAAGAATCCTAAAATTCAAATGGGGCAAGAAAAGACTCTGAATTGTTAAAGCAATCCTGAGAAAAAGAACAAAGCTAGAGGCATCATAATCCCTGACTTCAAACCATACTACAAAGGTACAGTAATCAAAACAGCATGGTACTGGTACAAAAACAGGTGCACAGATCAATGGAACAGAATTGAAAGCCCAGAAATAAAACCACACATCTATGGACAGCTAATCTTCAACAAAGGAGCTGAGGGCATACAATGGAGAAAAGAAAGTCTCTTCAACAAATGGTGCTGGGAAAACTGGATAGCCACGTGTAAAAGAATGAAAATTGACCATTCTTTTTCACCATTCACAAAAATAAACTTGAAATGGATCAAAGACCTAAAGGTAAGATCTGAAACCATAAGGCTTCTAGAAGAAAATATAGGCAGTACACTCTTTGACGTCAGTATCAAAAGGATCTTTTCAGACACCATGTCTTCTCAGACAAGGGAAACAACAGAAAGAATAAACAAATGGGACTTCATCAGACTAAGGAGCTTCTTCAAAGCAAAGGAAAACAGGATTGAAACAAAAAAGCAACCCACTAATTGGGAAAAAATATTTGCAAGTCATATATCTGACAAAGGGCTAACCTCCATAATATATAAAGAACTCACACAACTCAACAACAAAAAATCAAACAACCCGATCAAAAAATGGACAGGGGACATGAATAGACATTTCTCCAAAGAAGATATATAGATGGCCAATAGACACATGAAAAGATGCTCACCATCACTGATCATCAGGGAAATGCAAATCAAAACTACACTAAGATATCACTTTACACCCATTAGAATAGAAAAAATTACTAAGACAAAAAGTGACAAATGTTGGAGAGGTTGTGGAGAAAAGGGAACCCTCATACACTGTTGGTGGGAATGCAAACTGGTGCAGCCATTATGGAAAACAGTATGGAGATTTCTTAAAAAATTAAAAATAGAAATGTCATACGACCAAGCCATCCCAAAGAGATTGAAGTCAGCAACTCCAAAAGTCCCATGCACCCCTATGCTCATTGCAGCATTATTTACAATAGCCAAGACATAGAAGCAAGCTAAGTGCCCATCAACTGATCATTGGATAAAGAAGATATGGTATAAATACACAATGGAATACTACTCAGCCCTGAGAAGATAAAATTGTCCCATTCACAACAACATGGATGGACATTGATGGTAAGCCAGACAGAGAAAGACAATCTCTGTATGACTCCACTGATAGGTGGAGGTTAATCATGTAGACAAAGAGAACAGATAAGTGGTTACCAGGGGAAAGGGGAGGTGGTGGGGTGGGCACAAAGTGTGAAGCGGTGCACCTACAACATGACTGACAATAATGTACAACTGAAATTTCACAAGGTAGTAAACTATCATAATCTTAATTAAAAAAATCCAAGATTCTTGTATTTATTTATTTAATAGTGGTAACATTAGTTTATCACATTACATACATTTCAAGTATATATCATTATATTTCAATTTCTGTGTAGATTGCATCATGTTGACCACCCAAAGACTAATTACCATCCATCACCACACACATGTGCCTAATCACCCCTTTTACCCTCCTCCCTCCCCGCTTCCCCTCTGGGAACCACCAATCCAATCTCTGTCTCTAAGTGTTTGTGTGTTGTTGTTTTAATCTTCTATTTATGAGCAAGAGCATACGGTATTTGACTTTCACCCTCTGACTTATTTCCCTGAGCATAACACCCTCAAGGTCCCTCCATGTTGTCACAAATGGCAAGATCTCATCGTTTTTATGGCTGGGTAATAGTCCATCGTGTGTATACACCATATCTTTATCCATTCGCCCCGTGATGGGCACCTAGGTTGCTTCCAAGGCTTGGCTATTGTGAATAATGCTGCAATGAACATAGCGGCACATATATCTTTACACATTCGTGTTTTCATGTTCTTTGGATAAATACCCAGCAGTGGAATAGCTGGATCCTGTGGTGGTTCTATCCTTAATTTTTTGAGGAATCTCCATACTGCTTTCTATAGTGGCTGCACTCCTACCAGCACTGTAGGAGCGTTCCCTTTTCTCCACATCCTCTGCAACACTTGTTATTTCCTCTGTTGCTAATTACAGCCATTCTGACGGGCATGAGGTGATATCTCATTGCAGTTTTGATTTGCATTTCCCTGATAATTAGTGATGTTGAGCATCTTTCCATGTGCCTGTTGGCCGTCTGTACATCTTCTTTGGAGAAATGCCTGTTCAGATCCTTTGCCCATTTTTTTTAATTGGGTTGTTGGTTTTTTTGGTTCTTGAGGTGTACAAGTTCTTTATATATTTTGGATACTAACCCCTTATCAGATATATAGTTTGCAAATATCTTCCTCCCAATTGTTAGTCTGTCTTTTCGTTTTGTTGACGGTTTCCTTTGCTGTGCAGAAGCTTTTTAGTTTGATGTAGTCCCATTTGTTTATTTTTTCTATTGTTTCCTTTGCCCGGTCAGACATGGTACTTGAAAATATGCTGCTAAGACCAATGTCAAAGAGCGTACTGCCTATGGCAGTTTTCTTCCAGAAGTTTCATGGTTTCAGGTCTTACATTCAAGTCTTTAGTCCATTTTGAGTTAATTTTTGTGTATGGTGCAAGATAATGGTCTACCTTCATCCTTTTGCATGTGGTTGTCCAGTTTTCCCAACACCATTTATTGAAGAGACCTTCCTTTCTCCATTGTATGTTCTTGGCTCCCTCGTCGAAAATTAGCTTTGCATAAATGTGTGGGTTTATTTCTGGGCTCTCAGTTCTGTTCCATTGATCTGTGTGTCCGTTTTTGTGTCAGTACCATGCTGTTTTGATTGCTATTGCTTTGTAGTCTATTTTGAGATCAGGGAGTGTGATACCTCCAGCTGTGTTCTTTTTTCTCAAGATTCCTTTGGCTATTTGGGGTCTTTTAATTGTCCCATATAAATGTTAGGATCCTTTGTTCTATTTCTATGAAAAATGTCGTTGGAATTTTGATAGGGATTGCATTGAATCTGTAGACTGCTTTAGGAAGTATGGACATTTTAACTATGTTAATTCTTCCAATCCAAGAGCACAGAATATCTTTCCATTTCTCTGCATCTTCTTCAATTCCTGTCAGCAATGTTTTATAGTTTGCAATGTACTGGTCTTTCACTTCTTTGCTTAAATTCATTCCTAGGTATTTTATTCTTTTTGTTGCAATTGTAAACGAGATCGTATTCTTAATTTCTCTTTCTGCTGCTTCATTGTTGGTGTGTAGAAACACAGCTGATTTTTTTATGTTGATTTTGTAATGCTGCAACTCTGCTGTATTCATTTATTATTTCTAAGAGTTTTTTCGTGGAGTCTTTAGGGGTTTTCTATACAAAATCATGTCGCCTGAAAAGAGTGACAGTTTCACTTCTTCCTTTCCAATTTGGATCCCTTTTATTTCTCTTTCTTGCCTGATTGTTCTGGCTGGGACTTCCAACACTATGTTAAATAAGAGTGGTGAAAGTGGGCATCCTTGTCTGGTTTCTGCTCTTAGAGGGATGGCTTTCAGTTTTTCTCCACTGAGAATGATATTAGCCATGGATTTTTGATATATGGCCTTTATTATGTTGAAGTACTTTCCTTCTATACCCATTTTATTCAGAGTTTTTATCATAAGAGGATGCTCTGCCTTGTAAAACGCTTTCTCTGCATCTATTGAGATGATCGTGTGATTTTTATTCTTCATTTTGTTGATGTGGTGTATCACATTGATTGATTTGTGGATGTTGAACCATCCCTGCATCCCTGGAATAAACCCCACTTGATCACGATGTGTGATCTTTTTATTGTCTTGTTCTATTCGATTTGCTAGTATTTTGTTGAGGACTTTTGCATTGACGTTCATCAGTGATGTTGGCCTGTAATTTTCTTTTTTGTGTTGTCCTTGTCTGGTTTTGGTATCAGGGTGATGTTGCCTTTGTAGAATGAGTTAGGGAGGTTTCCCTCCTCTTCGATTTTTTGGAAGAGTTTGAGAAGGATAGGTATTAAGTTTTCTTTGAATGTCTGGTCCTGGAGGTTTATTTTTTGGGAGGTTTTAGCTTACTGTTTCAAAATCCCTACTGGTGACCGGTCAATTCAGATTCTCTATTTCTTCTTGATTGCGTTGTGGAAGGTTGTATGATTCTAAGAATTTATCCATTTCTTCTAGGTTATCCCATTGTTGGTGTATGGCTTTCTCTTATAGTAGTTTGTGTTTCTGAGGTGTCCGTTTTAATTTCTCCTCTTTCATTTCTGATTTTATTTATTTGAGACTTCTCTCTTTTTTTCTTGGTGAGTCTACCTAAGGTTTTTCAAGTTTTGTTTATCTTTTCAAAGAACCAGCTTAGTTTCATTGATTTTTTCTTTCTTTTAGTCTCTATTTCATTTATGTCTGCTCTGATTTTTATTATTTCCTTCCTTCTACTGATTTTGGGCTTTGTTTGTTCTTCTTTTTCCAGTTCCTTTAGGTGCACTGTTAGAGTGTTTATTTGAGGTTTTTCTTGTTTGTTGAGGTAGGCCTGTATTGCTGTAAACTTCCCTCTTAGAACTGCTTTTGCCGTATCCCATAGCTTTTGGCATGTTGTATTTTCATTTTCACTTGCCTCCAGATATTTTTTTATTTCTCCTTTGATCTCTTCATTGACCCAATTGTTGTTCAGTAGCATTTTGTTTATTCTCCACATATTTGTGGCTTTTCTGATTTTCTTCCTCTAGTTGATTTCCAGTTTCATACCATTGTGGTCAGAAAAGATGCTTGGCATTATTTCAATCTTCTTAAATTTATTGAGACTTGTTTTGTGGCCTAATATGTGACTTATCCTGGCAAATGTTCCATGTGCATTTGAAAAGAATGTGTATCCTGAGGTTTTAGGATGGAATGTTCTGTATACATCTACTAAGTCCATCTGACCTAATGTGTCACTTGAGGCCAATGTTTCCTTACTGATCTTCTGTTTGGATGATGTATCCATTGGTGTCAGTGGAGTGTTAAAGTCCCCTACCGTCATTGCGTTGCTGTCTATTTCTCCTTTCATGTCTGTTGATAATTGCTTTACACAGTTAGGTGCTCCTCTGTTGGGTGCATAGATATTTACAGGTGTTACGTCCTCTTGTTGGATTGTTCCCTTTATCATTACATCGTGTCCTTCTTTGTCTCCTGTTACACTTTTTGTTTTAAAGCCTATTTTGTCTGATAAGGTATTGCTACCCCAGCTTTCTTTTCGTTGCCATTCGCATGGAGTATCTTTTTCCATCCCCTCACTTTCAGTTTGTGAGTGTCTTTAGGTCCGAAGTGTGTCTCTTGTTTGCGGTATATATCAGGGTCTTGTATTTTATCCAATCAGCCACCCTATGCCTTTTGATTGGAGCACTTAGTCCATTGACATTTAAAGTAGCTATTGATAAGAATGTACTTATCGTCATTTTGTTACCTTTTTTCTGGGTATTTTAGTAGTTCTTCTCTATTCCTTTCTTCTTCTCTTGCTCTCTTCCCTTGTGGTTTGATGGCATTCTTTAGTATTATGTTTTGGTTCCTTTCTCTTAATTTTTGTGTATTTATTATAGGTTTCTGGTTAGTGATTACCATGAGGTTCATACATAATAACCTACGTATGCAGCAATCTGTCTTTAAGTTGATGGTCTCTTTAGTTTGACCTCTTTCTAAAAGCTCTACTCTTTTACTCCCTTCCTCCCACATTTTATGTTTTTGATATCTTATCTAACCTCTCTTTTGTGTGTGTGTATACATTAACCTCTTATCATGGAAATAGATAATTTTAGTACTTTTGTCTTTTGACCTTCACATTAGCTTCATAGGCGGTTGATCTGCTACGTTTACTGTATATTTGCCTTTACCAGTGGTTTTATTGTTTTGGGGTTGGGTTTTTTGGGGGATAATTTTCTTAGTGCTGTTTGCGGTCTTCTCTTTTCCACTTAAATAAGTCCCTTTAGCATTTCTTGTAAGGCTGGTTTCTTAGCTTTTGCTTGTCTGGGAAACTCTTTATCTCTCCTTACATTCTGAATGATAACCTTGCTGGGTAGAGTATTTTTGGCTGTAGGTTTTTCCTTTCAGCTCGTTAATTATATCATGACACTCCCTTCTAGCCTGTAAGGTTTCTGCTGAGAAGTCAGCTGATAGCCTTATGGTATTTCCTTTGTATGCCACTTGTTGCCTTTCTCTTGTGGCTTTTAGGATTCTCTCTTTATCTGTAATTCTTCACATTTTAATTATAATGTGTCTTGGTGTGGACCTCTTTGGGTTTATCTTGTTTGTTGTTCTCCGTGCTTCCTTTGCCTGGAGGTATTTTTCCCTTCTTAGGTTAGCAATGTTTCCAGCTATTAGTTCTTCATATAGATTCTCTGCCCATTTATCTCTCTCTTGTCCTTCTGTGACACCTATAATACAGATGTTTGTGCACTTAATGTTGTCCCAGAGGTTCCTTAGACTCTCCCTTTTCTTTTTAATTCTTTTTTCTTTTATCTGTTCAGTTTGAGTGATTTTGTCTAATCTGTCCTTGGCTCACTGATCCGTTTTTCTGTATCATTTATGCTGCTATTGAATCCCTATAGTGAGTTTTTCCTTTCCAGTACTGTATTCCTTGTTTCTGATTGTTTCTTTTTTATATTTTCCAATTCTCACTGAATTCATCCATTCTCCCAAGATTAGTGAGCATCCTTATGGCTGTTTGTTTGAACTTTTTCTCAGGTAGATTGTTTATCTCTGTTTCATTTAGTTCTTTTTCTGTGGTTTTGTCCTTTTCCCTTACTTGGAACATATTCCTTTGTCTCCTCATTTGGCCTCTTTCTCTGTTATTATATCTATGCATTAGGTAGGTCAGCTATGTCTCCTGATCTTGGAGAAGTGGCCTTATTTAAGAGATGTCTTATGAGGCCCAGCAGTGTGCTTTCCCTCTCATCACTAGTTCCAAATGTTCTAGGAGTGTCCCCTCTGTTGTCTACATGTGTCCTTCTGTTGTGGCCAGGTTTCTCTTGCTGCAGATGCCCAGGAAGTCTAGGCTGTCCCCTAGGCTGGCTGGTTGTAATGTTCAGGTGCATGTGGCTGCTATGGTCCCTTCAGTCACTTTATTGGACGTGAGGAGCCCCAGCACAGTTGGCTGCAAGGTCTAATAGCACATTCCTGTTGCAGTTTTTCTGTTAAGTGGGTGGGTCCCCAGCATGGTGTGCTGCCAGCCTTTGACCTGTAGTGTTGTTGAAAACTCTCTCAGGGTTGCAGCTGAGTGGGGCTGGCCCCAGGCACAGGAGCACCCAATTGTTTCAGGTTTTGGAAGGTGGAGCTCATCCCCTCTGTGGCTGTTTGAGAAGCACAAGTCTTCTGCAGTTGATATGTCCCACTACCCACAGGGCCACATACCCCATCAGCACAATCCTCCCCCATTAACAGATGCCAATTTGCTGAAGTAGACCAAGTCGCCCTGCTGCAGAGGCCCCACACACTCCACCAATGCAGGCATGCCCCTCACTCATGCCCTGATCCACTGACGTGGGCCCACTCACCTGGCTGCATAGGTTCCAGGCACCCCATCTATGCGGGACCACAAGTTGCCTGGGGGCTTGCTGTTGGGCGGGACCAGGTCCTAGGGAAGGCTGCCTGCCTGGCTGAGCTGTATTAAACTGGTGCTCTAGTGGGTGGGGCAGACCCCTTGGCTAAAAGGCCAGGGGAAGGACTCCAATGGTATCTGCTCGTGTCTGTGTCAGCACACCTGTACTAGGTCACAATAATGGCTGCCGCCAATGTCTTTGTCCCTGGAGAGGTCTTACTTCTCACTGAGATGCACACAGAGCCTATTGAGTGAGTCTCTTTTCACCAAAGGACTGTGCACCCTTCTTTCTGGTGATTTAGGTTGCTTTCTGAAATGGGTGAATTTGAGTGTGGGCCCTCTACAAGCAGGCTTTTTTCCCCTTGTGTCAAATAGCTTTTCTGGGGATATCCCCCATTGTTGTTAATAGCCAGCAAAAGCCAGATATTTTGACACTCATGCTGAATCCAAAAGCTTCTTATTGTGGTAAATCTCCCCCACTCAGATTCCCGACTCCTCTAGGGAAGTCTGCATACTGTAAGATTGCTCCCTGTCAGCTGTGAAGCACTGTGGCTAAAAGGTGGCATTTTTCTCTCCAGAAAGGAATTTCTGCCTCTTCCACATCAGTCAGCACTGTCCCTTGTTGTAGGGGTTCTTTTTATCCAGTTTTCAGTTCTCTCTCAGGGGTACGTGTTCCAAGAGTTGTAAATTTGTTGTATCCGTGGGAGGAAGTGAGTCCATAGTTTGCCTATGCCACCATCTTGACTCCACCTCCTCTCTCTTCTTACTTTATATAGTCTTCTGGCTGATCTGTAGTCTATCTGGCTCTAACAAATTTCTGTTGCATGTCATAAAGTCTGGAAACATAGGTGAATACATAAATGATTTATTGATACTCTATTATAATACATGGCAAAATATTATCTTTTTTTTGAATTTTTGGTCATTCTCTTTATATTTATGGCTTCTAAATTAATCTCAAGACAAGAAGTCTTTCTGGAGGTGGATGTGATTTCAGACTGTGGACTGTCCATGGAACATCTCTGCTTAGCATCCTCAGCACTTCTTGCATAACATGTCCAACATCATCTCTCCTTATGCTCCCTGCCTTGAGAAACAGTCTCCCCATTCTTACCCACTCCCAAAGCACAAATCCAGGGATTATCCTCTGTAGCTCCCAGGTTTCTACTTCTCCACACTTCTTCACCACACTTCTCTTTCCAACAACCACCAAACCTATCTATTCTACTTCATAGACACTTTTAAAATCTTCCCCCACCCCAGCCCATCTCCACTGATATTGTGTTAGTTTAAGCACTCATCATATCTTGCCTCAACTGTTATATTAGAGTCTCTCTACTGGTTTTCTTACCTCCAGTCTCACCTCCTTCCAACCAAAACCTCCTCCAAAGAATCTTTCTAACATGCAAATCTCATTGTGATATCTACTATTTCAAACTCTCCCTAGCCATGATTGCTGGATAATATAGCCCAACTCCTTGGCCTGGCATACAAGGCCTTCATCTTTTACCTTTTCACCTTCATCTCTTTGGTGCTACAGCCACACCCACTAAGTTGACCTTCCTCACACAGGTTTTGATGCCTCTGCCTGGATTTCCCTCCCTGAAACCCACTTAGTGATGAGTTTCTGTTAATCTTTCAAGGCTCAACTCCAGACTCCCTGGAACTATCCCTTCCCCCACCAGTACTATCACCCCCTAGAGTTTGGACTTCTTTCTTCTGTGCTCTGAGAGTAACTTATATCATTATCCCAGTGTATTACAATTATTTGTTTAAAATCTCTTCCACACTAGATTGTGAGCTCCCAAGGGCCATTCACTTATTAATCTTTGTATACCCTAGCACCTGGCATTCAATAATTATATGTTCAATGGGAGAATCATAAGGGGGAAAAGGAAACTAGATTGTTTGGAACTGGAAAGGAATTTGTATTCTGTGATATGTGAAAGGTCTCATGTAACCAATACTAGTTCCTGACCCAGATTAGGCATGGAAGGTTAAACTAGGGTAGAACCATAGAAACCATAATGGCGCAAGACTTAGATCCAGGCACAGGTAATGAAGAAAAAGACCACTTTTGGGGAGTGAGAGGAAGCTCAGGATGGCAGGATATGGCAGCCAAAAGGACAACAGATTACTTATTTCTTTAAGAAAAAGTCCATGAGGGTGAAGATTGTCAGTAAGATCTAACAGGGTGCCCTGGCAGGTGGATAGTACACCACAATTTCCTGAAATGGGCCATATTTTCAGATTCTGATTGAGGTTCATCACATTAAAGGGGGCTTTGAGCAGTAGGTAGTGCCAAGTCCCAAGGAAGAATTGGCAAGTCTGGCCTGGTGGCACTGGGACTCTCAGAAGACTCCATGGAAAAACTTTTAGAAATAATAAATGAATACAGTAGAGTTGCAGGATTACAAAATCAACATAAAAAAATCAGCTGTGTTTCCACGTGCCAACAATGAAGCAGCAGAAAGAGAAATTAAGAATACGATCTCATTTACAATTGCAACAAAAAGAATTTAACCAAAGAAGTGAAAGACCTGTACATTGCAAACTATAAAACATTGCTGACAGGAATTGAAGAAGACGCAGAGAAATGGAAAGATATTCTGTGCTCTTGGATTGGAAGAATTAACATAGTTAAAATGTCCATACTTCCTAAAGCAGTCTACAGATTCAATGCAATCCCTATCAAAATTCCAACGACATTTTTCATAGAAATAGAACAAAGGATCCTAACATTTATATGGGACAATTAAAAGACCCCAAATAGCCAAAGGAATCTTGAGAAAAAAGAACACAGCTGGAGGTATCACACTCCCTGATCTCAAAATAGACTACAAAGCAATAGCAATCAAAACAGCATGGTACTGACACAAAAACGGACACACAGATCAATGGAACAGAACTGAGAGCCCAGAAATAAACCCACACATTTATGCAAAGCTAATTTTCGACGAGGGAGCCAAGAACATACAATGGAGAAAGGAAGGTCTCTTCAATAAATGGTGTTGGGAAAACTGGACAACCACATGCAAAAGGATGAAGGTAGACCATTATCTTGCACTATACACAAAAATTAACTCAAAATGGACTAAAGACTTGAATGTAAGACCTGAAACCATGAAACTTCTGGAAGAAAACTGCCATAGGCAGTACGCTCTTTGACATTGGTCTTAGCAGCATATTTTCAAGTACCATGTCTGACCGGGCAAAGGAAACAATAGAAAAAATAAACAAATGGGACTACATCAAACTAAAAAGCTTCTGCACAGCAAAGGAAACCGTCAACAAAACGAAAAGACAGACTAACAATTGGGAGAACATATTTGCAAACTATATATCTGATAAGGGGTTAGTATCCAAAATATATAGAGAACTCGTACACCTCAAGAACCGAAAAAACCAACAACCCAATTAAAAAAATGGGCAAAGGATCTGAACAGGCATTTCTCCAAAGAAGATGTACAGACGGCCAACAGGCACATGGAAAGATGCTCAACATAACTAATTATCAGGGAAATGCAAATCAAAACTGCAATGAGATATCACCTCATGCCCGTCAGAATGGCTGTAATTAGCAACAGAGGAAATAACAAGTGTTGCAGAGGATGTGGAGAAAAGGGAACGCTCCTACAGTGCTGGTAGGAGTGCAGCCACTATAGAAAGCAGTATGGAGATTCCTCAAAAAATTAAGGATAGAACCACCACAGGATCCAGCTATTCCACTGCTGGGTATTTATCCAAAGAACATGAAAACACGAATGTGTAAAGATATATGTGCCGCTATGTTCATTGCAGCATTATTCACAATAGCCAAGCCTTGGAAGCAACCTAGGTGCCCATCACGGGGCGAATGGATAAAGATATGGTGTATACACACGATGGACTATTACCCAGCCATAAAAACGATGAGATCTTGCCATTTGTGACAACATGGAGGGACCTTGAGGGTGTTATGCTCAGGGAAATAAGTCAGAGGGTGAAAGTCAAATACCGTATGCTCTTGCTCATAAATAGAAGATTAAAACAACAACACACAAACACTTAGAGACAGAGATTGGATTGGTGGTTCCCAGAGGGGAAGCGGGGAGGGAGGAGGGTAAAAGGGGTGATTAGGCACATGTGTGTGGTGATGGATGGTAATTAGTCTTTGGGTGGAAAACATGTTGTAATCTACAGAGAAATTGAAATGCACTGATGTACACCTGAAATTTAAAAAAAGATCTGTTATCACCAAAAAAAAAAAAAAAAAAAAAAAAAGAACAGAAAGGCACTGGACATGGAATCCTAGGAAGAACAATATTTGTGGGGCAACGGAGCCAAAAGAACCAGAGGGGACGTGAGACTCAAAGCACAGAGATAGCCCAAGAGAAGAGCATTAATTCCATAGAGATGGAAGGGAAAGTGGTAAACCCAGAATGCCATCAAAACACCTTGAAACATTTCCCCTTGTGGTTGAAGTACTGCTTTCTCTAGAAAAGCGGTTCTTACCTTTTATAGGCTATTAAATCCTCTTAGAATCTGAGGGTAACCATGGATCCTCTTCCACGTATGAACAGGAGGGATGGAATGCAGTGTAAACGTGTCACAGACCTTCTGAAGTGCAACACTCAAGAATCCCAAGTTAAGACTCCTGGTATTTTGTAAAACTATTTCTAAATATTCATTAGGAAGGTCTTAGTCTCCCTGAAGTTTGGAGAAACACTCGTTTATTTAATTATAAGAAAGCAGAAGAAATAGAATAAATGTTATGCAGCAGCATAATGTCATGAAGTTTATCAAAGTACAAATGATGTTTTCTCCCATTAGAATCTTTTTCTTTCCTTTTATTCTGTTGTCCTTTTCTCAATAGCTTTAATTTTTTTCTTAGCTGAAATTGGCTTTAGCTTTATCTGAATAGTTATTCTTGATCGTTGTTATCATAAATTGCTTCAGCTTATAACTCTTAACCACAGAGTTTTCAGAAAATTTTAAGGATTGCATTCCTTACAGAGAACATTTTGAATCACTGTTTCCCCCAACAGTTACCACTCAGTTCCCTTATATTGCTTCTTTTCTTTTGACACTGTGACCATGTCTCCCTTTAAATATTCTGTAATTTTGGCATGCTTGACACCTTGTCTTGACTTTTTGCCTCCTTCTGATTTTGTAATTGTTTCTAGCTCTGTTTGGTTGACTTATTTTCACAGCTGAGGGCACCTTTGAACACTCTGTTCTTAGCTCCTGGATCTTGTATTTCACCCACTCCTTTTCATTCAGTTTGTTCTAACAAATGTTTATCAAGTATGGATGATGTTTGGTGTACTTATTAATTCTCATGGCTGCAAAAATCCTCTCTGTGAGGATTTATGCCTCCAGCTCTGACGTGGTACAATTACACATTCCCCACTGCTGCCAGTCATGTCACTTTGAGGTGCCACAGCTCTTTTTCCCCTCTAAATGGCTCTCTCACAATTTGATTTCTGCAGCCAATTGGTGGTCTCATTAATGTTCAGTTTCTCAGCCTAGAAGTCTGGAATTTATTCAATCTTTGATAATATCAGCAGTAAAAAACAAAACAAAACACCAATCTTCAACCAAAACTCTGCTGAAAACTTTGCAACCTTGTTAGATTTACGAAATAAAATATTGTTTTCAACTTATTGATTGATCTTTATTTTCTCTTGTATCTTTAGTCATTCCCCTTTCAGTCCTGTGATTTTTCTGTATTCTAATATTTTCTTTTGTCTTTTGTTTCTTTTTATCTTTCTTTCTTCCTTTTTGCATCTTGTATTTCAGGTTCTTCTGTGTCATTATTCTGTGCCTTTGGATCTCACATTGCTCTCTCATATGCTTTTGCACACTATATGCGTTTGCACATATTATATGAGTGAACTGTTCCCAATAGATGTCTACGTTCCTAATATTTTGCACCTATTTCACTTGTTGATTATTTAATGTCAGGTATCGAAATTCTCTATTCAATATCTAGAATTTTATTTTTATCCAACTCCTCTGTGATACCATCTAGCTAAGCTTGGAAAATTTCAGATGGGAAAATTAAAAACATGGATAATATCTAGCTGCAGACTTGCTTGTCAGGTCCTAATTTTTCTAAGTTTTATGTCACAACTCAATTTCTCTCCTTCTTGGTTCTGTGATTGTCACTCTTGGAGTGTGGCAAAGTTGAGATCAGAATCATACTCTGAACCTTCTAGACCAAACTGAAATACTCTGACAGAAAGCACACACGCTAACACCCAATTCAGCACATTAAGGGCTCGATATCCTGAAGCAGGGCAACATTAGACCAGGTGATAAATGGGAAAGAGGTGAGTCTGATTCCATCACTTAGTTTGGCTTTTGGCTTTTCACTAAAACTTTTTTTTTCCATGAGGGTATTTATCATAATAGACATATGGTTTTTAATGCATCAATCAAGAGGGTGTGTGGTCTTGTTTATTCTTGATTAAAAAGCTTATGTCAAATAAGAATTATTTCAAAGTTTCAGTAATAATTGGAGCAATAAGATGGGTAAGGGGTAATTATGGAATACGGCTTTCTTTCAGAAACAAAAATGAATCTGGTGACCATATGTACTCTCCTCCTCTTTCTTAATGAGTGTAATGAAAGACGTCAGGGTAAGAAATTATGGAGATTGGAGATACACCAACTACATGCTAACATGTCAGATTTAAGCCCAGCTTTCCACATTGACTACATTCAGGAATTTGCACCTTGTAACACTGTATGCTAACTGGCAATGTCCACATTTCATCCCATGATGATACTTGGCCATGGTGGCACTGGTAGTGCAGATGTCAGCTCCCCCCGCACTCCCTCCCTCAACATTTTAGATGGGAAGTATGGTTGCTTATCCTTCCTATTTTGAACTATTAGACTACAAACCATGAATTAAATAACCATGTTATTGCTCTTGAATTATAGACATTTAAGGACTTTCTTTTTCAGTTGGTTTGACCTGGAAAACTCAAACAATTGAGAATGAGAAATTATCCTGGAGACAAGCTGTTTTTACTATACACAATGCTGTTTTATTCTTTTTGAAAAATCTTGTTGGGTATATGGGCCAGTGGGAACAAAAATTCCAATCGTTTTGGTCAGTGCTGAATGGTTTGACCCCATGTTTTTGTGTCTTTTGAGACTTGTCCAATGGGTCCATCATAACACATTAAAACTCTTCTTCTCTGTCGTATTTTATGCTTTATTGGTCAATTACCATTGGTTTAAATAGTTTCTGTGCCTTTAATAGGCCTGTCTATGCAGATTAATAGTCATGAACTTGGTGATGTGGTGATAAGAACCATCTTCTATTTAGAATTTGGTTAACTTCAATTGCACTTGAAAAATGTGCTCTGTGATCTAACTGAAGGAAAAAAGAATGTGATAGTCTGCCTATTGTCTCACTCACTGAAAAAATTGGTTATGTAAACAAAAATAATAACTCAAGAAAAATGTAAACCATGCTCTCGATGTGGTATAGAAAATAAATGTGAGAACAGCAAGTGTAGGTTATAAGCAGTGAGTTTGTATTCTTCTTGACGGCCTTATAGGAAAAGTTAATGGTAAACTGCTGCATCACAGATGGAGAAACAATTAAGGGAACCTTAGTCTCCTCTTGAGAATAGAACACTTTGCCTCTGACCAGTTGCTTACGAGGCTACTAAGCTACAATGATTCTGGTTAATTATTCTGCTAATTGACTAGAGCACATTTTTAGCTAGGATTGAACATTTACTTCACCTACAAAACTTCAAAAATTCACCTAAGCATTCACTGAGGCCAGCACATGGGATGTGCTTTATTTGGGATGTTTCAAGATTAATTATCTGACTCATGAGAGAATAAATATGAATGCTCTTAGTGCGCAGAAAGGATGGTGTTCTAAGATTTTGGATGTTGCCTTTTTCATAGGTTATGCTTCATCGTACTATTTTGAGTAGAGAACATCTTTATGTTCTCTTAAATGTGTGAAGATGAAGGACAAAGGGTCATGCTGCAATGTTGGATAGATCTTGGTATGAATCCAGGCTTTGTCTAGATTGATGTGTCCTTGGACAATTTACTTAAACTCAGTTTTCCCATCTGTAAAGTGGAGAAGCCATACCACTTTGAAGAGATAAAGAAAATTAAAGCATGTCAATATCTGGAAAATAGTAGTGCTCCAAGAATTATAGCTACTATTGCAAGAGCAGCAATAACAACAGCAATAATCGCTGACACGTGCAGAGTGTTCACTGTATACTAGGCACTGTTCTAAGAGCTTCATGTGTTATCTTATTTACTCTTCACAACAACCTTATGGGATACCCAGTGACTCCGTTTCATAGATAAGGCTCAAAGAGTTTAAAAAATCTTTCCCCATAGTTATTTGCCCAATAGTGAAGCATAGTATCAAAAATACCATATTGATTCCAAAGGTTTGCATTGAAAGAGGTGTAACAAAACATTTTAGAAAACAGCACCTATTAACAAGACTCAGAATCTCAAGAAGATTCTAAGTTCTTTCCTTTTGCTCAGCCCATCAATTTTCAGAACGTGTCCTTTGAGAAGACTGATATTTTAACATCTGTGGATGTGTTTTAACCTCAATTGCTATATTCCTTTATTGAACTGTCTCTTTCTAGGAAGAACACTGTCTTTGTAGGATCTAACATAATCTGAAGCTAATTGTTATTAAAGAATTTTTACAGAATTTTGAGGAGAGGCAAATAGGGTGACTATTGACTGATATCACAATTTGAAAACAATTTTAGATTTTTATCCTCATTGTTATACACAAATGACATTTAAATCTATGGGCCAGTCCTCTTATCTGCTTCTTTTGTTACTTAAAAAACAACCCAGTTTAGAAGTGAAGGCATAAGACCATTAAGTAGTTGTATTTTTTTATTTATATTTTATTTTCTGTTGAAATAGGAGAATTAAAAACACATTTACAAAGTCAGATCATTCTGCATTGGCAGAGAGCTACTTTAATTAGGTAATGATCACAGTTTCCTTCTGTTCTTCAGAATCTATTTATGACCTGAAACACAACATTTTTTACCATAAAATTTAGATAGTTTCCATTTTTTGGAAGAGTTTGAGAAGGATTGGTATTAATTTTTTGAATATTTGGTAGAATTCACCAGTGAAGCTGTCTGGTACTACAATTTTGTTTGTTGAGAGGTTTTTGATTACTGATTCAATCTTCTCACTAGTTATCCCATTTGCTTAGGGAAATTAAGAAAACAATTCAATTTATAATTGCATCAAAAAGAATAAAATACCTAGGAATAAATTTAACCAAGTAAGTGAAAGACTTGTATAATGAAAACTATAAGATATTAATGAAAGAAATTATTAAGAAGAAGACACAAATGAATGGAAAGAGATTTCATGCTCATGGATTGGAAGAATCAATACTGTATAAAATGTGTGTATTACCCAAACCAGTATAAAGATTCAATGCAATCTCTATCAAAATTCCAACGACATTTTTCACAGAAATAGAACAAGCAATCCCAAAATTTGTATGGAACCATAAAAGACCCCAAATAGCCAAAGCAATCTTGAGAAAGAAGAACAAAGCTGGAGGCATCATGCTTCCTGATTTCAAGCTGTATTACAAAGCTACAGTAATTAAAATAGTATGATACTGGCATAAAAACAGACACATAGATTGATAGAACAGAGTAGAGAGCCTACAAATAAACCCACACATTTATGGATGATTAAATTATGACAAAGGAGCCAAGAATAAACAACGGGGAAAGGATAGTCTCTTCAATAAATGGTGTTGGGAAAATTGGACAGTCACATGCAAAAGAATGAAACTGGACCACTACCTTACACTATGCATAAAAATTAACTCAAGATGGATTAAAGATTTGAACATAAGACCAGAAACCATAAAACTCCTAGAAGAAAACACAGTAAGCTCTTGGACATAGGTCTTGGTGATGATTTTTTTTTTTTAATCTGACGTCAAAAGCAAAGCAACAAAAGCAAAAATCAACAAGTGGGACTACATCAAACTAAAAAGCTTCTGCCCAACAAAGGAAACAGTAACAAGATGAAAAAGCTACCTACTGAATGGGAGAGACTATTTGCAGATCATATAGCTGATAAGGGATTAACATCCAAAATATATAAAGAACTCATCCAACTCAATAGCAAAAAACCAAACAATCTGATTAAAAACTGGGCAGAAGATCTGAATGGACATTTTCCCTAAGAAGACACACAGATGGCCAATAGGTACATGAAAAGATGTTCTACATCATTGATCATCAGGGAAATGAAAATCAAAAACACAATGAGATACCACCTCACACCTGTTATAATGGCTACCAAAAAGACTAGAAATAACAAGTGTTCGTGAGGATGTAGAGAAAAGAGAAACCACATGCACTGTTGGTGGGAATGTAAATTGGTGTAGCCACTGTGGGAAACATTATGGAGGTTCCTCTAAAAATTAAAAATAGAGCTACCACATAATTCAGGAATTCCACGTCTGGGTATTTACCTAAGAAAACAAACACTAATGAGAAACGGTACATGTACCCCCATGTTCATTGCAGCATTATTTACGGTAGCCAAGATATGGAAACAACGTAAGTGTCCATCAATGGATGAATGGATAAAGAAGATGTGGCATATATATATCTAACGAATACTATTCAGCCATAAAAAGAATGAAATCTTGCTATTTGCAACAACGTGGATGGACCTCGAGGGCATTATTCTAAGTGAAATAAGTTAGACAGAGAAAAGACAAATATCATACGATCTCTCTTATATGTGGAGTAATAATGAAAAAAAACAAAGCTTATTTTAAAAAACCCCAAAACCGAAGAAACACGTTTACAAAGTCAGACTATTCTGCATTTGGCAAGGAGTTACTTTAATTAGGTAATGATCACAGTTTCTTTCTGTTCTTCAAAATCAATTTATAGCCTGAAACATTTAAAATTTCTTACCATAAAATTTAGATAGTTTAATGTAACTCTCACAGTTTTATAGTGACTAAGCACATAAATATTATGATTAAGATCACAAAAAGGATAATGAAAATCCACAGAAGGGATTTGCCTCAAAATATACTGGGAGAAGTTAACTATATTTTCGTAAAATTCATAGTGAGTTTTTATTATTATTAATAATGTGCACATTTTTAACAGGCAATTTTTAAATCTCACTGGAAGTGAAGGAAATGAAAGGTTTAGTCTTTTTCTCTTCTGGAACATTCTGGGTAATATAGTCACTGGAAACTGTAATATTGTAGCATTATTATGTTAACAAACAAAGTTAAAATAATTTGTTTCTGATAGGTAGTGGACTAATGGTAGTTTGCGACATTTGATCTTTCATTTCCTTATTTTGACATCAGAAGTTTAATGATTTTAAGTGGTTACTTCATTTGTACTGTTTTAGGGAGGTTTGAAGGATTCCTGAATGCATCATCTTCTGGGACTTAGAAGTCTAGGTTGAGAGAACCATCTGTCTTGTTAATTAAAAAGACTGCAACTGGAAAAGGTGTTGGCAGAGGCAACCTCCCTAAGAAGGGTCTGTCTCACCAATGCTTTGCTGACGTTCCAACTACGGTTTCACTGGAGGGGAAAAGGTTCAGGCTGTGTGATCCTGCCTTCTTCGAGGGAATTCTATCAATTCCACAAAAGCTTGTGTCAGTCTAACGGAAATGCTCTTGCTACTCTTAAATTCTTTGAGGAAAAAACCTGATTACCATATACTAGATTACTATCTGAACTTATGGACATATTATAATAGGCAAGTTGTGTATAGCCACATGCAGGCAAGATCTATATTCTCTTGCTACTATCAGATTTAGTTTCAAATTATTCAAGGCTTTTTATTTTATTTTATTTTTAAACTAGCTTCAGTGAGGTCTAATTACATAGAGTGAAGTTAACCTTTTTCTTTTTTTTTTGAGGAAGATTACCCCTGAGCTAACATCTGCTACCAATCCTCCTCTTTTTGCTGAGGAAGACTGGCCCTGAGCTAACATCCGTGCCCGTCTTCCTCCACTTTATATGTGGGACGCCTACCACAGCATGGCTTGCCAAGCGGTGCCATGTCCACACCCTGGATCTGAACTGGCAAACCCCGGGCCGCCGAAGCGGAATGTGCGCACTTCACTGCTGTGTCACTGGCCCGGCCCCAAGTTCATCATTTTCAGCTATTTAGTTCAGTGAGTCTTGTCGAATGAACACAGTTGTGTAGCCACCAGCACCACAGTGAATCAGAACACTAGCATCATCCTAGAAGTCCTCTCATGCCCCGTTATACTCAACCTTCTCCTCCTACCCCAGCCCCTGGCAATTACGGATTGGATTTCTCTTTCTATAGGTTTTCCTTTTCCAAAATAAATCTTACAGAAATAAAATCATGCAGTATGGGAGGCTTTTTACTTTTCATCAACAGGAAGTAATATAAGCCCTGCTTCTTCTACGTGTGTTATGTTCCTATTCATTTCTTGGCTGTTTTTGTTTTGGATGAGAGCATAAGAAAGGCAATGAAAAGGAAGTAAAAACCAAAAGGATTGTTTACCTGGGAGTTGAGAAGAGTGATATCAACATGAGACGTGAGTGGATGGAACAAATTCATCCTGTGTGCTTCTGCCTATGGAAAAGAGCAGACGCCTGATTTTGCAATGTCAACTTGATAGCATTAGCTTTTCTCTGTTGAGATTACAATAAAGTGACGTATTTTCTTCTCTTGTTTATATAAAAAAGAAGGTTCTTAGTCAACTGAGGATTCCAAAGTATTTGCATCTTTTAACATCCTGGACCTCTCCAGTTGGACTAATTTTGTTCTTTGTAATAAAAGGCATTTACCTTCTTTGAACTTTGTCGAAGGGGAGACAGTGAGGGACAATAGAAAGACTTATTAGCTGTGTGACCTTGAACATGTCTCTTACTCTCTTTGAACCTTAATTTCCTCACCTGGAAAAAGTTGATTAGTAGTACTATCTTCCTCATAGGGTTGTTATCAGCATTGAATGAGATAATGCAAATAAGGCCCTGTGTCTGGGCGTAGAAAGCACAGAGAAAACATTATTATCCTTTATTATTTACTTGTTTTCCATAAAATGCACAGTAAAAAATACGATATTTTAAAATAATGTGTGACTCTTTTTGGTATATCATAACAGCAAAAAGAAGACATGACATTTATTCAGGTAAGAAGCATTAGTTGCGGGGTGTGGAAAATTAGAAGATATGGTACCTGTCTTTATGGTACATACACTTTAACTGAAAAGAGGGAAAAACCCTCTTGAAATAATCAGACAATGGTTATAAATTAGCATAAGAATAAGAATATAATGATTCAGTATGAAATATATACCATAGGATTGAGGAAATGGGGCTAAAAATAGGAATCAGAAATTTGCCTGGTACAAACAGTTTTGGATGTTAAACCTGAGTCTTTGAAGAGGGGACTGGCCCAGAGAAGCAGGCAGGCAGACGGAGGCGAAGGGATGGCATGAGTAAAGGCAGGGAGGTGGGGATACTTGAAGACGATGGAGAAACAAGGAGGCGATCGAGTGACTCACATGGAGGGTTTATTTTGCAAGGAGCAATAGAAAAGAAATTGAGGACCTAACTGTGAAGGTGGAAAAGGGAGGGGTAGGGCAGTTAGAAATGGAATGAAGTGGGGCCAGCCCGCTGGCACAACGGTTAAGTTCGCACATTTCTCTTTGGCGGCCCGGGGTTCGCTGGTTCGGATCCTGGGTGCGGACATGGCACTGCTTGGCAAGCCATGCTGTGGTAGGCATCCCACATATAAAGCAGAGGAAGATGGGCACGAATATTAGCTCAGGGCCAGTCTTCCTCTGCAAAAAGAGGAGGCTTGGCAGTAGATGTTAGCTCAGGGCTAATCTTCCTCAAAAAAAAAAAATGGAGTCAAGTGATATAAAAATTTAAATAGTGCTTATAGTTGATCTGAAGTGCAATCTGGAGCTATTTTAAATTCCGGAAGGGGACAGTGACATGATGAAAACTGTGTGAGAGGAAGACTGTGCTGTGGCACCAGGCATAGTGGTTCAGGACATGGACATCTGGAGATGTGTGAAGATGTGCAGAACAGATGTGGCCACTCCTGCCTCCCTCTCCCACTGCAGACATCAACAATCAGTCAGGACTCTCATCCCAGATGCAGCCTCAGATCCTTCTCAAGACAGCATTTTCGAACTTAGTATTCGTCGAGCAGAATTGACAGAAGAGAGAAACATATCGCCACCTCAGACACATATGTTAAAGTACGTAACAGTTATTAATGAGGCATCATTAGGTAAGTATGCCTTGCAGGTCTTGGAGACATTGAATATTTTGAATTTATTCAGTAGCAAGATCTCCAGCAGGGCCTTGGCAGAATCTATCACAGAATGGCTTTTCAAGGGCATTATTAGAAGTATTGTGTGATGTCACTTCCTCTTAATATTTTACAAGCTTTGCAAACTTACAGGATAAATTTATCAAATCCTGTCATTTTTGTTTTTCATTATTTGTTTTTTTTCAGTCATTAAACATCCATTTGTTAAAGGCTTAACACATTTGTTACTCTACAGAATTTATATTTGCACCAAAACTATGTTTCGGAGCAATTCAGGATTAAATTACTGTGACAGATCCTATTTATCAAGACGGCAGTCCAGCTGCTGGAGGCCAAAGGATGATTTATACCTCACCGTGTGTGTGTGTGTATGTGTGTGTGTGTGTGTGTGTGCATTCACATCTTGCACAAACTTGTGGGCTCTGCCTTGGTATTACTTTCAAACTGGAGGATTCCTGATAAAGTAATTCTATAAATACCTCAACATATGGTTTAAATCATCAAAGAGAAAAAACACTCGTAAAAGCACCTAGAGAGCACCCAAAACACGTCCATCTCACCAGGTCACTCCCTTTGCAGTCAGTGGAAACCCGGAAAGACAGTTGTTCTGAGTCAAATTCCAACATATATATTTTCAAAGTACCTTGCCAGCTTAAATTATGGCAAGTGCTCCAAGTAAGGACCACGTGGGAAAAGCATTGTACTTACACTATGTGCTTATAATTAGAATATTTTCTGACGGAAAGTCAAAACTATTTTGAATGCCTGTGTTGCTATGGATTTTGTTTGTCCTAAGAGTTGGTAAAAAGGAATAAAAGGGGCCAATCATTTCAGATGCTTACATGTTCCTATGACATTCCAGTGGCCTGGAATCTCACAAAATAATAAGAATTAAATGGTAGTTAAATCCAAAGTTCAATAGATGGTGACAGGCAAAAATGTTAGTATTTTTAGAATTTTTGTGGTAGAAACATGAAATCATGCCAGGAGAGGCTTCAGAGATGATTGACTAACCCCTTCAATTCACAGGTGCAGAGTGGGTGTGGGAGTTGTTTAAAGTCACCCAGTCAGTTGGAATAGAGTTGTTTCTAGAACCCATGTCTGCAGACTTCTAGTCCTACCTCTTTTGGTGCTTTCTCTTTAAAAGCTTTGCACTCGCAAATTCTGTGGTCACTGGGAAATGGCACCTGTGTTGACAGTGCTCCTCCCTGGCCTGGAGAGAAGAGCTAAGAGGTGGTGGAGAAACTTGTATCCACGACCTCTGCGGTGAGCTGACATACGGGGGCCTGGAATGGGGGCACCTTTACTAAGGTTGGAGAAGCCAGGTGATTTCTCTCTCTGACTTTATCCCCGGTCACTTGGAGTTTCGTCATGGAACGGCCAGTCTGGTTCTATTACCTAACATTGTTGATAAATGTTGTGATGTCCTTTTTTCTGTGTGTTGTCCTGTTCATGCAGCACAGCAGGGATGCCCACTGCAGAGCCAAAAGACGAGTGTGGGGGAACCGTGAGACCTCCCTCGACACTACCAGAATAGGCTAATGGACTAGGCTGGGGTGAGCAGACCCAGGGAGATACTCCCTTGATGTTGTTATTGTATTGTGATATTGATATCACGTTATTGGGTCACCTGCCTATCTCCTCCTTGCTCATCTGGTAAACCCCTATGCGTCCTTCAAGACTGAGTACCAATGCCTCCTCTTTTTTAATCTTCCCAAGACTAACTTTCTCTCTTCTCTCTCCTTTGTGCTCCCAGAAAAATACGTTTGAGATGTGGTGTTTAGGCTGGATGGTTTCTGAGATCATTTCCAGTATTTAACATTTCCTGGTCCTTTTGCCTCTTTTAGGCATTTTGGGACACTTGGCTTTGTCCCATACTGGGTTTTTGGGAGGAGAAATCTTTGGAACAATCATGTCTCTCCTTGGTTGGCCTAGCACTACCTGTCCCTGGTGACTAAGCCCTCCCCTGTGGCCAGCCTGGCACTAGTTTTAATCGAGATTGGGAAGAATTTTTCTTTCAGGGCACATCCTCTGGGATGTGTGTTGCTTGAAGATGCTGGGTCCTGCACATCCAGAACACTGCCTGTTGAGCAGCTCCACAGCTGGCATGGGAGGACCTGTGCCAGTCTCTCTGCTCCCTGTGCTCCTTCTTTGCCTTTCTCTAAACAAATCAGCTGGGTTGGTAGCTTCAGATCCATTCTTCTCTCCTCTCTTCCTCTTTCTTTTCATGAGATGAATACTAAGTATATATGCTGCAAAATCTGGGCGTCACCCCTTCATCATTTTTCTTCTCTAGAAAAAACTGTTTCTTAGGTGTCCACTCTCCACATCTCCTTTGCCCTCAACACTCCTCACCCCCCCACCCTCCAACACACACACACATGCACACACACACACGAGGGCATCTGAGGAGGCTGTAGTTCTCTCTATGTTATAACTAGTTGCCAGGGAATGGCTGGGGAATCATCAATTTAATTATATGAGATGACCCTGACTGAACTATACCTCAGGCACTCTCTAAAGCTTTTTCTGCTTCACTTTTTCTTCTTGATACTGATGCCAAACTGACTATGGTATATATTTTGTGTCTATAGGCTTCTGAATTCTCCACCATGACTAGAACATGAATTCCAAGAAAACAGGGACTCAAGCAGCTTTGTTTGCTGTATCCCCAGACCCTAGAAGAGTGTCTGGCATATAGGAAGTTTTCAATACAAAGATGTTGAACGAACAAATCCTCAGCTCCCCTGAGCTAATTGTCTTGTACCCACCACTTCACTCCTCTGTGCCTCAGCTCAGAGTTACGGGGTGGGAAGGAAGGAGCAGCAAAAAGAGAGAAAAACTCCTGATAGATTGAGGGTGGAACTGAAGCAGAAGGAATTTGCTTCCTCCTGTTTGGTCTCGGTGAGACTCTCCAGTCAGTGCAGCAACTGCAGCTAGAAATGGCTGCTTGGGGTGTTTAGGAAGACACTCAGTGAGTCAAGCCCTCTTGGATTTCCTTGTCCTATAGCACAGAAAGACATATAAGGGACCTTGACGTTCTTGCCTGCCTTGGTAAGATGCAAAATTCTTGAGAGCAGAAGGACTAGGATTAGGAGATGATGAATGGCAAAGACTTCCAACTGGAGTCCAAGACAAGGACCAAGGACTTCAGCAAAGGGTGCCAGGCTGGTGCTCAAAGAACCACGTGGAACCAGCTGCACCTCCAGGCACAAGATGAGCCACTCCACTTCAAGGAGGAGATGCACAGCCAAGAGGTCCTTCCCCCCAGCCCCCTACAAAGTTGTGTAACTTCTGCACGGACACAGCCTGAAGAGAAGGAAGACGAAGGAAGACGTTCGAGAAGAAATAATCAGCCTTGCGAGAGAGTCTGAACTTTGAACTGAATGAATGTTTAATTCACTAAAGACTGAATGAGACAAAAAGAGGCTGAGATGACTTTAATTGACAAATGTAAGTTTTTTTTCTTTTGCCGTCATTGGGCATATGAATTTGAGAGCAAGATGAGATCCACTGGAGATGATAAAGATACTGCCTTTTTAAAAGTGTATCTAAGCCTGGGGTAAACTTAAGCCGTCCCTCCTCCTTCATTCCACCATCAGCCCCAAATGACGTTTTAGAAAAAAGATTTAATGAGTAGAAAATAGAATCGAGAAGCCTAGACCATTGCTTAGGGAGACAGGGAGTTTCACAAAGTCTCGGAAACTTGGTTATCACTCTTAGTCCCTAAGTGAGGGCAGGGGCTCTTCCTGTCTTTGGATGTCTGAGTGTCTAGCATGTCCCCTGCTCCAGCGCTCCCTGCCTGGGACCCTTCCCTTCTTGCCCTCCCTTGGTGCACTCTCCACAGACTTGAGTCCCCAGAACAAAGGACCTTGCCCTTGAGCCTCTCCCTCTCCCTCAAACACGCCACTGGTTGGGGACACAGAGAAAATGCCCTCCTTTGGGGACACTTCCACTCTCTTTGGTTCTTTGCATATCATTGCGACAAACTTTATTAACCTCACACTTGAAACCCAAATTCTTCTTGGTTGCTTTGTGTAGGAAAACATTTGATAAATGCTCGGGGTAAATATGGAGAAGTACAGGTTAGTGTAGACAAGGCAACAGAAGAGATAGATGCTTGAACTGATGGGGCCATGGCCGAGGAGTTGGGGTGAGTGTAGGGAGGAGGGGGAGCGACTCGGTGGAGTGATGAAGGACTTGAAGGGTCAGCTACGTGCATTTGATGCTTACAGACCACCCCACTCACAGTTGCGTTTGCTTGTTTGTTTGGTGTGAAAATCATGCTATCCCTATCTGGATTGGAAGATGAGAAGATGATTCAAAACTGGGAGGAATTCTGCAGGTGAAACTTGAGAACATAAGGAACCTAGAAATTCACAGAAATTTGGGGGCCAGCATGGACTTTCCACAATGACAGAACAGGGGTTTCAAAATAATGTTCTCTACATTTTAGACCAACATCTGGATTACATTAATTGAAAATCTTGGCCAAACCTAATACCTCTCCCTTTTCTCTCTTCCCCAATCTCCACAAGCTCTTGTTTCGGAGGCATTTTAAGTTTTCATTCCTTAGGTGGAGCTGTTTTCTATTCTCTTCAGAAAACATGGAGGGAAGGAGGAGGGCCCCCATTCTCTATTTGGGTTTCTCATTTCCAGGGTGGAGCCACCAGCCAGTTCAAAGAAGGATACATGAGAAACAGAAAATTCTCCACACAGTTCCATATCAGAATCACATTTTATTGATTTGGCAGTGAAGATATTATGTGTGCAAATATTGAAACAATTCTCTCACTGAGGGGCTGGGAGGTGTGATATTAAACCTGGCTGTCCTTTCCTCAGTAAACGTGCATGTCGGCCACCCCCTCACCAGCTGCTGAACGTCCACATCACTGCAGATTTGATTTTCTCTGCCACAAAATGCAGTCATTTCTGTGGCTCTTGCAAGCCTTGGAAGCTGTGATGTTGCATTCCACAAACCTTTCACCACGTCACACTACATGCAATGGTCTTTAGTGACACTATGCTATAGTAAGGACTTTTTAATTAAAAACATTTAGATACCTTAGGAAAATAAGAAACTTTTTCTTCACTCATCTAACTGAATGGTCCTTGGGTAGAGTCCTGCTTCAGGCATGGCTGGATCTGAGAACACAAATCACATTGATTTTGGTTAATCTGTTATATATTTAGATTTGACATGGAAATAAACGTTAAAAATCCCAACAAAGATTCTCTCTCTTCAATTTGTTTATGTATGTATCTTCCTATTTCTCCACAATCTACCTATAATCTGTCTATTGTGTAGTAATAGATAGCACACACATGCACACACACACACACACACTCACTCTTCTGCTTGGTGGAGTTACTCAGGAGCCTGCTCACAGATCTGGGAATTAGACATTGGCCCACCTCGTTTAGAGTCTGATATAAATTAACCTCTACCAAAAGGCAATAGATACTTAGGGCTGGTGCCCACAGGTGCTAGTGGAAAGTTGTCCTCCCAGGAGTCGTGCAACTGTAGCAAATAAAAAGGAGAAGATGAGACACACAGAGCACTTTATTAGTCAAATGCAGCTTTGTGCCTTCTGGCTTCATAAATGAATTTCTCATGGCAGATAGAGAAAATCTGTCACTTAAATAACCAACACAGATAGCACATGCAAAATCATCCATCCAGCTGGTCTGAAATCTGAGGCTTAGAGCCTGCCTGCTTTGGTTTTGATTTCCAAGAGATACAAGTTTAAACTCTTCAAGATTTCATCTGGCTAACATTCCAGCAGAAGGCAGCCTCAAATGACGCTTCCACTACGGTACTTTCCTTTCGATTTTTTTTTGTTAATTTTTATTGAGTTTATGATAGTTTACAATCTTGTGAAATTTCAGTTGTACACTATCATTTGTCAGTCGTGTTGTAGGTGCACCCCTTCACCCTTTGTGCCCACCACCCACCACCCCTCCTTTCCCTTGGTAGCCGCTAATCGGTTCTCTTTGTCTACATGTTTAAATTCCTCATATGAGTGGAATCATACAGAGATTGTCCTTCTCTATCTGGCTTATTTCACTTAACATAATTCCCTCAAGGTCCATCCATGTCATTGTGAATAGGACAATTTTATTCTTTTTTATGGCTGCATAGTATTCCATTGTATATATATATATATATATATATATATATATATATATATATATACCATATCTTCTTTATTCAGTCATCAGTTGATGGGAACTTAGGTTGCTCCCACATCTTGGCTGTTGTAAATAATGCTGCAATGAACATAGGGTTGCATGGGACTTTTGGAATTGCTGACTTCAAGCTCTTTGGATAGATACCCAGTAGGGGGATGGCTGGGTCATATGGTATTTCTATTTTTAATTTTTTAAGAAACCTCCATACTGTTTTTCACAGTGGCTGCACCAGTTTGCATTCCCACCAGCAGTGTATGAGGGATCCTCTTTCTTCACAACCCCTCCAACATTTGTTACTTTTTGTTTTGGTTATTTTTGCCATTCTAATGGGTGTAAGGTGATATCTTAGTGTAGTTTTGATTTGCATTTCCCTGATGATCAGTGATGATGAACATCTTTTCATGTGCCTATTGGCCATCTGTATATCTTCTTTAGAGAAATGTCTGTTCCTGTCTTCTGCCCATTTTTTGATCAGGTTCTTTGATTTTTTGTTGTTGAGTTGTGTGAGTTCTTTATATATTACGGAGGTTAGCCCTTTGTCAGATATATGACTTGCAAATATTTTTTCCCAATTAGTGGGTTGTTTTTTTGTTTCAACCCTCTTTTCCCTTGCCTTGAAGAACCTCTTTAGTCTGATGAAGTCTCATTTGTTTATTCTTTCTATTGTTTCCCTTGTCTGAGAAGACATGGTGTCTGAAAAGATCCTTTTAATACTGATATCAAAGAGTGTGCTGTCTATATTTTCTTTTAGAAGCCTTATGGTTTCATGTCTTACCTTCCTTTTGATTTTTAATTACAGCAGATATCATACACACAAGTGTTTATAGCATGTATGTACAATTTAAAATAAACAGTTGTGTACCCAACATCTAGATAAAGACATGGAATATTACTAGTAACTTAAAAGCTTACTATGTGCCTCTTGCCAAAAACATCTCCCACTCTCCTCACCGAGAGGTAACTACCATCCTCCACTCTGTGTTAATTATTTTCTTCTTTTCTTCACTGTTTTATCACCCACTTATGCATCCCTAAACAATATATCTCTCAGTTTTGCCTCTTTATGGGCTTTAAATAAGTTGAAAGGATACTGAATATATTCTTCTATTTGCTTATTTTGCTCAGCATTGATTCAAGATTCATCTATGTTGATGTAGGTAGCTGCAGTCCCTTCATTTTTCACTACTGTATAGCAATCCATTGTCTGATAGACAACAAAATCTTTATCTCTTCTATTGTTGATGGATATTTTGCCATTTGAGACAATGGTGCTGTGGACATTGTTGTTTCTTGGTGCGTATGTTCAAGTATTTCTCTTGGAGTTGCTGAATCATGGAAATGTGTGTGTTCTTCCTTAGTAGGCAATCCGAACTATTTTCCCATGTGGTTGCTTGGTATTAGTCAATTTAAAAATGTTTGCTAATCTGGTGTGTGTGGAATGGTATTTCATTGTATTTTTAATTTGCTTTTGCCCAATTCCTAATGAGGTTGACATTTTTTCTCTCCCTCTACCATTCTTCTTTCTTGGTTTTTAAGATTTATGAGGCATTTGGGTTTCCTTTTCCTGTTCCTGTATTTGACTCATTTTTCCATTGACTTGACTTTGTAAGACTTCTTCATATAGTGAAAATACTAGCCTTTCATCAGTTATATGTGCTACACATATCTTCTCCCAGTGTGTGGCTTATCTTTTCACCCTTTTTGTGGTTATCTTTGAATGAAATATGAGTTTTAATTTCATTATGGTCAAATTTATTATGTTTTCTTATGCATCTTTATACACTTTATATTTTGTTTAAGAAATCTTTCTCTTACCGAAGGTCAGAAGAATGTTTCCTTATTATCTTAAAAAAGTCTTATAGTTTCTATAAGACTAATTATATGTAATTATATGTAAGACTTTACTTGGAGTAGATTTTGGGGTTGTGAGGGGTAAATAATCAAATTTATTTTTTCCTATAGAAATAGACAATAATAGTCCACCTTTCCTGATCTGCCACGCTTAAACACAAATAGAATTTCCACTATTTTAATGATGTTTCATTGGTCTACTTAGCCATTCTTGCACCAGCATCCTTTTGTCTTAATTAGTATGACTTTATATTGTCTTGATATCTGATTATATAAGACCATTTACTTTGCTATCATTCAAGTGTGCCTTAGCTTTTTTTTTTTTTTTTTGGTTTTTTGTTCTTCCATATACATTTAAAACCAGATTTTCAGGTTTCATGGAAAACCGTGTTGAGAATTTGATTGGTATTTCATTGAAAATATGAATACAATTGGCAAACATTGGAATCTCTATTATATACGGTTTATCTGTCTAATCATTTAACGTCTTTCTGTGAGTTTTATCTATAAAGAAATGTCTTTTGTTAATGGGGCCAGCCTGGTGGCATAGTGGTTATGTTTGTGCACTCTGCTTTGGTGGCCTGGGGTTTGCCAGTTTGGATCCCAGGCGTGGACCTACACACTACTTGTCAAGCCATGCTGTGTCAGGCATCCCACATATAAAGTAGATGAAGATGGGCATGGATGTTAGCTCAGAGTCAGTCTTCCTCAGCAAAAAGAGGAGGATTGGTAGCAGATGTTAGCTCAGGGCTGATCTTCTTCTTCAAAAAAAGAAACATTTTTTGTTAAATTTATCCCTGAATACTCAATATTTTTGTGTTTTGTTGCTATTGGGCATGGTAGCTTTTTAAATTTGCATTTTCTAATTGATTGTTGCTGCTGAATAAAAATGAAATTGATTTTTTATATTGTTTTTTAAAACAATACAGGTATTTTGCCAAATTTTTTAAACATTTCTAATAATTTATAATGTAAAAACATTATGTAAATAGCATAGTATTAAATATTTTTGATGTTTGACTATCTCTTTTTAATGGAGTGTTTAGTTCATTTACATGTTTTGTGATTACTGATATACTTGGATGTATTTCTAAGTCGTCTTGTGCTCTGGAGCTGTATTACCTTTTCTGTTCTCCCTTTCATCTTGGTCTCTTTTCCACTGAAGCTTCCTCTCTGTCCCCCAGCTCCTTTTCACTCCCTCCATACTCAACAACTGTAGAGTTAACCATCTTTACCCTCTTTCAAAATAAGGGCAGATATTCTTAGAATTAACCATTTTGAATGAAATTTCCCGAGTACATGGTGAGCCCTTTCAATATGTCTATATTTTCTCTTATTTCTAGAAAATATTTTTTTCTTCTTAATGGGCTCCAATTATATGTATGTTGGATCTTATTTGCCAGTCTTCTATTTCAATCGCTTCCTCTGTGATCATTTTTACTTCTCTCATTATCTTATTTTTATCCTCCTTTTTGTTTTCCTGCCTTTCTTCATTTGAGAATGCTCTCTTTTGAGCACCTCATAATTTATTTTCCATTTCTGAGTGGATTTTCTCTTTTTCTTCACTTTTTTTCACGAATTAACTCTTGCTCCATTTCTTCCCTTTTTTGTATATTTCTGTTCATAGTTTTCAGATTTTGGATAGTAGTTTTCTTTTTTAAATTACAAATAAATGTTTGAGAACATTTGGTTCCATTTAGAGCATCGTGTCACAATTTTCTTCTGCTTTATAGTGTTTTTGGAAGGATTTTAATCAGATGAAATGTTTTGATTTGCATATTCTGTTTTCTTTCTTTCTTTTTTTGGTGAGAAAGATTGGCCCTGAGCTAACATCTGTTGCCAATCTTCCTCTTTTGTTTTTTTTTTCCCTCCCCAAAACCCCAGCACGTAGTTGTATATCCTAGTTGTAGGTCATTCTATTTCCTCTTTGTAAGATGCTTCCTCAGCATGGCTTGATGAGTAGTGTGCAGGTCCATGTCCAGGATCCAAACCAGTGAACCCCGGGCTGCTGAAGCAGAGCACGCGAACTTAACCACTCAGTCATCGGACTGGCCTCTGTTTTCTTATTACACTGGCTTTGACTAGATTTGTTCTGGTTTCTCTTATTTTCAGGCATTTTATAGACAGTTCCTAATTTATACCATCCTCTTCTGTCAGTATAGTGTAGTGTAGTTTTTCAAAGGACGACGTTGTGATGGTGGTTGGGAAGTGGAGCAGTTGGCATGTCTTGTGATTCTCTTTTATTTATGCAGAACCCTAACTTCCTCCTCTTATTTACTTTTCCTTCACTTCTACATATCAGAAGAGTAATTCCTCCCTCTCAATTTATCTTTTGTTTTCTTCCAGAAGTAATGCTTATTCAAGACTGCCACCTCAAGTTTTGCTGAATTCTCTGTCACTGGTGCTGTCATCCACCAAGTTCCAGATTTGTTTTTACTGTAAGAGGTTAGTGTTGGACTTTCTCTTTGTGCAGTGACTTAGTCTGTTTTATCCATGTCCCATGCAGTGTCTTAAGTCTACCTTCCCACTACTCTCTACACACTGCAGTGGCAGCAGGAAATGTAGTAGCATCTCTTGGATTTTAGTGTTTATTCTCTACTGAAAAGTAATTTGAAGCATTCTCTGTCTCCTGGGACATATGTGCATTATTTGTTCTTTTTGATCGTGTGATTTTGGGGAGGATGTGTGAAGAGATTTAGATTCAGCCAGCTGCCGTTATCCTAGTATCGATCAGAATTTCTGTGAATATCTTCTTGTGAAAAAAGCTCTCACACGTATAATATCAACACGTATAGAAAATTGGGCAAAGTCAAGTTACAAAGGAAAAAATTCCAATGGCTAATAAATATATGTAAAATATTCAATCTCACTAATGAACAAAAGCACAAATAAAAACTATGATTTCCTCACCTTTAGAATGAAAAATATCTATTTTTAAAAATTGTTAATATCTCCTCTTGACAAAGGAGTAGCAAACCTGACAGTCTCATGTACTGCTGATGGTAGTATAAGTTGGCACAACCTTTCTAGAGGACAATTTTTTGCAGAAACAGAAGACATTAAAGTGGTACATATTCTTCTATCTGGCTATTTCTCTTCGAGATATTTTTGTGCAGGAAACACTTATCAATCTACTAATAATATAAATCAGTTATGTAGCAGATAACATTTTTTATTTATAAAAATCTGTTTCCAATCTAAATAGCCATTTACAGAGGCATGTCCAACATTAAAAATTTTGTGAATCTGTGTTTGCTGACATGAAAATAAATTTCTATGATTCTACTGTTAAGTACAAAACAGGATTATGTATTAATTTTATGTTTAAGTAAATGTTTTAAAATTTACTCACAAATACATATACAGAAAAACATCTGGAAGGAAATATACCAAAATTATAACTGTGGTTGTGATCTTGGTATGGTGGATTATGGGTTATTTTTTTTTCTTTCTAAATACTTTTCTGAGTCATTTTCCTGTTAAAAAACATTTGGCATATATTACTTCTGCATCAAAAATTATATTCATTAAAAAATTTTGCTGAATGTCTTGAGACCATCACCAAATTATGCTGATCCAATTGAAGAACAATCTCTGAGGGATGGCTCTCCATGCTCCATTTATCTTTGAAATTATGTTAAATGGATCCTTAAGGCAACTTCCCAACCTAATAAATCCCAGAAGATTTCTTGACACATTTAGGATTTAGGATTAATAGGATGTCTCCCCTTCTTCCCCACTTTTCTTTCTCTTATTATGTGAGCCAGCTTGTTGACTGCAGATATTGCTAGACAGTGGCTGCAAGCACAGCAATGTAATTCATCAACACTAGTACGTCTGGAATGTACCAGAAGTAACACAGTGCTTACTTGATAGTAAATAATAATCTGCCAAATCTACCTCCCCAAAAGAAATATCATCTGCTGTGACTGTATAGGCCAAGAGTTTTCTCTTTCCAGTTTAAAAAATATGAGTCAACTAAACTCAACATTAACAAAAATTGCTTTGTCTTTCAATTAGCACATGGAAAAGTCGAGGGTGCTATTAGATTCTTCATTCTCCTTTGTGGCTTCTTCCCTCTCCCATTGCGGACTAGAAGGAGACCTGCGGTCCAGTGGCCCTAACATGATGTGAGACTTGGGACAAAGCTCTTACTTAAGTTCTCTGGCTATGTTTTTTTAAAATGATACAGTGGATAGGAGGTGGGTGAGTAGATCTTTTAGATTTCCTAGCTACTCTAATGTTCTGTGAGTCAATGAATCTCCTTTATTTATCAATCTAAATCCTGTAATACTGGCAATTATATGTTTGATTTTGATTTCCTTTACTTCATCTGTGTGGGACTTAAGGCTGGTAAGCATAAATTCTTTAAAAATTACTTCTTAATGCACACTCAATTATTAGAGTATTAGAGTACATTAAGGTTTTTAAAAAACGCTTTCAAAATTGTTTTAGTGTCATTTCATATTTGCAAAAGAGTGAAAGTTCCCTTCATCAGGTGGAAGCAAGGACAGAACGTGTGCTAATTTCTTGCCCTGATAATTCCTGCTAAGGTGCAGTGTGTGGGCACAGCCCACTGTCTGTCTAATTTACCACTGTGGGAGAGGGGGCATGAAGCAGAAGGTGGTTTTCATGGTGGACAGCCTCTTTTCTAGAAATACATCCCCATTATCAGGTTGGAAAGGAAATGTTGGACACAGTTTAAAAAAATAATAACTGTCAGCTTACATATTGATTCTTTCTAGTTATTGTTATACACAAGCATTTGTACAAAAGTTTTGTGTTCCGTTTAATTATGCCAGTTCCTTCCCTGCGATCCTCAGAGAAGTCATCTGACCTCTTGAAGTTTTAGTTGTCCATTAAATTTGTGCATTAAACAAAATGATCTCAGATACCTTCTTGCACTAAAATTCTTTATTTATATGTCAAAACCAATGATATTGGTAAGAAGGATTTATACCTTTGTTCTTATTGCATATATTCATTGTAGGAGAATTAGAAAATAGAGATAAGGAGAGAAAGAAAATGCATAATTTTACCACCTAATGATAACCACTGTTAATGTTTTGGGTGTAATCTTTTTTCTATGGATGTTTGTTTCCCAATGGAACTTATAATATACCATACATGTTCTTATACAACCTGCTTCTTATTTAATAACATATCAAAAATAGCTCTGCATATCATTTAATAACTGTGACACTTTACATTTTTTTGTACATATGGATTGCAAGACAACAGACATTTTAAATATTTATTTTATCTACCTCCTGAAAAAAACCTGTGAAACTGAATTCCTTCACTTATATTACTACCTTTTTTATTGAGTTATTATTTATAGACAGTAAAATTCACCCTTTTTAGTGCACAGTTTTGGAAAAAGCATATAGTCATGGAACAATCAGAAAAATCAAGCCATAGAGCAATTCTATCAGCGCCAAAAGTTCTGTCATGCCCCTTTGTCGTCAACTCGCTCTTGACCCCCAGGTCCTGACAACCACTGATCGTTTTTCTGTCCCTGTAGTTTCACCCCTTCCAGAATGTCGCAGAGTCCGCAGTCTTCTGAGGCTGGCTGCTTTCACTCAGCGCAATGCAGTCACCATGTTGCTGTGGGGACCAGTACTGTGTTCCTTTTGCTGCTGAGTCTTGTTCCATCACTGGGACGCACCATGGTTTGCTGACCCATTTGCCAGTCAAATGACATTGGACTTGTTTCCAGTTTTTGATGATGATGAATAAAGCCACCAGAAACATTTGTGTTCATATTTTTGTTTGAACATATATTTTCATTTCTTTTTTCACCCAGGAGAGGGTTGCCCAATCATATAGAATATGTATGAGCAACTGTCTAAGAAACTGCCAAACTGTTTTCCAAAGTGGGTGAACCATTTTTTGTTTATAGCAGCAATGCATGAAAGTTCTAATTGTTCTGCATCTATGTCAGCTCTTAGTATTGTCAGGGTTTTTTTAAAAAGCCAATCTAATAGCTGTGTAGTGGTATCTCATTATGGTTTTAATTTGCATTTACCCAGTGACTAATGATGTTGTATGTCTTTGAATGTGCTTATTTGATATTTGTATATCTTCTTTGGTGAAGTGTTTAAATCTTTAGCCCAATTTTTAAATTGGGTTGTTTGTTTTCTTATTATTGCTTTTTGAGGGTTCTACATATATTTTGCATTCAAGACCTTTACCAGATATGTATTTTGGAAATTTTTTTATCAGTCTGTGGCTTGTTTTTTCATTTTATTTACAAGTCTTTTGACTAGCAAAAGCTTTCAATTTTGATGAAATTCAATTTATCAACTTTTTCTTTTGTGTATCATGTTTTTTGTGTCAGTCTAAGAAATCACAGCCTAACCCAAGGTCATAAGATTTTCTCCAATGTTTTCTTCCAGAGATTTATAGTTTTATTTTTTACATTTAGGTCTAGGGCCCATTTTAGGTTAATTTTTATATATGGTGTGAAGTATCAGTCAAGGTTCATTCTTTTGCATATAGATGTCCAATTGTTCCAGCACCATTTGTTGAAATGACTATCCTTTCTCCACTGAAGTGCCTTTGCAACATTACGTTATGATAAATCACATAAATCAGTAATTTGCATATACTGCCAAATGCCAGTTCATAGGCTCTTATGGCTGGATCTGTTTTATTGTCCCCATGTGTAACTAAGATGACAAACTATGCTTGAAGATGATCAGTGCTTCTTAGAGCAGATTGAATTTTAACATTTTTCTCCAGTGTATCAGCAAACAGCTTCCATTCTATTTTGTGAGCAGACCCACCTAGAAGTCCTGGCCTCCATTAGGAAAAAAAAATAGTACTCTAACTTTGGGTGAATTTACTTTAAAGCTTTTCGTAATTTTAAAACCAAAACTAGAAGAAATTCCCAATTTATAGTTTTTTGAAATTTAGAATGCATTTTTGCATAGAAATAGTGTTTGCAAATGATGGTTCCATACCTAGGCTATCCCACAAATATTTGATTCAGCCATCATGACGAAGAAATACCACACATTTACAAGGAGAAGACCCTGAAAGTAGATGGAGGCTTGTGGAGATTTGGATGGGAACTTATTTAAAAGATTTTAGTGTGTTATGTGTCATTATATCTCAATTTAAAAAATGGTATTTTCTATTTGATCTTATATTTTAATCACATTGCGAGAAATATCAGAATAGCACAAAATGAGGAGCTTCCCAAGCTGTGTTCCCTCACGAAGTCTGCTTCTACAGAGCTTTGGAAGAGACTTCACTAAAAGATTTTAAGTATTACAGACACTTCAGCAGAACCAGTTAGCCTCAAAAGTATGACTTTCTCTGTTTTTGATTCAATAGCATCATTATTTTATGCATTACTCCTGATGGCATCAAAATGAGTGATATTCATTAACCAGATATTGTGTGGCAGGTAGGCATTCGGGCTTTTCTTAAGTTATTTTAGTTAATCTCATTCCTATAACAACTCTTTGCAGTAGATAATTCATCTCCATTTTATCGATCTGAAAACTGAGATTTAGAAAGGTTATGTAATATGCTTAAGGTCTCACAATTAACAAATGATGAATCTGGAATTCAAATCTAGTTCTGTCTCACTCCAGAGCTCGCTATCCCCATACGTTAGGTTGACTTTTCATCTAGTAAAATAAACGATGAATGGGAGAGACATCTGTCAAAGAGAGAAAGAGGAGGGGAAGAAAGGGAGTTAAAGGGGATGAATGGATATGAACAAAAGAGATTATTTAAGGTAGAATTGAATGACCTGTGTGTGATGAGTTAAAAGAGGTGACTATGTTCTGCCCAAAAAATCCTTGAAGAAGAGAATAGGACAGGGCAAAGACAAGGGACACTAAATAAATGAGTTCCTCTCTCTGACCACTAGATGACACCATTGACAGAAAACACCGTGGTTGCTGTGGTGATGGTGGCTGCGGTGGGGAGCTTGAGGCAGGGAAGGGGGGAGAAGGACTCTGAAGAAGCCTGTAGGAAAAAGCGGCAGTCCATCTCCGTAATGAACACCCAAAGTCACGTCACTCCCGTGGAGGATGCTTCATTGAGAAAGGAGTGCAGGATATGGCCTGGGCAGGTGTCACTTTTGATCTAAATGTGAGTCATTGATATTTCTGATGAACACCAAGTAGGGAGGCAGTGTAAGTGAAGGAATTAAGAACATGGAATCTGATGCTTGGCTTTGTAGGTCTGGAGGCTGACTCTGCCTCTGCTAGTTGTGTTTTATCAGGCAAGTCACTTAGCCTTTCTGAGCCTCAGTTTCCTTCTCTGTCATGTGGGTATAATGACATCGACCTCAAAGACATGTTGTGAAGATTAAAGGAAATAATAGAGGTAAAACTTAGGATAGTGCCTTCCTCCAAGGTCTTGCTGAATGCTATCATTGTTATTATTTTCAGTAGGTAGAATCTCTAAAAAAGTAACAGCTAAATTAAAAGCAAAAGTTAATGAGTTGACACAGTTCCAAAACACCACGAAAGAGCCTTTTTACTTCAGACAACAGAATTTCTTTTTTGTTGTTGAGTGTAAAAAAAGGTTGTAAGCTTCAGCAAGCCCTGCAATTTAGTCTCTTATATGCCTTTTAATTTCTTAGAAAAAAGTATCCTTGCATATTTTGCTAATAAATCATGTAAACATAATATTCATGGTCAACTCTAGGCACAATTTCAAGCTGATAAAATGCATCTTTGAGGCTTTCTCAGCTCTCACTTCCATATTGATGCCCTTCGTTCTGTCTTTCGCTCCTCTCTCCTACCCTGACCTGCCCTCTCTCTCAACTTTCCAGTGACCTGATTTTGCTCATTAGCGCCCTCAGGCAGTGTACAAAATACCCAGTGCTTTTCCTCTCGTGTTTTCCCTATCCCAAAGTTGCAAAATTACTTTTTCCTTGTTCTCCTCATTCCCCATAAAATTCCAGTTCAGTCAATCCCTCTGTCTTTGGAGATCAAAAGTTAGATTTGACTAATTAATAATAAGCTGAGAATGAATGAATATTGTTTTCTTTTTTAGAGGATGGCACCTGAGCTAACATCTGTTGCCAATCTTCCCTTTTTTTTCTTCTTATTCTCCCCAAAGCCCCCCAGTCCATATTTGTATATTCTAGCTGTTGGTCCTTCTGGCTGTGCTGTGTGGGATGCCGCCTCAGCATGGCTTGATGAGTGGTGCTAGGTCTGTGCCCCGGATCCGAACCAGCAAAACCCTGGGCCACTGAAGCGGAGCACGGGAACTTAACCACTGGGCCACAGGGCTGGCCCCTGAATGTGTATTCTTACCATCCCCTGGAATGTTTGTATCTTGTAAAGATCTTCTTAACAGAGATGAATCTGTAGTTGATGGTGTTTTGACCCATTTGAGAAAGTTAAATGAAGAATTCTGAGCTCTGTGGAGGGGAGTGTAGGAACGGAGGGTCTTCCTGAAATCACAGCACTTAGATGACCACCAAACAAATACAGATTATTGAAAATCACCAAAAACTCAGAGATTTTCATTTATTTAATACTTTAAAATTTTTTTCTTCGACTTTTAACCAATGTTGCTTGCACTTAAGAAAATGAATTCTCTTTAATCTCTTTTTATTTCATCATTTTACATTTTTCAACACTATTAATGTGGCAGAGGGCCCTGGTTACTTTCCAATAGTCATCTTTTTTCCTTCCATAATAGTAAGACGATTAATTTTATGGCCACCAGAATAAAGAGCACATTCCCCAGCCTCCCTTGCAGCTAGCGGTGCTATGTGTTTACATTTTGGACGCTAGGATGCAAGCAAGAATGTTGTTTGAAACTTATGGAAATATTCTTAAAGGAAAGGCCTACCCATCCTTTCCCTTTTCTCCTTCCAGTTGGCTGGAAGGTAGATATAAATATAGGAACTCATCAGCATCTTGGAACAAGCCACTGAAGTCCATCCCCTGGGGGTGACACAACAGGAATTGGGAAGGAGCCAGGGTCCCTAATGAATAAATCTAATTGCTGTACCAGCTTTGAACTGCTGATCTCTGGAACTTTGACATAATAGAGAACTTTGCGTGTTTAAGCTACTGTTAATTTGTATTTTTGTCACGTGCAGCTGAATTTAATTCTAGCTACATATAGCTAGTAGAAAGTTATAGCTGAACTAGATAACCAGCTCATGGATAATTGTGAGATCATGAAAGTATAGCTCAAATTCACTGAGACAATTAGGTGATATTTTTTGCAGTTAATATTTGTCATACACAGCCTTAACCTCTTAGCAGTGGCATCTCTTACTCTGATGATCTAGACCAGACTGGCACCAATCAACAGAACTTTCTGAGACGATGGAATGTTCTAGATCCAGATTATCTCTGTGGAAGCCACTCGTCACACCTGGCTGTTGAACGCTTGAAGTGGGGCTTTTGTGAGTGAAAAGCTGAATTTTGAATTTTATTTATTTTTAATTAATTTAAACTTGAGTAGCTACATGTAGCTTGTGGCTTCTGAATTGAATAGGACAGCTCTGACTTTGTGAGTTTGATGCATCCACAACGCATCCACAATTTTCCTTGATTTGAGCTACATTTTAAGAAAAAAAATTGAATAGTGAAAATGATCAATGGATTGGTGAAGCCAGTTCAGCTAACTGAAGTGAGCTCTTGGAAAGGTAGAGTAAGAATGGAAGGAAGGTTAAAACACCCCCTCTTGCCTCCACAATAAGCATAAGTCCAAATACAATGACTTAACTATATCACTCTAGAATCTTTTAGTGTCTTAAAGCATGGAAGGTTGAAATACAGATTTGGATCTTTCATAGCAGCCCTCAGAAGCCAAAGGTGGCATGTGGTAGATGTGTTCCTTGTCTACCTCCACAAGGTTGACGCTTGAACCTGTGCTGTTGTCTCAATGGCCCCACTGATTTCCAGACTGATTCTCTCATTTCCAGTGACTAACAAGGCCTGTTTCTCATATCTCAGGTGTTCACTGAGATGACCAGGTCCTGCGCCCAGGTGGCACAGTATGAGCATGGCTATGCGTTCTGGAACTCTTTTCATTCCAGTCTCCTTGTATTCGGTTATAAAACTGTAGATAGCTAAAACAAATATCCTTTGCTGGTGGCTTAACTGTCACGTGTTCTGTCAATAGCCCTCAGAGCCTGGGCTGGTATTAGTAAGGTGGACCCTGCTTATTTTCTAACTCTGCACTACAGTCAGAAGATTTGCGATGGCTGGTGAGGAGGAGCCAGGTATTTTGACTTTTGTATGTATATCAGGGAACCTACCTTTAAAGACTGCTGTTATATTTAGAAAAGAATGCTGGAATTTCAAAAGAGCCTCATTAAAAAACCACATCTATTTTATATATAAATATACACACACAGTGTTGTGCTGGATGTTGTAATTTCCTGAGCAGGTGGGTTTTCTGGTTTATGAATTATTCAGTGAGGGGTCTCCTTGACTCTCTGCTTGAATTCTAGAGATTAATACTTGACAGATAAAAGGGAAGCATACATTATTTTCCAAAGGTGAAAAAAGGAAGTTCTGCATTGATGTTTTTTCTTATGCATATGCTTTCCCATAGAATCCAAGATGGATGTGGAGCTCAGGGCAGGCTGTCTTTGTGACTGCAGGGAAGGTACCATCATCAGGAAAATTTCCGTTCCTTTTGTGGGCTCAGAGAATTTTGGTGCCATTCAGACTTAGGATCAAATCCTGCCTCCGCCACTTACCAGCTGTGTGATCTTTGGCAGTTGTTTAACTTCTTGGTTGACTCATCTATGAAGTGTAGGTGATAATAGCTCCTGCTTCATAGGGTCATTGTGTGATTTAAGTGTGATAATGTAATTTACTGTGGCAAGTATGGTTCCTGCAACACAGTAAGTGTTCAATAAATGGCACAGGTACCATCATTGTCCTATCTCCAATCAGTGAACAAATACATTGTCACTCTTTTCATCAAGAAGCATTAAAGAAAGCACATATTCTTATTCCAAGGATACATAATCACTGACATAAACCCCTAAAAACATAAAGAATCTATGTGCACTACGTTGTACTATAATTCACATCAGGTCTTGATTGAGTTGGGAAATGTTGGTGATGCTCAGTTAGAAAACCATTTCACAGGAGAAAGCCAGGGCTGAAGGGTCAAAGGGGCGTTTGCTGTTTTGAAGGAAGACAAAACAGGTCAAACGCATTGATAAATACTAGGACTATGCAATAATTCATTCTCCTCCTGAATATGAAATAAAATCCAGCTTAACTGAATAAGGATGTGCAAAAATCTGAACTCGTGCCTCTAAGCAGGGTGAGAGGAAAGCTTGCCCAGAAGAGGAGTAGTGCCACCCCAAGCCCTGGGAAGCGGCGACCGTGGAGGCAGAATTCTCAACTGGGACCTGGAGAACTATGGAAAAGAGTCGGCACAGAGTGTCAGAGTAGGTTGAGCGTTAGTCCAGATACAGAATGAGTAAAAGGAGCTGAAGAGGAAGGAATCTAGCACAGGAGGATCCCAAATAAATGTTGGTTAAATGAAAGATTTGGGGTTGCCTAACTAGGTTAATGTTAATCAAAACTACCAAGGCCCTCCCACGCAAGAGCTTTAAATAAGGTAAATGATTATTTCTCTTTCATGTGAACAAAGTCTTGAGATACAGAATTCATGGATGCTTTAGTGGCTCATGAAGTTAGGGATCCAGTTCCTTTCAGTTTATTACTCCACCATCTGTAAGAAGTGGCCTTTGACCTCACAGTCCAAGATGGTGGCTAAAGTGCCAGCCCTCACAGTCATGTTCCAGACAGCAAGATGGGGGAAAGGAGAAGAGGCAAAGGGGACATGCCAGCTGTTCCTAAAGGAAATTTCTTGGAATCTGTCACATAACAGTTTTGCTTATATCTCACTGGCCAGAATTCATGCCCATGTGCACATTTAGCTATAAACGAGGCTGGGCAGTGAGGTCTGTAATTTTGTCAAGCAAAATCTGGATTTCTGTTATTAAAGAAAAAGAGGATAATGACTATTAGGCTGGGCAACTAGTATCTCTACCAGCACCTGTTCACTCTCACATCTTAACAGAATCTAGATTTTCCTCCATTGTGTGTTATGTAGCAGCCTGGAAGTGTGGGCAAGATTGACTTCACTTCAAGCCCCAGAGGTAGATTCTGATTGGCTAATGGTAGAGAAGTCTGACACCCCTGCTCTTTCCAAGCACTTGTGTTAATCATTTCCTACCTGCAAAAGAAGACAAATTTGCTAATTGTCTGACTGTGGAACTCATTCCACTGCCAAGACACTGAAATATGCATATTATAATATTATGTTGATTAAATACATGTTTATATAATATATGTAAATAATATGCAATATATATATTCTAGCCTTGACATTACCATTTAGTAGGATATGATATATATTCTGGGCTTGGGGCCAATGAGCATTGCTTCCCTTCTCCCTCTTTTCCAAATGGGATTTTTAAAGATTGCAGTTGTCTTCTTTTCTCTCCACCATTGTGTATTAAGTGTGTTGATGGAGGTTACTTTGCCTCTTAGCCATGTGTCACTGGGCCATGAGGGGTTGATGGAAGATTTGTCAGAGAGGTCTGACCATCAGCCACAGTTCCCGGGCTTGCAGCTGGATGCAGTGGCGACATGAAGTATGTGCTGTGCCCCACTGGGTGAGTTCCTTTACACAAGTGTGGACAGTTTCCAAAGTGCATGTATGGGAAGGTGAATTTGTATGCATTTGGGGAGCCAGAGGCGTAGACTGCGGAGGACATTCATTGATCGCCTTCTCAGCCCTCATCCCTCTTTTCTTCCTTCCTAACACTCTCCAGATTTTCATTTGGGGAACCAGCCCTTGGCCACTGTTTTGCAGCCATACAGAATGGAGTGGGTTGATCTGAGACCCTTCAGATAATCCCATGCCCTTGGCACAGTGATTGGATCAGGTAACCCAGGCGTGAGCCATTCAGTGCTCTTGTCGGTTCCTTAGCCTTGAGATAGGTTCAGGAGTGGTCTAACCAACACAAAGCTCAATAATTCTCACTCAATGATTTTGACACTGAGTCAAAATCTCCATCTCTCTTTCTTTTTCCCTCTTCCCTTCCACCTCTCCTCACCATGTCCTGGATATGAACAAGGAAGCTGGAACCTGAATTGCTACCAACAGCCATCTTTCAACCAGGAAAGGAGTCAGTCTAAGAAACATGCAGAGAAGAACAAATCTGAGAGAAGCAGAGCCAGAGTCCTGATCAAACCTTACCTGAAGCCCACATTACTGCTGGCCTTTTCACTTAGTCAACCAATAAATCCTTTTTACTGTTTGTCAATTTGACTTGGTTAGTCTGATACTTGCAGCCTAAACTAATACACGAACGGATGAAGAAATGAACCACTTATTATGCACAAGCTTGAGGTCAGGTTAAAATCAGGAGCTCGAACCAAATAGGAGGTCAAGAGTATAGAAATAGTCCCAGTACACCTTGAATAAGGAGCTCTACTTCAAACAGAAATCTTATATGTAACATCAGCAGAAGATAGTCTTCCCAGGGCTTGGACAGCACAGGTCTGAAAGCTCAAAGTGTGGCTGTGCTGCAAACTGCGGGGTGGGCCAGTGGGGAGCAGAGACTCCTCGAGGAAAGTCTTGCTATGAGGTTTATTCTCATGCTAGGGATACCTGGCTACTATTCAAAAGCCTTCAAAGACAGTGCTAAGAGAGTAAAGGAATAGTAAAAGAAGGAGAGATGATCAATCAGGAATCCTCAATCAGCATCAGAAAAGAAGTAGTAAAATCTTACAGTTAAGAGTATGGACTTGGTGGGCAGACCTGGTTTCAAATGCTGGCTCTGCTGCTTACTGTCAAGTTGTCTGACACGCTGAGCCTTATTGCCTCATCTGTACAATGAGGGAAAATACTAACAACTTCTTTGAAGGTTGTTGCAAATATTAAATGTGACATTTTCTGTAAAGCCTGGAACATAGAAAGATTCAATTAGTGATGAATAGTTTTATTTGTTATTAATAGAACTAGGATTGTTCATATTGGTAGAACTTTTGAAAGGCTGTTTAAAAGTTGGGTGGCTGCAAGATTTTGTGACTTTAGCAGGAAGGCTGTCCTGGTGTAGAATGATCGTGTCATTTACCTTTCAGATTCTCTTGGTGATTTTTGTATCTCTCTTGCCAAACTTTGCGTAAGAGAGAAGCCATGCTTAGTTAGAGTAATTTCTAATTTCCACTTGACCCTAGAGTTGCCGTAGTTATTTCAGTGAAGTCACACTGGAGTTCTCTGGAGGGGAGATGGGAGCCGGGTCTGAAATTGCAATGCCTGGTACGCAGTAGGCGCTCAATTAATGTTCTCTGAACTTTGGGGACGGAGAGTTGATTGTTTCCCATCAGACATGATCACTAAAGGATACTTTGGGAAGGGCCCTGAAAGATATAAATATGCCAGATTCTCTTCTTGTGTCTGCATTTTAACACCTTTGGGCACGGAATTCGTTTGTGTTCTGGAATGGGTCTAAACTTACCGTGAGAAAGATAAGTAAGTTGTCTGCAGCCTACCTCAACTAGAAATGGTTCTGCTCATGGGGATGACCTCAAAGTTTCTCAGAGCTGAAGCCAGTAAGGAGGGCCCGCTTACTAGAAAGTTCTGCATTGTAGTTAGTTCACTCTGTGGCCTGAGGCAAGCCATTTAACCTCTTGGTGTCTGGATTTCCTCATCTGTGAGCCAGGGATAATAATACTTCCCTACTTCACAGGTGTGTTGGGGCATTAATTAATGTCTGTCTCGTGCTTGGGGATCTGTGATGAAAGGCAGGCATCATTATTGTCGGTTTGCTGCAGGCAAGACTAGATTATGGTCCTCCAGATGGGCTGCACATGGGAAGTGCTTTTAGCAAAAGATTTTCCCAAATGAAATACAGGCTTTGAGGTTGGGGCCACTTCAAAAGAAAAGGTGCCAGTGGAACTTCATCCTCTCCTCCTTGCCTTAGTTGGCTTGAGTTTTGCTATCACGTGGAGTTAGAAGTCAGCTTCCAACACTATATGTTAATTTATTGGACAAGTAACATTTAGCTAGTTTGTTTCCACCGTCTCTGCTATGCACAGACTTTTAAGGATCCCAATTAAGTAGGTGAGCCGGCTGTTGCTGAAAACGCTTAATTCCTTGTGAGGAGTGTTTAGTGTGTAGGAGCCATTTAGTGTGATAGACAAAGCCACTGTGTTTTACCAGCACCAGTGGACAAGGCAAATAGATAAGAGGTTTCAATCTTTCTGTTTTGTTTTGTTTGACTCCTTCCTCCGCCTCTCCGCTCTCTTAAAAATAGCCTTCTTCACAAAAGAGCCCTGGGTGTTCTTAAAAGCTTTTAAGGAGAAACATTTTGACAGGACTTCTGGGCAAAGAGACCAGTGTCTGGACAGTTAAGGGGGGACAGAAAGAAATCTCTCTTTTGAGTACTAGACAAGCTTTTGTTTTCCAAAAATTGGAAAAATCGATTCAATTAGACATTTGTCCAATTAAAGGGCAAAGATAACATTTCTTTCCCCATGAGAAGTGTATTTTCTCTTATAAATGCAGAAGAAAGCGAGATAAAATATTTTCTTAATATTATCAACCATGGTAATAGGAAAACAAATAGGAAGAATCTTGTTGGTTAATTCCTGCTGCTCAAAATCTGCCCCGGCAGAAACGCACGTGGTGGGAGCGCTGTTAATGCGTTTGATTCAGTTACAAAGTAAGCAGCACGTTCATTCAGCACATATTTACCTCTATGTATTCTAAGTGTCGGGCACTATTCTGGACGCTGGGAAATGATTGATGAGCAACACAGCAGCCCTTCTGTCGTGGAGCTTCTATTTCACCGGGGAAGACAGAATACACAAAGAAACAATTCTGAATGCCGAGGACTAACACGAGGGGATGCGGCAGAGTTCGGCGGGGATTCCGTTTGGAGGGCCAGAACGGCCTCTCGGGGAGGTGGCTTTAAGATAGTAAGGACTCACGGTGGGAGCAAAGTGGAAGATTTTAACGTTAGAAAATGACTTTGCTGTCCCGAAGAAGCCTTCAGTGGGGAAGGAATGCCGCTTGGGATTCCAGCACACCCCTCCAATGTGGCGTCCAATTGTTTCTTCTCTAGTTTGGATTCTTCCATTGTGTGCTGCATATAAAGGAAAGTGGATTGTGTTTGGAACCATCAAATTAGGACAGCTGGCTGGTGTTCTGGAAAGGACTGAGGAGCATATGAGGAGACCTGGTTGATCCTGGTTTTTTCAGTACTTTGCTGAGTTAGTCATCCACTCTCTAGACCTGTTTCCTTACCTAAAAGAAAAAAAGGAGGTTTTGGTGAGGTCCTTTTCAGCTCTATTTCTAGGAACAATATAGAAGCACGATTCAATTACTTTAAACCCTTGGTTGCTGGAAATCTACGAGGATGATAAAAGAAAGCAACAAAAAATTTGGAAAGTTCGCATATCAGTAGCTCAAAAAATTGAAGATAATTAGGCAGATAGCTGGATGCAAAAGCTAGATGTCTTGAGTATTTTTATAATGAGTCTTTATATCTCTTTGCTCTTTTAGAAAATGAGTTTTTAGAAATCTGCAGTAGAGAGTTTTCAAAAGATTGGAAAAGCAAATAATCATTACTACTGTAATGTTTGTGATTTTCATTACATTTGAGTTTTCCCTGATTTCAAAAACTGCCACAAATGAATAGACGTGAAATGTCTTAAAGTTTTGCAGCTAAGAATTCCATTTGCAACAAAAATTAGACTGTTAAAAGTAAATTCAGTGAGTAAATTTAGAAGGAATAATTTTTACTCTAATATCCCAAACTCTTTCAGAGGAATTAAGGCTTTTCTTCAACGATAATATCATAAACACAATTTTATGAGCAAATTAAATTATGCATTCTTTTGTCTATAAACTAGTAAAATGACACTAGCAATCTTAGCTTCCATGGTGTTCAACACTTTGCAACAACAGTTTCAGGTTTCTTCTTTTTCTTTGAGCCTCATAACTGCTTTGAAAGTAAATTGGATAGAATTTATTATTCCCACTTCACATATGAGGAAAAAGAGGCTCAGGACTTGGGATTTTCCTGGATTTATATAGCTATTAATTTAAGCTAGAATCCGAGATCCTGAATCCTGTCTAATGCTCCAAGCATCCAAAAATGGGTGCTCACATAACCTGAGTTTCTCTTCTGTGTTTTGCTGGGGTTTTTTGTTTTTTGTTTTAATAAAGGACCCCAAAGTACTTCCAACAATTCCTGGCAGACTTTGAGACTGCTGTGTGGCACAGGACCTTATGAACAAGTTTGGGCAGCTACAGCGAATCTGCCAGTCATGTCCCTTCTGCTATCACCCTACTCCTTCAAGCCCTGCTGTCAGGCATGGCTGTCACTTCTGTCAGGCCACTCTTACTTGTTGCTGTGGTGAGATCTTAGTTGTGTTGGGGTGTTTCTTGTATTTTAGACAAAATCTAGGTGAGAATGGTGCATCTTATTCTGAATTCACTTTGAGGTATTGTGGCAATGCAAAACTGAGACAAAATCCTTTTTAAAAACATTCCTTCATGGAGTATAACATTTTAACAATTGGATTTTAGGAATCTGATTATGTTTTGCCTAAAATGCATCAATAAAGACTGTGTTCAGTGTGATAAGGAAGGAACAAAGAGCATAAGACTTTGTGCCACTCTCCAGGCCTTACATTCTCTGAGCACAAAATATTAAGGCTTTCAATTAGAATATAGTTGAATGATTATATGAAATATTTTGCTGTGCCATTTTGAGACACTGCTATAAGATCTGCTAAATACGTCTACAAGTCAAAGAGATTGAGGGAGGCAGAATAATCCACTTGAAGGCTGTGGAGAAAAGATGGAGGAAACGCAAGGGAATGAAAGAGTTGAGTTGAGAGAGAAGAACCAGGCATAATTTTGTTCAAAATTTTACTCTGTTAGCAGTAAATTAAAATAAGGTAGTGTTTTCTGATGACTCATAAGATAGATGTTGCATGAAAGGGTATTGGAATCAACAGGCACAAATAAGACAGCGAAACATGGAAGAATGATCTTAGGTAGTTTGTTCCACTTGCCTTTTATCTTTTACACCTGTGTTTGAATTCATCCAAACTTGCATAAATCCTTTACGCAGCTGTCGAAATCGCACCTGAACAAGGGCTGAAGTCTCAGATGGGCTAACATTTCATCATTCTGAATACTTAAACCCAAACAGGTTTAAACACTTTGCCAAACTCAAGGATAACGGGCTTCCCATTGATCTTTGCTCTGTCCACATGTTCTGTTGCGTGTGCCAAAATGCACACTGCAGACTGCACTGGATAGAATCCCATGATTTTTAGCTACAGAAAAGCTCAAAAATATGGTTTTAGGATGAACAGTCTTCTTTGAAATATATAGAGAAACACATATTTTGATATATATCATTAGATAAAGCGCAGTTGGTTGCTTGTACAAACCAGTCTACTGAATTGAATTTTTATTTTCTTGTAAACAAGTAGATAAATATAGTGTATTTCTGAAAAGAACTAATTAAGTTTCTGATATTTTCACTAGACTTCTTATGACTTCTATTCTGACTTCCCCAATCTTATCATTTTTAACTTGAGGTCTGTCATTAAAATTTTTAAAACTTGGGAAAGTGTACACTGGCATTGTAAAATATTCACACAGTACGGAAAGCTATAGGATGAAAAGTGGAAGGCCTCCTGTATTATCTTTCCCCCAAACTCCCCTCCTAGAGGTAACCCCTTTAACAGTTTTGTATATATCCTTTTAGATCTTTGGTAAAATGCATTACTTTCTGTGTGTGTATGTAATTATAAATAAACTCCATCATAACATAAATGCTGTTTTGCCACTGTCTTTTCCTTGAAGTAGCAGAACATGTTACTAATCTTTAAAAAATTTTCCTGACTAATGAGTGAAAGTTGGTATCTCTGGGTATAGGATTTGCTCTGGGTAAGAACTGGATGCATTTAAACTATTTTCTTCAAACTTAATTCTACACTCTCTGCCTCCTTGTTCACACTACTAAATATTGAGAGGCTTGATAAACATGGTACCATGAAGAAGCGAGTCTGGAAGTTGACCTTGAAGAAAATCTAGGGCTTGTCTTCATGGATAGGAGGAAAGAAAGGAAATTCCAGGTAGGGCAGCCTCTGTGAGCAAAGATATAGAAACCGGAGTCCCTGACTTGTTTTCTTGGTCCGGCCTATCCCTGGCTGTGATAGAGGAAAGCTTGGGCAATCTCTGTGGCTGGCTTGGTGGACGTCTCTCCAATGGCCTCTCACTAGGACTATACTCAGTTCAACATGTTCACAGACTTCCCCTTGGTGTGCTTCCACACCCCAGCGAGAGTGTTTACCGCTCTTCCTCAGAAGGAGCTTCTCTCTAAGGGAAGAGATGGATTTCCCTCAGAATGGCAGAAGACATCCCAGAGTGGGCCCTTGCCTGAACTTGATGAATCGATTTGAACATAGCTCCAGAGTTTTAACTTCTTGCAGCACTTGACTGTAACCTAGTTGGCAAGATAATACCAAGGCAGTTGAAAGTGGCACTGGTCGAAAGTCAAAGGTTGGTGGGTAAGACATAGTCAGGAGACAAATCGATTCAGGCAGAACATCTGTGGTGTTGAGTAGTAAGGTTGGAAACATGAAAAGAAACAGAAGATATAGTTAATACAGTTCTGTCTTCGACAGAAGATATAGTTACTTGGGGTTTAGCATTTGGACTCGAGCCAGAAGAAATTAAGAAGATGAGTGTTATGATGAAAAGAAGTGACCTTCATTCATTATGTTACCATATGCCATTTCTTGTCTTTCAACTTCAAGCTGACACTTCTATGTTCCTTTAACGATGCCAGGGCTGGGACTCTTCAAACCACTCAGCTTTGCCAGCTGGCTCCCTCTGAGGCGCTGCCAACCAGGGATACTGATGGGGAGTGGAAGACTTGCTCCTTCCGGTCTCCTGTGGGCTTCCTGTTTGCTTCCTTTTCCTGTGAGCATCACTCCAGCCTCACTTCTTTACAAAACCTGGAAGTGGTAGCTGGTTCTGGGAGCAGTAGTTGAATCCAACATTCAGAGCCTTCTTCCTTACACCTCCACCTCCCACAGCACCAACCATAGCCAAGAAGCAGCCCCTGCTTGGAGCTCTGGGGTCCCAACCACACAGAGGCCCTCTCTACCTCAGAGACACCGGTTACAGCCAAACAGTGTCCCTCCTCAGAAGGCTGAGTTTTCAGCTCTGTGCAGCCCTTCTATCTAAGTTTTAATAATTCCAGCCTCTGCCCTTTGTTCTTACAGCCTCAGGAGTAGTAGCTGCTTCCTGTAATTGTTTCCTCTGTGACACCTTAGAGCTTTCCTCTGTTCTTCAATACCCAGTTCAATTCTTTGTATTACTTCTGTCTCTGTACTGGGCTTGACTGATACAGGCTCTCCTGAGACGTAGTATAAGGAGAACTCATCAGCTCCTGTTTCATTCATGAACAGCTTGAGGCCTGCATTACATGGGGATGGAGAGCATGGAGGGGAAGAGGTTCATCTGGCTAACTGTAGGTTGAAAGGAGCCGACAGGACTTGATCAGAAATAGGGAATGAGGAGAGGAAGGAGCAGAATAGACAGGGCTTCTGTCCTGGCAGTGGAGAGAATGATGATGGTGTACAAAACTGGGAAAACTGGGAAAAGAAATGAATCCAGGAATGGGGATATGCAAGTAGGCATATTTTAAAGGCATCTGGTAAAATGGAACTGAAATTCAAATGAGAACTAAAGTGGTGGCGTCAACAGTGAGGAGGGCGACAGTAGCTGACTTCCCTGAGGATGTGAGGATGGAGGAACAGGAGTTGCTGGGTAGCTTAATGCAAAGTTCAGAGCAGGACCTCCTGCTCATAACAAATAGGGATGGCTTCTTTTAAGACCCTGTAAGGTTAAGAAGAGTAAGAACCGTAGGTCTACTATTTTTAATCAGAAGAATGTATGATTATTTGAGATTCCGTTATCGTTCACATAAGCTTAAAGTTTGCTTAAACTTCAACTCTGGTTGAGTCATTTGAGCAGAGCACCAATAAACAATATTGTGTTTAATTTTTTAAGATGGAAGCAAGCTACACAAACAGCCACTTTATATAAGCAGCAGACTACGAAGCCTGTTGTCATCAAATAAAACACACAGCAAAATTAATCTGACATACATTTAATAATATTCATTATTGTACTACATTGTAATTAGGCACAGGGGGTATGTAGTTCTTGTAAAATATTGTAATTCATATTGATGAAACTCAAATCAACTTTTTATACTTTTTCTTTTTTCTGTCTAAGTTTTTAATTTAAAATGGATCTGTCAGCAGTTTTCATTGATCTCATGTACCATCAGTTAAAATCTATTTATCAAACATTTATTGAGTTTTTATTATGTTCCAAGTATTGTGTTAGGCTCTAGGGGATATAAATATGAACAGTCTTGGCCCTAAAATTGAGAAGTTTCTGTGTACACTTTAATTGGAATCATAGAGGTGCTACAGAGGGACTCACGTGTTCCTGTATAACGGTCTTGTATCCCTACTCTGTGTTCTCCTTAATAAGAGATATGACTTCCTCAGAGAGCCTTTCCTTCTTCCATAGACAACCTTGCTCGCCCACACCTGCCTTCTTCCTGCCTGCTGTTGGGCACAGAGGGGTTCTCCACCAGCATTTTCTATCCTAAGTTTCTGGGATGGTAAATATTTGGACACCACGAAACTCTAGTTCATGACCCCAGGACTGTCTTGCTCAGAGGACTAATAGCCTCATGCTGGAGTGGATAGCATTAGAGAGTAGAGAAACGGGGGAAGGGCCCTTTCCTCTTTGGAAAGAAGCTGCCTTAGGGAAGGGAAGGTACAGGTTAAGAGAAAGAGCCTATGTTCAGACTGAGAAAATAGGAGGAAAGATCTTGCTAAGAAAGGGGACGTGCTTGAGTAGGATAGTTTCCAGCCAGAGGGACATTCCTCATCCAGCAACTCTAGGGGATGAACGGCGAGTAACAGAAGCTGGAATAGTCTCTTACCTGTTCTCTTCAGTAGAACAGAAAAGATATTGAGAGAGAGACCAAAGAACATTGCCCCTTTATTCTGGCCCCAAGTGAAACAGTTAGGATGGGTTAGTGATGTTGCTGTAACAAATAACCCTCAGATCTCAGGGGCAGGCCTGGTGGCGCAGCAGTTAAGTTCGCATACTCCACTTGGGTGGCCCAGGGTTTGCAGATTCAGATCTTGGGCGTAGACCTACACACTGCTCATCAAGCCGTGCTGTGGTGGCATCTCACATACAAAGTAAAGGAAGATGGGCACAGATGTTGGGTCAGGGACAATCTTCCTCAAGAAAAAACAGGAGGATTGGCAACACGTGTTAGCTCAGAGCCAATCTTCCTCACCAAAAGCAAAACCAGAAATACCTCTCAGATCTCAGGGGTGTAACACTATAAATATTTATTTCTCCCTTATTCTGCATGTCTGTCATGGGCTGGCTGGCCCTTTTCTCCATGTCATCCTCACTCAGCATGTGAGCTGACAGAGCCTCTGCTATCTGGGGAAGTCAACGAAGTGAAGATCAATGAAGGCAGATCACACGCTGGCTCTTAGAAGTTCTGCCCAATATCACATTAGTCACTTCATTCACATGTCATTGGCCAAAGTCACATGGCCATGTTTTTCTTCAAGTTGGGAGAAAGGCCAGAAAGAGGAGAACTAGAAACATCCTGACTACAACCCTCTGCCCTGTGCAATGAGTTACTGGTGACTCTTAAGGAGAAGCTGTATGGGTAGGAAAAGTGTGATTTTCCAGGGTCCCTGGAATGAGAATCCTCCACTGTCCCTGAAATATCCTTTTTAATTACTAAATGGCACTTGAAATTCCTTTATAGCACATACAATTGTGTGCTACTACAAAAGGCTTAAAAATCTAATAAAATAATAAAACCTTTTCCTATCAAATTACAAATCTAATCTTTTGTATTTTGGTAGCTGGGAGGGACCTTAAAGGGCAAGAAAGGGAGGTAGTCTAGTACACGTTGGCACCTGTACTATACCAACATGCTTTCACATTGGCTGTCTGGTGCACTCCTCTTAATAACTCGACACAATTTAGTGACTAAGAACAAAGACTCTGGAGCCAGACTGCCTGGGTTTGAGTCCCAGGTCTATCATTTAGCTCTTCTGTGACCTTGGGGAATTCTTTAATTTCCCTGTGCCTCAGTTTCCTCGTCCATAACATGAAGATAATAATAGTATCTACCTCAGAGGCTTGGGAGGGGGAGTTAATGTCTGTAAAGTGCTGAGAAGGGTGATGGGCAAAAAGTAAGCTCTCTCTCTAAGCATTTGTTAAGTACAGAAAACCAACTCTGTGAAGTAGCCTTGTTTACCAGAAGAAACTAGAACTGATGGAAGTTAAATAGCTTCATTGGGGAAGGGAAAGAGCCAGTATTTGCCCCACTTCTCTCCCAATCCATGTTTTTTCTTTTATACCATAGTGAGTGCTGAATAACACTGTCAACAGAAGAAAAGCGCCTGGGAATGGAGGCATGAAAGACAGGATTTCCAGCTTCTCAACAGTGCCTTCACTTGTGCCAAGAAGTCACTGTGTTCTGAATGGCTCTTCAATAGGAAACTGTCTGTGAGCAAAAACGATTGCCCTACATAAGGCAGATACCATTCAGAGCTACAGGCCAAGGACATTGTCATGATATTCTTTTTTTTTTTTTAATTGAGGTATAATTGACATGTAACATTATATTAGTTTCAGGTGTACAGTGTAATGATTCAATATTTATATATATTGCAAAATGATCACCACAATGAGTCTGGTTAACATTCCATCACTATATATTGTTACAAAATTTTTTTTTCTTTGTGATGAGAACCTATAAGACCTACTCCTTTCACTGACATTCTTTGTGCCAATGGTCTGTCAAATGTGTGGTGGCCTGGAACACGTATCAGCCATTGGTCAAATCTTGAGGATTTTATAATCTTATGTGAATAAGCATAATTGCTTTCAATATAAAATGTTTCTTTGAAGTATAAGTGACACATTTTCCCCTTGAAAGAAAGTCCTTGTGAACATCAACAGGACAGTAAAAGAGCAAGATAAATTCAGTGTGGTTTACAGATCAGGTGTAAAAAATGAACAAATGGGAGCAAAGGGTGACCTTCCCATGACAAGTTGCAAAGAGCCAAGAGATCAGCATTCTGAATGGTCACCTTCTTGCTTTGAAGAACCCAGCTGTTTATAGGGAGGAAGTAGTACTAGCTAGTGGTTAAGAGCAAATTCTGAAGTCAGAAAGATCCAAATCTGAATCCAAGCTTTATCACTTACTCAATTTGTGATGGTCAGTTTTCTCCTGTAAACAGTGGGGACCATGATATTACAGTTGTCCCTCAATAGTCATTCATCTCTCCCCACTGAGTAATATCTGCTTTGGGTGAAACTGACCCCACCCCTGGCTCAGGAGGGGGCTCTGACTAGTCTTGGTCTATCACCCCTTGTCCCAATGATGGTGTCAAGGATGTACAGATAACTCAAGCTCAGTAGGAAGCTCTGTATAAAGAGCCACGTTGTTCATTGGTTCTGGGATGATGTCCACCCCATTGAATGTGATGAAGAAGGCATGTAGGCCTGATTATTGCGGGTAACATTTTGTGATTGTGAGGGGAATGAACCTGATGACAGGTCTAACTCATGGAGGAGGACAGAGATGAGGAAATTGCCCAGAAATGGATCTAGAGCACTGACCAAGCCAGGCCTGCAGACCACATTGCCACTGGACTTTTCAGTTATATCTTCAGTAAATCTTCCAGATTGTTAAACCACTTTGAGTTGGGTTATTTCCCATATAAACCAATTCGTATGCTTACTTCTAGGGTGGTTTGTATGTAAATAAATATCTTAGCAGCATGCCTGGTGAGTTCTAAGACAGCATCCATCCTGGTACAATTACTGTCACGTGGTGGGGGAGAAGTGGGAGTGCTACAGATAATGACATGTAGCCAAGCCCCAGAGATAGGGTGGTGGTGATTTTAGGTGCAAAGAATGGGCATTAAGAATAGAAACAATCACTTCAAACTTCCATTTCAGCAATCTCTCAGGCTAATTACTAATTAGTTTACTATTTGATAGGTAACTACAGTATTAATTATGTTAGGAAATAAAAAGGTTTATAAATATGCAGTCATATGTTCTATAATTTAGAGTCATGAATCAGAAGGAGGTACATGGTTTGCTAGTCAATTCAGAGGGCTCCAGGACTCCAAGATGTATTAAGGAATAGAATGCAGCAGAGATCTTAAATATTTGTCAATGGTTGGATGAATGAGAAAGCAGAGTAACATAAAATTTTACAAAACTGAAGCAAAATCAATTGAGATCACAATGTTGTTCTCTCAGAGTCCCTGTCTGAGATCCTAAGCGAGGTTGGTAAGTATAGGCTTCAGCTGTGTTGGAATGTGGGGGACGAAATCTGCCTTTCTGAAGCCTGGCGGGACAGACTGCTCTCTGCCCATCTGGGAACTCCAGAGTTTGGAACCCGAGGAGAGGATGCTATTGACAGCCTTGGAGAAGCAGAGAGAACGAAGCGGGTGTGGAGAGATAATGAGTTCTGTTTCTGACATGTTTAGTTTTAGGAGGTGCTGGGACACCCAAGTAGAGATATTCTGCAGACAGAAAGAAATACAGGATGAAGAAAGGGTGAGAGGTCAAGGCTGCGGCTGGAGATTTGGGAGTCATCTGCCTCCAGGTGGTAATTAAAGCCATCTGACGGGAGCTTCCAAGAGGAGGGTGCCGCGAGTGGAAAAACCACAGCCCAGAACAGAGCCTTGCTAAAAGAAAGAAGAGAGGGAAAGGCACTTGCAGGAGGCTCAGGACAGAAATGATGAGAGGAAGGAAGAAATCTACAGAACACGGTCCCTATGGCTGAAAGCAGACAGGAAATAGATGGAGACCCATTAAAAAGGCTCATTGAATTGAAAAGCTAAAAAGAGCCCTTAGGCAATTAGATGTTTCCATCATTTTACAAACACCATTCAGAAGAAAGCAGAGGTCATTTGCTTTTCAGAGAACTGGAGAATCATTAGTATGAGACGAATGATTTGGGAAAGGCAGAATTCTCAGTACTTTCATTTTCTATCTAGAAAGGAAATAATATTTATCAATTTGGGGGAATTTGTGAAGCTAGTCAGCACTCTCAGTGGGAAAAAATAAATGAGAAGTTCTTACTTATTATAATGCCATGAAGATTATCATAATAATGTTATTAAGATTAAGTTGTTTTTCCTTTTCTTTTTTTAAAAATTATTTTATTGAGGTCACATTGGTTTATAACACTGTGTAAATTTCAGGTGTACATCATTATATAGCTTCTGTATAAACTGCATTGTGTTCACCACTGAAAGTCTAGTTTCCACCTGTCACCATACATGTGTGCCCCTTTACCCCTTTTGCCCTCCCCCCACCCCTTCCCCTCTGATAACCACCAATCTATTCTCCTTACCTATGTGTTTATTTGTTTCTCTTCCACATATGAGTGAAATCGTATGGTATTTGTCTTTCTCTGACTTATTTCGCTTAGCATAATACCCTCAAGGTCCACCCATGTTGTCACAAATGGCAAGACTTTTGACTTTTTTATGGCTGAATAGTATCCCACTGTATATGTATACCGCATCTTCTTTATCCATTCATCCGTTGATGGGCACTTAGGTTGTTTCCAAGTCTTGGCTATTGTGAATAATGCTGTGATGAACAAAGAGGTGCATATATCTTTTTGAATTAGTGTTTTCATGTTCTTTGATAAACACCCAGAAGTAGTATAGCTGGATCTTATGGTATTTCCTTTTCTTGAAGATAGTGCTTGAAAGTTATAGGAAAGAGAATACAATAAGGGAGTATGGCTCATTGGGATAAACAGAACCCTAAGAACCCAAGTATTGAGAAAAGATAAAGCCAATTGAGAAATACTCTCTTATAAGTGTAAATGTCCACTGACACCATCCAAAGCAATGGTGCTGCTAAAACAAAGCAAACTGGGCTATAGGAAAGGCTCTGGGCTTATGGACTAGAAAACAGACACTTTTGTTTTTAAATTTAAATTTAAATTTAAAAATTTAAATTTAAAAACATTTAATTTTAGTTTTTTCCATGACAGAAGTTAGTGGGGAGTCATATTTTTATACCCCAATGCATCTTAATAATGCCAGGTGTAATAATTCACTGATTCACTCAGTTCATAGTCCCAAAGGAATTTCATAGTGACAAAAAGTGGAGAATCATGTCCCTCTAATAGTTTGCAAATTCCTCTAGGCAAGATGTATATTAATAATGGAGTGATGATCAATATCATTTCCTCAGGATCTCCACAGCTGGTGTGTTGACTAAGGTGGTGCAGGGTGGCTAAAATGACTTGATTACAACTCTTGCCCAGTCATTCAAGCAGAATATGACATGCTGGATCAGAACGCGGTGCTGTCAGGTCTAGCATGTAACTCCTAGCAGGCACCAGTAGCTGTTCCTTGGGAGGGAGGCAACCGTATTTCCATCATGAATCTAAATGGTTGGGAAAGGTTGACTATGGATGAATAGAGGGAGGGTGGGGTTGGGACCAAGGATAAATGGCTTCCTCACACATTAAAAGGACAACCTTTTGCTCTGAGGCATGAAGTTTGTTTTGCTCTAATTTTTGCATTTATAATTTAATATAGCATTGATTTTCCAGGCCCCTTTAAAATTTCATTAATTGAATTCGATTGAATTGTTACAAGCTTTAGACTGCCTCACAGAGGCAAAGAGAATGACATGACAAAATGAGAATAGCAGGGGCAGAGAAGGGGTGGATGAGAGGAAAGAATCTCTGCCCGTTCTTAAAGGTCACGATAATCTTTGTTGTATTTCAGGAAGAATAGGGGAAAGCAAGGATCTAATATTTACTGAGCACTTTTCATGGTGCAGATATAGCATATGTTAATTCGTGTGATTCTCACAATAGCTCTATGTATGCGTTACTGTTCTGTTTGCCCATAAATGAATGGAGGCTCAGGTTAGTTTAGTCACTTGTCCGAGCTAGTGGCAGAGTGAGGATATGCAGCGAGTCCCATTCCTTCCGCTTGCCCTCCCTTCCTTCCTTCCAATATGTTAATATGCTTTTTTCTGTTTTGGCCCCTTTACAAGTGACTGATTCACAGGGAAGAACCTGAACCTCCCCATGTGTCTTGTCTATAGCAGACACCCACGTGTACACATGTGCTAACTCGTTCAACTGTCTCTTGCTGAATTAGCACAGTAGCATGAAATGCAGGTAGCAGTGGAGGACTTGGGGGTGCCCAGGCATCTTTTGTGGTTCCGAGGGTTTTGCACACACCAGGTTGCTCCCATGTCAGGATTTACAGGGGAAATAGCATGCTCCTATACCTGATAATTACTAGGCAGAGTATCAGGGCCCACATCTCAGATTGGAAGTTGTGGCTAAACTCTGTGTCTAGGGAGAAGATTTAGAGTGCCAAGCAGAAAATGGTTAGATTTCAGGAGGAAGAAAAGCTCAAAATCCAGTTGTAAAACTAGGCCAGCATGGGAGTGGGGGTTGGAGAGAGAGAGCTGTACCTTGGCTTACTCCTGGCCTACTGGGTCCCAGTTATAGCATAGGGGTGGGGCAGGGCGCCTAACACAGGGGTCCAGGAAGGAGGCTGCTCTAGCTGATACCAGGAAGCGGGGGAGATATTGAAGCATAAAAAGACATGGGGTCAGGGCAAGAACGAGTCTGTGGTTTCTAAGATTCAGGGAGCCTAGGAGAGAGGTGTTCACTGGATTTCCTAGAAGCAGAAAAGGCTTAACGTATAAAAGAAAAGAGGACAGCTATTGGAAACTTCTTGCCCACCAAAAGAGTATTATCTGAGGGGGTCCACAGAATGATGCTTATAAATACTCTTTCACTTTGGCATCTCGTGAACCTGGAATATTAACCAGACTGAACCAGGCAATTTTGTTGTTCTCCACTAACCATATATTGTAAGCACTCTTGGAAAGGGTACCTCAAGAAGTTTAAAAAGTAGAAAACAATTATGAAATAATAGAAAATATATATTGGTCTCTGCCTCTAGTTCCAGGCACAGAGCTCCTGGGACCTTGTAATTTCCTAGGTGATAAGAGCACTAGGAACATCTTTTGTTCTAACATTTGGTCTTTGACTCTGGCTCCTGACACAGAGCTCCCAAATCCCTTGGAATTTCCTGGGTGATAGCAATGTCTTGTTCTAATGAGGCAACTCAGAGTGGGCTCCTGAATGGTTCCCAGATGAGGGCTGGTCACCAGGAAGACCAAGCCATGATTAGAAGTGTTAAAAATGATTAAAGAAGAGAATTTAGGTGACACAAACTTTAACATTTCACGAAACGGGCAATCTCTGTTGCCAAGGGTCCAGAGAACTGCAAAATAAGGTCAGAAATCAGGAAGCTTCTATAGGATAAAGAATAAAGAACAAGGAAGAGAAAAATAGAAAATTAATAGAGAAAAAGGAAGTGAATATAGAGCCCAGAGTTGGCTTGGTGTTTGGGGATGGGCTGACTGGATATACTTCATTTCTGGTCAAGTGGAGCATTTACAGGGACACGAAAGTTGTCTAAGTTTCAGTTTGCTCACGTGGCACCCCAGGCAGAATTGGCTCCATCTTGGGCCTAGAAATTTGTTCCAACAAAAGCTTGGAATGTTTAGCCCCAGGCCCCATTCTCTCTCTCTCTCAAGAGAAGGGCTGGAAACGGGGTTAGTGACAATCATGCCTACATGAGGAAGCCTCCATAAAAATCCCCATAGTATAGGGTTCGTGGAGCTTTCAGGTTGGTGAACACATCCACGTACCGGGAGGGTGGTGTACCCCAATCCACGGGAACAGAAGCTCCTGTGCTCGGGACCTCCCAGACCTCATCTTATGTATCTCTTCATCTGGCTGTTCATCTGTATCCTTTATCATATTCTTTAATAAACTAGTAAACATAAGTAACTGCTTCCCCAAGTTCTGTGAGCCACTTTAGCAAATTAATTGAATCTGGGGGTGTGTGTCACAGGAACCTCAGATTTATAGCCCATCATTCAGAAGCACAGAGGACAACCTGGATTTGCCATTGGCATCTGAAGCGAGATGGGAGCAGTCTTGCTGGATTGAACACTTAACCTGTGGGATCTGACACTCTATCTATAGGTAAACACTTCAGAATTGAGTTAAATTACAAGACACCCAGCTGGTGTTGCAGAATTGCTTGGTGTGGGGGAAAAAACCACACATCTGGTGTCAGAAACGAAGTGTTCTGTGTAAAAGAAAAGGAGACGCACGGGAGAAAATAACCGGATCTCCCCCCAAATACAATAAATAAGAACGTTGCTAGCTGGAATATGCAGATGGCCAGCCTCCCTTCCCCAGGCTTCCCAGACTGGGGGTGCTCTTCCTTTTATTCCTCTTTGTGGAGATGTGAAGTGTCTTCTGGCTTGGGTCCCAGTGCTTCTGTTACCTGTTCCCAATGATTCAGGATCCTGACATGCCAATCCAGCAGGATTACAAGTCAGCACAGCACCTTATGCCTTCCTGGGACTCATTGGTTGTTTCAAGGATATGGTCTCTGGCATATCCTTCGCTTGGTGCTGGCTTTGCTTGATGGAGCCTAGTGTCACACTGCAGACCCAACCTTTATGGAGGGTGAAGAGGCAACACCATGATCTTTTTATCTTTTTCCCTTGGCCAGACACCTCTTTATTTTCTGGCTCTCTCCTTTTAATCTGTAGACCACATTTTCTATTTTGTTTCCTCTGTAGTAGAGATCTATAGCAGAGATTCTCATCCCCAGTAGTAGAGATAGTGATAAATGATCGGCTTACTATAACATATCTTTGGACACTTTTATTGAAATGAAGACATAAATGCAGAAAAGTACACGTAATATTGATTTTGAAGTGTACTCTATTCATCCTGAAATAGAGTAATTAGCCTATTTCTCAACAGACGCTGTTTCAGTTTATCTATTTTTCCTCTCTTCCTTCCAGGACAAACCTTGTGAACTACAGAATTTTAGAGTTGGTGTGTATGTCTTGGAGAAGTTTTAGCCCAGTTTCTCTTCAAGTAATAGAAGACAGTTTCAATAACTGTTTTAACAAAAGAAATATTTGGTTTATTTCACGGATCGCTTGAGTGCTTTGGCTGCATATTTATTATTCTCTGATAACGCCACGGCTCCTTGGAGATGCTGGAAGCCCTTAGTGTTCTATGGGATGATTATTCTCCTCCTGGTCTGCCTTCTGGGTAAAGCCTCCTCCATTTACCCTGTTTTTCCCTTAATGGAGGAGTATTTAACCTTCAGCCTCTGAATGCTTTGAGTGTGGGGGTGGTGCATTCATGTGTACCGTGTGTGTGTGGAGAGTGTTGGTGGGGTGGGAATATAAAATTCATAAACTGTCATTTGCCACTGGAAACAAATTACACTGGAAGTAAAGGAAACATTAGTACCCACAGATGTTCCACTTGGCACAGCAAAGTTTCATGGAATTGAGAGTCTTAATTCAAACAGTTTCAATATAATGCTGTCAAGAATTTTAGACAAGAAAATTAAAGCATTATGATTCTGAAATGACTTAATTAAATGTAGAAGAGCTCCTAATTTTTTTTGGTTACCTTATTAATCTATTCTTGCTTATTTTGGTGCCCCCACCCATGTCATACACTCATTTTGGTTTCAAGTTAGTAGATCTGAGATCTGCTGTGGAATACTTTTCTTCAAGGTCATCACAAACCCTGAAAGAAAAGCTAAAGTGTAAATGAAATTACTTTGTTTTCAATAGATTCATCCTGGTAGGCTGCCGTGCAAATACTGAGTACTCACTACATATATGTTGATTTGGTTTGTGAGAAAAAGCCCAGACAGTGTTTTCCAATATGGCTGCAGAGTGGATTCTTGGCCTGGCCTCAGCCTACAGTGTGTCCAGATAAGATTGAACTATGGGGTTAGGACAGTAGGAAGTGATTAATTTTCTTAGGTATTTAACATGGTCCTTTGAAGGGGATCAGCTTCGGAATCTTTAAGATTATATTTATTGCAATGGTGCTTCCCTGCTATGTTCAGACATGAAAGTGAATGTCACTGTTGAACAGTAAACACAAGGGAATGACTTCGTGACAGAAGTATGTAAAGTATCTTGTAATTCAGTAGGAGAATCAAAGTCTGCTCAGTTCTTTGCATTCTCTGGGACTCAGAAAGGATTAAGGTAGCAGTCGCTAGAACTTCTGCAAGAGAGTGACTGAAGGATGGCATTCCTTGAACCTCAGAAACCTGGGTGAAAGGAATTGGGCAATTAAGGTCTTTAGGAAATCTGATGGGGTCATCTGTGAAAGCTATCTTCATGCAGCTTGGCAAACTGTCATCTCAGAGATCAAGGGAGGTCACTGGCTTACGAGCCAGGGAATGAAAGTGGAGTCACTGTTTCCTGAATGTATGTTTAAAGATGCTTAACTCCTGTCTGGTGGTAGCTACAGGGTTTTTTTTCGGACAATATCAGGGAGCTAAAGATACAATGTCTCTGTAAAGTGAGCTCTTTTGGTCCTCTGCCTCAGTTATATCATATCTAAGGAGCCTAGATTTGTTTTTTCCCATGCATCTTCTCAACCACAATTACTCATAACTAACTGAAGTTAGCCAGCCACCAAATATTTACTAAATGCAAATGATGTGCCACGCTGAAGAGGAAAGGACAATGTAAAAGAGAAAATTTCTTAGATTACCTTAAATTCTCAAACACATTCATGCTATTAGCAATTTATCAACAATCTTATGGAGGATTTCCTATTACTCTGCATAGGCATGGAGGAATTTGAAAAGGGGGAAAAGTAAAATTATAATATTCAGCTCAAGAGTGTTGTACATTTCAAGTGGGGCTATGACAGTGGGTCTAAATGAGGATGACAAGGGATCTGAAAAAATGAAGTCATTTGAAGAGAGGTGAAAGGAATTATGTTCAAGGAAAGAATATCAAGCAGATACATGAGAGTTGTTCTCAAATATCTGAAGGACTGCCTGGTAGAAGAAAGAATTAAGTTCTTCCTCTCTGAATTAGAACAAATGGGTAGAGTTACAGGGAGGTAACTAATTTTATATAGGAAACAGTTTGATTTGAGCTGGGAAATGTCTTCACACTTGTACAAGTATGCAAGGATGCTTATAGCCATTGAAGGCTTACGATCAAGTAGCAATGTGTCGGTAATAGTTTTTGAGAATGTGTTTTGCCTGCATCGGCACCTGTGCCAATTCCAAATCTCCAGATAACTGCCAAGTCTCTCCACTTGGGTGATTGCTAAAAATCAAACTGATATATCTAGAAGCAAACTCATTTATGCATATATCTCTCTTGCCTCTTCTCCACTTCCTATTCTCCCTCAAAAATACCCATAATGTGTCTTCCTTCTGTGGTTTTCCTGACTTTGTCAATGGTATCAACAATCTCCCAAGGTTTAGAGTCAGGAGAGCATGTCATGAGGAAGGTCACCTGGTAGTGATCGTTATGACCCAGATGTGGAGTGAGGGATGCTCTCCTAGGATGGTGGAGGTGGGAAGGAAGAGGAAGCTTGGATTTGAGAGACATTTTCATGAAACAGTAACTTGTAAAATGGCAGCTGCAGAGAATGAATGAAAGAGAAGGAGGAGTCTAACACAACCCCAAGACCATAATATGGGTGACCGGGAGATTGTCTATACCACTGACCAAGTCGGGAAAGCCACAGAGAGGAGACACCACACGGGTATTTTTGAGGGAGAGGAGGCAGGGAGACGTATGCGTGAATGAGTTTGCTTTTAGGGAGGTCCGTTTGATTTTTGGCAATTGCCCAAGTGGAAAGACTCGGTAATCAGTTGCAGATTTGGATTGGCTCACGCGAAGATGTGGAGGAGCATTCCTGGTGGAAGCTCCTGCAAGGGAGATGGGAGCAGGGTGCTGTGGCTCAGCCTGTGCGAACTCATAGTGATAGGCACTCAAGGTCTTTTGGGAGTTTGGAGAAATTTCTGTGTCTGTCTGGCAGGGGAAGAGAGAGGTGGAAGGCTGCAGGCGTTCTTATTTTAAAATTATATTACAGATTCCGACAGATTCCTCTTTTGTTTCAGGCAGAGATTAAAATAGCAATAATTCCCAAAGCCCGAATTTGCTAATCACAATATTCCAATGAGCTGTTTTATTTCTGCTGGGGTGCATCTGAAGAATCATTACTGTTATTAATACTTCTACAGTAATTCTTGCTTTTCAGTCTTAACAGCTCATAAAGGGAAAACATAACTTTAAGCAAATCTTACCCTGAAAGACATCTAGCAACAAATACTTCAGCTGGATCATCTGCTCCATTCAAAGGGTAAACACTTGCTTCTGTATATTATTCTCATAATATCTCAAGAATAAAAGAGTGACGGTTAAACAAAGGGTAGCCTTTATCTTTGTTGTTTCTGTCCATGGAAATTTGAGTACATTATTTTTCAGCTGACTGACAGATGCTGTAAATGGAAACACATTAAGTGTAGGGAGGCTGTGATACACAGATACTCCTTTAATCCCAATTCCTGTAGCACCTGGCTGTAGCTCTGCTGAAAGGACTTTGAAGATTGAAACAAATTTGTCCGTAAAATACCAACACTTTTTTCATCAGTATTGCTTGGCGTATGCCCACACAGGTTCCTTCCGTCTTAATGGAGGTTACATTCTCAGGATTGGAGCAGAAGTGTTGACCAAGTGTTGAGCAACTGAAAGCCATTGTTTATAGCAGAGTTTTACCTTGGGGACCGAAAAGTTCTGTTTTTCATGTTTCTGAATAATCATCAGGTGATTAGCAAAGCTAAACACATTCCAATGAGTTGATTTCCTCTTCGGCTGGGTAGATGCAGCCATCCTGGTTGAATAGTGATGGATTTGGAACAACAGGCATCTCCCTGCCAATTTAGTAAAAATGCTAATTTCAAAAAGCTCCTGTTCTGGCCACAGGAAGCATAAACATTGAATTCTGTGGTGGCATGCTTTCTCAAAAGACTCCTTCAGTTACTCAAAATATTTATGAATGTGTACAGCAGCCTTAAACTTGTTTTGAAATATAATTCTTACAAGTTATAGTAAACAGAAGTCTTTGGTTTAAGCGTCCTGCACTTTCAGATGATCACAAACCAAGCCGGAGCTGTTTACAAAGAAGAATTTTATGTTTGCAGCGCAGATATTTTTGTTTTCATCACGAAACCCATTCCCAGTTCTTCAGGAAGAAGAGAAGTAACAGTTATAAACCTCAGAGGCCCAGGTGTGCTCAGTTGGGCTAGAGGATGATGATCTCTTCTTTCCCTTGTTATTGTCAAAAATATCTGCGAATAGACTTGTTCGGGGTCAAGCAAAAACAATTTGGTTGGTAACATCCATTTACACAACTGGAAATGTCATGGTTCACATCTAAACCACATACAAGTATTAATCCAGAGGTGGCCCCAAGTGGTGTTTCTGATCTAAGTGGGAACCCAGATGCACTGTGCTCTAATATTAGCAAAGAGGACCTGCTTTCCTAAACAGAGGATGATTTAAAGCTCTATTTTTGTTGTTCAGCAAAGTAGCAAAAGGTTACCCTTTTCCCATCACCTTAATTCCAGAGACATTCACAGACCTGACATTAGGCTGTTGGCTACTCGTCATAAGACTTCTCTTGTCAAAGTGAATTGAGCGGATGAACTATGAACACGCTTACAGTCAGATAATAGATGAAAGAGTCTCAAGATAAACGAGGTGCTTATAGAAAACCTGGCTAAAGTTGTTTAAAAGAGGATGGCAAAGGCCATCCATTCTCATCAGGCAGTTTCAAGAGGCAGTGGGTCCTTTACTCTTCCTTACAGAGCACTTTATCTTACCTTTTTGTGAGAATGGGGCCTTCGATTTATGTTGAAAGGGAGAGCGTGCCTTTTCAAACTGACACTAAACACTGTGTTCTCCCGAAGGGAGAAAGAAATTTTTTTCCTGGTATGTTAAAGGACTTTGTAGCCACTCTTGTAGGCTAACATTTTGACCAGGTTATATCACACAAAATACTCTTGTTTTCCACACTCTGTTCCTCTTTCTTTTTCACCCAAAAAGCTGAAATTATTATCTGTGGGAGATATTAACATGAACGTTGATAATCTTTTCTTTTCAGGAGCTCATCATATCTAGACTCAGACTGAACACTGTTCTTGGTAATCTCTTATTCTGTCTTCACACTTTACAACGCAGATTTCAAAATGTGGTTAAAATATAGGTTGTCCACACTTTTTTCCAGCAAAGTAGCCAGTATACCTACACTTACAAGTAGGTTGCATTTTAGGTTGTAACTATTAGTATGATTTATTAAGCGCACTAAAAATTTTAAAATACTAAAAAATTTTAAAAACGTAGGGACTCAGATTAGGGTGTCTGTCTTATCTCACAAGTGTGAAAGTTTGAGTCTGCCAGAGGAATGACTCCAGAACTTTCCTTTTCATTTTGATGCATGATAAGTTTAAAGCTCAGAAGAATGTGGTCAAATTTGAAAGACAATAAAGGAAATGTATTAAAGTCTAATTCTCCAAAAAAGAGACCAGAAATCCACATATAAGGATCCTAGGTAATTTGGAATGCCTCACACAAAGAGAGGTTTTCCTAAATACTCATCTGCTTCATCCTATTTCATCACTGTTTATCCCTTCCCTCAGCAAACATTTACCGGGTGCTTTCTGTGCACAGAGGGTGTGCTACATGCTGGAGTTACACAGAAGGTGTGAGTGCTGCTCTCAAAAAGTGTCTGGTCTAGAGATGGTTACCTGGAGATGGTTAGACAGATGGTTACCACTGTTCAGCAGTGCGGTCTAGACGCTCAGGGAATCTGAACCATGTCTAGCCAGCTCAGACTGGGGGAATCAGGGATGACTCCTGGATGAGGCAGACCTGCGCTCCTGGAGACTTAGAGACCAAGTACAACTTAGCGGTGGAGTTAAGTGAGAGGGGGGATCATTCAGGCAGAGGCTGCTAAGGAGCAGCGGCAGGGAAGTGAAGGTGTGAGAAAGACAGCCCTCAGGGAAACACAGCCACAGTGGCAGGCCAGGATGGCAGGGGAAGGCTAGCCAGGAGGACAGTCTGAGATGCCCTTCTGAGGTGGGTAGTCAGACCAGGACACAACTGGGCGAAACCTTCAAGTGGCTTGCCACATCGCTCAAAGAGCAGATACCTAAAAGGCCCTACATAGTTGGCTCCCTGCCTCCTGTCTGATCTCTCACTCCATTCTAACTACTATCAGCTCTTTGTCATTAATTCCTCAAACCCTCTGGGGAGTAAGCACTCACTCTTCCCTCACACTGAGACAATCCTCCTCTATTGGTGGCCTGGCTCACTTTCTTCTCCTTCAGGGCTTTGCTCAAATGCCACCTTCTCCTTAGGTTTTCTCTGAACATCCTAATGAAAATTGTCATCCTCTCCTTCCCTATCCTGCCTTCAACACCTTCCCTATCCCTTTTTCTGCCTTAGTTTACTCCAGTAGCACTTACTGCCATAAGACTTTCTGTGTACCTGACTTACTGGTATATTGAACGTAAGCTCTATGAGGGCACGGGTTTTAGTCTGTTTTGATTCTTGATGTAGCCTCAGTGCCTGGAACGGTGTATGGTGTGCACTCCATAAATGTTTCTCAAATACATTCTAATATGTTGGGATTTCTAGCAAAGTTGAGTAATTGACACATGACTTAAGTATTTAACTTTGCACATTAATCAAAACAAAAAATTAATTACAATGTCATAAAATTATATTTTGTACATTCTTCTCATTTTATATATAGTACATTGCTATATACATTATGTATTTATACATACCTCCTCCTATACAGGACGTTACACGCTAACTTATGTATATTATATCTTGTTGTCACTCTGGGAACTTTCCAGAATAATTTTGACTGTACCGGATTTATGTTTTATTAGCTACCTTTGGAGCCTAATTCTCATGTAAGATGCAACTCCTTATAATTCTGAAGGCAATGTTGAGGCTCTGAAATATTTTAAACAAGAGCTTGGCTCAATTAGATGTATATGTTTGGAAAGATCAATCTGTCTGCAGTGGAAGAATACAGTGGAGGGGATTGTATTAGAGGCAGGGCAATCACAAATGCTGCCAAATTCTCCTCAAAAGATGATGACAACCTGCACTAAGATAATGGCTCCGGGGATGGGAAGAAGCAGATGTATGTAAGAGATATGAGGAGATAGATACACTTTATAGAACTTAGTGACGAACCTGTGGACTTCAGCAAGCTTACTCTAAAGACTCCTGTCAGTTATGCGGTCTATCCATGTGTCACCAAGCTGGGAAAGAGATCCTGAAATATTTGCAAAATTGTGCTTATCTATAAACAGTTTATGGTTACATAAACACAAATGTTGGATAAGACTAAAACTGAATAGTTTTGTATGGAGAGTGAAGGCAAGAAAACAGAGTTAAGACTGAGATAGTCTTGTGACTCTAATTAGAACACAAATATTAATGAAAATAAAGATATTTCAGTCAGTTTATACCTGTAGGAAATCATCTATTCAAAATAAGGTTATGCTTCCAAAAATCATTTTGGGTTTCTTGTTTGGAGGTAGGATATATTTCCTAAAGATATGAAGTTCTAAGATGTAGTTAGGTTTATCCCAACATATTTAAATCAAAATGTAGCTAAAAAGCTATACATTAACATAAACAAATACCAGAAAGACTACTGTTGAAGAACACTAATTAAATAATACAGAAAATATGAAATAATAAGGCATTTAATATTAATTTTTAATGTTGATGCTTGAAGACTAGTAGGTTGGATTAGATGAAGATAAGGACATAAATGGAGACTGGAGATTATGAAGCGAATTTCTGGGTCCTTTCAAAGATTATAGCACTGGGTCTTTGGCTTATATAATTTAGAAGATTAGGAGTTTTAGTCATGCAATGTATGTCAGCTGAGTGGCATTGCTGCCAACAAAATTAATGCCTTTTTAGACTGTATTAGTACACGTATTGTGTCGAAGTGGAGTGCACTGAACTTAACCACTATGCCGCGGGGCTGGCTCCCCTCAATCCAACTTTGGTTTTCGTTGGGCTAATTATGTACAGGGCGAGATGATGAGAGATGGGGTTGGGAGAATTTAAGGAGTGACTGAACTTGAAAGATGAAGTTCACTAAAGGAGATTAATAGAGTGTAAATAGGAGAGGGAATGAACACTTGAGAGACGTGAGGGAACGCATGAGTGGTACTGGAACATTTCTAGCCATTATTGCCTCTAAGAGCAACTTTCTTCGTTATGTGCCTTCTTCACTTCTTATTTTTAGCATTCAGTTTATCATTCAGTTTCCAGGAATCAAAGATCAAGAAGGTTGTTTCCAGTTGAATGGGATGATTATGAGTCTTGGACTAAACATGGAATGGCCAACAGATCATGCTGATGTCACAGTTGCAGTTCTTTCCTACATAAGTTATAACTTTAAAAAGTTTAATAACAGACTCATTTTCAAAAACTACAGTAAAAAGCAACACCTGGCCTTCATTGTTAAGTGTGTATTGAATTTATTCTCTTCACCTTGATTCGTTTGAGGATGGCTGGCTCTCCTACCATGTAGTGAGTCTACTTGCCCGGACAGTGTGTAACCATGCCTTATAAGAAGGACACCATCTTGGTTCCCAGGCACTGAAAGGTTTTCTCATTCTTGAAAGTTCTTAGCATCTGGGCTGATTCAGCAATCTCTGCCCCGAAAAGGAAGAAAAATTAATCTCCCGACCTCATTAAGTCAAGCAACACTTTGTCCTGGTTGATCTCAAGTGTTTCGGATTTGAAAATGACTTCTTGAAGTTTCAAGTTGGGTCTAACATCTGTACCACAGGCTTCTTTAGATGTAGTTCTTGGAGGTGCCCGTTTTATGTGTTTCCAGAGGTGGATTTTCTTGTATGTGTTAGAAAGGTAAGTAAAAAGTAAAGGTTAAGGGAAATTCCAACCATGTCAAATTCTTCTCCATTTGGTTCAACTTCCTGCACAGAAACAGTTTGAGACTACACTTCAAGACATTCTTTCCTGGAGAGATGCTTTTGAGTAATGCTGTCCTTTCATTCCACTGAGTCCTGTTTGTTTTCAACCTTCTTTGCCGCACCCGTTTGAAAGCAAATTATCTTCCCTGAACTTGGAGAATCATGAATGATGCCACGTTTGTTTGCCAACTCTTTTTTTTTTTCCTGAGGAAGATTTGCCCTGAGCTAACATCTGTGCCAGTCTTCCTCTATTTTTTTAGTATGTGGGCCACCAGCACAGCATGGCCACTAACAGTGGTGTGGGCCTGGGAACTGAACCTGGCCCACTGAAGAGGGGCAGGCCAAACTTAACCATTAGGCCACTGGGGCTGGCCCTCTTTGTTTGTTTTTTAATCTTTCTGCTTACTGGGCCCCAGGGGTGTCATAAGAAAACAGAAGACTCAGGGACAAAAAGTTTTAAGAAAAGAAAAGTAGTTTACTTGGAAAGGAAGACTAGAATTCAGAAGGATTGGCTCCTCAAAGGATAGATGGCTATTCGAGGGATAAAGTGTCAAAATTATGAAGGTTAGCATTTGACTGCACATGGAAAGGAAAAGAGCAGTTTCTTCACTGATTATCGTATTGTGTCCATCGCAAAAGCATCAGGGAGAAAGCGGTTTTTGTGAGGGAGTTAGGAACTCATCAGCAAGGCTCCCAGCTTCCTGTGCTTAGGGGCCTGCAGGCAGACACAGTATCCCTGTTTTTATCTCTGTTTTTGGTTTTGCTTCTTTATCTCACGTGCAAAGTGCCTTTTTTCCCCTAACTGTGGGACATGGTGTGATGTACACACTTACTCAAAATGGCAGCACATTTACTCTCTCAATGGAAAATTAGACTTTGGGAGGCAGTAAAGCTCGATTCCTTTGAATCACTGACTTAGACTGGTATCGGGGAGGAAGATCTTTTCTTATCCAACTTCCATAACTCTTCCATTTGCCTTAAGAACAGTAGTTTATTGAGACCACTTATCCCTCCATGGTAGCTAACCACTTCCATCCACTGGCATAAGTTTTCTTTCTTTACCAGGATTCTTCATATCTACGGTAGCATCCATGCCGGCTAAGGTTATGTCCACCACATCAGAGAACAGGCTCATGGCATCAGCACTTGATTATGTGCTATGTGGTCTTAAAATTGATTTGTGAGAGAACCTTGCTTCTAGAATAAGATGGGTGAGTATCTCCCATGCACAGTAAATAGTACTGTTCATTTCCTACTAAGTGAGATTGATCACATGAAGAGGTGAGGTGTCTACAGCTGGCTGGCCTCGGATTAGTTACCGTTAATATTGCCACTGGTCAACCCAGAAAGCCAATGGTTAGGAAAGGGCCTACAGTTAACCACGGAGAATTTGCCACCATTGTCTCAACCACAAGGGAGATACTGTGGTAGTTTCATCCCAGCTGTTGAATTGCTCTGAGATGACTCTAATGCCCGTAGTTTAAAAATTATAAAGACTGTAATTCTGGCCCACAACAGGAAAAGCACTGCTAATATGGCTAATACTATAAATCTGTTGCTCAGTAAGAAGCATTTGGAAAATATTTATTTTTTATCTAATCAGATGAATGATTAACTTTTGAATAGAATCATTAAAAATATAGTCCTGTGAAACCAGGTAAGAGAATCTAAATAACGGTCATTATTCTGAAACTGCTCCTGCATTATCTCCATCAAGTTTTTTTACAATTAAGCTTCTAAGCTTAATTCTAAGCTTAACCCAGGAATCTGAAATATTTAGCTACTTCTTGAGTGTCCTTAGCTGTTGGTCCTAGAATGGGAAATACAGTGAACCCTTTGGCAAATTACCCAGCAGTATGTGTAGGAGTTGCTTTTAAAAACGCAATTGATCATTTGCTCTTATAAAATATCCTTCACAGACACTTGCCTCTGTAAAAACACATTTAACATTAAGAGCCTGACTTTAATATGGATTTTTGGTCTTAAATCAAACTGTTGTGAAAGAAGAAAAGGTGGGTGGGAAGAGAAAAAGAGAGTTAGGTTTGGTTATGAGTGTGCTATGTTCCTTCTGCTTACTTATAAAAGGAACAGATTTCCTTTATCTTACTTACAATAAAACACCAAAGACTAGTAGAAAAGATAGTTAATAGATTTCACCGCTCAGAAAAATTAAGCATCACCAATGTGATTTAGGAAGAACTTACCAGAGTTAAGCTGCCAATATTGAGTGGCTGAATGAATACTCTACTGATATTTTGCACATGGGGAATTGATGTATTTTAGTTGCCATAAAAACTGAGATCAAAGAATCTTGCAGCTTTCTCGATGATTGGAATGGAGGAAAGCCAGAAAAAAGAATAATTAATGTTTACAAGTGTAAGATTTCATGAATGGAATCAGCCTTTGCTTTTATAATTCAAAAGTTCTGTGGAGAGGAGCTAACAGTCATCAATGAAACGAGGCCTTACACCTACCTTACCCTGATGAGCTTACCCATTAGTGTACTCAATGTTTCATTAAGCATGTGCTATGTGCAACGCCACTGCCGAGTACTGACATTTCAAATATAACTAAGACATGTTTGCTACTTTCAAGTAATTTTATACGTAAAGTAATGTGATGAGAATTTGTGGTTTTATATTTAGTTAGGAAAGCAGTTTACCCATTGCCACTGTTAAATGGATTTTCTAACTGACGAGAAATTGTAAAGGCTTAGTTTGAGGTTGGTCTACTCCAGTGGGTCATGATGCATTTACTCGAGGCCTTGTACTTTTTGTATGTTTTCATTAGAATCCAGGACACAGAAGCCTGCTGTCTTTGAAAATGCTGCTTACTACATCTGGCATCCTGGTACTTGGCTGCATCCAACTTTATAAAGGTAGTATAATTGCCATTCAAATGTATATTATTGCCAATAGAAAGAAATCTGTGCTATCACCTCCAAGCCAGTAAGCACCAAATACACAGAATGACCAGTTGTCAATCAGTTCACCTTGGGAAAAGTGAGAGGCCATAGAGCCAGTTGGGAACAGCAAGACAAGGCAAGCTAGAAGAATATCAAAGCCTGCTGTCCTCGTGCACGAGAGCTGGTCTAATGCGAAAGCCAAGCAATTATGTGCCACCCAGTATGACCCACACTGCTTCTTGAATGAGATCTAATCAAAGATATTAACATATCTGATGCAAGCGTGTGCCTGCTAGAAATGAGGCTGTTCAATCGCAGAATCATAAAGAAGGGAGAGGCAAAGAGATAAACCCTGAGTGCCCCCGGTACTGTCCAGAACCCAGCCCATGAGCGTGAATGCCTCATCCATGCAGCAGGTGGAGCCCTGCAGTGAAGGAGGGGGTGACGTGCTGGCATGATTGAATGATGGTGAACAGAGGGAACTGCCTGGCCCCCGGCCCCCATCATGTGTTCACAGGAGCTCTCAATGTCTTGGAGCTCTAGGTAGTAGCTCTTTTCTTCCAAACTCTATAGTTTCCTAAGGGGTCAGAACCCTCTGGCCAAGGGATGAACACTCCTCAGAGCTTTAGTTGTGAGCGCTGGATTTTCTCTTGCTCCTCCCCTTTATCCTGAGTCTCACCCTTTTCCCCATTTTTCAAGTCTCTTTTCTAGTGCCAGATTTTCTTCTGAGATTTTTTCCTCAGCTTCTTTCTTGCCCTGTCTTCTGGCTGTCCAAATACTTAGCTGCCTCAGTCATTTTATAAATTAGGTGGGACATAAATGAATAGGCCACATGCTGACTTCTATCACTCACATTCCTTCCGGTTTCCCACCAGTTTTCCATGCGGGAACATGGCTTCCTTCCCTCCCATTTCTCTCTGAATTTTGGCTGAAGGACATTGGCACATTTCCTATCGATTGACTGAATACTCAACAGGCAGGGTATTCTTTCACATCTACTTTTTCTTTATTTTAAAAAATTACAGCACAGAAGTATATAAAGGTAAATAGTATTTAAAGTATATAAAATGCAAAGTAAAAGTTCTCTGCTTTTATAACATCTTCCGTATTCTCTGGACATATTCCCAGGTAACTGGTGTGTATACTGTTGGACCTCTTCGCAGCTCTGCAGGTGACATATATTTACCTATACATGCAATGGAGAGGGTTTTCTTAATAAGCCCCTATCTGCAAACAGTGGATTAAAAATTACAATGTCTGATTTAACACTGGTCAAAAAAAATAATTTTAACTAATATTTCTCAATTTTTTTATGACCCACAGTAAGAAACACATCTTACATCACAACCCAGTGCACAGATACCTGTGTATATGTAAAAAAGGAAACTGTGTTTATGAAACATAACCCTTGCCTTTACGGTGTTCAATTCACTCTAATGCTTTCTGTTCTTTCTATTTTTGTGTGTGTGTGTGAGGAATACTGTTGCTGAGCTAACATCTGTGCCCATCTTCCTCTATTTTACGTGGGACACCACCACAGCGTGGCTTGATGAGTGGTGCTAGGTCTGGGCCCGGGATCCAAACTTGCAAACCCTGGGCCACTGAAGTGGAGCATGTGAACTTAACCACTACCACCAGGCTGGTCCCTGTTCTGTTCTATTTTAACTCTATTCTTTTAAGTTAAAAAAAAAAAATGTCAGGTCAGCCCTTGGTGGCCTAGTGATTAAGTTTGGTGTGCTCTGCTTTGGCAGCCTGGGTTCGGTTCCGGGTAAGGATCTACACCTCTCGTCAGTGGCCATGCTGTGGCAGCAGTTCACATATAAAAAGAGGAGGATTGGCAACAGATGTTAGCTCAGGGCCAATCTTCCTCAGCAAAAATGAGTAAATAAATAAATAGAAATAAAAATTAAAATAAATGTCAGTGGCAACACTCTGGATTGATATTATGATTAACTAATGGATCGTGACCTATAGTTTGAAAAACACTGATTTAAATGGTTCACCTTGGAGTTTGTGTTTTCGGGTGATTCCTTGCTTTCCCATTTCTGAGTCCCCCTGCTTATTTTTGGATGATGTCTGAGTGTGCAGAGGTGGCTCCAGGACTCAGAGTGGTGGCATGTAGGAATCCCATAGCTCCCTCCTCACCGAACATCCTTGCACATACAATTTTTGTGTACTTGTGTGAGTATTTCTATAGTGTATGTTCCTAAGGGTGTAAAGGCTGGACTAAAGAGTGTGTGCCTTAGAAATCCGCATGTCCAGATTGCTTTCCTAGAAGTCACGGGTCTGTGTTGAGGAATACATGATGAATATGGGGGCTGGAGATACTGAAGGAACATGACAGAGTGTACTTACAGTCACTCTTGATGTCTAGCCAAAGTGCAGACGTTTTGTGAGTGTCTGTAATGGACACACCGCTTTGAAATAAACAGAGAAGGTGTGTCCTGACTGCTGCAGGAGGCTGCCCTCCAACCATGTTCTAAGCAGCTTCCCTGGCTACGGACCAGGCCTTCTTTCCTCATCAGGATCAGACCCTTCCCCATCGAGGAGTCTCCTTTGGCTCGATCTATCTCCATATTTCTCTAGGTTCCCACACCAACCATCCCGTGTTCTTTGTTTAACAGTTTTCCCAGCCTAGAATGTTCTTTTCATCTTTCTCTCCCTATTTACATGAAGTCCTGCTTGCTCTAAGGGCCACCTCAAATCCACTTCTCCAGAAGCCTTCTGAACCCCCTCAAGGCATGTGGAATTAACAGCCTTTGTCTCGGTTTCCAAGCACCTCGCTTTTATGGCAGTTATTTAATTATTCCTTAGTATTGTAAGTGAGTGTTTACTTTCCCTGCTCCAGTAAGATCCACGTTTCTTACCCTCGCCTGTGCATCCCCAGATGCTATAGACTTGCTCACTTCTCCTTCTCCACCTCGTACCACGCTCCCCTTTGCCCATTGGACGCACACCCATGAGCTTCATCAAGCTCCCCAGCAGCCAGGCCTGTTCCTGTCGCAGAGTTCACTCTTCCCCAGACTCACTCTGCAGGACTAGCTTTCTTTTGTCATTTAAGAGTCACCTCACTTTCTCAGAGAGCCCTTTCTTGGCCGACACCTAATCTAAAGTAGCCCCCAGTCACTCTCTAGTACGTAAGCCCATTGTGTTTTTATAGCACCTATTACTACGTAATTTTCTTATTTGTGTCTAACTAGCTCCACTATGATTTAAGCTCCCTAAGAGCCAAAATAGTCTCTGTCTTACTCAGAGACGTGTCCTTGTTGTCTAGAACAGTGCCTGGTACGCAGAAGGCCTTCAGTAAATGGATGAACAACATGAATGGAAGATGTATTTGTTCATGGAAGGACTTATACTGATATTCTTTAGATCTCTACAGTTCGGAACACATTAGCTTGAACATGGTTGCAGCTGCACGAGGTAGGTAACATTACAGACTGAGTTAATATAGCTTATAAGACAGTAAAGAAGTGAAAAATGAATAGTGGTAATCTCAGAATCCCCCCTAAAATGTGTGGCTATTTTATATAATGTAAATGCATATATAATTACTATTTCCACAAACAATAAGCCAAACATTAGTTTAATATCTACTGCACACAAGGCACTTTAAATTGTATTAGCTAATTTAACTTTTTGAGCGATCTTACGTATTATTATTTTGTTTGACTCGTTTGGTAACTAAGTTCAAAGTAATTTGCTCATGGTTCACAGTTAGTACATGCAAGAACTTGGGTATGGCCTGCTAACCCAGCCCATGCTATTTCAACAGATGCATAGAAATAATATTATAAAAATATCTGGAAGATTTGAAAAATGTATTGCTAAAAACAACTGTCTCACTTTGAGCTGATTATTGCAGTTTTTACATTTTACCTATTAAATATTTTTTTTCTTAAGAGTAGAATGGACTTTTTCTCTTTTTTTTTTTGACTTATCTGTTGGTTTCAGTGATCACAGAAAAAAGGTAGCCATCTGTTCCTTTCGTATTAGCACTCTCATTCTTAGGCAAGTCTGCATGGACACCCTTCAGGATATGTGTGTTCCACTGATGTGTTCATTTTTAGAATAGAATTTTATGATCTTGCATCTCTCAAAATGACTTTAATGTGGTTTTTAAGCAGGTACTCATTTTCTTTTTTAATGGCAGTGTGAGGTAATTTTTTAAAGGGATAAATGACAGTGTGGAAAAATGGTTACTTTTGTTGCATGTCACATGGCCAATGTCTAATTTGTTCATTTTCGGTCCTTGGTACAGGACTGACAACTCAGGCAGGCACGCTTTTTTGCTTTCCAACTTCATAAAATATTTTGAAAAGTCAGAAGATTTCTCTCACACACGCACACACACACACACACACACACATCCCTACCTCATTTTTCTTAAAAAATTGAAATATGCAGCAACACAGACTCACATTCTATGTAATCTTAATTGACAAGAGCTCAGTCACAGGCACTCCCTTCAGGTGGAGCTTGCTTTCTTGTTTGCCACTGTGAGGACTCTCTATTGTTTGTGTTTTGTTTTGTTTTGCTTTACATCCAGACCCGCTAGATTTGAGTTGGAGACTTCTGCGAGGCACTGGAATTTACTGGCAAGTCTTTGTGGTTACCCTTTCTTAGTTGACTGCACTCTAAAAAGTATAACAAAATGAGTTGATGACTTTGCTGCCACTCTGCTATTCCGACAATCATCCGGACAGGCTCATTCATTATTCTGCTGCCTGATTCTCAATCCCGGATTCATGTTCCAATCACTCGGCGGCTTTAATGTTACTGGGACGCAACATTAGAGATTCTAACGCGATCCAAGCGTGAGGTTTATAAAGATCTCCCCTTGTGTTTGGAATGTGCATGCAGGGTTGAGAACTCTTTGTCTAATTGGTGCATTGTATAAATTTTATTTTATTGAGCAATTCACTAACCCAAAACAATGAAAAATACTAGTGTTTAAGCAAATGAAACAAAAGGGGTGTAATTATCACCAGAAATAGCTGGGTGAAAGAATGAGCTGGTGAGTGGATGGATTCTAAGAAACAAGATGGAACCCTACTTCCAGCATCCTGCAGCAGCCTTGAAATCTGCATCAAGGTTCCCAGCTGTGCTGAGACTTTCTGGCTTGTCTTTGATTAGTATTAGAAGGAAGAGTCCCTGATGGCGCTGAAGAAATTTAGTTGCTTTTCTCTGAGTGTGAGCCTCTTTTTATACAATGTACAAATATGTAAATTTCACATTTGAAGGAAAGTTTGCAGAAGGTTTCACCATAGTTTTCCCGTACAGTGCCAGCTCTCCAAATAGTTTGTTACACGTAGGTTATAGATTTCACTTACGTACTTTTGGCTCTTCTTTATCACTTTCTACAGTGAAGATTCTGTGAAATTCTGTGCTTGTGAACAGATGTTAATTTTCATGGTTGATATTATTGTAGATAAAAATCTAACTTCAGAATAATTACTTTTCTTTTAGGTTACTATATGAAGCTGTTTTAAATCAGTTAGTGTATGCTAACAAAGGGCTTACCATTAAATCCTATATTCTTGAAATCACACGTTAAATAAATTTTATATTCTCAATCTAATTTCTAGAAAATATAATTGACCAATCCAGATATGCAATAAACTTCTAATTGAAAACCATAATTCATTTTGATAAAGTAATATTTCCATTACAAAATATGATTTAATTAAATAAAGCATTCAAAAGTAACTTGAATCCAAACCTTATTTCTTTATCAAAGTAAATGGCTCAGCAAACCCACTGTCTGCATTTATTAATTTTTTATGTTAAATTTTATACTTATGTTACATTATTACGTGATGTAGTTGCATTATAAATTTTAACTTTGCTTTAAATTATGCATTTACATTTTAGCCGTGCCTTAGTAATACATATTGAAAAGTATTTGAAATTCATACAATTTTAAGAATTCTGTAATTCATATTTTCCACTTAGACTAGTCTGCCCCAATTATTCCAGTTTGCTAAGGTTTTATTATATGTTTATTAATCTATCTATAAATCAATATTTGAAGAGAATTTTATGCAGATACAAACAACCCAAACTTGTCCTCAAAGAGGATAAGGCCAAAAATCTGTAGGAAAAAAGGTATTATAAAGGTGTGTCAAGCAGTGAATGAATAAAAATATGACATTATTTTCCTGGATTTTGTGGTGCTTGTGGCATGTCAGCTTTTTAAAATTTGTTGTGATTTCTTTGTTTATTCTAAAAAATGTTCACGCCCAACTGTATTTGTAATTTTGTGTTTGTTTTCTCATGAGATCTCTGCCACCTCTCCCCGCCCCGTCAGGTGTGTAAGCTTTAGGTCCCACACAACCTAAATCTGCTCCCATCAGTGGTCAAATGTTTTATTCACCACGTATTACTGAAGGAGCCTGAGCACACTGCTCCTGGGGACCCTCACCAGGCTGACACCAAGTTGAGTTGTTCAATAGCTAAAAGATAACCACACCACACTATCCCACATCTGCCATAGACTCCCGGGCATCATTTTACCCACAGGTACATCGTGGGAGACTGGTCAGATCCAGCAACTCTTGCTAATATCATCACACATTTTTTTTTTTTTTTTAAAGATTTTATTTTTTCCTCTTTCTCCCCAAAGCCCCCTGGTACATAGTTGTGTATTCTTCGTTGTGGGTTCCTCTAGTTGTGGCATGTGGGACGCTGCCTCAGCGTGGTCTGACAAGCAGTGCCATGTCCGCGCCCAGGATTCGAACCGACGAAACACTGGGCCGCCTGCAGCGGAGCGCGCGAACTTAACCACTCGGCCACGGGGCCAGCCCCTATCATCACACCTTTTGCAGTTAGCCTCATGCACAAGGCTGCCCCTACAAAGAAAATACAAAGGAAGCTATCGCAGCGTGACTCGCAGTGCTTATTCCATTCTTCCTCAGCTATTAGCAAACCATGCGTTACTTGTTACAGAATTTTGCCGAGACTCGATATCTGGAGTATTTATCAACATTTATGATCTGTAACGTATTTATTTAGAGAAAGAAAAAAACACAACAAATTACAAGTGTAAAAATCTAAAAACACTACATTATATAGGAAAATGCATAGCAATTTTATCTGTAACTGTGTACACATCTTCGCAATACCCTTTTCCCTTCATTTTTTGACTGCTTACTCTTTGATTGTCTCTTCATATGGGAATAGTTTTTTAATGTCTTTCTAGCAAGAGAACGTAAAGATAATTGTCTCATCTCTAGCATGGTTAATTGAAATTTATTTTGGTAATGCTATGTAAATTTTTAGAATTGTCAAATTTGGGAAAACTTTTCTAGGTTTCTTTTGTATATGAGCTGTGAGATTTGGGGGAATTTTCCACAGATTAGCTTTTGGCTCTATGTATTTTACATCTTGTTTTTCCTTCATCCCTACATACTTCTGTGCTGAGCACCACGGACGGGTGTGACAGAGGGGAAGTTGGGGTGGGAAGATGAAGAACCTGATTACGATGACAATATCTTACTTATGCTAATTCCACAAAACCTTATGACCACATGGACACATTGTTAGGGCCGCTCTCAGGTCTTAGAAGGGATCTGTGCATGTGAGGGGTCCAAAAACTTAAGTTTTACTTTCTTTATTGTAAAATTCACATGTAACAACAGAATTAAAATACAAAATAATCTCAAAATTCTAGACCAAAAGAGATGAAATTTAATTCAATAAAAGTAAAATTAAATAGTTAGGGTTAAAAGGCATACAGTAATGGGTCAGGGGTTTTAGCTGACCTCCATTTGATTATGAACCAACAGTACAATGCAAGCCCGGAAATGGCTAGCACAAGAATAGGCCACATTAACAGAGGGAGTTTTCGGATCATGAAACCGAATAATCTCTTAAAAAGCTGCCTTGGTCAGAAAGCAGCTGCAATACTCTGTCCAATTCTGATGCTGTAATTTAGGAGCAACAGTGACTGGTTAGATTGTATCCACAATAGGTCTTTCAAATTGGTGAGGATGGTTTGAATTCATGGCACCAAATGAGTGGTTACTGAACCTGAGGATGTCTGACGCATACTTAAGGGAACAAGGTGCCACCTCCAGCATCCTACGGAGGAGAGCTTTGTGCGAGAGTTGTTCTGAATTGCCAAAGTGGGCAGGAAAACATCAATTTGTATTTTATCTCAATATAAGAAATGGTTTTCTAATATTACAGCTGCTTGCAACGGACTTGGCCGTCCCATGAATGTCTGAGGGAACTGAAGTATGAAAAATGTGATCAGATAGCTCTATCAAAGAAGGGACTTTTGTGACGAGAACGCTTACATGGCACTTATACCTTGCCAGGTGCCTCTCAAAACACTTGCAAAGGGTAAAGTGCAGGAATAGATGGCCCCCTTGGCATCTCTCTCTGATATTGATGGTTCCGAGGAAATGACTTTTAGAAACCATTGCTTCGTCTGACACACGAAGACATTGCTATTTTTTTCCCTTAGTAACTGCATTTTCATGCCTACAAATGAGCATTTCTGACTGAAATGACCCACCTTAGTACTTAAGAAAATGGTGGACATTCCCTGCCTGTTTGTAGGGACTGGAGGGTTAGAGTTTCTGTTAATTTGCACATCGTCAATCTTAGATTAAGAGTTTCGTATAAGGGACAAGAGTAGGAGTGCAGATGCTGAACCCAGACTGCCTGCTTCTCAGCTCCACCACTTAAGCTGTACGTCTTTCTGTGCCTTAGTTTTCTCAACTATAAAATGGACACCATAATAGGACTATGTCATAGGAACATTTTAAAGATGAACTTACTCATTCCATGTAAACTACTTAGAACGATTTTGGGCACATAGTGAACATTTCATAATTTGTTTTATGTTCTTTAAGTTCTATTTGCTTCCAGCGGCTGTCAATAACATCACCTGTTTTTATTTTTCTAGTCATTCATTCATCCCACACAGGTCCGTATTGAGCGCCTAATATGGACAAGTGCTGTGCCCGGGGCTGAGGATTTAGCTGTGAACATGGCAGATGTGGTCTCTGACTTCGTGAAGTTTGTAATCAAGTGAATTTTTAGGCAGCCAATGTCAAAACTAGGGAACTACTTGTTAGCATCTCAGTTAGAAACTTACTCAGTAATAATACTTCTTCGGGATAATGAACAGCACTCCCCAAACTTTAGTTCTGCGAGAAGCTTCAACCTCTGTGGCCCTTAATGTTACTAAAATTACGTGTATGTGTGTTTGTGTGTGTGTATTTTGTTTCTTTAAGAAAGTCTGCAGGGGGCTGGGTCTATGGCATAGTGATTAAGTTTGGTGCACTCTGCTTCAGCGGCCCGGGTTCGCAGGTTCTGATCTTGGGCTCAGACCTACACCACTCATTAGCCACGCTATGGCAGCAACTCACATATAAAGCAGAGGAAGATGGGCACAGATGTTAGCTCAGGGCTAACCTTCCTCAGCAGAAAAAAGAAAGTCTTCAACAATGAGACTGAAACAGCAGAAGTCAAGCCTGACTCCCCAATCTCTCTATGACCACCTATCTCTCTGGTTATCATCACAGTTGTTGTTGTCGTCATTGTTATTTTGCTCTGGTTATTATTGTTGTTTCTTCTTCTGATTTTACTGGTAGGTGAAAATTGGCTGGGAAAGTGGGAACTGGGCAGATTGAGTTTTGTAACTTTCTCCTTGTTGATGAAGCTCTACCAGGGGTTACTGCCAATTAGAAACAATCCAGTGAACTGCTGTGAGCTATCGACGCTGAGAGATATGTGAATAGTCACGAGAACACTGGGGTTTATAGCTTCTTGGTTAACCAAAGTCTTTAGAGAGCTCTCCCAGGGCAATCTTTCTGGTAGAGCCTGAATCCTTTCCCAGACTTTAAACACTGTGGAGTCTTTAAACTGTTATTGGCAAGTTAAGAGGTTTTGAGGTCTTCTCAAAAAATGTTACATGCTGTTAATTGAACTGTCCTCTGTTAACACTTTAAATAGAATAAATAGACTCAGGTTCCTGGGATCTGAGCTTGGAATTTCTTGGACTTGGGTAAACGTTAAAGCAGCTACTCAGATCTGAGAGCCATTTCCTTTGTAATCCTAGTTGAAATCAGAAGCTGAGTTTCTAACTTGCCTTGGCAAGTCTTTCTTCTCCGCAATTAACATACGCAGGTTAACACCTGTTAATCAAATGTCATATTACTTTTTATGCTATTAACTTCGTTTTGCTACACACCGTGAACATGTGTGCTTGATATTAAATTTGAATTAAAGTGTTATTTCTGAAAGAGATTTTTCCTCTTCTTTCCCCATTTCTTGAGTGAAACCATGATTTTGTGGCAAAACTTCTATGACAAACCTGTGATTTTCATTAAAAATTTTAGTGAGAAACATTCTTTCTTAATTATCAGTATAGAATGAGTGGGTCCAAGAATTTGTGTGCCAGTTTCAAAATGTCAGCTACACCCTTGTTTTCATCTGTTTGCTCAGGCCAGTTGGGCTCTTTAAGGTCTTGAAAGAAAGACATTTTCCTTTGATTAGTAACAGTGCATCACTCTTCTTACGTGCAGTCCATCAAGCAAGAGCACCCAATCCAGACCCCAATTCCAGAGGGGCTTAATTTTAATTTTAATTAGAATTTTTTTAATTAAAAAATTTTATTGTGGTAAAATATATATAACATAAATTGTACCATTTTAACCACTTTGAGTATGCAGTTCGGGGGCATTAAGTACTTTCACATTATTGTGCAACCATCACCACTATCCATCTCCAGAATGTTTTCATCTTCCCAAGCTGTACCCATTAAACAGTAACTTCCCATTTCCCCTCCCCCTGTCCCCTGGCAACCACCATTCTACTTTCTGTCTGTGAATTTGATTCCTCTGGGGACCTCTCAAAGTGGAATCATACCGTATTTATCCTTTTGTCTCTGGCTTATTTCACTTAGCATAATGTCTTCAAAGTTCTTCTATGTTGTGATGTGTCAGAATTTCCTTCATTTTAATGGATGAATAATATTCCGTTGTGTATATATACGCCACATTTTGTTTGTTCATTCATCCACTGACGGACTGTTGGCTGTTTAGAACAGTGCTGCTCTGAACATGGACGTACAAATACCTACTTGGGTCCCTGCTTTCGATTCTTTTGGATGTATACCCAGAAGTGAAATTGTTGGGTTATATGGTAATCTTACTTTTAATTTTTTGAGGATCCATAGCAGCTGCACCATTTTTTACATTCCAACCAACAGTGCACAGGGTTCCAATTTCTCCTCATCCTCCCCAAGACTGTATTTTTTTAAACAGCCATTCTAATGGGTATATACAAAGGTTTTCATTTTTTTTAAAAAAATTATTGGTATGCTATTGTAGCTTTTTATATGCAGACACAAAGATATAAAATTAAGTATCTTTCCTGGATATATGCAAAAGCATCAAATTTCCTCATTATGTGTCCCTATTTTAAAGTTCACTTCAAACATGGTATTTTAATAAATAACACAATCTTAAGTGTAATAGAATAGTAGACACATTGAATAAAAATGTCTAAGAAGTGGAGGAAAGAAAAAATAAAAAGGGACAGTGGAAGATCTCCAGAATGAACCAGAAAACTCTTCCCAACTAGGATTTGAAATATACCAATTAATGGTTGGGGTGTTTGGGTGCTTTTCAAAACAGGGAACATATGATGATGAAACTTTGTAACTTATACTAAATAAAAAGAGAAAAAATACTTACGCTCTTTTTTGAAGTCAGACTACATACAGTAATGTTTGTTTTTTATGAGCTGTAGTTAAAACTCCGTAGCTTTGGTTTTACAAATACGTTCAGTATATGGCAACATATTCCTAGGTTTATACTATTTTTCCCTCAGGCTTTTCACTGTTTTCAAGGTGCATGACCCTGACCTGAACTCCCAGGTTTGCTCTGGTAGAAAGTGGATTACTTCATCAGCAATCCAGAAGTGCCAGGTGAAAATCTATCTAGCATCTACCTCTCTGGAATAAATATGCCCAGGTTACTGGTAATACACACATGTGGTATCGTTTTTCCATTATTTGGAACATACAGAACTAAATTAATAACAGTTCTTACAAGACCCTAGGGGTTTGTGTAAAGGAATTTTGATCTCCATGGGAAGGGCTCCCCAGTGCTCTCAGGAGAGATGCACTTGACTTTTGACCTCTTTTCAAAGGCACCTGTGTGAGCTTTTAAAATCCACTACCACCAATTATCCACTTTCAACCTGAAGTGTTTAAACCTAGGGCCACATTAACTGAGCTTAGCACATAGCCCTGTCATTGTAGACTTCCTGACGGGAGGCGATGTCTTGACATAGTTAAAAGGGAGTGTAGGGATGGGGCATGAGATTAATCAGGTCCTCCTACTGACAGCTTCAAACAAAGAAGCCTTTTAGCCACCTGGTTTGTGTCTCTGACACTTGCATTCAGATTGCTGGGACAAAGCTTTGTGCCATTGCCTTGATCCCATTCTTTTCAGGTGCTTGTTTGTAGCTATGCTACTTCTAAGGCTTAATGGCTCTTTTGAAAGGACGCCATAGGAGATGCAAGTAAACAGCTGCTTCTTTCAGGAAAAGCAATGCTGGTAGAATTTTAGCCATTTAGAAACTCAGTTCATAACGGACGTATGAAATTCTGTGTGTACTTCTTGAAGACTTTTGGAAAAGAGGCCACAGCTCATGGTGTATTGGAGTTACAAACATAATTCTTTCTTCTGCTATCATTTTCTTGGAAATTTAACCCAGGGCGAATATAGATTTCTCTCTCCTTGTTTCTTATCATTGTTAGTTGGCTTCTTTGACAGTAAATGTGGCTTTGATTTTAGTCTCTGAGCTTATTAAATTTAACATTTTTATTTTTTACTTGTAGCGCAGAAGACTTAAGCATTGTAGTACTAATTTATTCCAGCATGCCAGGAGAGTGACTCTGGGAAAGGGAGAGCCCCGTCGTCCTGCACAGCCCTTCAGTCTTCCCATGCCGCAGACTTTCATCAGCAGCCAGTGCCTGCGTTGTTCACTGTAACGGAGTAAGGCAGAGATGTTAGAGGCCTAGCTGAGTTCATATTCTATGCCTGGTTTAAATCACTGATGTTGTAAGATCTGGCCATGGACTGAAAAAAAAATTCCAAATGTTTTCTGGTTCTAGTTTTTGATAATGTTTTTTGTTTGAAAAGTAAAACCATACAGAATCTCTTGATTGCACAATGAAGGACAGTTCCAGGGCCTTGCTAACAATTTATCCCAGTTGAGCCTTAACAAAATTATGCAATGGCTATTTCAAATACACTCATCCAAGCCATTCGATCTTAAAGTTCAAGAGTCATTTTGCTAAATAAAGAGTGAAGTCTACTCTCCAGCCTGTGTTTGGCTGATAAGGCAACCTGTTGCTCTCCCATGGAGAGCAGGATTTCTTTAAATTTCTGCTTTCAATTGTTTTAACTGCTTATATGTCTCTAATAGCATTCTCGTACCATACCAATGGCTATTGGTAGTATTAATAATAATAATGACAACGGCAACAGAAACAGTAACAACAAAGAATATGTATCGACGTGTACTATGTGCCAGGTGCTACGTCGTGTATTTTAACTCTTGTACTTCTTTAAGTAACCCTATGAAAGAGATACAATGCCAGTTGAATGATGAGGAAACAGCTCAGAGAAGAGGATGTGTTGCCTTCTCTTAAGTGAGAGAGCCAGAATTTGAACCCTGGCGCTCTGATTCTAGAATCCATGTTCCTAATTAGAGTACTATAAAAAAACCTGGAATCTGTGTTAATTTTTGAAAATGAAAACTAGCCTATCTACATTTTACACTTAAGAAATTAGAAGAACAAAGGGAAACTGCTAGAGGTGTTTGGACAGGAGTTTAGACCATCATTACTTTCTATTCTTGAGTATTCTTGAGTGTTTTTCTTTGATAATTAGCAAGGACATTTTATGAATTCAGGAAGAAAAAGGATGCAATATCCCCTCCTACCCCACATATACCCTTGATGGTAGTGAAAATTTCCTTCCTAACACAGTGTACTTGAATTAATACAGGTGAAATGTTCAGTTCTTTTCCATTGACTTTGGAAACACATTTTTGGGGGTAATCTTTTATTGATGCATCTATGTCGTTATCAAAAAGGTTGCCAGGGTGATGTTAGATTTATAACATATTTTCAGGGTGGTGATCTATCTTTCGTCCTGTAGATAATGTCTCTCATCGCGGTAGCTGTAAGGAGTCTCAGCTCTGTCTGTGGAAGGCTGCTGAGAAAGAAATAATTTTGGTGCATGTGTGTGAACGTCAATCTGTTTTCAATCTTCAGCCGTGGGCTTGGCTCTTTCTACTACTGTTTCACAAAGGAGGCAGAGCAGGTGCACTCTGTCTGCAGACCCCCAACCCTCCGAGGCATTTAGCAGATTTGCCTAGTGACACACTTTTCGTGGTGGAGTTTTTATGCAGACACATATCGGTATCAGATGGACACTATAGGGGTTCCCAAGAGGGGACACACACCAAAGGCAGCCAAATGATGCTTCAGGAAGCCAGAGGGGCAGGGAGACAATCATCGTTTCAGTATTGCTGCCCAGCGATCCCATTTGTTCTCCTAACTCCTCCTTTGCCTGCCACACCCACTCCATCAGCAGATGGTACAACACCAAGACAGGATTTTAGAAACCACAGCTGGAAAGACCTCTAGGTCAAGTCCTCCATTCCTTTGTCAAGCCTGGACCAGCCTTCCTACCCCCTTAGCCCTTTCTAGTTTTTCCTCAACTTGAAGTGCCTCAAGCCTAAATTTTCCTTTCTTTCCTTTATCCCATTACTTCTAGCTCAACTTCTTTTGCCAAGCCAGCTAATTCTCCTCTGTCTTTGCAGACAATTAGATCATCTTCAGTCTTTCCTTGGATTTCAGTCTTTCATCCCACCCCCACCCCTAATGCCCACCCGCCTCACATAAGTCAACCTGTCTTGTCATTCAGTAATTCCTCTTGACTTGCTCTGAGCTCCACACACAGTGCATCTTTATTAATGTGAGGTCCCTAAAGCTTGAATGGGCCCTCATGAGTGTGGCCTCACCCTGAACTGGGTAGGGAAGCCAGTATTACCTTTCTTTCTTAATATAGGCTACTTTTGCCTGAACCTTCAAAGAGTGCCTTGAGTTTCCTTTGGCTATGAGATTGTCCTTATGAAGAGAATTCTTATTTAATTATCTGTAAACTTTCGCCTGTGCCTAGGAGCATACTGCCCTCAGTCAGCACTGTCCATTAGAAATGCAGTGTGAGCCCCACAGGGGGTCTTAATTTTCTAGCAGTCACACTTTAAAAGTAAAAATACATGTGTGAAATTAACTTTAATAATATTTAACTTAATATATCAAAAATCATCATTTCAGTATGTAATCAATATTAAAAATTGTTAATGGGATATTTAAATTCTTTTTTCCTACTAAATTTTGGAAATCCTGTGTGCATTTTACAGCACATCTCAATTCAGACAGTCTATATTCATCAGAAATACAAGACTTGATGTGTATTTAGATTTCATAAAATTTACTGGTGAAGTAGATTTACATACCAAGTTGTGTTCAACATACTTGAAAGTTCGCCAATAACTAAATTCTCAGTTTTTAGATTTAAGCTAATTAAAATGAAACGAAGTTCCAATTCAGTACCTCAGTTGCACTAGCCACAGGTCAGATGCTCAGATGTGCCTGGTGACTACCATTTTGGGCAGTGCAGCTCTAAATCTGTAATAATTCTAAGTGCTTCCATCTCACCTATAGTTCCGCTTTCACCCCAAGGTAGAGCTTACCCTTTGGATTCTTGATCACATGAACCTTTTTGGGGGGAGATGGTATTAGCTTTGTTTCCTCTTTTGAATTTGGATGGGGCATCCACTTTGAGGAAGGTGTTTGTAACATAAATTCTTATATGTTAAGACGCAGTGCTAGAGTTTTTAAAAGCTTTTACATTAAGTACTACAAAATTGAATACACCATCATGAAAAGATCTTAGAAATCAGAAATGAAAAGAACTATGAGACATGTAGGCTTGAAAATAGGTCATGGCTTTATATTGACATACAGCTGTTCTTTCTTTATTTTGTCATAGAAATGCCAATGAAGCTTATGCAATAAATTAGTTCACCTCACAGGTTTTATCAGTATCTGCGTAGCTTGGGCAAAGGACGCCAAATCTCCTTGTTCTGCTAATCTTTGCATTGCACACTTAGTAACCTAAGAATTCATATTATGTTGTAGGACTTCTCATCGTGACGGGTAAGCCTCAAGCATTCCAAGCAATATTATTTCAAACAAATGTTTTAGAAGAGAAATAATTTAAACTGGGAGGGATTCCTAGTGACCCCAAAGTTGCACCCTGAAACTTGTATTATAAAGAGAAGAGTGTGTCTCAAAAAGCGGGGCTTGGCACACACTCTGGAGGGGCTTAATAAATTTGGGTTGATGAATGCTATCAATACAATAGCTGATTAATGCTATTATTTACAAGGGTTCTGTGCCCCACTCCGTCCCTTGAACCTGGGCCCAGCTTTTTCAGAGGGCATTTACTTGATTCAAAGCGAGAGGCATTTTTAGCTTATCTATTTTCTGAAGTCCTATTTCCCATCCTCCTTGATTCTTTTTCTCTCTGCCCTTGCAAGCAAACCTCCTTCCTTCCCATTACATAAGTGCACACATTGCAAACACTTTTCCTGAACTGATATTTTACTTGTTTTCTTTGCAGTTCTGTGGTTCCCATGGTCTCTATTTTATCTACCTGCTTCATGTTTTAGGTGTTAAATTTGTTTTCAAAATATTTCACAACATTGTTTTGATTAAAACTCAGCATACTAAAATAAGAGGAAAATAAGGAGAGAAGGTGGCCAAAGGTTATATAGATTAATTTTGTCTGTAAGTCTATATGCATGCATTTTGGAGTGGTTTGCACTATCATAAAGTGCTTTGTAACATTCAAAGCGGGGGTTGAAAAGGAGACATTTATTTTACATGGACACCTCTATATTTCTATGAGTCCTTTAGTTTAGAGACTTTGGATTTCTTCAACAAGAACCAGTTTTACTACGCACTTCTCTCCTCCCTCCCAACTCCTCCAACTCAGTTTCTCCCCTTTCGCTTCCTGCTGTGGTCTTGAAATTATCAGTGTCTCAGCTAATAACAATACCACTTTGTATCTATTTGCTATTTTACAGTATGAAATTACCTTAAAGACATTATCTCACTTCAAATTCACAGCAACCTGTGCGGAAGGACGGATGTGGTTATTTCCATTTGTTAGGTAAGAAATGGAAGCCTAGCAGTTATTTTATGTGCCTAGACACCCAGTTTAGCCAAATTCCCAAGTCCTTTGATAACAAGCCCATTCACTTTTTTATCCATCCGTTTACCCATAATCTTCCTCCAAAGGATCTGAGATGACTGCTTCCCAACCTCACACTCTTTATTCTACACCATATTGCTAGTAAAGAGACCTCATTCCCGTCATATATGGTATCCTCGTAGGCATAACCCCCACAATCCAGCCTAAGGGATGAATCCAGAAAAATCTCCATTTCAGTAGACTATCAGTTGCAGCGACCTACTACGAGTTCACTTTCTGGTAGACACGGGTGAATTTCATTCGATTTTGAATTAGTTTATCCAAACCTTTTTCAAGATGTCAAAAAACGTGGCTTGGGGCCCACCCGGTGGCGCGGCGGTTAAGTGCGCACGTTTGGCTTCTCGGCAGCCCAGGGTTCGCTGGTTCAGATCCCGGGTGTGGACATGGCGCCGCTTGGCACGCCATGCTGTGGCAGGCGTCCCACATATAAAGTAGAGGAAGATGGGCACGCATGTTAGCTCAGGGCCAGTCTTCCTCAGTAAAAAGAGGAGGATTGGCAGCAGTTAGCTCAGGGCTAATCTTCCTTAAAAAAAAAAAATGTGGCTTGCTCTAGTTGCTGCCAGGAATTGGTAAATTTTCTCTCTGTGTTTTAGTTCAATATGAATGTCTGGGTACATTTGCGTCATACTTAGCGGCAGACTGAAAGCCCTGACTTCTCTTCAGTTTACTGTTCTACCCACAAACAACTCAGATTTATGTAGATCATTGCTCAATAGGTCATCCCTCTGTATTGATTTCCATTTTAGTGCAGCAAATCACGTATTTTGAATGAAATTTGTTACCCTAACTTATATGTAAAGTATGGAACAAAATTCCTATTACTTTTGAGATTAAGTCCTGCCACTGTCATCGCTGAAGAGAAAAGAGCTCACTTAGCATCCATCCTTAACAGACATGTGAGGCAGGTGGCCGTATGTAAAGGCCACTGGATGAAGTGGGATCAAGTATGTGATAGTGATTCGAAAACCATAAAGTGCTGACCAGCCACATTGTGCAATGCAGGTAAGGGGAAGTGGCCTGTATGAGGGAAAGTGGACTGGGAGTCAAATGATCTGAACTTGGTAGATTGATCCAACTTCTTTGAGCCTCTGTTTCCATTTCTTCTACCTTTATTTGTTTCACAATAATGTGTGATAGAAATAATTTTAAGTCTCCATGGTCCTACGTGTCATTTGGAAGCTGCAGTTTTTATTGTTTTTATTAATGGCTTTATTCTTTTGGTATTTATATTTTTTGATTCTGTTAGGTGATTTCTTCTCCTCACCTACCACTCTCCCATCTTAATTCTTCTTATTTGAAATGTATCTTTAATCTATATTTATAGCTTGAAATTAGACCAACATTCAGTTATTTCTTACCCATCACTCAAAGTCTTGGCAATGATTCAGGTACAACAGACCTGTGGGGATGATCCATTTGTTCTTATGAGGCTGCTTTGTTTCCTGAGTCCACTGCTCAGAGCTCAGGTCGCATTAAGAAAGTCATTCCTCTAGCCTGTATTACACACAAACGACGAATTCCAGGGGTGGCAAATTCAATATCTCCTCCCTTTTTTAACTTAAAAAGAAAATATTGTGAAACGCTTTTGTAAAAGCATGACATACGATGACCAAATGGGATTTATCTCAGAAATGCAAGGCTGGTTTAACCTTCAAAAAAATATATCAATATAATTTATCAATAGAATAAAAGGCAAAATACACATGATTATATTAATAGATGCAGGAAATCATTTGAGAAAATTCCTACACGTTCATGATAATCACACAGAACAAACTAGAAGGGCACCTCCTTAAAGTGATAAAGAGCTATAAAGAGCACACAGTTCACATCATACTTAACAGTGAAAGTTGCTGTTTTTGCTACTTCTATTCATAATTGGACTAGAGGATCTAGCAAAGGCAATGTGAAAAGGAAAGAAATGAAAGGCATCCAGATCAAAAAGGAAGAAGCACAACTCTATTTGCAGATGACATGACCTTGTATATAGAAAATCCTAAGGAATCAAAAAGAGAAAACAAGAAACTAATATAATGCTATATGCTAATTATACCTCAAAAAAAGAAAAACCAAACAGAACTAATAAATAAGCTCAACAAGGTTTCAAGTTACAAGATTAGTATTCAAAAAGCAATTGAATTTCAATACATTAGCCATGAACTTTCTGAAAATAATATTAGGGAAAAAATCCCATTTACAATAGCATCCAAAAGAATAGAATACTTATGTAGAAATTTAACAGAAGTGCAAAATTTGTATTCTAAGGAATACAAAATATTGTTGAGAGAAATTGAAGAGGACCTACAAAAATGGATCCAAATATCCATCAGCTGATGAATAGGTAAGTAAAATGATATATCCATACAATGAAATATTTTTGGCAATAAAAGGGAAGAAAATTCTGACACATGCTGTAACATGGATGAAGCTTGAAAATGTTATGCTAAATGAAAGAAGTGAGTCACAAAAGACCACATATTGTATAATCCCACTTATATGAATGTCCAGGATAGAGAATCTGCAGAGACTGAAAGCAGATTAACGGCTGCCGAGGGCTGGGGCAGGTGTGGTGGGGAATGGGGAGCGACTATTAATGGATACAAGGTCTTATTGGGGGATAATGAAAATGTTCTAAAATAGATCATGGCGATGGTTACACAACTCTGTGACTATACTAAAGATCATTGAATTGTACACTTTAAAGGAATGAATTATGTTGCATGTAAATTATATCTCAATAGAGCTGTAAAAACCAACTTTTGTACATAAGGTGGATAGATCAGGGTAGACTGTCTCAATTCTACAGATTTGGAGAGCATTAGGCATGGTTTATGAAACCTAACATTTCCTCAGAAAAGCTGGACTCTGGGGTAGTAGGGAACATGAAAAAAAAAAAGGAGATTCCAAATAGCTTAAATAGCCAGGAAAGAGGATTGCCTCAGAGGAAGTACATGAATTAAGGATTAAGATGCTTAAATGACTGAAGTGGATGAGGAGAGAAATCTAAAATGGATGTGGATGTTTGCAAAATAAGCTCCCAAAGACTTAACCCTGGGTTGTAGCAAGGAAGAGAAATCATCCTTTGCCTTGGAGAAAGTGTGCTAAGCCTGAGAGAAGCGACGCGCGCAGAGAGGAGGGTGGCATCTTCTGCTTGCAGCTGCTGCGTTTCCTCTAGGGTCACTCTGTCCCCCAACTCGCCTCTCGATTGGTGTTGCCATCTCTGTGGCCTCTTCACAAAAACAGGGCCACTTTGGAAGGGGGTGTTCTGAGAAAATGCCTGGGGAGTCCTGTTGACACAATGCTCATAAATACACTTGAGGAACTGTGTTTCATCAGCAACACATTGAGCAGCCGGGTACAAACTATGGATGGATGTTGTGCAAATGTTTGGCAGAAATGTGGATTTTTCTTACTTTTAGGCATATCTGTGGCTTTTTGATACTGTAAACAACTGACATAGCCATGGAGGAGGAGTGTATCTGAAATTGTTTATACAAAAGAATTCCATCTGTCAGTCTGTTTACAGTTCACACGTGAATGGGCGAAACTTTCATAATGAGACCCGGAAAAAAAATCTGGGATATACTGCAAATAATTGTTTCAGCAGGGTGTACTGAGAGTTTTCCTCCTCCACCAAGAGCTGTTTGCTTAGGAATTATGTTCCTTGATGACTCTGGGGTAACTCAGGCTCTTTTACGCATTTGGTGTCTTTCTACGTCAGGTTGTGCAGAGCTCTCCTAAGCTGGGCAAAAGAACTGGACCAGAGAAGAGTTTTGCCTGAGGCAAGGTCAGAGGCTGACCCTGGCACCAGAAAGGATGTCCTTTTCAAGAACATTGAAAAATCTTCACCATAAAAGATGTTATGAGTTGCTGGCATAAGGGAGTCCTGCTTAGTTTGTCCTTATGCCCTTTTTATTGTTCTTGAGTAACATTTTATTAAACCTTTGCAGCCCTGACTCTTGCAGCCTGAGCACTTTATTTGGTTCATCGAGGAAACGTGGCTGGAGATGTAGGCACGGAGAAAATACTCAAATAGCAACAGGAGTGTTTGTGTCGTGATTTGCTAATAGCACCCAAGTATTTATTTTGAAGAACATGTTGTTTTCAACTGCTCTATAGTTGCTAAATGTGGAATAGCATGATTTAAAACTTCATTTGGTACTGACTTTAAAAAATTAGGGCATTTAGTGAATGAGATATAAAGGTTTTCAATTTTAAATTTGAAAGGATGAATTCGTTATCATAGTCATAGTTCATGATCCTAATCATCTGGCCACATGAACAAAAGATCATCAAAGAAATAATCTTGCCTGAAAAATGACTCCCAGGGGCATGCCTGCCGTCAAATCACCTTCAGAATTGCTTACCTCCACTGTCATACCATGTGCATCTGTGTATCTCTTTCTTTTTGTTTCTTTTAGCTTTTCTGTAAATTCTCGACATAAAAAGACTTGAAAACCTCCCTTAGTGATGTCTTCAAGCGTATTCGTATCTCCACCATCAGGGCGTTTTTCCTGATATCTAATCTAATTCCCATGTGCTGCAGATTTCGCCTGTATACTCGTACTTCTTTTGGTCAATATAAAATTATTTTTTAAAGTAATCTGTTTCCTTTCTTCCCACCTCTTCTTCCCATTCTTCTCACGTTTCTTCCCATTTTAACTTTATATTGAGTCCCTACCATGTGCTGGGCACTCGGAATTCAGAGACAAATTCAACCAAAGCTACAGTCGAGAGATGCCCAGTCGGACGGGTTAGACCCTCATTCTTCATCAGTGATTAGAACTGCAGGAGCGGAGGGCCAGCCCGGTGGCATAGTGGTTCAGTTTGTGTGCTCTGCTTGGGTAGCCCAGGGTCTGTGGGTTCGGATCCCAGGCACGGACCTATGCACTGCTTATCAAGACATGCTGTGGAGGCATCCCACATACAAAATAGAGGAAGATTGGCACAGATGTTAACCCAGGGCCAATCTTCCTCATACACAAAAAAACCAAAAACAAACAAAGATAAAAACCAAAAAACCTGCATAAGTGCATCCACAAGACAGATTGGAGGGGTACCTAGTTTAACCAGGAGGGTCAGAGGAGGCTTCTAGGAGGTGGTGACATTTGAAGTGAGACTCATAGGAATTGGCCAGGCAGATGAGGTTGGGAAGGGAGTTCCTTGCAAAAAGTACAGCACCTTCCAAAGTCCTGAAGCCAGAAATGTGGTCCCCTCAGGAAACCACCGGTAGTTGAATAAGCTGGAGAACAGGCTGCAGTGACTGGTGTGGCAGGGTGGGCAGAGGACTCGAGCACCATTCTAGAGAATTCAAACTTTACCTCTAAGGTGACACAGAAGCACTGATAAATTTGAAGTTGGAAGTAAACTCGGAAGTGATATAATCAAGCTGAGTGATGGATGAATGGAGAGGAGAACGGGCAGGAGAACAAACATTTGTCGAATACATATTTTGTGTCAGGTCCACTGCTAAGGCCTTTGAGTATAGATTGCATTTAATCATCTCAACAATTCTGCAATTGGATATCATGATCTCTGTATTAACAGATAAGGGAACTGAGGTTCAGAGGTTTCTGTTACATGTTTTCATCTCTTATCTACTAAGTGTCAGATTAGAAATGAGAACCTTGATCTAGTGGATTTTGAATTCATTTTAATACTCTTCTCCAAGCTTGAGAGAAGAATGTAAATATTTTTTAAATATCATTTTCACTAGGAAATTCTTTAAGTTTATCAAAGCACTTTCATACTATTCTGTCACTTGGAAGGAGCAAGATGAATCAAAGATTGGCATAGAATTAACTATGAGATCCTAGCATATTCAATAGAAAGTAAGATAATTAAGTCTTAATTGTGGAGTGTTTTTCTTCAAGAACAAATTCCACCTCGTGTACAATGCTTTTTTCTTTATTCTCTCAACTTTTAACTTTATCAATCATCTTTTCCTTGTACTCTTGGGGTATAGATGGAGAATTATTTTTCCTACTTTAAAACTGGGACATTGAAGCAGAGAAGAAAGTGACTTGTCCGTATGCAACGGAGCAAAGAATGTGAAGAGCCTGAATTGAGTCATTGTTTTCCTTATGAAATAACGTTTTCTTTCTTTCTTTCCCTCTTTCTCTCTCTTTCTTTCTCTCCTTCCTTCCTTCCTTCTTTCTTTCCTTCTCTCCATTCTTCCTTCCTTCCTTCTTTTCACCTATGAATCTATGGAAAGAAGATACATGTATGTATGCATGTATGTATGTATGTATGTATGTTGGTTTGCTAGGGCCGCCATAACAAAATGCCATAACAACCACAGACTGGGGAGCATAAACAACAGAATTTCTTATAGTTCTGGAGGCTGGAAGTCCAAGATCAAGACGCCAGCAAGTTTGCTTTCTCCTGAGTCCTCCTCTTTCCTTGGAATTCTTTCTGTGTCTTCATATAGTCTTTTCTCTATTTGCACGCACTCCTGGTGTCCCTTCCTCTTCTTAGAAGGACACTAGTCCTATTCAATCAGGGGCCCACTCTTATGACCTTGCTGAACCTTAATTATCTCTTTAAAGGTCATATTTCCAGATACAGTCACCTTGGGGGTTAGGGATTCAACATATGAATTTTGGGGAACACAATTCAGTCCACAACAACACTCTTTCTATATCTATCTGTCTATCTATCTGTCTATCTATCTGTCTATCTATCTATCTATCTATCTATCTATCTATCTATCTATCTACCTATCAGTCTTGAACCCCAAAGCATTGTGATGCAGCCTGCTAGTTGGCAGTAAATGAGAGATGATTGTAGTCAATGTAAAATTGAGCATTACAATACTGCATGCATTATTCAAAGCCTGCTAAGCTCTAGTTTTAGCAAAAAGCACTGATTCTATGGAATCAAAATCTCCTTATTGGAAGAAGCCTTAAAGACATTTAATTTATCCCTCTCATTTTGCAGAGGAAAAAATTGAGACCCAGAGTGTTGAAGTGACTTGCCCAAGATCATACAGTGGGTTCGCGGAAGAACTACAACCAGAGCTTGGGTCTACTGATTACAGCTAAGGCCAGGTTTACAGGTTGAGAACAGCCTTTGGTTTTGCAGAATATGCCTTCCCTCTACCCATAATTCCGAGCCCTTCAAGGTGTATTCTGAATTTCTGTAAGTCACTACCGTCAGAAAAAAGGAAAAGAGGTTAGTAGAGTAGAAGAAAGGAAAAAAGAGAGAAGAAAAGGGAAGACATGCTCAACTAGGAAGAGAAAAACCTCTTCCCCTTGATTGGCTAGAACTGAGCTATTTATCTTCTCTCCTAGCGCCTCCTCTCCTGCACTTCCTACCTCACTGGGGGCACCATCACCCCTGTTGGCCAAGTGGTAACTGGGACCCATCCACGACTTTCTCTCTCTTTCTCTCTCACCAAGAAACTCTACTCCATGTCTCCATCACAAATCCTGCCAATCTTACCTCCTAAAATTATTCCAAATCTCTCCTCCCTGGGCAAATCCTGTTAACTTCTAAATCCAGGCCTTCACCCTGTTTCACATGGGTTCTTCTAACAGCCCCCAACTGTTCTCTTTGTCTGCATCTTGTTCTTCTTAAGTCCATCTTTCACTCCTTTGCATTAAACCTCTCATCACCTATAGCAGGGTTTCCCTATCTTTTCTGACTTGTTTGCTCGTTTAAGATTATATAATCTCTTGATCCTCCTTTGAGTTTTATTTTTTGTTTTATTATGTGTGTGCTGTATAGTAAAAAAAAGCTATTTTAGGTAAATCAAATATTATTGTAAATTATTCTACTATTAATTTTATTTTGAATCTAGTCTCAATATCATTCATAATACAGAGAGCCATTTTGCCTGTTCCCCATTTCATAAGTAATGCATATGATTTAATTTTCTGTCAGTAAATTATGTAGTAAAAAGCATGATAAATACATTGACATTATCATTGTACTTAGGTATGAGGACAAATACATAGGAAAATGTAAGTTGAAATTTAATTGTTTAATGGCATAAAAAATGGACAAAAATGCTATTACTATCCAACATTTGTAATTCTCGCATTTGGTATTTTAAAGGCTTAACCATTTTGGTTTTCTGATTTTCCTGTTTTCTTTCTAAATCTAACATTTGGAAGAAGTTTTGAGGTTGCTGTTCGCAAGTGCTTCTGCATAAACAATACATTTCCAGGGCCAGCCCTGTGGCCGAGGGGTTAAGTGCGTGTGCTCTGCTTTCTCGGCCTGGGCTTTGCTGCTTCGGATCCTGTGTCGACCCAGCGCTGCTCATCAAGCCACGCTAAGGTGGCGCCCCACGTAGAGGAGCTAGAAGGACCTATGACTAGAATATACAGCTATGCAATGGGGGCTTTGGGAAGAAGAAGGAGAAGAAAAAAAGAAGATTGGCAACAGATGTTGGCTCAGGGCCAATCTTTAACAAAAAAACAAAATCCAATGCATTTCAAATATGGCTGATCTTTATTGCCAGTAAATGAGAGCTCACTCAGGTCAAACTGTCACTAACATTTTTTGTAACTTTAGTTTTGGAATTATGAGAGATTTCTTCACATATATAAAAATTATGATGAAATGAATGCCTTTTATGAATCTGATGAAGATAATATTGAGGTGAATTTGTAGAATTATTATTTTTATGCTCCTCATTATTGTTATAATTTTAACATCAGTGTTCCTTATGCTTTTGAAGTTTAATTGAAGGTCAACTATGAGTATGTGAATTATTCATTATGTATTCATATTAATATATTCATGACTTATGAATATGTGATTAAAACAAATGAGAAACTGTAAGAAGTTGAGCTCCTCCCATAGTGTCAGAAATATACAAATAATAATAGCTAAGTTTTTTAGTGCTTTCATGGAATAGCTCAATTATTGCTCACTAACCTCAAAAGGAGGTACTATGATTATCAGCATTTTGCAAACAGGAAAACAGAGGTTCAGAGAAGATAAATAACTTGTCTGAAATCACACAGCCAACAAGTGCTATAACTGCGGTCCCAGTTTGATTCTAGAGCCCACACTATTTTGCTTTATTGACACCTGCTGAGTAAGTCCTAAGGAGGCTCACTTGAGAGATACTTGGAGGCTCTTAATGGGCTCTGTTTAAAAGAAAAAAAAAGGAATCATTTTATTTTTTGATTAAAAACAAAAGCAAAATTGGAGGAGAAAATTGTTACCATTACCATCAACTCCTTCCTGTATCTCCTTGCTGTCGCTCTCCATGGCCTTGCTCGCGCTGTGCCCTCCGCCTGGTCTGCCCTCCTTTCCTCTCTTGACTTGGCTGACTCATTTTTAGGCCCGTTTAAGGCGATGTCCTCCAGGAAGGCTTTCAGACTCCTTCCTCCTCCGCGCTCAGCTGGGGGACGTGGCCTTTCTCCGCGCTCGACGGCACCCTGTCCCTGCCTGTAGTAAATTTTCTGTAGTCAACTGGGCTCCCCTCCTCCCCACTGCTGTCTACGGCTGGGAACTATATTTATGGAATCACTTCCCCTGTCTAGCTCCCCATTTAATTTTGCCAATGAAAGGAACTGCGGTGAGATTGGGGCGTGAGAGTGAAGCGGCATCGCAGTTCTCGGCGGGGTGCGGAGGAAGACAAGGCAGGCACCCAGGCCTCTCCGGTTCCTTCCGCCACTCCTGGTGGTCAGCCTGCCATTTCCCTGTCCGTCTCTAGACCTTCAGGAGCAGCTTTCCCGGTGTCTGCTTGCCCAGCTCTTCCAACAGGCTTGTGGTCGCCTAATTTTATATTAAATCTCTTATAGAGAGAGAGCGGCTTCTGTTTCTTGAGCAAACCTTGACTAATATGCCATCTTCGTCCTTCTTCCTATCCCATTGAGTTGTAATAATCTATAATTATGTGTGACTATCTCCCCAACCAGACATAGGTGCTGTAAAGTCTGGGTCATCTTTCAACGCCAAATACCTGGCACAGTGTATAGTAGACCCGCAGCGAATATTTGATGGATGAAGCTACTCAGCTTGAGGAAACCTCCATTACTTTAGGGAGCAGAAGGTCCATACATGGGCATCACCAGCAGAGTAAGTCCTGCCAATGGCTGCCACCTGCAGGCATAAGGGACAAAAGGAGGGAGAGAAAATCAGAGAGAGAAAACAAAGGGCACAGGAGAGTAAAGTCAGAGGAAGGCAATGAGGGAGGTGAAGAGAGGGCAACAAAATAAGAAGCAGAAGCGCTTGGGTGGCTGAGTGTCCCGTGCTCTTGGCTCTGGGCAGCGCCGTTGCTCACCCTAGAGCTGGACTATCCCACCTGCAGTGGCTCCGCTGTCTTTTTCACAATCCTCTTCCAGAAGAAGAACTTGGCTTCCCACTACCTGGGTTTCTGCCAATGCCATTAGCCAAGTCACACGGAACCATCCCGATATCAAGGCTAGCCAAACCCTGGGGTTCCACAGTGCCCCTTGTACTCCCGGGAGCCCCAGAGGCAAGCCGGGCAGGGAAGCCCATCAGGTGGAAAGATGCCCATTCAGGCGTCCCGGAGTGCGTAGGAGGCGGCAGAGTCCTGAGGCAAAGTTTTGCAAAGGAGAGAGTCCATTTCTGAATTTTCTTTAGTCTCAGGCTGGTAAAGTCAAATATGTTTTTTTCCCTCCACTTCTTTAGTAATAAGAGACATTGTGTGTGTTGGGGTGGGGGAGGGCACAAGAGGGGTTAGAAAATTTTCAATCCAAAATATTAGAGGACTTTTCAGGATGTATTTTGTTAAGCTCTTATGTATTATCAGATTTCAATTTTCATGACCAAATTCTCACTACTGAAAAAGATGGTTTTAGATGAACTGTATTCTTTTATAATTTTAGTCATCTGCACACGAATTTTTGATGACCAGCTAATATGCTGTCCACTGATGCTGAAAGAGAACCAGAAAATGGTTTTTTGTTTTGGACAATATACATATCTTCTATTCTCTCTCAAAGAAAGAAGCTGCTTTCTCTCATTTTTGCTCCCCAAAAAGTATGCCACTTCCACCAATCCATTAGGAATATGTCATCTTTAGTAAGGTTTTTTGCTAAAGTTGCTTTCATATGAAAGACAATAAAACTACTTCAAGGTACTAAATTTGTTTACAATTTTTATGAAGTACCCTGGAAAGTTTAAGAAATTGCATGCAAAAAGTTTAGATATCATTCTCATATTTTTTAAGAAACTGTATATTTAATTCTTTAAATTAAAATAATTCTCAAATAGCAGGAAACAGTGAAAACCAATAGGAAAAGTAAAGGCACTAAAGAGGTGAATTAGGAGCGAGGTGAATTAGGAGCGAGGAGAATTGTGTGTGTCCACATGTGTGTGGGTCGTGTGTTTGTGTGTGTGTGTGCTCATGCATGTGTGGGGGTGGGTAGGGATTATATTAATGGAATGTTTACATACATATACATATATATATATATACTTTTTTTTGGTGAGGAAATTGGCCCTGAGCTAACATCTGTGCCAGTCTTCCTCCATCTTTTTTTTTCTTTTTTTTTTTTTTGAGGAAGATTAGCTCTGAGCTAACTGCTGCCAATCCTCCTTTTTTGCTGAGGAAGACTGGCCCTGAGCTAACACGTGTGCCCATCTTCCTCTACTTTATATGTGGGACGCCTACCACAGCATAGCTTGCCACGCAGTGCCATGTTCACACCCAGGATCCAAACCAGTGAACCCTGGCCACCAAAGCGGAATGTGCGCACTTAACCACTGCTCCACTGGCTGGCCCCTTCCTCTATCTTTTGTGGGACGCTGCCACAGTGTGGCTTGGTGAGCGGTGTGTAGGTCAGTGCCTGGGATCCAAACCTGCCAACCATGGGCCCCTTTGGCTCGCCAATGCAACCACTATGCCACCTGTCCGGCCCCTCGTATTTCTTATTTCATTTAAAACTTGCACTCTGCCCTGGTGTCCCTGACATGTTCACAAATACAAATGCAGCATTAAAAGTAAATCAAGCAGTTAAAGAAAGCTGTCTCTCTTGAGGGCGACAGGAATGCCCATAGGGAAGGCCTGAAGAAGATCCTGGTTTGTCTGTTTGAGGCCCTGGAACTGCTTCCTCTTCCTTCAGAGGGGAGCCTGGGCGCCGGAAGCCTACGGGCACACCCCGGGTGCGACGTCACCAACTAATGCTGCTCAGGAGGAGAGGTGTGGCTGGAAAACCAGTTTCAGGAAACCAGCGCTTTGTGGCCATGAGCGATGAGCTCTCGGGGATGCACAGTCTTGGAGGGGATGGGCCGGAGCAGGAGCAGTTGTAGTGGGGTGGGAGCAGGAGGGACGAGGTGAGCTCGCCAATGCTCAGCGTGAGCTGCCGGTCCCTTCCACTGCCAGCATCTGTGTTCTTAGGCTTCCTCTCTCCCTGCATCCCAGGATCGCTGGGCAACAGCTTCCCTCCTCCTGGGGAAGGCCCTCCCTAGCACACTCATCAGGAAAACACAGCCTGGGTGCATTACATCAGCACAGGGTGGGTCCTGGAGAACAAAACAGCCCGTGACTGCTTTAAGTGGGAATGATTCAACTCCATTCAGGAATAGGTCAAGGGGGAAAACCCACAGTTCAAACCTAATAATTTCTGCCTCTTATTTACGAAGAGTTTGAAGTGTGGTGGGATAGAGAGCCAGAGCTGGTACAATCTTTTGCTTGAAAGGCGCCCCTTGTGAGGATAACTTTGATATTCCTTTGGATTGCTTTTTGCTTTTTTATATTCATCTCAAAAAAAAAAAACTGCTTTAGTTTTTAATAGTCCTTGTCATGATGCAAAGGGCCAGACTCCAGCTGTTCTTCCCAAACCTCTGGGAGAGGCCTGGTTACATCTCGTTCTCGTAAATCTTGAATCCAGTTCTAGCAAGTCTTTAAGCCTGACCCCGACATGCGTAGGCAATGCATGATTAGAAACAGGAGAGGTGGAAATGTCCAGTGCCAAGTTGTGTCCACCTAAAAAATACATCATCTGGCAACAGCCATTTCAGCACGTGGAGCGAAGTGGCACGAGTCTGACTGTAGGAAGCAATGCAGGGTTACAGACTCACAACTTAACTTTTATATTTTTATATGACTTTACCGAAGTCAGGGCAAGGTTGTCGATTTGCTGACAATATCCAGGCCCATTGAGAGAGGCCTCTGTTATCCATAAAAGTATATTTATCTGTGTTTTGTGACAGGGATATAATTTAACAGATATTAAATATTTATCATTATTGTATATTTACCAACATATATGTCTACTAGTATCAATTATTACAATTTATTAATATTAAATGTTTATTGGTATTATTTATTTAATATTTAGTAAAGTTAAAAATTTAAATAATAATTGAATGTTCACCAAACTCTTTGTAGGGGGGCGGCTGGGTGACTGGTTCTGGTCACTGCACTTTGAGTAAAATGATATACGTCACTTTCTGGCTGAGTTAGTTAAAAGCTCTTCCTTACCCCTTCAGCTTTCTCGTCTTCCCCTACTTCAGCCAAGGAGACCACATGTTGAGGTGGTAGAACCACCTGATAGAAGCAGGCGGCCCTGAATCACCATAGAGAGAAAAGCTGCTGTTGAGTGTTCAAAACTTAAAGTGGGCTTTGTGTGAGCACGAAATAAATCTTCATGAGTAAGCCATTGAGATTTCTAGTTTTGTTTGTTACTGCAGCATAACCTAGTCTACCCTAGCTAATACGTCCTTCAGCAACATCTCTCTGATGAAGAAGAAAAGCTGCACGGAGTGGAGGAATTAAGTAAAATATGCAGTAACAGAGGTCACATCTTCTGATCAGCAAACACCTGTGGGGGAGTTAGTGAAGGAACACTGGGGAAGAGGACATGAGAAGAAGAGGGCATCATCCCGAAATTTCTTATGTAGTGGAAAAGTAGAATATTAAAACATTTTGATATTTAGCATTTAAACTATTAGTGAGAAATTACTGACAGGTAAACTGGTACAACGTTTTTGGAAGGCAATTTGGCAATATATATGAATAATTAAATTGTGCAGATTCTTTGGCCAAGAAATTCCACTTGTAGACAGTGATCATTCAGAAATGATAAGTGTGAAAATGTATGTGTTCAAGAATGTTTATTGCAAAATTAGAGGGAAAATATTACTATCCTATAGCCAACAATAGAGAATTGTTCAAATAGCCAGTTATTTCATTTCTACCTTAGAATACCATACAGTTTTAACAACAAAGAGAGAGATTTATACATATTGACGTGGAGTGATAGGCACTCTGGCAGGCAGCCTCTGAGATGTCCCCCAGCGACCCCTGCCTCCTGGTATTCATGCCCTGGTGTAATCCCCTCCTCTTGGACCTAGAGACTTCCTTCTAATAAATAGATATGGCAGAAATAATGGGACGACACTGTTGAAATTAGATCTTGCTCTCTTGCTCTCTTACTTGCGTGCTCTTAGGGAAGTCAGCTGCCATATTGCATGCTGAACTATTGTAATATTGTGATTTATAATAATAAGAAGAAATATTTATTTGGTACGGAGTTCCTAAAACCCTTGGAATTTCCTAAGTGATGGGAAAGATTAAGGTGTCTTTTGTTATATTAATGAGGTGACTTTTGGAAAGCCCTAGGTAACTTAAGGATGGGGGCTGGTTGTGGGGGGGGGGGGCGGCGGGGGGGGACACGACACCCAACCATGTGATTATTAGGTTGGGACTTCAGTCCTGCCCCTTAACCTCTGGGGAGGGGAGTGGGGCTGGAGGTTGAATTGATTGCCAATGGCTAATGATTTAATTAAATCATGACTATATAGTGGAGCCTCCATAAAAACCCAAAAGGACAGGGTTCATAGAGCTTTCAGGTTGGTGAATACATGGAAATTTGGGGAGAATGGTGTGCCCACAGGGGGCGTAGAAGCTCCACTCCTCTCCCCACAGACCTTGCCCTATGCCTCTCTTCCATTTGGCTATTCCTGAGTTATTTCCTTTTATAATACACTGGTAATCTAGTAAGTAAAATGCTTCCATGAGTTCTGTGAGCTGCTCTAGGAAATGAATCAAACCCAAGGAGGGGATTGTTGGAACCCATGATCTATAGCTGGTGGGTCAGAAGCACAGGTGACAATCTGGACTGGTGATCGGCATCTGAAGTGAGGGCAGTCCTGTGGGATTGAGTCCTTAACCTGTGGAATCTGATACTGTCTCTGGGTAGATAGTGTCAGGATTGAGTTGAATAGCAGGACACCCAGCTGGTGTCAGAGAATTGCTTGGTGTGGGGAAAAACCCCACATACTGGAATTGTTATTGAATTAAAGTGGGTTTACTTCCAGGGCAGTTAAATCAGACTCTCCACCAGAAGTAGTTGTCTCACAAAGTATATTTGCCCCAAATAGGAGACCATGAGGACTCATTTCCAGAGTCATGGTGTCCCTGAACAAAGGGAAGCAGGGACCTTTTATTTCAGATGGGGAATGAATATTCAAAAGGGAGAGGTGAGTATCCTCTTGCGCAGGCTCAGTTGGAAAACATGCTTCCACATACGCTGCAGGTTACGGTAATAAGGCCTCAGCTCCTCCTGGAGAGACCTTAGCACTAAAAATAAGGTACAGGTCACAGGTGTGGCTCTCCAGTGAGGCTGGGTCTGGTTCAGGGTGGTTGGTGATGGCTTCTTCTTAACGTAACAAAAGAAAAAAAACAATTTGGAAAAACGGTTAAACGCTTCCAAACCCACTCTTGAGATCCAGAGGGCAAATAGTTGGTGACAGAATTGGGTGCAGAATCTTCCCGATGGAGAGGTCCACATATCTATCACCATCTTGGCACACGATAGACCTTCGAAAGATATGTGCTGAATATTCGTATTCATGTATTCAGCAAATGTTTACCCAGTACGTATATGCCAGGCATTGTGCTAGCGCTGTGGATATGGGATTGAGCTAGTGGACATTCATCATGGGGTTAGACTAGGAGGGAGGCCAACATCAAGAGAGCAAAGAGAGCAACCTGTGGGAGAGTTCTGAGGTAGGGATGGTCTTGGGGTGTTAGGGGAAATGACTAACGCTGGCTGAAGCAGAGTGAGGGAGAGTGAGCCAGTAAGAGGTGGGATTGTAGAGGTGGGCAGAGGCCACGTGATTTTCAACTTTTATCCTGAGTGCCATGTGAAGCCACAGGAAGGGTTTGAGTAGGCAAGAACCATTTGGTTTTGAAAAGATTATGCTGACTGCTTTGTGGAGGATGGCTTGGCATTGGGCAAGAATGAAAGCTGCAAGGATGGTTATGAGGCGATGGCGTTGATCTGTGTGGGAGAGGTGCCCATGGAGAGGGGGGGAGGTGGCAGGTTTGGCTCCATTGTGGAGGCAGTATTGACAAGGTTGGGGATGGACTGAGTATAACAGTTGAGGGGTGGAGGTGTCAGAATGACCCCTATATTCTGGTCCTTATGGTGCCATTTACTGAGCTGGGGGCATTGGAGGAGTGGCTGCTGTATGAGGAAAAATTAAAAGTTCACTTTGAGACGCCTAAGAAATATTTGAGAAGAGGCCCACCAGGCATTTAGATTGTGGGTCTGGAATGCAAACAAGAGGTCTATGCTGGCAATAGCAGTTTGGGAATGATTAGCTCCTAGATGGTTTCTGAATCCACGGGGAAATAAGGAGGGAGAGTAAAGGGGGAAGTCAGGACTCAGGGCTTGAGACAATGCACTTGTGGAAATATGCTTAGCACTATGTCTGTACAGGGAAAACACTCGATACATGGAAGTTATCATTCTAACTTACAACAACTATTTTTGTTGCTGCTGCTGTTGTTAGTAGAGACAGATAAAAACCGGGAGACCGTGGTATCACAGAAGCCAAGAGAAGAAGGCACGTGGAGGAGGAGGTGGCCCTAATGACACAGAATCGAGAGGCAGACATGTTACCTTAGGAACATTTAACTGTTCGTAGAGCGATGAACCTATGGGGCTCTAACTTTCCCTGGGTTCTGAGAACAGCTTATTCCTGATTCACTTACTGCCATTAAACCACCAACAGTCCTTTGCTAAACCAGGGCCAGGCGACCTCCAGGGTCCTTTCAGCCATCGGCACTTTTTCATCTTTATGAACTGAACCAACAGAGTGCAGAATCTCTACAGCTGTGCTGAGATGGGTTTGTTCTCATTTTGTTCAAGATAGGGTAGAATCTAGGCATAGATGGATTCAGGCTGCTTACATGGTGTTATTTGAGGGGTCAGAGAGCCCTCCCATCTTGCCTCTGATTCTCCTCTGGGTAGGAGGAAGGATAAAGTCCATGAGCACCTGGACATCGGGCTGCTGACACTGAGCTCATTCCAATGAGGCCTCACTGTGGAAGTCCTGAGATAACTGAGAAGTGTACCCCAAGACATGGGAAACCATGTGAGATATGTGTGTCCAGAGGTTTGTGTACATATGATGAGTGAAGAAAGGACAGTTATGTCATGAGAAGACAATGGAAGAAGAAGAAGGAACGGCTTCTGGACTTTCCTTAGCGGCTGCTCAATCCTAGGCAGATCACCTTTGCAAGTTGGATGACCCAAGATGTCTAAAGCTCAGGACCGTCCAAGCTCTAAGGAGCAATACCTCACTGCAGGGCGTTACTGCAGTCTGCTGCACTGGCACAAGGTGAGACTGAGACATCTCGATGCTATATATTGTACAGGTGGTCTCGCTTTAAGAAAATTCAATAAATGAAAATCTAAATTCTTGAAACAATTCTCTGAATTGGAATCTGATTGAGGGCAAAGATCGTGTCATATATCTCTTTCATATCCTTCACCCGTTAGGCCTCCCCGTAAATGCACATTGTTTCTTTAAATAATTCATCTCCGCACTCTTGGAAATAATGAGCTCCCCCAGCACTCTAAAGATACATTTCTGTTTTCAAAGATTTCCTGGCAACTCTTTAGGGGTGTATCTACTCTATAATCAGAAATACATCTGTAGACAATTTTAGTTCAAGCACACGTATAACGGAATCAAATTCATGCATTCATAATGACTTGTCATAACATTGCTCAGTTTAGCAGCCTTGTTTTAATAGGCAAATGTGTATTTTATAATCAATAATAATTCTTTTCCTAGGTACATAGGAGGAAAAAGGAGCATAAGACATACTGCTTATAGGAAACTGGACGCTTCCAATTTGAGTTAAATTTTCCAGGAGAATAGTTATAGCCTTTTAAGGGTTCTTTTGGCTTTTAGAAGAACAAGTTTCTGGGGCCCCAGGAATCACTCAGAAGAGAAAATGGATCTCCTGAATCTGAAGAACTTGCATTAGTTCCAGAGGGCCACCTTCCTTTCTGCTTTCTTCCTCTGTTCCAGTGGAGCAGAGGTGACCCCTTGGTGGTCCTCAGTCTCTGGGCAAGGCCTGGGCCCTGCTGCGGGGCTATGCTGACTCGCTCTCCTCCGGGATCAGATCCTCATGCACACATACCACTCCAGCACCCCTGCATGGCCAACGGGAGCCTCCCTTCGCCAAGTCTGAAAAGGTTGAAAACTTTCGCCTCTAGAGGAGTCTTTATTTTGTGCAATTAATCAAAAGTTGAGGCTCTTTTTCAAAAAATCTTTATTCATTTTTTACTCTCTTTGAAAGTGTAGATTTTAACTTCTGATACTATTGGGCTTATGGTTGAATTCACAGACACAACCTCCCCTTTGGCATTTCTTTTGAATTCCGAGGAGCTAAGATGTTTTCCGGGGTGGGGGGGGGGGGGTGGAGGGGAGCTAAAGGATCCTATCGTATAAAGAGCGGGATTTATTTTGCTCTTTGATTTTCTAACTTCTCTTGGTGTGTGTCTCCTTGTACCATTACTGTAGTACATGATGACCACAAATATGCCTCTCCCTGACGGAGTGCTGCGTAGTATGTTCCCAGAGAGACGAGTTGTTTGGAGTGAAAACGTTCACTCCTTGAGCCATGCTAAGAACAGACTTTTATGCGCTTATACCTGTGTGGCCACCCAGACTGTAAGTGTCTTGGAACTTTGGGACTCATAATTCAAGGAAACCACTTTTATGCACAAATGAGAAATACATCCCTGGTTCGTGCATCACTGAGGGCTGGGCCATGAGGAAATGACAGCCACAGCTCACAGAAGGAACGAGAAAACCAGAGCTTTGCCTGCAAAATTGGCTGCTTGAAGCAAAGTGTGTTAGCACTTTGGACAGGTTATATGCACAGATTTGCTAAATCATTTATAGAAATCTCTTTTAAAAACAGAAATATTTCCTTAAGCGTCTGTGTTCTGAATTAGGCACATCTCTCCTTAAACTTCTTTAGGCTTTATTATCATGGTGAAGTGCAGGTGCAAGTGTGGAAAAGCAAACATTTGAGAAAAGCTCTGGTCTTTATAGAGCAACAGGGCTCAGTTTTCAATCATCCGAGGCTTTCCATTGGGTGAACGAAGAGCTTAAAGAATTGCATTCTTGTTAGGACAATGAGATTGTGAAATAGTCCATTATTTTGACTTGTTAAAAGAAGTAATCAAAAACTATTTCACCAATTCTTTTTAGGCACAAGGGTGTCATAGAAGTCATTTCTAACGGACTATTACTCTGGGGTTTGAGTGGGAGCTGGCTGCAGCTGGCCAGGAAGGAGGTCTTAAAATCCAGCTAAAAATGAAGAACTGATTGATTCCCCAGGTCTGGGCAGGTGAGGAGTCAAACCCAGAGAAGGCTGCCAAGGCAAAAGGAGCAGGTAGATTATAATAAGTAGGAATACAGGTGTTAGCGAGTTGAATGCTAGTCCTTGGGTGGAGGTCAAGTTTGCTTTGCTTGCTTTTATGCTTCATGTTGGGTGTGGATAGACCCAAGTTTATAGGTTCCGGTTTCCTCGCTGAAAGAAAATGAGAGATCTGTGGGTGATGACAACGATGATGACGACAACAATGATGATGATGATGATTATAGCAAGCACTTACCTGATGATTACTATGCTTACTATTCTAAACATTTTACATATTTTAACTCAGTTTTCACAGTGACTCTATAACACAGATGCTAGTATTACTTCCATCTTACAGATGTACAGCATGAAATAGAGTTTATATAGCTTGCTTAAGCACAATAAATGATGGAGCCAGGATTTGAACCCAGGCAGTCTGTCCCCAGAGTATGAGTCCCTACTCATAGCTCTATTTCTTGGCATATATCATCCAGCATAATTTGGCTTGCCTATTAAATGCTTTTTCTGATGAACCCACTGTGCAAGTCAACTTGGAAGCATAATCCTTGAAAATACCAATGTTCTTTCAGTAAATATCTCCAACAGCTAGGAAAATATGGAAATAGCCAGCCTCTATGATTTGATGTATAAATTGATTCCATTCTGGTTTGCCTCAAGAATGTCCTTAACACTTCTTTTGCACTCCCCTTAAGCATGCACTGTGGCTGAGCAGAGGAAAGAGATCTCCAGGAATCTTTTCACATTTGATTCTAATGTAGTTAGGCCTTAAGAGATGATGGTGAGTGGTCATTAGAATAATAGTCATCACTTACTGAGCACTGACTATGTAATAAGCACTATTCTAGCATTTTACTTGTATCATCTCCCTAATCTTTGCTCTGAAGGATGAGGCATGTATTATAATCCCAATTTTATAGATGAGGAAACTGAGGCTTGGAGAGTTAAATAATTTGCTTGCTTAACGTCCCCAAACAAGAAAGTGGTAAACATTGGATTTGAACTTGGCTGAGGGAGATTCTAAAGTTCTTGCTCTTAACCACTGCGGTGCTAGTGCTTTAGAACCTAGTGACATTCGTGCAGATAAGAATGTGAAAATTGCTATGTCAATTTCCCAATTGTAATCCGGGGATTTGTGATGGTTTCTTAGTGTGTCTCTTTGGCGAGGGTGAACTACATTTCCCAGAATTCACTTTCTCATATGTTTCTGGTGACGGAGAAACCACAAGGAGTATTCTTGGGAGATTTGGACAACTGAAGGGAAGCAGCAGCCATCTTATAGCTCACACATGTTGCTGATCTGCTGCGTCATTTCATGATTGGTGTGAAACGGCAGCTGGGCCTGCAACTGCTCTGCTTCCCCTGGACGCTGCTTCAGTTTCTCTGACCTGTGGGCCAGGTGTATGTGTGTTTAGCTCTGTGATGAAGGGTCCAGCTTCTGTCCATCGCCAAGTCAGACACAGGTTTTATCTACCCTTGAGGGATTTCAGCTTGTGCCTATGGGCTTCCAGCCTGCCCTTGATATCCTTTACTTTATAGCCATCTTTTCCTGACTGCCTGCCCTGTGGACATCAAGCTCTAGCATCAGATGTGGAGACAACAGCTTTACAGAAACCATTTATCCAGCTCCCACAGTTGCACAAGGCCAATTCCCTGGAACAAATTGCTAATGGTTTTGCTTCTCCGGGTGAACCCTGATTAATATGGTCTTCTGCAGGTCATCCCTCCTATATGTTCCATGCCCCAGGATCAAGACCATTATTTAGACTTTATATTCTATAATGCTATTTTATTTGGGTCTTACCTACGAGATAAACAAGGTAGGAATTCTTGTCCCATTTTACAGAAGAGAAAGCTAGGTCCTGTGAGGTTTGATGACTTTCCCACAGATTGCGCAAGATTAGAACCCAGACCATTGGACTTCAGTTAAGTGTCATAGACTGATTCTAAGTTTCAATATCCTGATTTATCACACCCATGCACATGCACTTGGTGTTAGATCTTTTTGCCAGGGTCAACCTTCTTTGTGTATAGTTTGCGCTGAGATTTCTCAGTGAACGTCAAATTAAAATGGAGATTGATTTGACATTCCCTTCTCTTTGTGTTTGAAAACAATCTGCTATTACCGATTGAATGTTTGTGTCCCCCTAAAATGCATATTTTGAAATCTTAACCCTCAGTGTGATGGTATTAGGAAGTGGGGCCTTTGGGAGGTGATTAGATCAAGAGGGAAGAGCCCTCATGATTGGGATTAGGGCCTTTATAAAAGATGCCACAGAGAGCTCCCTTGCCCCTTCTGCCATGTGAGAACACAAAAAGAAGATGACTGTCTATTAACAGGGAGTCAGGTCCTCACTAGACACCGGATCGACTGGTGTCTCGATGTTGGCTCTCCCAGCTTCCAAAACAATGAGAAATAAATTTATGTTGTTTATGAGTCACCCAGTCTATGGTATTCACTTCTAGCAGCCCAAAATGACTGAGACAGCTGCTGATGAATTTTTCAAAGCTCAAGCATACTGTTCACATTCTCTTGTCTTTGAGGGTCAAAGGAGTTACCGTCTACAGTGAGGGAGCCTAATAGTGCTTTCTCCTTCTGATCAGGCATCTTGTAAAAGAAACTGACCAATTTGAGGAAAATCAATAATATAAAGAATATAAAGTCTTCTAGTGGCTTATAAAACAGAAGTGATATATTTGCAAAGGAATGATGCAATCAGGACAAAGCTCTAAAGGACATTGGCACATTAATCTCTTGCCTATAAACAGAGAAAACTGTTTTCTTTGTTTCTTAACACTGAATCTTATTTAAACGGTTCTTGGCACATGAACCACACCTAGTGCCCAGTCCACTAGGATGTAAGCTACAAAGGACCAGAGACCTTGTCTGTCTTGCTTATTACAGTCTCTAGTACCTGGTACATAAACAGTGCTTAGCACATAGTAAGCACTTAAAAACATTGAAAGAATAAATGGTTTTTAATTGAATTGAATGACAAGAAATCTTTGAAGACAAGTATTTCTCTTTTATAATAATAGCTGATATTGGCATAATATTTTATAGCTTGTTTCTTGATTTTGGAAGGTCATAATGATGGTGACAACTATGATGATAGCAAACACCTCCATAGCGATTACTGCGTACCGGGAAATGTTTTAAGCATTTTTTTCAGGTATTAACTCATTTCATCTTCACAAAAAAACTATAAGTAAGTAATACTGTCACACCAAATGGGAAACCTGAGGCACAGAGATTTTAACTAGCTTACTTAAGGTCACACGACAAATTAAAAGTGAAGCGAGGTGCAAATCCAGGCAGTCTGGGTCCTAAGATTGTGCTCTTCATCAGTATACTATATTGCTATCCTGTGATTATGGTTTACAGTTGAATTGGATTATAAACCCAGTTTAAACAACGAGTATGTTGATAGCCATTGACAGTTTATCAATGGCTATATTATTCCAACTCTTTTTTTTAGAACGTATGTGTATTAGAAGTGTCTACACATGCATACACACAGGCATGTGTATATGCACACAGATGTTTACTTCTATGACAAGTTTCTTTCCCAAACACTACATAATAATCACATAGGAATTAGCCATAAAAAGGGTGACTATCTCTAGGTGCAGGAGCTTCTCTCTCATGTGGCTGCACTACCATCCTCACTGTTGACTAGAATTCCCAACGGTTTTTTGGAAAAATGTCAGAAATGTGAACAAGAAAAGAGTGGGTGGGGCCATATTGAAGCTTTGGTGCCACAAGGGTTGCAAGACAGAGAAGGAAGGGAGAGGTGTTTTGAACAGCTCCCAAGCTGAAACCACTCAACAGACATGAAAAGACAACAGTTCTTCGTAAAGTTTTAACAGTGGAATGGGAGGGAAGGAGCTTTCAAGACAAGGGTCAAGACCACATTGAGGATGATCTGTGTGAGCACAGAGCCTTTAGGAAAGGCACCTCTCCTGAGTTAATGTCATATTGAAATGAATTGAAAAATACAGTAAAGGAATAATTTTGAAAATGTGGGTGCTGGCTAGTTTCTTTATCTCATTGGTTTCATTCCCTACCCACCCCTTTCCCTGTTGTTTGTTTCAACTGCTCTGCTTTCTTGCTCAGCTCTTTCTGAGTGATCCAGGTTCTGCCACATTACCTTGGTCATCACACACACTGACCATGAGCTAGAGTCCAGCTCATTGAGTCCAGCAGTTCTCATTTGTTAGAAATAACAGGGATTTCCAGTGCTGTTATAAAGCTTATCTGCTCATGTTATTTCTCAATATCAAATAGCAGTAGAAAAACAGAATTCCCCCTGCTTAACACAGGTAGGATTACACTTGGGAGTGTTGATGAGTTAAGCAAAGATTTTCCACCTCCAGCCAAGTGTTTGATGGCTTATCCATCTGCGTATAAAACTAAGGTTTAAAATCTTGGTTTGAGTGGGTCATATCACCTGCAGTTTCCAAACAACATATTTTCCCCTCAAGTAAAATACAAAACAATGAGAATGCACACTTCCAAGTTAGCTTTCTATTTCTCCCTGTTCAACTGACCTGGAGGTGCCCATTGCTTGTTATGTTAATTGCTCTGTGCGGCTCTATGGGGCCATGAGGAGGTGGCCAGATTCGGTCTGTAGTTTGTTCCCACATTGTCTTCTCACAGCTGGAGAAGAAAGTTCGTCCCTGCAGGTGTCATAAACACCAATTTCATTGTCATTTAGATCTAATTATGTGACTAGACACAATGGATTTTTCACTTTCCTTGGAAAACTGGGAAAGTGTTTTTGAAGCAAATACAATGAAAACTGATGTGTTTTTCTGTTTTTTGTTAAATTCTTCATCAGTTTGATCCATACTTGGGTATCAAAGATTGCTTTCTATTCAATGTCTGTTCTCAGTTTTAAAAATAATACGTGTATACTCCTCAAGGTGTAATGTACATATATATATCTACACACACACACACACACACACACACACACACACACACACTGTTCAATTTCCATTTTGAACACCGTTGAGATGGATGGTATGTCCAAATGTCTGAAGAATAGCCAACAGGCTACTTGAATGATGCTACTTCCCGAGCCCTCATTAGTTCTCACCTAGACCACGGTGATAGACTCTAACTAGACCTCCTGCTTACACCCTTGACTCCTGACACCCATTTTCTACACAACAGCCAGAGTAATTTAAAAAAGCAAATTAGACCATATCACTCTCCCACTTATCACTTTCTGGTAGCTTTCCACTGAAATAAGAGTAGAATCTAAGTGCCTCACCATGGGTTACACGGTCCTGTATGACACGGACCCCGCCTTTCTCTCTGACCCTACCTCACAAGGACACTTGGCCCTCATTCTATTTCCGGATCAAGATCCTTTCTGCCCCCGGAGCCCTTCCACTTGCTCTTTCCCCTGCCTGAACTAGGCATGGCTGGGGTTTCCTATTCATTCTGGTCTTAAGCCCAAATGACATTTTCAGAGGGCGGCCCTCTCTGCTCACTTTGGCTAACGTAGCTTCCTGCTCGACTCTCTATCCTGTTACTGCATTTTTATATTCTTTATCGAATTTATCACAGTCTAAAATTAGCTTCTGTATTATTGGTAAAAATGTGTAATGTGTGGTACCTCCCAAAGAACTCAAGTGCCATGAAGGCAGGGCCTGTATCCACTTTCCTGTCACTGTTGTGCAGTGCCTAAAATCATACAGGCGTAGGGGCTCAAAGAACTATATGATTAACTGATGAATAAATGAATAATTCTACTTTAAAGGTGATTTTGTGTAAATTTGTTGGTTTGGGATCAGCTTGTTTATTTTGAAGAACTTTAATCAGAATTGCCCGTGCTGAGTAGGACTTAGGGAATCATAGACCCTTTTTGTTGGAAATATTGTTCAATTATCTCAAGCAGACATTTCCTTAGCAACATCCCTGACAAGGAGTCATCTAGCTTTTATTAAAATATTTCCAGCATTGAAAAGCTTACTCTTTATTTATACAGCATGTTCAAATGTTACACAACTCTAATTTTTTCCCCTTAAAGTAAACAGAAATTTTCTTCCTATTATGCTGAATCTTAGTCCTAGTTCTGTCTTCAGAGGTTACACAAGATGTCTTTTTTCTCTTCCACACAGAAGTACTATCCCATATAGTCTTCTCTCGGCTAAATATCTTCTATAATCTCAATGATTCTTCACATGAAACTCTCACCAGACACTTCACAGTTGTAATATTTTTCAAAAAATGTTTGCTTCCTTCTCCTTTCCCCTGAATGCATTCTTCGTTGCCAACATTCCTATTAAATTCTGCCACCCAACGTAGAGCACAATACAAAGCTATCTGAGTATGGGGAAAAAAATCAGACAGCAGAAAACTCATGAAGGGGTTGAGCGCATTGTGAGAGTCCCCTAGGAAAGAATGGTCATTTTTACCAATAAGACTTCGTTTTTTCACATTGTCCTTTCTTTTAACCATGTTAGTGTTTCCCTAATTATAAACTTGAGGGAAAGGAATCGTGAAAGGTCACTGGATTTCTCCCTTTATATCACCATTGAGATGGGCTTTGCAAGTGTGACTCTTTCACCTTGGATCCTCAGTAGGGTAGCATTCTCTCTGGGAGAAAGGGCATCCTTGACTCCCTAACTGTATGGTTCTGCTACATCTTCTGTCTAAAATCTCAACAAATATAGATTATTTTTCCAACTCTTACCATTGCCTCAAAGGCCATGGTTCATTCCTTCCTGGTTCTCTCTCAGCTTCAATAACGACAACAGCACAAAAGCTGGATTCATAGTAGGAACAAAGTGGTGACTCTCCCTTAAACAGAAAGTGATCAAATGGATAATCCTGCTCCTTGGGTTTCTTTGAAAGTACTTTGGTCTGTACACTTTGGATGGCACGTGAATCACATGGTTGTGTTGAAATGGCTTGAATGGATGCCAATAAACCACTGAAGTCAAAGTAAAAACAAACAAACAAACAAAACACACAAAAATTTCTTTTTAAAGTAGGCCAAGAAATGTTTTTTTCCTTCTGTTCCAAATGACTAGATTTCTTAAAATCTATTTCTGTATAGTCAAGTTTTTTTTTTGAAAAGTAGAATCAATTTGATTCTATTATCTTGAGTGGTAGTCATTATTTCAGGGGAAAATAGAGTTCAATGGACAAGCAGTCCTCCATAAGCAATGTTGTCCCAATGATGGGGTAATTGGTCTTATGAAGTGGGGACCCCTCTGCTGTTGGCATATGAACAGGAAGAGAGAAAGTAGCTTCACAAGGCTAAAAGGGACATGATGCCCTCAGATATATTGTCAGTCATTGAAGTACTCATTGCCAGCATCTTACTCTAGGCATAGAGTTGGACAACACTTTCTACTTCCATACACACCTCTTGGCTGGCCTCTTGGACTTGGACAAGTGACTTCTTTTCCCATCCAAAGCAGCCTTTAATCTCTATTTAAACGATATAAAATTTTACAGCAATAGTGATGGCAGACGGAAGTTCTGAAGTTTACCTGAGTGATGTTTCTGAGCACCTCATTTAACTAGTTTTACTAATAGACTCCAGCTCTCCTCATACTTCCTTGAAGGGCTGATGGTCAACTGGTGTGGAACTCAGACTTCACTAAGCTGGAAGTTCCAAATGGATTCAGTTCAAGATGTTTTACCTTCAAGGTTATTCATTTGGGCATATTTGCAGGAAAAGAAAGATTTTAATACCAGACATATCATTAATGCTAGACATTTGTGGTTAAGGGTTTCAGAAGGGAGAGCTTAAATACTTTAGTTTTCTGATGGTCATGGTGTTTTCATGTGCACAGAGATTCCTCTGTAATGAATTGTCATTTATGGAATGAAGGAAATGAGGGAGAGGTATATGCAAGAGGATGAATGAGACAACGATGGTGCAGCCTGAACTCAGACATGCTGTAGAGAGTGGAATGAGAATTCAAGGAGATGAGCTAGGAGGATTGGTAGAGTCCAAGGAAATTATTGTTTCATCTGTTTAATAGTAATCCAGGGAGAAGATGCACAGTTTGCTACAAGGGAAGCTGGAACAGATTTATTTGGTTATGTGTGGCCCATCTTCCACTATTGGAGAAAATTAGATCTATACCCATGAGGCAGAGCTGGCCAATGTATGTTGGAGATCTTTTCTTCATTATGGAATGTCAATGCTCAATGTAAACATCTAAAGCCCCTAACGACAGTACAAGAAATCAAAGATAGGCACATCTGAAAAATTGCGTCTCTTTGCTAAAGATGATGGACTTTCCAGGAGACTGTTCTGTTGTTATTGCTCATGTGAAGACTTTTTACTTAAATTTTTTTGAAGAATCCCTATCGAGTGAGAAGATAATAAGGGTAATAAAAGATGCAACAATCGTGGTAATTGGTGTTTTGTGGTCAAGAGCCTTAAATTGAAGTCTTTATCTTAAAAACCAAAGAGCTAGTGTAAACAATCTCTTGAGAAGTAGCCAATAATGTTTTGTACCCATTTTAGAGGTAGTGCACTAGAAGGAACCTAGAACAGAGTGAAAATTACACACAGAAACACACTCTATCTTCATTTCTTCAATTTCTTCTCCTAGGATAAATCAAGGCCACCAATTATTGTGAGACAGTTTGTTCTGATGGAAAGAAGGGAGGCAGAAGACCCAGTAGCTTTAACTTCCTCTGGATGAAGACAGCCAAAATTACAGAATGTGGCACTTGTTCTCCTGGCTTTGCTCCACTCATTTCTTGTTTAGGAATTCAGACAGGCCTATCATTGTTTTTTCATTAGAATCTGACTCTTTCCTTTGTCTATATGGCTACTTGTGGTCTCCATGCATCTGTGTATCATAGTTGAAGTTGGCTTGGGTTCAAATCACAGCTCTGTCACCTACAAATCGTGCATCATTAGGGATGCCACTTGTCTTAGCCCACTGTTTGCCTGGAAAACAAAGCCTGAGGCAACATTGTATGTGTGATCACTTTAATGGGGATTGTCATCCTAGGGAAATACTAGTGAAGGAAAAAGAGAGTGAGGCAGCATAGGAGAAAGAGCAAATACAAAGGGGTACCTTCCCAAGCTGGTCCCAGCTTTGTGGCCAGTCCTGTTGATTGCTCAGTTCTTCAGGACATCTTCAGAGAGGCTGCAGGAATTATCATGTTCTCAGAGCAGTCCACCTGCTGGAAGGAAGGGTTTATCCATTAGCTCCCATCATCCGTTGGTCAAAGTTTGCCCCTTGACTCCTCTGTACTTCTGGGTTATACCAGCTGGACCTTCTACAGTCACTGTGGAAACTTGAACGCAAAACAGCATCTGTCGGGTCAGTGTGAGCCACAGCATACAGGGTGCACTGCCAGTAGCAGCAAGCCAGGGCCCTTTGGCCAGCCTTCCTGCACACTGTAGAACCCGGTGAACCAGTCCATGGACGTGCACACCAAGAGGGTCTCATGGCACCTAACATCACACTGACTAAAACAAAGCCTCTGGCGAGAGGAAGGAGGCTCTGGGTATGAGGTGGGAGGAAAGACGCTTTCAGTCATGTCCATAATGACATCAGATTCCAAGAGAAGCTGCTGCAGCAGGTCCAGCTGGCCCAGCACATAAACTGTCACCATGAATGAAGAGATGAGCCTTCCTCCAGCATAGATCAAAACCTTTCTTTGTGGCCTACAAGACTGTGCTTTGTGCTGGGCAAGCTTCTTGAAGGGTCATGAGCAATAGGAAGCTATTTCTGAATGAATCTAGGGCAGAGAGGTAGCATAATATGGGTCCAGCACATTACCATCCTTTCTAAACCTTGGTTTCTTTATGGGTAATGAGCAGTAGCTGCTATTATTTCCTCTACTTCCCCATTATATGTTCCCCTCCACAACACGCTTTCTCCCCAGCCATGTCCTGCTCAGCTCTGGGTCTCAGTGCTTTGGGGTCTCTTACCCTTGGAATCTCCTCCTTTGTCAGCCTTTCTAAATTGCTTCACTACTGGTTTTCAAGGATCCTAACAACCCTTCCTCTTGTATGATGCTTTCTCTGACTGAATGGGAGTGACTCTTGCATATTCCTCACCTTCCAAGCAAAATATATGAACATGTTATTTAGGTTCTCCTAAAGCTTTATTTGTTTGTGGCTTTGGCAATGACTGTATTTGGAATACCCTTCTGAAATATTGTGGGTATTGATATTGCCAGTATTATCTCTTGGAAGGGAGTATTTCTTATGAGTAGCAGCAGAGGTCTCTCCACAGGAGCAAACTTATCATAGCCTTTGCCTGTTGACAATGAGGAGGTAGGAATACTCCTTATTGCTAGTTTTCTTATTTTGTTTTATTAATATTCATTTATGTCCCTTTACTTCCTCTGATCCTCTTACCTAAGGAAGGTACTCTTTCTACTTAATCCCATGGCAGGAGCATCCTTAAGAAGGGAATAAGCTGCCCTGCAATAAAGTAATGGATCATGTGCACTACCTCCCCTTCCCCAGTTCCACGGGGACTCGGCTCAACAGGTTGTGTGGCAGTTTGGGTCCCAGGGACCAGAGCTGGGTCGGGGGAAGAAGAAGTTATCATCTGGGTGCCCAAGAGCAAAACAAGTCAATGGATGATTCTGATCCACTGTCCGAGGGAGCATGGAGGTTTAATGCCAGCACACACAAGAGCTGCCATTAAATACAAGGAGCTGCCTTCAGGTTGGCCAGTGAGAGACAAAGGCAAGAGTCAGCATCCGGGTGGGACCAGAATGATGCAAGATCAGGCCAGTAAAGGAAAGGTTTGGACAATTGCAAGAATGAAGCTAGAGCATGGCAACCTGACTTTAATGGCCATTGGCTGGACAAAAGTCAGCATGTGAGAGTGGTGGCATGGATTATAGCATCTGATTGGGGTAGATAGATATATGACAGGGACTGCCCATACCTAAGGGACTTTTTAACAAGAGACACACCTGCCCTCATATCTTAGCTGCATGCAAGCACTGAGCTATGCATTGATGGGACTAAATATATACGTAAATAATTCCAGTTTGGTCAAGGAAATGATACAGCAGCAGGTGGAATTTGCCTTCTCCCCTTGGCTTGCTCCCTGCTGGGTCATGCATGTATTTCATAATTGGTAAATGCAAAGTGGCATTTATCACCCCTCCCATGAGTACACTTTGGCCTGTTCTTGCCATAGGCGAAAAGCCAACAGCCTTTGTTTCACGTCGTTTCGGAGCATTTCATGTTCCCTTGGGTAGGGAACCTCCTTTTCTTGTTGTTTCGTTTAGTGAGTTTTCAGCTCACAGTCTGAGTAGGGAAGCGATATTTGGTTAACGTCAAATTTACTCCGAACTGTGCTGGCCTCAAAGTTCGTTTCGTGGAAACTGTAGCTCTCCCCCTGGCTTGGCTGTTTCACATCTCCACATTACAGTCAGAAAGCCAGAGTTTAGACTCATGGAAAAAAAGAGCTAAATTGATGACTAATTTGACATCAAAAGTTTTCAACCAGAGAAATAGTGTGCTACAGAGTAAGCAGAATCACTCCACCCTTGGCCCCCAGCCCTTTGCTTGGATCAAGGAGATTTTCAAATGTCTCTTTGAGAGAGGGTGGAGGAATGACAGAGCAGAGGCCCAGCTGCATGGACCCACACAGCAGATGGTCCAGTCGAAACACAGGCGGCCTGAAGTTATTTTCCACTGGGCACTACAGACTTGAGGCTATTGAGTCATACAGCCACTTGTTGTGCTGAAGAGGACTGTTTAGGGGGAAACGGGGTGGTTTTTCTTGCATAATACATCTGTGGTAGCAGGCCATGACCCCTGTTTCTTATTGCCCACACTTTTATTTACACACCATAAGGAATAATTTCCAACTCACTCTCCTCACTCCACTCCTTTGCCAGAACATATAGAAATGTCCATGTTCAAAATGAAAGGCTCTTGTTTTCTTGGCCGAATATCAGGATTTTTCTAAATTGTCAACTCTTTCATAGGGGAGAAACATAAAATCCAGCTGTAAAAACCCAGAAGTGACCTAACATGATCCAAGTGTTTTAGTTTTCTTAGCAAAGAAGGCAAACGTCTATGCAATGCCTGATCAACCGTATCCAGAAGATTCTGCTCTGTAACACTAGGTTGCTGATCACAGTTTTGATAGGGGGTTGTGAGCAGGTCCACAGTGTGTAACCACTACATCCGAGTTATCAAGATTGGTTTTGTAGTGATATTCTGAAAGCTCGTGACCTTGTATTTATCCTCTTCCCATCTTAGTCAATGCTCATAAAAATGGGTTTGAAAGCAACAAAGTTGTAAAGATAGTGAGGTGCTTTGGAAAATGCAGGGAGTGGGGAGAAGTGGATTTTAGCTTCAATTCTGTCACTTGTCAGCCATGCGTCTATGGACAAGTCTTCAATCTCTCTGATCATCATTTTTTTAGATCCATAAAGCAAATAAAATAACATTTTCCCTCAATGCCCTACTATAAAATGAAAGCATTGTGTTGGGGACAGATTTGCTTATATGAATAACTTGCCACTTAGTGGTTTTCAGGCTAATCTCTTCAGTCTGAAGTAACATTCTGACCCACCATTCATTGACCAGACATAGTCTACTATATTTTTAGATTATGTATACATATGTATATGTGTGTGTGTGTGTGTGTGTGAGGAAGATTAGCCCAGAGCTAACATCTGTGCCCATCTTCATCTTCATCTATTTTGTATGTGGGATGCCACCACAGCATGGCCTGGTGAGCGGTGTGCAGATCTGTGCCTGGGATCTGAACCTGCAAAACCCCAGCCACTGAAGCGGAGTGTATGAACTTAATCACTATGCCACTGGGCTGGCCCCTAGATTACATTTTCTACTAGTTAAAATTGAATGGTCAGCAGAATAAACTAATTCTCCAGAATGAATCCCAAGCCACCTGCACAAATCTTCCTCATCTCCCTCAAATGCCACCCGCTTCTCAAAGCACTAAAAACACACTTTTAACCTGGCATGACTCTGTCTTAGCTCTTGTGCCATGCCAGCACTGGCCATTTTCCTGGCAGTTCTTCTGTTAGGTTACTGACCATGGCTAATGGTCATCTGGGAACATGTCCTCTTCCCAAGGATTGGGACCCAGCCTTAGTTAGCTTTTACTTGTCGACTTTACCTTCTAGAGTGCCATGCATGGAGGTGCACTATGAATGCTTTCTAAATTGTATTAGTACATTTCTTCGATAGAAATTGCTTGGGAGGGAAAAATGGTGGTGGCTGCTGAGGAGTGTCTGGTATTGGTGGCGGACAGCATAGGGAAAGAAAATCAGAGTGAGAGTCAGGGAGCTGCACTGTAGTCCATGCTTTGTCACTGCTTTGTTGTACCTTGAATGAGTCACTGAACTCTCTGAATTTCTGTTTCCTCCTCTTTATAATGAACGAATAGGATGAGCTGGCCTTTAAGCCACCTTACGACTTTGAGATTCTAACATTTCCTGTATTATGCTACATTTATCTAAGGTAAGGTGCTGAGAAGAACGTCAAGTGAATCAAGAGATGTTTTAAAATGGAAATCACCAGATAGGATGATTCCAAGGCAAAAGAAATCTATTCTACTTTCAGTGATAAGGATTATTTTACACACATATGAGATTTAGGATAAGGAATTTATCAAGTGTATCTGTGAATGATTTCAAAGGAAAAACCTAGCATTAGGGGAATAAGCCAAGATTATCTCCACTTGGACAATTGTACAGATTGCAAAATACATTATATTAAAAGTAAACATGGATGAGAATTTTAATAAAGTCTTTGAACTTTCGTGGTTATTATTATTTTTTAAGTCTTACCACACTTTTTTCCTTCATTTTTTTGCATTAGAACAATTTGGAGTTATCTCTGAAACTTGAAGTATCCTTTAAAATAGCATTGTATGAAATGCATCTTTATTAGTAGAAAAGGATAGAAGCCCTTCGCATGTGACTGGTTAGTTTCAGTTCCAAACTGCGGAAGCTCCTCCTGTGGCGTCAAAGCAAAGTTGGTAGGGACTTGCTTGTAGTCTTTGGGTGGTACTCACTGCACCAGATTATTTTATTTCTGGGTCTTGGTAATTTATTGAGACCACTGTAATATGATCTTGTTGGATCCTACATATATACACATTTCATTTCTCTCTGTATCAATTGTACTGAATCTGCGATATAAATTGGACAATCCAGTCAATTTTACAATCCTTTTATCAAGATTGACTTTCCATCTATCTTCTTGAGGACCAAGAAAGAGACAATAAATTTTAAGGCTCTTTTTTTTCTTTGTCTTCTTTTAAATGCAGTGGAATCTTTACCACATGAAGTCAACCCTTAAATCAGTGAACTATTTCATTGTCCCATTGTCCAGGTAAATTTAAAGCAGAGGGTGTTTTTTGACAGCTTTGTTAATGTAGTTTTTTTCCTTGCTGGTAATTCAAACATAATTAAGATTGGTGTTGAGCTTTAAATACGTTCTTGAGACTTGAAAAGGAAGCTTGATGAGGCGTGTACTGCAGCGTAACCTTTCAATTATTCACACATTTATATGGGTGTAATCACCAGGGCCTCTCCTTGTAAACGTTATGAACACTTTTATGAAAAGACATTGATATGAGCTAATAGACAGTGAATTATAACTCAAATAATGAAACTACAAATGATAATCAGAATACGGTCAGGGGCGTCAATCATAGTTAATGTCATCATTGTTCATCTCTAAAGTCTCTAGCGCTGTAGCAAGTCGCATCTGAGTGCTAACCAAGCAATTTCCAAAACCTCAACTCAAAAAGTCAGATGTGTTTGACAGTGACTCTAGAGCCCCCAAACATTTTTGTGTCTTGCTCTTCTAAATTCAAGTAACTTAGAAGGTCTCTATCATTCAGCTTGATCTAACAGCTGTATTTAGTAAAGTGCCCAAATTTGGATTCTGCTAGTATAATAATATCTAACAAGATAGGAAGAAAATCCTGTAAAAATGTTATTAGTGACCCTTACTCCCCTTTGTCCTATCCTGCTTACTATCAATTACTTAATTGAATAATTGAAGAAATACTAATTGAGCCATTATCTTGGGGCAAATACTATACTAGGCACTGGGGGGCAATCCAGGCATGCTCTCTCACTGCCTTTATAGAGCTTAGGTTCCAGCACCATAAAGGAAGATTTTGAGTATTCTTGCGTTAGTTTATCCTGGACACCACCTCTAAGTCATTAAACAAAATGACCAATGGATTGAAATGTATTCTGTTAGAATAAGTCTGGCTAATCCACTTCCTTCTCCTGGTGGATTGAGAATAGAGTTGTAAACTAGAAGATTGCTGGTCTTTTCCTTTCTTTCCTTGAAGCAGCTGGGGAGATGGCTGAGAAGATAATAAGACTCTAAGTGATTGCGTAAAAACAACATATTGAAAGAAAGAGCTCTAGACTGCTTTGGTGTGCAGTTTTCCTATTTCTTAATTGCTCTTGGGATGAACAGCAACAGAAGTATCTGCTACCAGGTTAAATGAACAAGAGAGATGAGGGTTTAAGTTGTACCACAGATTAAAATCATATACAGTTCAGCTGACGTAAATGTGATTATGGGTAACAAATGATCAACAATAACACAACAGGATTTGGACATTTTTTTCTAAGTCCCTCCCCACTAAGGACTGTTGAAAACTCAGACCAAGGATAGCTAATAAAAGAAATTAATACAGATACTGAAAATAATGACTGATGCTAATAGCAGCAGCATCTTCTTGACACTGTGTTTCCCCTTCAGGGTCCCCTAAGGGGTGTTGCTTCTCTTCTCAGTGTCACCTTTACTCTTCTGCAGACTGTTCTGGCAAGGCCATTTCCATGTATCAGGGCCAAAAGAGCATTTTATCCAAGATTATTTGAAGTATAATTTTGTTGTTGTTATTCTTGTTTAGTTTTACCAATTTTATTTCCAAGGATACCTATCTCCACCCACTGTAGTATGAAAAAAATGCCTTCCTCTGATTACTTATTAGCAGAGAATGCCTTGTTTTTTTTTCTGTGCACTCTTATAGGCTGAGATTTTTTTCTCTTTTAGTAAAAAAACACAGTGGAGAAGACTTACCTTCAAGTTGTTCTGGATTGAAGTAAAAACAGGATCCCCCATTTGTTGGAGATACAGCTGCCATCACAGGTCCTGTGTCTTCTCTTGAGCATCCTCCCTGACAGCAACAGCTCACTGGTGTAGTGTTTGCCATTTTCTTGCCCACGGTGTTATGAGCTGGGCTAGGATGCCTCCCCTCACAGCCTCTGCCCTGCTGAGTCAGTGATCCATGGTATGACAAGACCAGATTGGACTGATGGAGCATATTTGATCCAAGGATGGTCTGTCCATAGGCTTGTTCATGAACTCCAGTAGGGGTGTCTGGGAGGAAAAGAGGAGGCATCTTCTCTTTGCTCTCTTGTTGGAATTTAGAATTGAGGACATTCAGAGCCTGAGCTGGTTGGCTTTAGAATCTGAATTGAAGGGCCATGAGATCGACTGGGAGCCAGGACAGCAATTACAGGCTGTAATTATGAGGAGCAGGACCAAGAGAATGAGGGAGAACAAAGCAGAGATACACTGAGAAGGCGTGAGTGGGGGTCCATGCAGTCCCTGAGAGAAAGGGAGAAAAACAGACACACAGCAGAAGCCATTTCAATTCCTAACTGCTTTCTGCTTCCGATTTCAGTTCACCCATGCTTCTTACTTTGGGGCACCTTGAACAAGGCATCTTTGCTCCTTCTGACCTGATGAGTCTTGAAAACATCAGTGAAGTCTGATAACTTTTTGTTGGCTATTGTAGCACTATAATTAACAGTATCACAGCAACCTAGGTAAGTTAACTACATGATTTCCAACGTAATTGTTGCCCTCCTGCTACCAGTTGCCAATTGTGAAAATTTCCTCTAAATATTTGGACATTAGACTGTAGTTGGAAAACCACTGGAAATTGTTTTCTCCCTTTTTATTGATGTTCATTAAAAAATCAAATCTATCAATATCAGAGCTCAGAGGTCCACATTATGCAGTCCTTATAATTTCATTTTAATGAATGCTTTATGAAATTAGTAAGTTGTTATATAGGACATAAAAATAGGCTATCATGAAGTTTTGTGCTGAGCATATGATCTGGAAACCATAAGACATTTGTGTTTCATTCTCATGGTGTGATAGTGGCCATTGAATTAGTGTTAGTGGGGAACGCCATGTTCTGAGAGCAGCTGAATGTAGCACTCTATATTCTTTGGGGTAAAGTGAAAGAAATGTATTTGGGAGTATTTACATATATAAATATCTTACTCTTCATCTGTGTGGTTGCTTCTCTCTGTGGCAGTGGAGTATAACAAAGCTTTGTGGCAAGTGTAGGCCATCACTTGTGAGAAGGTAGGTCTTTCCAAACAACCTGCTTTATAGAATTTACAACATCTGTGCTCACGCACATAGTTCTCTTATGCTGTGTGTTTATCTTCTTTTATTAGCTTTCCCTGCTTTTGTCATTGTTGTTTTTTCCTTCTGTCATCCTTTCAGTTGCCATGGAAAGAGTGGATGACTCAGTCTGGAGTGGAACATAATGCCATCTGTAAACACAAGACGGTAAATAACTTCTAGGGACGTAACTCATGTGGTTCAGTGGATAACAGGCATCCATGTGTGTTCTTCGTATCCATGTATTTGATCATCTTTGGTCTGTATTCCCTACTCAGCCACTCCAACTATAAACACACACACGCGCATGCGCATGCACATACACGTGAATAAAAACCAACTTAACACTGATTGACTTAGAAACTGTGTTTTTGTTCACACAATGAAAAGGAAAACGTTTCTGGGGTAGGATAATTATAATGGTAATTTTTTTTTCCTTTAGAGTTTTTAACTACAGTAGACACACTGAATTCAGGGCTGGAGGCAGCCATCGTCCTGTGAAGAGATCTTATTTGTCTTATTAGCACTGTGGGAGTGCCGTGAAAGGGTCCATGACCTAGAACCCACCTTGCTTTAATAATGGCTTGACACTCATAAAAGATTTTAAATGGCTACATGAGACATACTTAACTATTAAACGCCACTCCTCTTTGTTGATTCACAAACCCTTAAGAATAGGACTCCGTTGCTTCAGAGCTTGAAAAAATATGCCTGGCTTCTCATGCCAGTGAGTGAACAGACGAACCCATGAATGGAGACACCTCAACTCTGCCCTGCTAACCCATTTGCAAACCTGTGAACTAAGCGTCTCCAGTGCTCACTGGCTGCCTTGAGTTCTCTGACTCAGAAACAAAATTAGATACCCATTTCTAATCCTGCTCTAGAGAATTAGGAAGATGGTGACATATACGTAATGAGACTTTTTCCCAAACACAACTTCTTGGCTTTCATCATAATGTGGCTCACTTGCTTTGATTCCCCAAGCACAGTGTTGCACCTGACCACATGGATCACACCCCGACTCAGAAGAGAACTCTTTGCTTATATCCAAATTTGAACAGACCGACTTGACTCATTGGTTCATCTGTGTATTTAGATTTTAGATTGCAGTAAGGATTCATGAGCCAGGTGATGATGTGGCTATTTTTCCAAGGCCTCGTGATACAGTGTAACATTACAGGAGAATTGCTGCTGTTTGTTCAAACAGAATGAGTCCTCCAAGATCAGCACCTGACATCCCATTCTTAATTGTGTGATGATCCTGTGTAGGTGACAAGACTTGAAAGAATTGTATTTGTCTGTCTTTCTCGCCTTCTGCCGTGGATGTGAGGTCTACACTTCTGGAGATGCTTTCATTTACATAAGAGAAGATTGACTTATAGACTTCCTATCGTGAGGAGAGCTGCTGGGAAAATGATGGTGGCAAATGATGGTCTCAAGGAGAGAGCTAAGCTATGTGAGCCCGGAAGCACTTGAGGTTTGGTAAACTTTGTAATATTTTTTATATATTTGGGGTATGGTATAGCCCAAAAAGTATTTTCCTCAAAGCAATATTTCCCTTTCATTTTCCAAAACTGTGTATATTCTAGGGAAATTTAATCTGTGTATTTGGAATCACTTAACTCTCATTAATCAAAATATTGCAAAGTTAATACTAGATCTGGGTTCAAGAAATCTCTTGAGCCCTTTGATAAGAGGTTCTTTCCTTTTAACTTGAAAGTACAATTTTGCCAGCTGTGAGTGAACCCTGAACCCAGAACTCTTTGGAGCTGACTTCTCAGAGTATCTCCCAGCCAGTGTGTGGAGCTTTATATGTGTCTGAGGTAAAGCAAGAATGAGGACAAGGCCATCAGAAACACATCTTAGACATTCACGGGCTGTCCCACTGGGGCCTTCTGGTGCCCATTTGGCTCTATAAGCATTTGATCTCTCCTGGTGCTGCCACAGCCCCAAGATAGGCCCAGTGCTGCCCATGCCTGGTGCTTCTGAGCCTCGCAATCCTTTATTTAAAATTATATTTTGTTTACATGGGGTTTACGCACTAATTTTTATTTTGAAGACATTGCATTGAAATACTGTTTCTCTTGATGACTGAGTGTTTCTGTGTCCTGTGGCACGGGCCTCCTGGGCCTCCCCTCGTCTCAGCCTTGCCTTGCACCTGGGGCTTCCCTGTCTTCTTTACTCTGTGGTCACATGAAACATGTGTCTGGCATCTGGACAAACATGCGGACAAACAGCTCCTACCTGGAGAGCTTGGGGTGGTGGGGAGGGCTCAGCTAATCGTCAAGCAGGCCTCTGGGGCTCTAGTCCATTTAAGTGCCCCAGTGTACACTGTGGGTGGGGCATGGTGGTTGAGAAATTCTGCTGTAGCCCACCCTTGACTTTTGGTCCAGCTGGGCTTTTTCTTCCTGGGACCAGATGGCCTATATCCAGTGTGTTCAGTCACGTGGCCTTTCTCCCATCTGTCTGAGTCGGTGCTGAGACCATGCGGTTTGTAATTTCTCTCTTGTCAGGAAGTTATCTGTAGAGTGCAGACCAAGAATGGAATAAAGACGCTTGCGTCTAGGACATAGTCTTTTTCCCTCAAAATGATTATTTCATTTTAACCTCATACAGATTGGAAACAAGAAACATTTCATCCACTCTATTATCATCCCAGTGATACCTAAGGGTAGATCCTGGGCCCAAGGAAAGGGAAGAAATTTGTTTGCGTTCACACAGAATATTGTTGTCAATGTTAACTTTCAGTTCAAGGTCCTTCTGTTCACAGTTGATGTTTAATTATAATAGTTATTTCCAGCAATGTGTGAGTGGTGCCAGATCCTGTGTCAAGTATCTTCCTAGGAGCATTGTGTCATTTACACGTTATGACAGTCCGAGGTTGGAGCTATTATTGTCTCTATTTTACAGATTAGAAAAATGGGGTTTAGAGAAGTTAAATAATCCCCTAAGATTACCTAGATAGGTAATAGTGGGATCTAGAACTTTCTACTCAAAGCTCTGGTTCTTACCCATCATTCCACACACCTCCTCTCCTGTAGTCCACACATTGGTAAAAGTTAGTTTCCCCTCTTTTACGCGACATGCTTAAGACACTGAATGGATAAAATGCTATAATTATTTCATTGAAGTTTCTATTTCAATGTTTTTTCAGATTATGATGAAAAATCCTCTGTCTAAATTGCTGCAAAGCCGCATCTTTCTCTTTTGTCGTGTTGCAGGCTTCAAAATGCTTTTCCTCTGGAGTTCGGAAGCCGAGGTTCATTCAAGCAGCTGCCTCTGATCTGGTCTCTGCAAGTCTAGGTAGACTCAGGCAGATAGCAATTCATTGTCAGTGTGGAGGGGTAGGAAGCTCTAAAGAATTCACATTCATTTGGCAGCAAGAATGCCTGTCTACTATGCTCACAACCCTGGTCCAGAGCTACTGGCCTCCAAAGCTCCATTGAGAGCTTCCCCCTAGGTTATTTCCCCAACCAACACCCCAATCTATAGACTTGACCTATTTCTTGAACATCTGATTTAGAGAACATGGTGCCTTGGAAACTGCCAGGTCCCATCCTCATGTGAGACATCACCCTCCCGCCCCCATGGACCTTGTGAAGTTCAAATGAGGAGGCTTTTAAGGGGGAGCTCTTTAGCCAACAAGGCAGCTTCATGGGTCTCAGATTGAGAGCATAGCAGCCTGTGTCCAGGGCTAGTTATATAAGAGAGGCTCCAAGAGAGCATAGAACATGGCTTTCTACAAATAAAAAAGGCAAAAAGGCTACACTCACTAGTGCCACAGCTGGGAAGCAACTACGAGCAATGAATTTCTCATGCTAACAAATCCACGCTCCTTGGAAAACAGATGCTGAGCCCTGGGACTGGCACTGGATCTCCGCTGGCAGGACCTGCAAGGTTCAGAGATGGAAGGGTATCTAGAGACCATTTGTTCATAAACACAGCTGAGGGCCAGAAACCTGAGGTTATGCCCTGCCTGGGCTGCACCGATACACCCCTTCCACGCAGCGTTTCCACAATGAAGAAACAAGACATGCAAGGCTTCTGCAGCCCACGCTCTACAGAAATAATTAAACAGTTTTTTTTAACCTCCTGAACTTTTCATTTATTATTGCCATCCATCACGTCTACCTTCTCAAATCGCAGAATCCCGAAACTGAGCTCTGGGGTCAAGGGTTTATTGTTTAATGGAGATAGAACATTTTGTAAATTGCACGAAGTCACAATGTTTATAATAGAAGCTTCTGGTGTACTGAATCTTTTCCATTTAACAAACAGTGAGCTCTGACATGTGTTCTTCCTGCAGAGCACGAAATGTGGGGTAAGTGCAGTCCTGGCATGGACACGCTACCAAATCTTTCCTGTAAACCAAGCGATGTCCGCAGTCAGCTGAAAACATTCCTTCCACCAAATACCAGGAAACGCTAAAAGTATCACCATTCTTCTAAGGTCATGCTAAAATGAAGTTTTGGCTTTTAGAACACAGAGCAGGGCTGAAGGAGGCCAACAGCTTTGTCCAATACACATTTGTTGCTACAAGTCACCAGGGACAATGTCCTGGTTCGAATATGAACACGCGTACGGAGAATTTTCCCAGGACTGAACCTTCCAGTGAAAAGTGTAAGTACTTTAGGAAAATGAATGCATGTTAAAATATATTCCTATTGTCTTTGTTTTTACTAGAACTTGTACTTTCAAGTCAGAAACGGATTTGCTTAAAACAAAGCAAACATCCTCAAAAATGTACCCAGCCAAAATAACCAAAGTATAAATATCTAGGATTAACAAAATGTGAATATTCTTCAGTAAAGAAACTTACACAAGAATTGGAAGTTCTTGGGAATTGATAGGAAAGAATGTGTTAAACCTAAATTTTTAACCCTTTGTGTTGGAGATCTAATCAATATTTGTAAAGGAAACAAATGTGTGTGCAACACATTCCCACGTGTCTCCTTGGGGACTTTATTGAGTTATTATTGCATAAAATCTTTCGGACTGTAAGCATAGACAAGCACAACCAATGTAAAAAGTGACTTTCCACGAGTAATTAGCATAGCAATTTTCTTAAGGCCTAATAATTGGTTTGTAGTGCAGGATGCATTTTTGGTTCATTTTTATGAGTTCAAAACACATAAAATCCTTAAATTTTATATTTGCAATAGTTTAGGCAGATTTCCCTGCAAAGTTCTCCCCTCCAAAGCTGCCCTTAGAGGCAGTGCTCACTCCGTTTTTTTCTTACCAAGTTTCTAAAGTAATTTTATAGTGTTTAGTGTTTGCTTCAATAGACTCATTTGCTCACCACAGGCCAGGCAAGGCCTTTGTGGGGACTCAGTCCTGCCATTTCTAATTGGCCAGCAGGTGTCACTGTGGGTTTGGGTGGTAACCCAATTGACCACAGAAAAGAATGAGTGATGGAGTGGAATAATAAGAGAAGGGAAGAAAGGGAAATATAAAAGCGGGTTCTTAGAGCAAGAAAAAGTTAACAAAAATCCCTTATGTTTACATAGACCTTTTCTTTAGGAGCTCAGGGTTCTTTGTACGACTTTGCCGCCACCTGTAGACCCAGAGACTTGATGACGTTGACTTAGTCACTGAAAATAACTTCACTGGGCAAAATAGTCATAACAATGATCAAAGTTGAGAAGTGGATTCTTGTAGCCCTTTCCTGATCTCTCAGGCCTTACCTTTGTGCTCTGGGGCTATAGATCTTTCTGAACCGTAGGCACCCTTACTTAGTCTCGGAAATGTCCACAGTCTTCCAGCTCTTTTCTGGATCATAGTCTCACGGCCTGAATAAAGTTTTGGCCATCACCAACCTCATTGGTAAAATAAATTCGGCTGTTTCATTAGTCGAAGGGGCATCTTGGTCCAGAAAGTTGGTTCTTATGTCTCCCGAAAATTTGGATTGCTCATTTTCCACAGAGCTAGCCTATTCAAGTCATATATCTTTCTGAGTATGTGGAATTTCTTAATAAATAAAATTTCAATTGGTAAAATTAACATATATATCTTTAACTGTCAACTTTAAGAATGGACGGCCATGAAATCTTCCTGCACAGAGAGGAATTCACAGCCGGCCTAATTTGAATAACAGGCTGTAAATTGATTTCTCTTTCGGTTTGATATGTGAAAACGCCATCCATGTTGCTGGTGCAGAGAGCAGGCAATTTGTTGACAAAAGATATGCGCTTGACTTCTCCAAATAAAGCTTAACACGTGTGAAACGTCCTAATTTTAGTTGAGTTGGGAAGAAAAAGCAGAAAAGGACTTTGAAGGAAAAATGAAATCTCTCTACGTTCTGGAGAGCTTCTGTGCCACCGTAACTCTCTAGCATGTACCCTGTGCCACCCAACTCAGAGCATGAACCATCGTCTCCTGAAGAAGTTGCAGTGCCTCATTCCTGGAGGTCCAACAACCCAGGAGGGTTGAAAGCAAGAATACCTTCAGCTCTGTTATGAGCCTCCTGCCGTTTCTATCTGGTTTTAATTTCCTCACCTTTTTGTATATATAAGGTTCTTAATGATATAATACATTCTTCTAGTGCTGGTTCTAATTAATGATTAAAATAATAAAGCTCAGAAAAAAGTGGATTAAATGTGCAAGTTCAGAAATATTTAGGAAACTTAACTGCAAAGTCTGCTTAGTCATCCATTCACGAGGGTAAATCGTTCTGAAGTAAGCTGATTGGTTCCATGGAAGGTAATTCAAAGGGTAGCTTATAACTCTTAGTAAAAGTTCTTCAGGAAACCCATGCTTTTATATAGATGCCCCTTTCCCAAATCTGAGAAGGCCATTTCATTTGTGCAGAAGAATGTATCATTAATGTAACATCATTTTCTCCGGTGCTCTGTGATTAAGACACTCTTGCCTGGGATTTCTGGCAGAATGTGTAGGAATCATAGCAACAGGCATGGTAAGCACAAGCAGCTGATGGGTGTGGGGTGGGGAGAAGAGAAAGAAGGAAGAGGGATGTTAAGGTATAAAAATATTTATCCAGGGTAACGGAGCATCAACAGAACTTTCTTTTTCAATTAGATGTATACATCTGTGGAAGAACAGAATCCTTGGCCATTGGTTTATCCTTTGGAAAAATGCCCACCATTTCCATGACAACCTCTTAGACTGTTAAAAATAATAGTGATCACTATTTCCTCTGAGCCACTATGCCCTTTGTGTATTGTGACTGCTGCTGAACCCTTAATGACATATGACTCTGTATTTTGTGTACGTGTAAGCATGTATGCACACATACTTGTGTGTTTTCCCAACTGGAGTCTAGTTTCTCTAGGACAGGTAGCATGTCATATATCTCATGGCCCTGAAAGCTTTTGCCTTCATTTGAAGCATTTGGTGGGATTTCAATGACTCTTTGTCGAATGAATGAAAATTATAAAGGATACTTTTGTTTGGCAAGCATTGGTATTGCTAGATTACTTTTATGTAGTCTATATAAATAATTCACTTCTTGTGGTTTCATATCCTGATGTGAAAATTATGCATTTACTGTGTTTTCATAGATATTAATGGGAACTGTTAAAAACTAGAAATTATTTCCAGGTTGGTGGTCTTAGGCCTGGTATTGAATAAAAAATACTTGAGGTAAATTTTAATTGTGAAAAGAATAAAACTCTATGCATTGCTTTGTTAAAGTTTTGCAATTTGCACGATTTTTCTATTAAAAGACATCAATTTTCTTTAATTTCAGCATTTAACATAAAAGAGAAAATGCAGTGTTAACTAAAGGGGTAGAAGCACCCCATCTGACGTTGTGATGTTCCCTTCCTTCACATCAAATGTTTTGTTTAAAAAGTGTAGCTTACAAAATGAAACTATAAAGATAATGACCTAATTAAAAATTTTAAGGAAAAAGTTTTATATTTGTGTTTTGATACATCAGGTTTAGTTATTGTGAACCAGGTGGTATTATGTTTCTGTTGGGAAAATATTTTTAGAAGTTATTTAAAGAATTATAGGATGAAGCAAATCAAATCATTACTTATACTTTTTTGGGGGGCAGTACAAAGAAAATGTGGAGAAAAGACTAATGTTTATGTATAATCATTTCATTATCACAGTTCTACTTTCTTTGTCATCCAGGGTAAACTCTAAGGCTGTGTCATGAATTCCTGAGCCACAATAAATCTGTGACTGTCGGACTCTGTGTGTGGGTAAAATGGATAATTTTCTGACCTTTGGTAAGCTTTCACTGGAGCAAAGGAAGTCCCTCCACATAATGTTTCCCCTCTACAAAATACTGGCAGGAAGCCAAAGTATGCCCTTTGGCAAATCTCCAGTCTGGATGGCTTTCCCGGAGCTACAGGACATTCATGAATCTGCCCAGCCCTGCCTTTTTTTCTTTTTTTTTTTTTTTTTTCAGAAAGCCTCTGGAAAGACCTTTCCAATGTGCAACCTGCTGAGGGAGATGTGAGAACGCATTAATCATGGATTTCTTCAAAAGAAACCTGGGGCTGTCCTGCTCTAATTCAATAGGTCTGTCTTCCTGCTCAGTGTGAGTCACAAGACTGTCACAAAAATGCTGGCAGATAATTTAGACATAGATTTAAGGAAAACTAAGATTATGATACAAATAAATTAGGATTTTGTGACCCTGGGAGACGAGGTTCAGTTATGGTTGGCTTTACTTCTGAAGGACAAAACTGATAGCAATTAAAGTATGTTAGTAAATACATTCTTGTTTTCCTAAGCTTTATCCAAAATCTCAAATTATTCTCATCAGTGTTTATAATTAAACTCATTTTCATTTTAAAGCATCACAAGATAGAACTATCTTAGAGAAGTAAGATATGGTTAATCTAGCACTTATTAACCTTAGAAGTGAAATACATTTATCTTTTGCTTTATTTGACCACTTCTCATACCGTGGGTTTGACATGGCTTGAGAGGGGTCTGCTTAGTTATAAGCTGCCCAACAAACCTTTCCCAAAGTTTTCCCCTTCTCAGATGGGTATTCAGAGCATGACTTCTCCCCTCCTAACACCAAAAACAAAACAAAACTAAACAAACCAGGTAAGGACCTCTCAGAAGTTCTTGGGTACTCTTTAAGCCTATTGGTGGGTTTAGGACATTTCAGAATCACCTTAGTGTTATAAACCAATACAATTGCTGAGATGATTTTTATACATACTAATGAGTAATTCTCTATCTTTTGCAAATGAAAGAACCAAATAAAAAACAGCCAGGTCCACAAGTGAATTATTGGCCCAGAAAAGATCCACTTCCAGAGAGAATAAAATAAAACTAAGAATCACACTAAAGAACGCTAGAGTGTTTTTCTCTCAAGACCCAAGTGTCTGGGTAGTTGAGAAGCTGACTATAAACCTATATTCTGGTGTCACCCCTCACCATTCCACAAATTTACTCCATTGTCCAGCTAATTCATGTGACCTTCTCTTCCTCTCTCCAGGACTTTCCCTCAGCTTCAAACATCTCACTAACTCTATCCAAGCCGAAGTCATCCTTCAGAGCCCAGATAAAGCACACTGCCTCCCCAAGCCTTCTAGCCCTTTCCTGAGCTGATAGAAGCTTCAGCCTCCCAACACTCGGGGCACTAGAGTGACTCCATTGGTGGTGACGTGTCCTGTCCTGCGTCAGGATTATTTGTGTGACTTACAACCATGAGGCAAGTTTCTTGACACTAAGGATCATTTCTCATTTGTGTTTGTATCCCTACGATATTTAGTACAAATTGCTTAGCCAACATTTGTTGAGAGATTAAAATGTGAAGTCATCTTCATTGTTGGCAAAGAAATGATCAGATTCCTTCTATAGACATAAACATAGAAGCCCTGTAGGGAATACAAATGGTAGTCTTGTTTCACTTCCCTTAATTACTAACTATTCATTTCTTTGTTCATGCTTTCAATAAGCATTTGACTGACTTTTAAGGACAGCGGTTGCTTAGGCATCAAAGAGGCTTGACAATAAGTGGGAAAAGACTGAAATTAAAATTAAGATGGTAAACTTTAAACAATATGAACATTGCTGATTACATATTAGAAAAGAGGTGAAGCAGATGTTCTGGGTACCATGCTCTGGATATAAGGCCTCACTCTCTCATCTCAATTCAGACCGAGTCTTAACGGTCATCGTATCTTCAGAGCTCCCTGCAGATTTCTAAGTCTTCCATTGGGATTGCTTTGTAGCTCAACTTCTCCCTCTACCCAATCCTACACCCTTCCATTCTTACAGGTGTTGCCCTCAATGGCACTTCCTAATAACCTCCTGTATGCCTGTTTCCATCTCAGAGTCCACATCCTCAGGCCACTCACCTCGCCTCCCTGCACCACTCCATGTCTAGCCCTTTGATTTTACTGTCACTCCCAATATAAATAGACCTTCCATCAGATTCAGCTCTACTATCCAGACAAGATGTAATTTCCTCCAAACTACAGAGGATGGGGGCCAGCCAAATGTTCTAAGTTAGGAAGGCAAGGAATGAGCAACTGGCAGGAACCAGGAATTCAGCCCAGGAGTAGGCAGAGAAAGTACGAAGTGATACCAATTACAAAGGGGCCTCGTTGGGATTGAGTGTGTAAATGTGTTAGAAGTAGGCTGTTATTGACAACCTGTGAAGGAAAATATGGCCCCAGAATTGGCAAGCAATGTGGTTTTATAGGTGTGAGGGACCTAAATGATAGGAAAATGATTTCGAAGGAGGTTGTATCTCTTTGTCATGCTGGAACACAGTTTTTGATATTACCGGAGTTAATTCCTGATAGAAGGATTGATAGGCAGGAGGAGTGGGGATCTGTGGGATGAAGACGTAAAACTAGAAGCCTGTTGTGGTTGTTTGCTTAAACACCAGCAACATGGTAACATATTACCTCTTCAGGACATATAACCTCTTAAGGTAAACAGTACCTGTAATATGACCTTTAGGTATTAAGGTGAATCATGTAAAATTGGCAATATTTGACTGTATTTGACCGACAAAAATGTCAATTTCATGTGGCTCAGTCAAATTATTAATTTATCATCTTCTCCCACTAGAATGTAAATATTATTTTGTTTAATACTGTATCACAGTACCCAGTACATTGTCTAGCACAGAGCAGGTACTCAATACAAGTTTTAGATGAATTAATCAAGAAATGAATTCCTTAGCTGCAAATATTTTTGGGCTATAATTTACTATATTACTTAGGACTCCTTCTAGTATAAATAACAGAATCCCAATTTATATTAGGTTAGTAAAGAAGATGATTTATTGGCTCACACAATTGGAAATTCCAAGGGCACCAGGTACTGGTTTCAGGCATAGCTAGATCCAGAGGCTTGAATAATGTCATAAGGATTCAGTATCTTGCCCTTGTTCAGCTCTGATTTTTTCTCTGTGTTAGCCTTATCCTCAGGCAGGATCTCTCAATTTGATGATTCCTAAGGGCTCCAGGCTTATAGTCATTAGCTTAGCAAGTCCCAGTGAAAACAAAAGTGCCTCTTTCCTAGTAGTTCAAGTCAGAGCTCCTGACCTTGACTCTCACGGCATCTACTTTGACAATATCCGAGGAGCTAAGGCAGGGGGTCGGCTCCACCTCGGTCAGCTGGACTGAGAATGACAATGATAGCGGGTCCCTGAAGGAGGATCATGGTGCTGTTACCAAAATAATAATTATCATAATAGCTGACACTTATTGAGCACTTGTCTCCTACGCAGTATTCTGAAGGCAATCCCCTCAGTAGCCCTATAAGGGAAGTACTATTATTATCTATACTTTACACGTGAGTAAATTGAAGTATAGAGGTTAAGTAACTTGCCGAAAATCACATAACTGGGAAAATAGAGTTAGGATGGAAACATAAACAGTCCAGTTTAGAGCCCATTTCCTTAACCACTATATTCTGCTACCTGAAAAAGAGTTTAAGGATAAAGGAAAAATGGACGTCTACTCTACTTTTCTAATTAATTTAGAAAGCCAATGGTTTGGTAGCATCTAATTTACAACGGCAAATGGACAGTTCCTGGTTCACTTGTCAGCATGTTGCCGGGGAGACAGTTTTCCCTAACGCGGTGCCAGACATTTTCTCTGGCTGCTGTGAAAGTAATTCCTGACGCCCACAGGTCTCTCTTTTTGATTTCCTCCCACATCCTTCTCCCCAGCTTGATGACTTCCACCGAGTCAAGTTGATCTCATTCAAAAATGATACATCTTCAATGTAGTCAAACAATAACTCTCTCTGGGTGTTTAAAAAATAGTATTAAACTAAATGTCTGAGTTACATTATGTTCAGGGCCCTTTTAGCTTTGACCTCCCAGCAGGCTCAGGATATACCTGAGTCATCGACATTCTAGTTGACCTTTCCGGTGCTGGAGTGGACTCCCTGGTGAAGGCCGGAGCTTTCTTTTGTCCCTCCATTCCCTATCCATGTCCTTGAGACTAACTTATCAAAGCTTACTTCTAACAGGTAAAGAGTAGTGGGGGTTCAAATGTTTCATTTTCCCTTAAAAATGGTGGATGGTGCTTGGTCGAAGGGAGCTCTGGAGGACTGGAGAAAAGAAAGGCCTAGAAGTCAGTTCCCTTGCGTGGGGCTGATGAAGCTTCTCTTTGAAGCAGAATGTCTGATTAGTCTTCTTTTTGTACAATAGGAGTGGAGTTAGGTAAAGAATTTAGGTCAAGATTCTTTCCAGTGAGGCTCCTGCTTGGCCCGGTCCAGGCATACACAGCTGTTGGACTGGTGGTTGTAATCTCTACTCCTCTCTGCACATCGAGATTCTCTGTCACTTCTTAGTTTCCGCCTTCTCATGATGTTAACTGCCCTGGTGCTGCCTCTGGCACTCACCATTTTCAAGTGACTCTATCTCATTTCAAAGTCACAAGACTCTTACTGGTTCATCCCAAGTTATAGATGAGTTTAATGTTAGATCAATGAATTTCCCTCATCCTATAAACTGTGGCCAGAGGGCAGGATCCTGTGTACCAACATGGACTATTCCTTCAGTAGGGTCCATGGGTGGAGAGCAATTTCAGGGAGGAGGGTACGTGTGCAGGAGTGGGGGTGGGATAGAGGAGCATGGAAATCATCAGTATGTCTGCTACATTATCCAAAATTGCTCCTTGTTATAAAACAGAGCAATATCTTAACTGATATATCCACAGGGAAAGTGCAATGAGAGTTGGTTTTCATGATAAAGAGCTATGGGTCACACTTAGTCCCCAAGTGACTTCTGAATTCTTATAGACTAGCCATGGTCATGGAGGGGTTTTACAGTTACAAGTGGTTCAGTTTTGGCTTCTTTGAAAATGGTAACCTGGGTATGCCAAACAGGTAACTCTCCACTAATCAGGACGTTGGGTTATTCCCAATACCCATTCAAGTTGCGAAAGAGATTTTCCTGCGTTTGGTCTTTAAATATAATTTCACAAAATAGAAAAATATAACATAAAAATAATGATTTAAATTTACAACCCAAAAGTCCTGTAATTAATAGGAGGAAACCCTGATTGGCAGCAATTAAAAAGTCACATAATACCAAGTGCTAATGAGGATGTGAGAATTCTCCTGTATTGCGGGTGAGTGTATCAGCTAGTGTGGACATTCTGGAGAGCAATATGTGAATATGCGATAAAGATAAGTAAGCATCTGCCCCATGACTCAGTAGCTGAACTCAGATAAATTCCCCAAAAGAAATTCTTCCATTGTCTAAAGAGGGTACACATGAGCATGTTCCGTGCAACTTACTCCTGGGAGCTGAGACTGGTGGCGACCTGACCTAGATGTCCACCACCGGAAGCAATGGATGAGAAAAGTGTTCTGATGCATTCTACATAATAATATGCAGCAGTTTGAAGTAATAAACTAGATTTACATGCAGAAGCATTGATAGATCCTAATAAAAGAATATCAAGTGAAAAAGTAAGAAACAGAAGGAGAGCTTAGTGCAATATTACCTATGTAAATTAAAAACAAGTAGTGGGGCCGGCGTGGTGGTGTAGCAGTTAAGTTCGTGTGCTCTGCTTCGGTGGCCCTGCGGTTCACTGGTTCAGATCCCGGGTATGGACCAAGGTACCACTTATCAAGCCATGCTGTGGCAGGCATTCCACATATAAAGTAGAGGAAGATGGGCACAAATGTTAGCTCAGGGCCAATATTCCTCAGCAAAAAAGAGGAGGATTGGTGACAGATGTTAGCTCAGGGCTAATCTTCCTCAATAAAAAAAAAAAAAAGTACAGCATGGAGCAACACTAAGTCCTTCAAGGACACAAGGATATCCAAGGACAGACAGTAAACACATTAGAGGGGCTGCATATGGGAGGGAGGGTAATGAGAGGTGGGATGAAAATGAAGGGGGAAAATAATCAAATGAAAAAAAAGAGAAGGCTTTGCATGGCCTCATTAAGATAGTGGGCCACAAATTGAGGAATACAACAATTCTCAATATTCTATACTTGAGGTCCAAAGAAGAAAATAACAGAAGTAGAAAGGGGAAACACTTAGCTAGGTTAGTAAGGAAACCCACTTATAAATTGGAGGAAAGCTAGAAGCCAACGCTCTCCGGCTCCAGGTTCCCCCTTCTGCAGCCCCAGCACTGACTCTAGGGCTGGGGTAATCTGGTCCTTGTTACCCCACCTTCTAGCCACCAGACAGAGGGGGAAGAGAAGTGGAGGCCATTGATGACTCGGAGCGCCCACTGGAATAGTGATTACGAGATATGGGAGAAATGCAGGTAAGCCCTGAGCTGCAGCCAAGGCTCGAGATGAAAACCAGAAGCACGTGGGTCTACTTCTGCCACCTGCGACTCTTTCAGACCTGGGTCTCTTCAGTGGGAAAGTGAAATGGTCTAATTTCAGCTCTCCATTCGGGTCCCAATAGTTGCCCGTTCTCCCTCTCACAAGCTTATTGCTGGTGACGACGTGTGGAGAGACGGTGCTCAGAAAGTGCAAGCCCTCTCTCCACTCGTGGCCTGACTAAGGAAACAGTCTGCTGCCCTCCATGACCCAGTGGCCAAACGCGCACGGGCTCTCCTCCCAGGAGCCTTCCTGTTAGATAGTGGAGTTGGGCAAACACGTTTGCTCTGAGCCTTTAAAAAATTCTTCCTTGGAATTCTTCTAAGGAAACGTGATAGGCAGAGATAACAGATAAAGTTGGCACGTTTAAAGGTGCCACTTTGGGGGCTGTTTTGTCATTCCTTTGGGTGATTAATTGTCCAGGATCATCTGAAGAATAGGAAATAAGATAGAAGAAAACCACGTGAAAGTCAGCTCCTCTTTTAAAAGGCTCGGACTGCAAAAAGCAAGAACATTCTAAAATAAAGTGCTCTTTTTATCAGACTTTTTTGTTAGGAAAATATTGGAACTTTCCTCTTTTCTTCTGAATACTTCCATTTTCTCCCCAGGACTCTAACATCTCTTGCCTAAACAGACGAGCATTTATATATAAACCAAAGCTGTAAGGCTAATTAAAATCAATGTTAACATGCATCACCTCCTTTTTTGGTGGCCTCAGCTTCAAGCTGCTCCCCAAAGAGGTCAGTGTCCACCTCCCCCACTCATGGTGATGAGTTTCAGTAGAGGCAGGCCATCAAGGGGTGGTACTCCCATGGAGCATGATTATGTTGCCCTAACAGGGAAAAAAATGTCTTCCGAACCACAATGCTGAATTGCACATTTGCATTCTGCCTGATGAAGGAAGATCCCCATGAATTTTTCTGAAAGTTTGAGAGCATTTCCTGTAGAATGACAGAGGTGTCCTCTGTCATGGAATCAGCACTCTGTGGCACGTCGTAGGGTCGGTGGTCAGAGGGGCTGCTCTTCCCCGGAGGAAGATCCTCTTGTCTATTGGTGATTACTGCAAAGGACCAGATGTTTTCCTTTAACCTCCTATTGGTTCTAATCTCCCTCAATCTTTGATCTCGGCCCCACTTGAAAGTAACCCCTCATTTAGCTCCTCTTGGGTGGTCCGCAGCGGAGATTTAGTTAATTCTAACTTCTCGTACAGTCTTCCCCCATGTGCTTCCATGGTAAAATTCTACCTTCCTAATTGCTAAGAGGAAAATTGCTAATCCTTTTGAATCAGGGCGCAGTGTAATAGCCTTAAAATTGGCAACTTAATTGAAAAACTCAGAAATTGCTGATTCTTTTCTGTAGTTCTTTAATAGCATTTCCTTCCCCATTCTTTTCTTCATTTTTTTTTCAAATAAAATTTGTTATTTAAAGTGTGCTTACAAAAGACTGTCTTCTTGTTATCTCTCTATTCCAAGATTCTGCTTGGATTTCAGGAATAGTCTCAGGTATTTTATTGGTTGTTACAGATCAGCTTAATGGGTAATTATAGAAAATACTCACCAGAACGCAGAAGGGGCACGTGACGCTGACCGATGGGAAATAGAAATGCTCTCCCCCCGCTCCCCATTATGTAAGAATAAACAACTTAAATTGCTACTCAGTTTCCAAGGGTTGTGCAGGCTTCATATGCCAAATACCACTGCGAGTTTGGAGATTAGGTTATTGGGCATTGCGACCGGCATATATCAGTATTCTCTTGATTTCATTATCAAAGCTAACCAAGCAAGCTAGTTTTTTTAAGGAGACTTCCAATTTCACTTTGGGTACATAAAAGCAAACTCCTTTAAAATTCTGGGAATAGAAAGTTTTCTGGGTTCTTGGCATATTCCATTGATCTTACTTATGAATAGAGAAAAGGTCAAGGATTTTGCTTATTTGTTTTCCATAGGCACTCTAAATTTTAAAAGATTTGGAGACTTTTAAGGGACTTTTAAGAGACACTTAATTTGTTACAGATGCATTAACATATTGAATTTATGTGAAAGAGTGAAGGCCAGGCAAAGGATATTGGGTTCATTATTTATTAGTGGAGCTAGTCAAAATTTCCCTGTTTTAACCAAGTGGTGGTTTGGCCCCTATTCAAAAAGCTGTTGCTTAATATTGCTGTCCCCAGCGATTAATGTACACAGAGAGGGTGAGTGTGCCTTTACTGTCTTGGATTCTAGACTATGTGGGTCTATCTTGCCTCTGTCCAGGCTGGACACGATGCTTCTGGGTAATGACCTCAAAGTATGTGCTACTCTTGCTTTCTACTGAAAATAAAACTTATCAATGAGGTCTACAAATAGTGCAGAGTTTGAGCCCCTCTCCCCATCATGTCTCATTTCTTATCACTCCTGGCACACTGGCCTTTCTTGGCGTTTTTTCTTTCTTTCTTTTTTTTTTTTTTTGCTGAGGAAGATTCATGCTGAGCTAACATCTGTGCCAGTCTTCCTCTATTTTTTAGTATGTGGGTCACCAGCACAGCATGGCTGCCTACAGAGCAGTGTACATCTGCACCTGGGAACTGAACCCAGGCTTCCAAAGTGGAGCATGAAGAACTTAACCACTAGGCCACCGGGGCTGGCTGTGCTCCTCAGTGCCTCTTACCATGCTCCTTCCTCCCTCAGGGTCATATGCTTACTCCTGCTCCGTCTGCGTCTCTCTATGAAAGTCTTCCCTTCCTGACTGTGTCACCTCGGTTATGATAAGCTCTCATCTTACTATGTTCTTCACATCACAGTTTCAACGTTAGATTCAAGTTTTATGTGACTGTATTTCTGCTCCATTTTGAGAGCTCCATCAGGGCAGAGATTGGGTTGAGTGTTCCTCACTCATACGTCTCCAGTGCTTAGAAACTTATCTGGCACTAAGTATTCAATAAATATCTGTAGAATGAATGAAAGCATGAGTGAATGAACAAATGAGTGAATGAATGAATGAATTACATTAAAGTTCACTTAACCTGCACCTGACAATTTCATGCACAAGGTCAGTGCTTTTATTCTGAAGCCCATACTTTTGGGTGTATCTGCATCTCTTCTCTTATATTGTTAAATTTCTAGAAGGTGAAGACTGGTTCTCAGTCTTCTGAAACAAGTTTCTCAGTGCAGCCTCAGACAGTGGTGGGGCCAGGACCCCCCCCCCCCCATGGGGTTGCAGAACAGAGAACATAATAACACATGCCCCTCGTCTTCCTATACAGAGAAATGTATTTAAATTTAAAAAGTAGAGAAGAAGCAGAGACAGCATGTAAAGGCGAAGGCTGTCTGAGAGGATGTGGGGAGGTAAATGGACATGTGGACCTTGGTTAATGATGCATCGGAATCTCAAGACTGAGTTAGTGCATAAGAAGTCTTGGGTTTCTCTGAGCACCAGCCTGCAGTGGCCACCTTCCTGCCTTAACCCCTAGGGGAGAACATATGCCCTGCCTCCACTGGAGTCATAACATAACTGTCAAAGTAATATGGCCTTAGCTATGCAAATTGCTGACCAGAAACAGTTCTGTTCTGCAATGATATAACTCAAATAGAAAATTAAAGTTGACCTTGCCATGTTCCAGTTGCCTATCCTTCCTTCTCTCCTCAAATTTAGCCTTATGGAGCTTCTGCCCATTTATAACATTTTTTTTTGTGAGGAAGATGGGCCTTGAGCTAACTTTGTGCCAATCTACTTCTATTTTGCGTGTGGGACACTGCCACAGCGTGGCTTGATGAGTAGTGTGTAGGTCTGCACTGGGGACTTGAACCCTGGGCTGCCAAAGCGGAGGGTTTGGCACTATGCCACCAGGCCAGCCTCCTTTATAACTTTTTTGAGTTACGCCACTGTTCCAAGGCCCTCAGTGTGGTCCTTGGGGGCCCTGACCACACAGGCTGGGCACAAAGGACAGCTGTTGATAAGCGACTTCCATTGAAATAAATGCCCATACCCCTGGAGTTTCTCATCTGATTATCTCTAGCAGAATCCAAAGTTTCTCTCTCAAATTAGATTTTACTCTAGGAATAGAAGCTAGAATTCAGATTAAAACTAGTTTTATAAAATTTTCCTGCTTATTTTTACTGTTATTTCACATGTGTTAATTAATAATTTTCTTTAAAACTGTGTCCTTGAGTGATTTAAAACAAGGATCCAGCTTTACTATGGCTTTTACCCATATTTGTCTGTGTAGAGTTTATGCTGCTGCATTGAATGAGACGTGCTTCACCTTTTTCCAATAAGAAAAGCTCATCTTTATGCTGCTGACTACCAAGAGGAAAGCATATAATTTTATCAAGCTATTTATTCTCTACTCTTTCCATTGCTTGTCAAATTTAGAAACAAAAATTGGAAAATCTCACACTTTCCAAATGAGTCGCTGTGGTGAATAGAGCCGTAGCCCCTTTCCCCATCCCACATAGATAGTGCTTTCAGAAACCATTTGAACATAGTAATAATTTGTCTCAAAGGCTAGAACTATTGATTTATAAAGTTAAGTGTGAATAAAATCTAAGGATAAATAGTGTATCTTTAAAAAGTGAAATAATATTATTTTGATTCATACTTGACAATTTTTGAAAGAATGTTAAGCTCTTATATAAATATATGGCCTCCCCAGCTGTTCAAATAGTGTGATTAATTAAATGGACTCTGTCTGAAAACCAACACTGGCTCTTGTTCTCAAGTTGCAAATATGTCCCATGTAAAGGGAAATGGAAAAGCATTTCTCTGGTATCTACCGCATTTTAGGTAAAGAATTAATATTGTTGAAATTCCAAAGGATTCCTTAGCATGTATGTATGTGTGTGTGTCTCATAGGTTTTTTTAATGTCACTTATAGGGAACTCAGCTATTTGACAATCTCATCAATCCAGAATAAGCCAAGAATCTGTTAAAAGCCAACAAAAGAGACTTCTTAGAAGCCCAGACAGAGGTCATCAAAGTCCGCTCTACATCTCACGCATTTAATACAGAAACGAAAAATATCATAGACCTTCAATTAGAAAATTACCATTTTTGGGGACAGCCCTGTGGCCAAGTGGTTAAGTTCGCGTGCTCCGCTTTGGAACCAGGGTCTTGCTGTTTCAGATCCTGGACGTGGACATGGCACCGCTCATCAGGCCATGCTGAGACGGCATCCCACATAGCACAACCAGAGCCACTCACAACTAGAATATGCAACTATGTACTAGGGGGCTTTGGAAGGAAGAAGAAGAAGAAAAAAAAGAAGATTGGCAACAGATGTTAGCTCAGGTGCTAATCTTTAAAAAAAAAAGAAAAGAAAATTATCATTTTTATTTTAGTATACATTAAATAACTTCCCTGGAGGGTACAAGCATGAAGGGGTTGCCATGGCAGACTGCAGGGGTGGATGGGGCATGGAGAGTGGAGGGCCTGAACTCAGTGTACATCTGGGGGTCAATAAAACCTACTGGGTAAGAAAGAGACTTTATCAGATATGGTTTGTAGGAAAATTAATCTAAGTGTGTAGAATATATTACAGGGGCTGGAAATCAAAGGCAGTTTTCACACGATTGCTTTAGTCTAGAGACTATGGCATTAGTCCAGATGAGCAGGAATTAGATTCTGAACAAGGGTATGGAGAGGAGAGCAAAGTCTTAAGAAATTTTGCAAAGCAGAATATAAAGGACTTGGAAATTGTTTGGGTTGGGAGACAAAGAAGAGAGAGAAATCAAAGATGTCTTAAAAAATTCAAGTCTGTGGTAGTAAAATCATTCTACTGGCAGAATTAAGAAGCATAAGAGGAAGATGTTTGGGTGAGGATGGAAGAAGCTGGGGAGTTCAGGTCTGCACTCTGAGGTACGAGGAGAGCCCCCAGGAGGTGTCTCACGGGAGCTGCAAGCGCAGAGGCAGATGGTCTCTGGGTCCAGGCGGAAAACAAAACCATACCAGCTCGTGCTCATGGGGCACTTACAAGGTGTGAGCCACTCTCCTACACATTTTTCATGTGTGTAATATTCACAATTCTCCTAAGAGGTAAGTACTATTTTCAATTCATTAAAAACATTTATTTTTAATCAATTAGTGTAAAGGTAATAATATGATCATTGTAAAAGTTTAAACCAGAGATAAGTGTGAAAAGTCAAAAGAAAGAATCAGAGGTGGTAAGTTAAGTGGAAAACAGGGTTTTTTTCCCTCTAAATAATGTTTATAGCAAATTAGAAGCAATTTAAAAAATGACACTTCAAGAGGAAATTAATAGTTGCACAGTAAAGGAAAAAACATCAAAACTACATTAAGTAGAAAAAAGAACTAAAACAAACAAACGAACACACCACCACCAACAAAAAAACAGAAAACCTACAGCAGTCTTGGCCTCTTTACGACAGAAATGGTCTTTCCCGCTTTATTAAGACCTAGGGTCTTACTCTCTAATAGTCCAGTAGCTAATTGATGTTAAAGGATATCAAGAAAAAAGTTCAATGACATTTCAGGGATCTTTTAGGAAGACAGAAGTATTCAGTTCCTATAATGCATAAAATCAAAGATCTTTTGCATAATAGATTAAACTGTAGTGAATCAATAAAGGCAGCAAGACCACATTAATTATCCCAAGATGGTTCCTTGCTATTGAGTTCCGTATTATGTTTGTAACAAGCGAGGTGCAGACCTTCCTTCCCAGGAAAACAGGGACTGGCCCAGGCTGAGCTCCTCCCAGTGGGGACTGGCGCAGCCTGCACTTCTCACATCGGGGACTGGTGTTGGTGTGGGTGTGGCTTTGTGCACTTTGAGGGCTCTAATTAAAGAGGAATCAGGGCTGGACTGGTGGTGCAGCGGCTAAGTGTGCACATTCTGCTTGGGCGCCCAGGGTTCGCCGGTTCTGCTCCTGGGAGCAGACATGGCACCACTTGGCATGCCATGCTGTGGCAGGCATCCCACATATAAAGTAGAGGAAGATGGGCACGGATGTTAGCTCAGGGCCAGTCCTCCTCAGCAAAAAGAGGAGGATGGGTGGCAGATGTTAGCTCAGGGCGAATCTTCCTCAAAAAAAAAGAGGAATCACCGTCAAAGTCTAAGAGGAGGGCTGGGGTGGGCCCAGGAAGTAAGGGTTGGTCCAAAACATCTAGTCTAAGGGTAGTGAATGAAAAAACAAAAATCTGATTTAAAAGAATGGATCACATCAGAGAACTGCAGGCAAGTTGGAGTAACAGGATCTGAGAATGGGGACCAGAAAGATTCCCAGAAACAAGGGAAGGTAGAAGATACAAGACTTTTCTAGGATAACCAGGGACACGCATAGGGGTAAGGAAGGAACAATGAGGGGTTCAATTATTTAAGCAAAGAAATGAAAGTATCATGAATATAAAAAAGTGAAAGAATCTAAGGAGCTCATGAAGAATATAGAGAAACATCTGGGAGGCAAGAAGCAGGATGATAACTATATCAATATCTATATCTAATGCGTATATATATCATGTATAATATATCATAAATATGTACATATATTATAAATACATATATACATGTATATACATGTGTATGTATGTGTATATATACAAATAGCAGATGAAGACTGGTCAGTGTCTAGTGTTTACATCCACTTGTGATCAAACAGAAAGGAGAAAAAGGAGCCTAATTTTTAATGAGAGAGACTTTGTTAGCTCTTAAACTGCTTGACAATATCTATTCTGCCCTTTGTGTGTGAAGATACCCCTCTAGATTTGTAAGTTGTAGGTTTGTACATTCATTCACTTATTCTTTTTTTTATTCCTTCCTCTATTCATTCAGCTATGTGCCACATTCATATTATGTGCCAAGCACTGTGCTAAACACTTATGTCACATTGGCTAATAGTCCAAGGACACAAGCAAATAAAATAATTATAAATTGACAAAAATTTATAAAGAAAACCAAGTGGAATAATCAGAGTAATTCCAGAGTAATCAGGTGGGCTCTAGTTCCAATTCAATGATTAGAGAAAGCGTCTCTGAGGAACTGTCACATAAGCTTGTCTGCCTGTGTGCCCAGTTGTGTGAGCAGTGCAGGTTACGTTGCAGAGAGACTGAAGAAAAGATCTGGAGACTGCATATTAGACATAAGGGTTTACTGGGATTTACTTACCAGGTGTGTCCAGTGGCAGCTGACTAGACGGAGTTGTGCACTCACTACTGTGGGCAGAGTGGGGGTTGCTTAAGCAGGCAGGGGAATAAAGACTACATGTTTGCCAAGAGGGACTGTCCTTGGTGCAACCAGGATTCCAAGGGACAGTAGCTCACGTGGAAGGGCTCTGTGTCCCTTCAAGATGTGATGTTCTTTGAGTAAGATCAACTATGATCTGGGATGGCCAGGACCTGGATCATTACAAATCCCAGAGGGTTAACATCCTACTCATAAGGGGGTCAGGAGGACACGTGGTTATAAGGCACGAGGGCTAGTGCCCCTACAAAGCTGGAATCTAAAGAGTGAATAGGATCAAAATGAGTCAAGAATGAAAAGAATTGCTATTTGTTATCTATTGCTCCACAACAAACAATTCCTAAATTTAGTTCTTTAAAACAACAGCCAGGTCTCTGTTATGGTACTCCCAGTGTACAATGAAAACTCACAGATGAAATACGTAGAACAATTATCAAGAGAACCTGAAAGGAGGATAGAAGCAAGCAGGATTCAAGAAACAACCCAGCAGTGAGTTTCCTGTTTCTGTTTTCATTTATCTTCCAATATACATAGGTTGAATATAGCCAGAGGAAAAATTAACTTTTGGAAAACAGAATAGGATGGGATCACTTCTCAACTTACTGTATGAGACCAGCATTACCTTGATGCCAAATCTTGATAAAATTAATACAAGAAAAGAAAAATACAGACCAATATCTTATACAAATGAAGATATAAAAGTTCTCAACAAAACATTAGCAAGTGAATCTAACAATATATAAGAATTACATACAGTCATGTACCATATAAGGATGTTTCAGTCAACAACAGACCTGCAATGATGGTGTTCCCATAAGATTAGTACCATATAGCGTAGATACGTAGTAGGCTATACTATCTAGATTGGTGTGAGTACACTCTGTGATATTCACAAAATGACAAAATTGCCTAACAATGCATTTTTCAGAATGTATTCTCATTGTTAAGTGACTCATGGCTGTACCATCACCAAGAGGGATTTATCTCAGAAATACAAGACTGGGGGCTGGCCCCTTGGCTGAGTGGTTAAGTTCATGTGCTACGCTTTGGGGGCCCAGGGTTTCACCAGTTCGAATCCTGGGCACAGACATGGCACCACTCATTAAGCCATGCTGAGGCGGTGTCCCACATGCCACAACTGGAAGGGCCCACAACTAAAAATACACAAGTGTGTACCAGGGGGATTTGGGGAGAAAAAAGAAAAATAAAATCTTTAAAAAAAAAAAGAAAGAAATACAAGACTGGGTCAACAGTCAAAAGTCAATCAATGCAATTCACCAGATTAACAGAAAAACAAGAAAAACCACAAGGTTTTATCAAGATGAAGAAAAAGCATTTGGAAAAATTCAACAACCATTTATAATTAAAAACCCTCAGCAAGCCAGAAATAGAAGAGCATCAACAAAGTCCTACAGCTAACATGATGCCTAATGGAAAGAGACTGAATGCTTTCTGCCTAAGACTAGGCAAGATGCCTATTGTCACCACTCCTATTCAATACTGTATTAGAAGTCCTAGCAAGTGCAATAAGGCAAGAAAAATAAATACAAGGCATTCAGATAAGAAAAGAAGAAAATTATACTTATTCATAAATGACATTTATTGTACAAAGAAAACCTTGAGGCAGATACAAAACAGCTCCTAGAACTAACAAGTGAGTTGAGATCACAGGATACACGGTCAACATCCAAAAACGAAATGCCTTTCTATACTCTAACTAAGAACAACTGGAAACTGAAATTTTACAAAAAGGTAACACTGAGAGTGATGTCAGCATCATGGTGGAGAGAGTTGTTCCCTTTGTCTCTCCCCTTTAAGAACATCCATTGACAAATGAGGATTCTGTACACACTACAACATGATGCCTAAGAGACCCATGCAGCTATGCATCTGAAGGTGGGTGGACTGGACTCCCAGGAAGCAGTGCAACTAGGGGAGCAGCCCTTTCTCTCTCCCCTGATGGCAGTGATCAAGGGCTCATATCCTCACACAGTGACCAGCACAACTGTAAGTGCACGCAAGGGAAGCCCAGCCCATGTGTGAACTCTCGTGGAACAGTGGTGGCCCACATGAATGCCCACTGAATGGTGGCAGCCCCACCCATATGACGGTCAGCAGAGTGGTAGCAGCTACAGTGGCTGGACCTGCACAACTAAGAGCAGGTGGAGGGGGCAGAAAAAACAGCCCCTGCCCCCCTCCAGTGGTGGCAAGTGGAATCTGCAATCAGAAGCATCAGGAACTAAAGCAGAACTGGTGACCCAGCTCCCAGTGGCAGCACCCCTGACATCAGCTCCACCAGCAGCAGGGGCTGCATACAAGTCCCTGGGTCCTTGGGCTGATGCCTGCAACCACAACACCCATGAAGCCAGTACCCCTGGCAGTGGTGCAATCAGCATCCCTGCCTGTTTGCTGTGCAAACAGCAGCACAGATGGTACATAAGACAGCAGCATCAAAGCCTGCAGAGAGCCAGCAGAGGAACATGAGACCCAGGTGGCCCTGGAAGCAGCAGAAGTGCTCATAACTTGGTGACCCTGGTGTTGTCACCAGAGACTGCAGCAACATCTAAATAACAGGTCATCAGCAACCTTAAAGGCATAAGTGACACAAGGAAGGCACTGAGGACACCTCCGGTAAAGGCACTGGAGGGTGGAAAGTGTAGGCTCTCAAATACAATCAGAAGCAGCTTAGAACCAAAGTAACCAAAACCATACCCAAATAAGAAAGGGTGATTACCACCACGAATATGTCAGCAGAGGATCAACTCATCAAACACCATGAAGAACTACAGTAACATGGCAGAACAGAAGGAAAATGACAACTTTCCAGAAATCAAACCTGAAGTCACAGAGGATTACAATCTAACTGACAGAGAATTCAAAATAGCTGTCATAAAGGAACTCAAAGAGTTACAAGAAAACTCTGAGAGATAGTTCAATGAGCTCAGGAATAAAATTAATGACAGAATACTTTACCAAAGAGATTGAAGCTCTAAATAAAACCAAACAGAAATTCTGGATATGAAGAACACAATTAATGAGATAAAAAAAAAAATATTGTAGAAAGTGTTAAAAATAGAGCAGACCTTATGAAGGAGAGAATTAGTGTGCTCAAAGATAGAAACCTAGATATGATTCCAGTGAAGGATGAGAAAGAACTAGGATTTTAATAAAATGAAGAAAGTCTTAGAGAAATATCCAACTCAATCAGGAAAAGTAACATAAGGATTATAGGTATCCCAGAGAGAGAAGGGAGGGAGAAAGGAGCAGAGAGCTTGTTCAAATAAATAATAGCCAAGAACTTCCTAAACCTGGGTAAAGAACTGGACATGCAAGTAAATGAAGCTAATAGAACTTCTAATTGCATCAATGCAAAAAGACCTTCTCCAAGGCACATAATATTAAAACTAGCAAAAGCCAATGACAAAGCAAAAATATTAAAGGCAGCAAGAGAGAAGAAAACCTACAAAGGAAATCCTATCAAGCTTTCATTGGATTTCTCAGCAGAAACCGTACAGGCTAGAAGAGAGTGGAATGATACATTGAAAATACTTGAAGACAGAAACTATCATCCAAGAATACTCTATCCAGTAAAATTGTCCTTCAGATATGACAGAGAAATAAAAAGGTTTCCCAGAGAGACAAAAGCTGAGAGAGGTCATTGCCACTAGGTCTGCCTTACAAGAAATGTTGAAGGAAGCCCTCCTACCTACCTGAAACAAAAAGGAAAAGGTTTGCAAAACTTTGAGCAAGGAGATAAATAGACAGACAAAACAGAAAATTGCAGCCCTATATCAGAATAGGTTAGCAAACACTTAATTATAACATAACAGATAAAGGAAAAGAAAGAATCAAAAATAACTAGAAACACTTTGATTTGGTCACAAACTCATAGCACAAAAAAGAATAATTTATGACAACAATAACTCAGAGGTAGAAGAGGAAAATAATGGAACCACATAGGCTAATGGAGATAAGAGGCTATCGGAAAATGGATTATCTCATCTATGAGATCTTTTATACAAACCTTATGGTCACCACAAAACAAAAATTGGGAGAGTCACAAATCATGAATAAAGAGAAAATCATGACAGAAAACCACCAAAGTGAAATAGCATACAGAAATATAAGGGAAAAGAAACAATGGAAATATAGAACAACTGGAAAAGAGAAGATAAAATGGCAGTATTAAGCCCTCATTTATCAATAATCATTCTAAATGAAAATAGATTGAATTCACCAATCAAAAGACAAAGAGTGGCTGGATGGATTAAAAAACAACACCCAACAATATGCTGCCTCCAGGTAACACATCTCAGCTCTAAAGTCAAAAATAGGCTCAGAGCGAAGGGATGTAAGATGATACTCCAAGCAAATGGCAAGCCAAAGAAAGCAAGTGTTGCCAGACTTATGTCAGACAAAGCAGACTTTAAGATAAAAAAAGCTAACAAGAGACAGAGACGGTCATTACATAATGATAAAAGGGACATTCCACCAAGAAGACATAACACTCATTAATATTTATGCACCTAACACAGGAGCACCAAAGTATATAAAGCAACTATTAACAGACCTAAAAGGAGAAATTGGCAGCCATAACATAATGGTAGAGGACTTTAACATCCTACTTGTGTCAATGGATAGATCATCTAGACAGAAAGTCGACAAGGAAACAGTGGCCTTAAATGAAACACTAGACCAGATGGACTTAATAGATATATCTAGAACATTCCATACAAAAGCAGCAGAATACACATTCTTCCCAAGTGCACATGGAATATTCTCAAAGATAGACCATATGTTGGTAAACAAAGCAAGCCTCAATAAATTTAAGAAGATTGAAATCATATCAAGTGTGTTTTCTGACCACAATGCTATGAAACTAGAAATCAAGTAACCATAAGAAAAAAGCTGGGGAATCACAAATATGTGAAGACTAAACAACATGCTACTAAACAACTATTGGATCAATGAAGAAATCAAATGAAAAATAAAACAATACCTGGAGACAAATGAAAATAATAACGCAACATACCAAACTTATGGGATGCAGCAAAAGCAGTACTAAGAGGGAAATTTATAGCACTTGAGGCCTACCTCAAGAAAGAAGAAAAATCTCAAATAAACAAGCTTATCCTACACCTAAGAGAACTAGTAAAAGAAGAACAAACAAAACGCAACATCAGTAGAAGGAAGGACATAATAAAAATTAGAGCAGAAACAAAGAAAATAGAGACTAAAAAAACGATAGAAAGGATCAATGAAACTAAGAGCTGGTTCTTTGAGAAGATAAACAAGATTGACAAACCCTTGGCCAGACTTACCAAGAAAAAAAGAGAGGACTCAAATAAATAAAATCAGAAATAAAAGAGAAGAAATTACAATGGACACCACAGAAATACAAAAGGTTATAAGAGAATACTATGAAAAGCTATATGTCAACAAATTGGATAACCTAGAAGAAATGGATCAATTCTCATAATTATACAACCTCCCAAAACTGAATCAAGAAGAAATAGAGAATCTGAATAGACCAATCACAAGTAAAGAGATTGAAACAGTAATCAAAAACCTTCCAAAAAGCAAAAATTGTCAACAAATATTTACTGGTCATCTGCCATGTGCCATACACTGAGCCATGTTTTGGAGATACCGAAATAAGCAAGATGGGCATGGTTCCTTCCCTCTCAGAGCTAATAGTTGTTTTCTCAATACCTGTTGAATTAGGTATATTTTCTTTTTATTTCAAATGAGATTATGATTAAACAAGCAATGTGAAGGGAAGTGGGTAGATCACAAAAAGGGAGCATATTCCATGGGGGTTCATGAGACTGGGAATGGGCTTTGCCTTGCTTTTAGGAGAATGGAAGATTAAACGGAGATGGAATGCTAACAACAGACTGTAGGCATGTGAGAGGCAATTGATTCTTAGCATTTGGTAGTAATCTTGTGGAACAACCCCCAACAGTAACGTGTATGTGGATTTTGCACATGAGTGACAAGGGAGACAGGGAAATATCCTCTCTACTACCTACTCTCACCTGACTATACAAGGAACGCTACACAGTTTTATGGCCTAGAGTAAGAAGAGACCTTCAGATTTGGAGTAGAGAATTCAAGCAGAGGAAGAGATGAGACTGTCTGGGTAGGGTGACATTAAACATGCATAAAGACTATACCAATGTTTCAAAGATTGGTAGACCTCTGGAACAATTGTGAACATACAGATTGCACTCTAGACTTTTAAAATCAGAATTTCTAGAGGAGGCGATTTAGGAATAGGGCTTCCAAGATGATTCTGATGCTCTGCTGGATTTGAGAACCACTAGTTTACCTGACTGGCAAACAAGGATGGTGCATATAGACTCAAAGAGACCGATTAGCAGCAATAACCATTTTGCTTTGTTCTCCCGACATTATTCTTCTGAATGGGCCAGTTTGGTTTCTAAAGCTATTGATTTACAGATGGTGCTTTCCTCTTCTTCCATCTGTGGATTTTTATTCTCAGTTTCTTTTATCGGCATCTGAAAGCTTGGGAGTTAAAGAGACGTTCTGCATTTTTGGGGGGTGGTTCATTTTTTGCCTTGTATCATAGACATAGATTAGAAACTTCTAGTGAAAATCTCAAGGATGAGGTGGAAGGTAGATTTTAGCCATAAAAATCATTTGAACTAACCAAATCAACAATAAATCACAAACTCCAGATTTTTGTTTAAAGGGGAGGAGCCCAAGGCAGTGGGTGTGCGAATGAGGCAGGCCATGACTTGCTGGCTCTGGTTCATTTTGTAAACCAAAGCAGGCCTGAATTCAATCAAACATTACTCGTTAAAGTAAACTAGCAAAAGCTGCTGAAAATTAAAGTAGAACAGAAGATGTTTTCAATAATTTCATTCTCTAGTTTTTAGCTTAAAAACAAAATCTACCCACCATTCCACCCTATAGGATACGTCCTTCCTTTCAAGACACTCTCATGAAAATTAAAGAGTGTTTTAATTATGTACATATTGAAAAATGCTACCTGTGGTATTGAGTAAATTGCCTTGAGAACAAAATTCTGAATACTATTATTCATAGTTTTGACAATATTTTTGTAGGATTTTAGAGACTTTTTAAATGAGAGAAATGGGACCCAATAGGTTGGCTAGCTGAGAGACTAAATTGTTTGATAAATACCATGTGTCAGTCTGATGTGCTATACTTGTTTGAAGTGACACTGAGAGATTAGTTGTTTTTAGACATTTTTCGGTGAGGTCTTTAATCTGTACAGAGCTGTTGAGTTTCCCCTCAAAACTGGACAAAGCCTGAGGGGTTTTGCTCTAGGGGGCTAGAAACAAGTGGACCATTGCTTTTGCCTGAGGTGAAGATTTACACTGAGGTGACAGCTCTGAGCTTTCTCAAAGGGGGACAGTAGGAATGCTATCAGAATCCCTAGACGAAGGGAATTTCTAATTATTAAGCCTTAACTTAAAAGGAATTTTCTACTTGGCATGTAAAACTGTCATTTTGGGGGTTGTATGGAGGCAGGGATCCAGAAAGTAATCGCTAAGCATTTGGGGACTAGGTGTAGCTGTCCAGCTGTCCACCTGGGCCAAAAGTAATCCCTGAGTCATTGCCTGAAATTCCCTCCACCTGTGAGCTTGTGTTACATTCCAGCAACTGAAAGAGGTGTTGATTCATCTCAGGCCTAGTTTGTCTATGGGGAAGTTCAACCCACCACAGAGGGACTCACGGGAGTTACACCGTGGGCTCTAGGTCTGAGATTTATGTTTTTCCTGTGCTTTTCTAGGCATTGTAGACAGTGAGGTAGACATCACATGTGTTAGCCCAAAAGATAATGCACAGTACCTTACAACAGTGTAGAACAAAGGTAGATAAGAAGATCTTGTAGGCACAATTCAACTTTTTTTTTTTTTGAGGAAGACTAGCCCTGAGCTAACTGCTGCCAATCCTCCTCTTTTTGCTGAGAGAGGCTGGCCCTGAGCTAACATCCGTGCCCATCTTCCTCTACTTTATATGTGGGATGCCTGCCACAGCATGGCTTGCCAAGCGGTGCCATGTCTGCACCTGGGATCCGAACCGGCGAACCCCGGGCCGCCGAAGCGGAATGTGCGCACTTAACCGCTGCGCCACCGGGCCGGCCCCACAAGTCAACTTTTGGTGAGAAAACAACTGGCAAAGTGAAACAACAACAGCAACAACAATATTCCTGTGTTCTGGAATCCGATCCAGGAGGCAAACGTTTGTGACGGCCTCGCTGAAGACCACTCACCGTCCTCAACCCATGGTGAGGAAGATCTGGGGCTTCTTCCTACTGCACTCAGCTGATTGCTGAATACTCAACTTTGGGTGGATGTTGAAAAACACACTACCTGCCCTGCCCACTCGGAGCTCTTCTGTACTAGAAAAGGATTCATTTGATGCTTAATGATGATTTAGGTATAAAATCATTACCAATTAACCTTCTTTAAATGCTTTTCTTGTGGGTCATCTTAGAGACAGTGCACTGGATAAAACGACCTCTTGTAATTCCTTCTTATCCTATGGTCTCATGATGATTTATTTCAATGACGTCACTGAGTGGAAACCATTTTCTCCTGACCCTTTAAATATCAGCTTTGGGAGGAGCTTTTTCCATTTCAGGGTTGTGTCATGCTCTGGGAGTTGATGGTTCTATTTCGAGAAATATTAAATTCTTATCTTCCATCCTAGTACCCATCTATGGCATTGGCCCAACAACCAGTTATGAAAGTAATTGGGCTAGAAAAGGTCCTTGGGGGAAAATGTCCTGGCTCATATTCTAATAGTCCTAGGAAACAAGAACAGTTTCCTAGCCCCTTGCCCTTGATGCCTGCCCTCCTGGGATGATCAGAAATGATATTTGCACTGTCTTATATCTCAGCTTTTACTCCTTTGTGTTTATTTCATTGCTGAAAGACTCAGAACATCACTTTTTCTAGCACACATTGTTTGTCTGAAAATATACCTGGAGAGTTGCCCAATTTGGAAAAGACTTAAATTACAAAAAAAGCACAGCTGTCTTTAACAGCTCTAGGAGTTCATGCAACTGAGCCTACAATTTATTGAGTAGGATTAGATGCTTATTGCCTATGACACTTTAAATACCATTACATTGAAGTTTATACAAGAAAGTCCAAGTTTAAACTGGAATCTTAGCAATAACAGCTGGGCCATTTGTTTACGTGATAGGCAGGAAAGAATGACTTCTGTAATCTTCGTATTTGGCTTCAGGATTCTGCTTAGGAAAAAAAAAGATGGGGAAGGGGGAGGGGGAGAAAGAAGCTAATTTCAGATTGTCAAGCTCAGCTGAACACTGCTGGCTAATTTGTCCCTCATGTTAAGACTTCTGCCAAGGCTCCTCTTGTAGCCCTTGCTCTCTCACACCTGACAAACCAGTCCTTGAAATACTGTAGCCCACCTCTCCTGACTGCAAGGGGTATGTCGCTAGCTAGCTTGCAGCTCTCTCCCCCAGGCGGCTCACATTCCGCATTTTGTTTCTAGCATGAAAGACTTTGTTTTAAATCATAATAGCAACCAGGCTGTAATCACATTAGAGCGCACATGGAGAACTTGCAAAAAGTCATGTGTTTTGGATTTGACATTCTGATTTATGGTTGTGTGCTCCAGTTACACAGCTGCAATCTCATTTTCCGACAAAGATGTTTTCTATTTTTCTATTACTTTGCTTCACCCTGTCTTTATGTTGGAGAAAATGAAAGCCACCAGGTGAAGTTATAACATAAGTACAAATGTTTTCGTGTTTGGTTTGGAGAGCGTAATAAATGGTGTATACTGGCATTTCAAACACAGCTTGTTATTTTTGAATAAAAGTGTAAAGGGAATTGCTTACTTAAGGTCATCACAAATTAAAGAGGTACATGGAAATTTGTTTGTAAAACCCAATATCATCCTACAAACTTTCTATCTCCATCACCTGATATCAATTTCCTAGGAGGGAAATGGATGGTAAGGTTTGATTTTAGATATTTAGGTAAACTAAGCTCCCCACTTAGTGTGCTCATTTCACAAAATTCTAAGAAGTTCAGGGTTGGGAACTTGTAAAGATAATCTTTGCCAACCTTTTCATTGTGCAAATGAGGAAAGCGAAACCCAGAGGTGTAAGGTGACTTGCTCGAGTCACACAGCCAGGTTAGTGACAGATCTTAGACTAGAACTCAAATTTCTTTCCCCCACTCCCACATATTTTCCACCATTCCCTTTAAATGCAAGTTGAACAGCACTTTTTGTGGTAAACTGACCACCACCACAAAGAATATTTCAAATAAATCTTCTGTTAACATATGAAAAAGAAAATTCCTTTTACTGTTTTGTCTTTTTCTTCAAGTCTAAACATTTTGTTGTTGTTGAGTGTGGTGAAAATTCAGACCCACACCTAGTCACCATTATACACAGCAGAGTAGTCTATCTTGCTCTCATACTTGGGCTACATTATTGGCAATAAAGGTAACAATCTTGAACTCTGATGTGTTAAGATTTAGCACATTTCAGTTCTTTGCAATGTTTGAATAATTCCAAATACAGTTATGTTTTTGGCAATTCAGTAAAGTCTTGATAAAAAGATAAAAAATATTTGTATAAGAAAATTTAAAAGTATATATAGTATGAAGGAATGCCTGGCTGCAAGGAGCCTGATTGACTTAAAAATCTCTAGAAAGAATAGAAAGAGCCCTAAAGCGCGATTGTCTAGATCATTATTTTGGTGCCATTTTCCTCTCATATATATTCAGTCTTTGCTTTATGAAAGGATTTTGGATTCTATGCTCATTAGGTCACCATAGTTTTCCCATAGAGAAGAAAATCCATATACATAGTAATTAAATATAACATTTCTTAGTAGGATTTTCTAAATTTCAGATCAAGATGAAATGTTTCCCTCTTATTCAGAGAGTAAAGAAAGAATGAGGGACCAACAGTTTTGTTTATTATTTTTAGCTGAAGATACACAAACAGACGCTATATCAAAGTTTTCTATTCTTTTACCTGTGTGGGAAGAACACTTAGCAGGTGTACTAGACGTCTTTTTGGTGTTGATATCCCTCTCCCACAATCTCTATTCTTCCATTTTCCTACCAACGGCACCAAGATTTTCCTTTTGGGGAAGTTCCTCCATCCTCATTCTCATCCATGAGATGGGCATCGTATCATCTTGCCCTGAGCACAAAGGGTGAACTGAACCCTTAAGCCAGTCACCTTATCTCACCTGCTCCTCTGTAACAGTGATTGCATATGAATGGGCACATGATAATATGGACCAAAGAGACTGAATCCAAGCGCTTCTGAGGATGTCGCCATTCAGTGTTCTGCAAAGAGAATGTGAGGCCTGGAACTGAGCAACTTTTTTTTATCTCGGTAGGAGTCCCTCTAGCTTCTAGGGCAGCTAACATTGAGGAGGGCAGAATGGAGGAACAGAGAAAAACAAATTTCTCTTTACGTGGATTGAGCTGCTGGATGAAGCTTCTGCTAAAGGTGGACCCTACTGAATTTTTAGTCATATGAGATTTTTAAAGGTTTTCTGGCACGTTTAACTGCAAGAGTCCTACAGGGATGATACACCAGGGAAAAGGAAAGACAGTGAACGTGCAGTGTGGACATAGTTGTCAGGACAGTCTTTTAGGAGCGGGTGCCTTTGTGAGATCTCATCTATCTCATGACAAGGATTGCCTTTATATATGTAGTGCTCAGCAGAGTGACTGAGTGGGAACTCCTGTAAATTGTATCTATCATGACGATGATGATGACAGAGATTAGGATTGCTGGAGTTGGGGTTAGAGAAATTACTTGGCAAATACAGAGAGAAGACGCAGAGGAATGTATCTTTGGCTGACATGATAAAGTAGAATAAGATTACTGTTAATTTGAAAAATTTTACCTCATCAGAATGTTTATGTAATGACAAACTTTGAAATCTGCCTAAATTTCTCCATTTAATATTAAAACAAAGTCTGCTATTAAGTTTTTGTCAAACTTATTGCTTCTTTCATGAGTCTTTAGTGAATGGTCAGTCCCCCCGCCCCCGGTTAATTTATGATAACCTTCAGGCTGGCTCAAGATCCACATTGTTCTAAGATAATACCCTAAAATATAAGCAGCTTTCCTTAAACCAAATCCAAACTACTATTTCTATTGTCCATGTATTTTTCATGTGACTTCATTGTGTGATTTCTGAAAGTATGGGGCACTGGGAATGCTGCAGACTCCAGCAATCACATATCAGTGTAAGGGAAATAATTTCCATCTTCTACAGGTAATCTACCAATCTCAGTTTGTCAACTAAACATGTATAAAATTTGCATTGATAAACTCTTAGAGATAACATAGCTCTTCTTTTGTTTGAATCAGTTTTGTCAGAAAATGGGAAGTATTTTGTATACATAAAATTTGTGTGTCCTCGAAAGGCACTGGGTTTTTTGCTTTTTTTTTTGGTATCGTAAAAAGATTTAGTTTACATTATCCATGACCTAAAGGATATACATTTTAATCTTAGAATAATTTAGGGCATAATGTGTTCTCATACGCTCTAATTTACCACCATTCTTATCACATCATCATAGGTAGTTAATCTTTACTAAATTACCCATAGTGCTATGTGACTCACCTGGCAGTGGATGTGAAATGATCAAACCACCCCAGTGTTACTGATATAACACGTTGATCAGAGGGGACTTACCCAGAAGCTAATGAAGCTTAAGATTTAGGACCTTATGCTTGCATGTCTCTTCCAAGAACTGGGGAGGGACCCTAGTCATTTTTACTTGTAATTTTTATTTATTTTTCTAAAGAGGGATTCCCATAATTGTATAAGACTCAGGTCTCACAAAATAGAAAATATCTTGACCTTTTTGCTTCTTTCAAGAAGTAGGAACAAAGGCAGAGCAAACTCCGTTTTTGTCTAAACCCCAAATTATAGTAACCTTTCTAGGAACAGAGAGTTTAAAATATTCCTCTCTTCTGGGGTGCAGAGAACACAACATTCAGAAGCAGCACTTTCAGCTCGTGTTAGAGAGGGACAGAGAGCTGCAGCGCTGCGCAGCCACTCCTGGCTAATATGCAGAGCAGTGGATGATGCCCTGGTGAGTTGGTTAACTTCACATCAATTAGACTGGGGTAGGGGATGTCACACAGCTAGTAAAACATGATTTTTCAGTGTGTCTATGAGGGTGTCCCTGGATGAGATTAGCGTTTAATATACAGACTGAATAAAGAAGATCACTCTTCACAATGCAGGTGGGCACCACTCAATCCATCGAGAGACTGAATAGAACAAAAAGGTGGAGGAAGGGAGAATTTGCTCCCTGCTTGAGCTGGGACGTCCATCTTCTCCTGTCCTCAGGCATCCGCACTCCTGGTTCTTGAGCCTTCAGATGCAGACAGGAACTTAACACCATTGGCTCCTCTCTCAGGCCTTTACTTTACAACTGAAACTGTACCACCAGCTTTCCTGGGCCTCCAGCCTGCAAAGAGCAGGGTGTGGAACTTCTCAGCCTTCATAATCATGTGCGTCAATTCCTCATAATAAATCTCTTTTTATGTTTCTATATAGAGGCTTTTGGTTTTGTTTCTCTGGAGAAATCTGACTAATGCATATGTAGATGTAGATAGTAAGGACTTTGTAGTTTGTCATTGGTCCAGAAACAGGAGACTGGTAACACAGGGCACGTGTAGCCTGCAAGTGCGAAGACATTGGGGAAAGGACACAGGGAAACAGGAAGAAAATGAGTGTAACCAGATCAAACAGAGATTTCTGTTTTCAACAGGTTAGTTAAGAGTCTGTGTCAGTCTTTTGTGAAAGGGAATTGACAATTAGCATCAGCACCTCTGCACATCCTTTAGAAACTGTAGTTTTAAGCTAATTATATAATGCCTGTATGGTAAGTGATAAATAAATGAAAAGCAATAGGATATATTGAGTATATGAGGAAGCCATTTGGTTTAAAACTAATTCAGGCTGACCTTGTTTTTCCAAAAGGGCCTGATGTGGCCTGTTAAGCATGCATTGTACATCTGCTCTAAACGTTTTCTATGTCCCAAAGACAAAAAGGATGCCCCTAAAGATAGGGATGTAACTTCCCCCGCTTGTAAAAGGTATTTATAAATTTGCCAAGCCACAGAATGCTAATATAAAAGACAGTTTATAATTACTTACTTCTTAGTTTTCACTACAAATTAAGGTCTATAAGGGTTAAAAATTCTAATTAATATATATGATTAAAGCTACTAAAATTAATAAGGGAAACTTCTTTGTATTCAAGGAAAGATGTATGTTTTCAGTAAAGAAGGTATAAAGAATGGAGATATTTTTGTTTGTTTTGTTAAGGAAGTTAAATTTGCCCCAAAGTACTAGGAGGGAAAAAAAAAGAAAGGCATGGGACAAGTTCTGAATGTAAAACGAAAGTTATAGAAGGTTTGTTGAAAAGAAACCCTGAAAAAAAGTATTATGCATGGTCACGTTGGCTAAGCTTGAAGTAAATCTAATTAAGTAAATGAGTTTTAATATCAGAAGTACACTGGTACAAAAATTAGAATTTGGTTTTCTCTTTTTCTTAAAAAGGATAATTTTCTTGACTTTTAGTCTGCTTTTGATAAAGATATTATAAATGGTTTTCTTTACTTTTGAGTGAGTCTTACCTTGGTTACGTGGGTAACTAAGCGTTGTTTCACAGCAACCCTTGTTTCATGGTGACAAGATCAGCAACCCTTTAATCTTGTTTGACCAAGTGTTTTAAAACTTTTTGATATTTTTGACAAGCTCCCCAAAATTCATATCCTACATGAAGTCTTTCTTTGGACTTAAAAAAAAATTTCTCTGTGAATTTTCAGAGGGCCCCTGGGACTTCTCAAAGTCCCAAAGACTTCTCAAAGAAAATCTGGTTCTCTCTTCCTATAAAGAGGGAGATGCTAGTTAGGCTTCTGTGGTATGCTAAATTGCATGGGAAGCATTGTCAAGCAAATGATGATAAACCTTCTTAGGTTATATTGCATAGGTAAATATTATCACTATCTTAACCCTGCTACCTTGCTTCCAACATCACAAGAGGAAAGGCCGTGACCACATTCTATTATCTAATTTGGTTTACAGATGGGTCTTACTGAAATGCTAAGCAAGGATGCTGTCAAGCTGGGTGTGCTGTCCAGCCTCGAGAATACCTGCTACTTTCTGTTAAGTCTGCTAACCCTGTAAATTTATTTTCTTCTATAGGGTCAACAAATCACACGGAAGAAGAGAAACAAAGGTGACAACAAAACGGGAAAAACAATACTTTTAGATACTTTCTCCCACAGTGGCTCATAAAGCCTATGCTCGTTGTGCTATAAGACCAAAATGTAATCTAGGGAAACTATTTCATGAATCACAAGGCCACTTTCTCCTTTCTAAGGTACCCTTTGAGGTATGGCAGTTGGACTTGTTCAAATGCCACCATCTCAAGGATAAATATATCTTGGTAATGATCTAGATGTTCTCACATTGAGGCCTTTCCTTACAGAAGGGTGATGGCTTTAGGTAAATTATTGGAAGGGATAATTCTTATTTGAGGAATTCCTACTGAGTTACACAGTGACTGGGGAACTCATTTTGACAGACAAATAAATAAATTTATTTGTGACATTTGACCAATAATACAACATTTTAACTAATGGCACAATCCAAACTCAATTGGCAAAGCTTTCAGAAGCATTTAATCTCTCATGGCCAAAAGCTCTTCCACTAGGGCTTCTCCATCTTAGATCTACACCCTTTGGTAAACATCGGCTGCCTCCTCTTGAGATAACAAGTGGACGACCTATGCAATTTGATGAAGGAATGTATGAACCAACTTTGCTTAAAGGAGATATCTTAATTATTGTCAAGGTCTCATGGAGACACTTAAAAGAAACAAAAGGTTGGTAGATGATTCTTTTCACAGAGAGCTCCTGGGAGATGAAGACCTTAAGGATCATGGACTGTAACCTGGAGAATTTATTTATCAGAAGAAGCATCAAATAAAAGACTCTGCAGACCTGTTGAAAAGGATCATACCAGGATGAGAAGAAGACGACATCTGTTGTAGACAGGTGTCCCAAGACTCCAGACCGGGCCTGTATTCCCAACCTTATATCTCTTCATTTAAACCTTTGTAATGCTTAAGCTGTATACCTATTTTATAATTGTTCCATTTAAGGTTTTCAGAATACTATCATACTTAAAGATAGTGATTGATTTGGAACAGACTGGTCTCAAAGGCCAGGCATTTATTTATTGGGTGGCTCCTATTGGAACTCAGTGGTTATGTGCAACAAGTCTCTGGCCTTGGCTACTGCTTGGATGGCAAAATTGCTGCACCCTGACCTTTCCTTGGATGCAGAGAGAGAGTCATACTGAACTAACACCTGTTGTCAGTCTTCTTCTCTTTAAGGTCAGATGGGCTCATTCAGTGTTCCACTGGTATGGCCACCTAGGAGCCATATATGTTGCTTCCTTCGGGCTAGAAGGTATCATTATCACATATAGAGGCCCTGACTAAATTTACACAACAAGCCGTTAACAACAGTCAAGCAGGAATAGCCTTATTAACTACTAAAATGTCTTTAATGAAGGCCGTCCTTCAAAATAGAATGGCTTTAGATATTTTAACTGTATTCCAAGGTGGTCTGTATACATCATTCAAACTCAATGCTGTGCTTTTATGTGTGATGGCTCTTCTGATGTGTCATCTCTGCTAAAGCACATGAAAAGTCAGGTGAATGTCTTAAATTAATCTTTTATAATTGTAAACAAAGTAAACACAGGGAGTCATAGATAAGCACATGTACAGTGTTTGCGCCACAATCTAAAATTAATTGAAAATTACATAACCTAGGAAATGCTGCCTCTGTTAATACATATCTCTATGCTTGTCTGACTACTTCCCCCCAACATGGGTAACTGGGCAGATAAATGAGATAAAAGCCTGGCACTGATGCACATGATGGACCCAGGGCTGGCAGGAACCACCTTGGCACTGAGGGGCAAAATTTTGATCATCAATTCTTTCTATTGAAAGATTATAGATCAAAAGGGAGAAAATGATAAATAAATGAAAAGCAATAGGATATATTGGAATATATGAGGAAGCCATTTGGTTTAAAACTAATTTGGCTTCACCTTGAGTTTCCAAAAGGGCCCGACGTGACCTGTTGAACAGGCATTGTACATCTGCTTTAAACATTTACTATGTCCCAAAGACAAGAATGATGCCCCTAAAGATAGGGATGTAACTTCTGCCTGTATCGACGTTTCTTTAAGGATAAGCATCTCTTCCTGGGAACTAAGGATTAATTACTAATCTGCTGTGCTTATCTGTGACCACTGACCTGATGACCAGTGATGTGCTGTGCCAGCGAAGCATCTTGTGACAATTGTAAAAGGGACATTCCTGTCATATATGATATATGCTCTTTGTTCCAAGACAATGTATAACTACTCTGTACACCCCACTTCTTCAGTGCCCTTCCCTCCTTGGAGAAGAAAGCCCCAGGCTAGTCCTCAGGTCTGGTTCATATTTTTGATTTATAGATTGATTATGGATTACTTGTGTTGACATTAGCTAACCATATAGTATTCTACTACACAAAATATGTAGTAGAATGTATTTATAATTTCATAGCACAAGTCATTTATGTAAAACATTTCCATAACGGTAGTAATATATGAATACAAGCTCATTTAAAATACACTCAGATAACACAAAGGAAAAGTCAACTCTTGGCTTCCCTCCTTCCCCCACATCAACTGTGCTGAGCTCAGTCACCTTCTTAGGAGGGATGACCATGTCACAGTTTGTGTTATGTTCTTCCACACATTTTTATACATACGTTCACATTTGCAAATGCAGTTAAATGTAGATATTATCTTATTGACTTTCGGGACCAGCTTTTAAAAAAGAACTATGCAGTATTCTACGATACAGCTGCTGCAACTTTCGTTTTACACTCAATACTATATTTTAAAGACCTTTTCATATCAGTACCTGTAGATGTATCTTCCAATTAACTGCTGTGTAGTACCCTATGGTGTGACCATCCCAGTTTATTTATGCACTCTCTTATTGCTAGATCTTTTGCTCTTACATTCAACACTGCAATGAATATTTTTATGCATTTTCCTATATATTTGTAAGTGAATTTCTCTAGGGAAGATTGCAAAAGAGTAGAGTTACTGGGTCAGTGAATCTTAACGTTTTGCATTTTAACAGAAGCTGTCGGATTGTTCTCCAAACCTATTGTTCTAGTTTACACTCACTCGCACTATATAGGAGAGGGCTCAGTTCCCCAGCTCCTTAGTAATATACAGTATTATCAATCCTTTTAATCTTTTGGTAGTTTGATGAGTATAAAGCATTTTCTAATTATTGGATCATTTAATTTCAAGCAAATATTTTGGCATCTTTATAAATTCCTCATTAAAGAACAACTCTAAATATTTTTATATCTAGATACTCGCACTTACAGCTTGTTTATTATCGGCTGGATTCTGGTGACCAAAGTCGGCAAAACAAGGTAAGCAGCCCTTTCAAAACGCGGACAGAGCAACGTCTGTTTCCAGCTAGTTGGGCCATGTAGGATATCTGCATCAGAGAGGGTTTCTGCCTCAAAATTCCAAGGGAAGGCTGGAGAGACGTCTGTCTTTAAATATCATAGTAGACGTAATTAAAGAAGGTTAATTTTATAAACATTTATTCGGGAACTACTGCGTTCGCAGTCCTCTGCCAGGACTAAAAAGGTAAATGAGATATGACACCCTCAAATATTTCACAGTTTAATAATGAACACTGATAGGCTAAAACACAAATGCAATATAAATAATATTTTGGTAAAGGTCAAATGATATACAAACTGAGTGCTCCAGAAACTTCAAGGAGGGAATTCTAATAGGCTGTTAGGACCAGCTTCAGGGCTGGCGGCTGCGCAAGACCTTGAAAACATGCAGATTTCATGTGGTGCGGGAATGGAGAAGGGCATTCAAGGCTGAGAGAACAGGAAGAGCACAAAGGTTGGACTGTGCATCATTCTCTGTGGCCTAATGTGTGTGTGCACGTGCATGTGTGTAGGCAAGAGCATGTGTGTGTGCATGTCAGTGCACACGCACATTAAGGATGGGAGTTGGAATTAATGTGGGAAATAAGCCTGGGAAGTTAGTTGGGTCTGTAATGGACATTATTCTGCAGGACAGTGTTTCTCTAAATGCACATCACCTACACCCGAACCAGTTAGGCTGCTTATTTAAAACACACATCCCTGCCTCATCCCAAATGGATTAAAATATCTGGCGCCTGGGACCTAGGAGTTTTAATTTTTAACAATATCCCCCAAGGATTCTTTCATTTTTTATGTGCATTAAATTTGAAAATCACTCTTTCCAACAAAGGTGAGCCTTTGAAAAACTTTGATTTTTCTTTTGAGAGGGGTCTAAGGAAATTCACCACTTAAGGAACATCCTGCAGGTGGTTGGGGGAAAAGACAGAGAAGTGACCTTGAAAAACACCCTACTTGTTAGTGCCCTTGGGACACACTGTCCTCGGGATTGCTCTAATATCAGGATGTATGTTGGTCAGAACAGCCCAGGTCAAAAGCAGAGATGTATTTAGGACCATTTAAAACCAACATTAGCCTTAATGCTCTTGAAAGAGACATAATTAAGAATGTAAAATTCAGGTTACCTCTGATTAGTGAGGAACAGAGTGAAGGGTCGATCTATTAGAAGGTACTTGTAAGAACGTTACACTTTAAGAGCATTGCTTTGATGACTTTGAAGGGGCTAGAGTCGGGGAGTAAGGCAGCAGAACCAGTTCCTACTTTAAAGAACTATTATAGTGTTTCTCTGTTTAGGGCAATACTCTTAAATGTTTTGAATGGCACAAAGAGGCTCTTTTAATATGAATATGACTGATATGGCCATTTGCAGGTAAATTTTGGTGGACCATAAGATTAAGTTCATACTAGGAGTAAAATAATATTTTTGAAATTGTTTAAATTTGCCTGTATGTATTTATATTTTCATGTGCATAATTCCATGTGCTTTTATGCACTTTCAAATTATATTAAAGACCTTGATCCTTGCTACTATGACATATTTTGGATAGGAAACTTTATTCCCTACCTGGAAATAAAGCAAATGTTAAGTGCGTTACATGGCCAGGTTCATTTTTGCCCACCGCCTGGAAGGCCAGACATCGAGACAACGAGATTGCGGCAGAGAGAGAGTTTAATCACAAGGCAGCTGTGTGAGGAAGCCAGAGCGTAAGTCTCAAGTCCGCTTCCCCAAAAATAGGGATTCAGGGATATTTATGGGATGGGGGCAAGGTGGTCTGAAATGTGGAGAGAGGTGACTGGAGGTGAGGGGAGGGGAGGTAATTGATGATCTGTGCAAGCGTGGTCAGACCCCACGCCTCTTCATAGGACCCATGTTCACAAAATGGCGGCGTTAGCATGATTTGAGGGTGGAATTTTTAGCCTCTTGACGTCAAAAGGTTGCCTATCAGACATCTGCGTGGGCCCAGTTGATGAGTTGGTGGTCTCAACCAGCCTGAAGCGGGCAAGGAGTTCTAATTCCTGAAAAACAGCTCACACACCCATTGCCATGGTGACCCAGGCTCCAGGGAGATGTTATCTATAGGAGCCTACTGGGAGTCAGACAGCATATTGCCTAAGCAGCACGGATAACAATGGGTGGGTTAAACAGCTAAAAGCTATAATCAGTAATTGCAAAAAGGAATTTTTTCCTAGCTACTTTTTGTTCCTAGCTACTTAATTGTCAATGACTAATTCTTTGCCAGTTTCAAGTGGTTTCCTTCATTCAACACTAGAAACCAGGATTCCCAAATCCTAGTCCAGAATTCTTTGCTCTAAACTCCTTGAAGAAAATTAAGATATGATGGGGATGCGTGTGGCAGATGAGAAAAGAGTTGTCTCCTGAAGATATAAAGCTTGGGGAGATACTGTAGTCTGAGAAAGGGAGGAGAACCACACAAAGGGTTTTGAGAGGCTCGGCTGTGAGCAGATGGATGTGGTTAAACACGAAGAGACGAACTTCTGGACAACCTTAAGATTTTCCTGAACGTAGATGTTCGAATTGGATTTTTGGCTGCTGTAACTGAAGCAGATGTTCTACCAAAATATCCTTCAAGAGGGGAATCATGTTTTGTAGAAGATGCCACAGTGATGACAGAGAAGAAGGACTGCATGAAAGCGGGGAGGGCGCTTAGGGAGAGGAGGTGTAATGAAAGGAACCAGGAGTTTAACCACATACATGGCGTACCTACCACGTGCTGGGCACTGTGCTATTTACACACTTGGGAACTGGAAATGAGACAGGAACCAGCCTAATGAGACAGGGTTGTCTGCAAAGCCCCTGGCCTAAGAAGATAAGGCCCGTAACCAATCGGCAAGCTAGGAGAATCAAATAGAGATTACCAAGATCCATATTCCACAGATGTGGGACGTTCCTGGGCTTAGGCAAGCACCCTAGCACCCAGGATTTGTCTGAAGGTGACCCTAGCCCCATTAGCACAGTAAAACTCACACCTGGGGTGGAGAACTAGCATGCTAGTGATACATGCAATGCATGTGGTGGCATGTTGAACAATAGTGCAAGCGCAAGGAAAATCCCACCCCTACATCCCATGCCAAGGCCCTCCTCCCCAGCCTTTGCCTAGTAAAAGCCCCACAGTCCCACTCCCTAACAAGCTGGTTACCTGCCCCTTTCCTTTCTGCACCGGCTTCCTTGTGCCTCTTTTGTGCACAAGCTAATAAACTTTTACTTTTCTACTCCCGTTTGTTGTCTCTCTTGATTTCTATCCTGGGGGCTAACAAGAACCCAATGTGCTGGTAACAGAGGGACAGATAGGGTCCAATAGATATAAACTTACTAAAGTTGTTTCATGGAGGGTGCTGCCAGAGTTTCCATTAGTGAATAGTTTTAAATAGCTTTCTAAAATAAGAAAGGGGTATAGGATGTAAGAAGCATGGTGACAGTCACTAGAAATGGCATATGTGGCTAGAGCAATAAATGAGGATGGTGCTGGTGTTGTTTTCAGTGCTCCAGACCTAGAAGCCTAATATTTTTCTCTATTGCCTTTGGCGCCTGGATATTTTAAAAATATTCTTGGCTCTTCCTTGAAATCTTTCTCTGAATATTCGTATAGACATCACTTTGAGCTATGAGCTCAGAAATGAGGCAGGATCCATGCCTTGATGGAACTGCATGGGAGATATCCAAGAAAAATCTGCTCTAGGAAATGATTTGGTGATTCAACATGTTGGCGCTCTTTCTTCTGAAGCAGGCCTGTGCCAGCCTTGGTGTGAGGGGCCACTGTTGGAAGGGCTGGCGTTCCACTGAGCTATAGCACGGAGTCTTAATCGGCCCTGCTCAGTAAAGGTCCAGTAGCCTTTTCTATCCATTTAGAGATCTTGAATTCAATCACTTGGGCAAAATCCAATTTGGATAATCTAACAACGCAGAATTCCCCAGTAATTTCACTTGGGTAACATGTTGCATTTTTTATTCTCTTTGTCCCCAAACTTGTGTCACGTTACATGCTATTAAACATCTTTCACCACCAAGCTGGCTGAGGCAGCAGGTAGCAGGATAAACGTGCTTTGCACTTACTGACTCTCTTCAGAAGCCGGGTTTATAAACCATTTGCCTATTTGGCAAGAACGCAAAAGGAGGGTCTTTTATTCCTTCCTCATTTCCTACCTTTGAATTGCATTTGTCCTAAAGAATTCCATAGGGAATTTATATGTAATAATGGATAATAATATAGGTAATATATGGTAATAATGGATTTATATGAAAGGCAGTTTATACCAACATCTTGATTTTTTCATTTAAAAAAAGTGTTGCGGAATCAGGGAAATTCAGACCGGAACTTACGGCTTTGTAGACCAGCTATAGTTTGCTTTTTAGAGATAGCTGTCTAGGAAACAAGTCTTGAAAATCAATAATATTAATTTCTAAAGTACTCCTCCTGGAGTTTTCAGTGAATGTGTAAGCAGATTCAACTTTTTTAGTACAACTAAGTTCGTATTTATGGTCAGCATCTTTAGTCCCCAGCACCATCTTGGGCTTTGTTGAAGACAGGTTGAAGAAGTTCAAGGTCCTATGCTTGCCCCTAAAGCAACTGTACTCTCACTGGGGAGACTAAACGCACATAAAATGGTGACACAAACAGTTAGAACACGCTGCAATACAATAGGGAGAAATGGAGAAGTCACACTAACTGGATTCAAATCCTCACTCCACCACTTATTAGTTGTGTGATTCTGGGCAAGTTGCTTAACTGCCCTAAGCCTCATTTTCCCCATCTGTATAATAGGAATAATAATAGTTAATTAACACATCTAAAATTCTTAGGACCGCAGTTTATAGATTCTTCGCTCTTAAATAAGAAGATACATGTCAACAAAGTGTGAATTTTGAATCTAGAGATTTCTTTGAGTTAGAATACTTAGGCGAGTTTCCCTAGAACAATTAATTGATCACGTTGAATTTGAGCTCTGAATTTTAAAACTAGTAGAAATATTGTTTTTGTACTTACTGACTCCCTTCTGAAGCCAAGGACATCCCATTGACCTATCTGACAAGAACATATCAATAATGGGTCTTTTATTCCATAATCAGAATTTCTAAAAATTATAAAATAATATGCTTAGAACATTCAGAAAATGTATAAGTACAAAGAAAAAAATATAGTTCTCTTTTATCCCTTATTGATATATCCTTGCATTTTCTTCTTTTTTCTGTTTTCTATGCACGTATTTTAACCAATGTGGTCATAGTGTATATGTAGTTTTGTATCCTACTTTTTCAGTTAACTCAATGGGATGGCATTTTCCATTGTCACCAATTATTCTTTAAAAATGTCGCTTTTAATAATGACATCATATTCCATTACATGAAATCCCATGGTCATTTATTGTTATAATTTAGATTATTTACAATTTTCCACTATTAAATAAAAACTACAATGTGTATTTTTCAACATAAGTCTCTGTGAGATTCTTTGATTATTTTCTCAGGATAGAACCCTTGAAATGAATGTATTGGGTTAAGGACTAAGGGTGTTTTTACAACTGTTAATGTTTATGGTTAAAATGATTTCAGAAAAGCTAAACTAATTCATACTCTTGCTAACAATGTTTGAGTTTCCATCTCACTATATATTCGCTAAAATTAGTATTATCATTTTTTAATCTTTGTTAATTTAAAAGATGAGGCACAGCATTTTCCTTTAATTTGTAATTATTTGCTTACAAGTGAGGTTGAACGTTTCCCCCATGTTTCTTTGCTTTGGATTTCTTCATCTGTGATAGTCTGTACCTCTTGCTCAGATTGAGGGCAATGTTTTTGTTGTTCCTATCTGCTCACATGAGCTCTTTACATAGTAGTGATAGGAACTCTTGGTCACGTTTGAGCCAAATTATTTCCATTTGTTTTTGATGCACATAAAGTTTCCATTCTTATAAGGTCAGTGTAAAAAGTTGTTTCCACTGTGTTTTCTCTCATTGTTTTTAAATGTAGAAAGTCTGAAATTTTGTTTGTCTTAATAAAATCTGTAAAAGAAATGAAATTTTTACCAAGGAGCAGTAGAAGAGACCTTTCTTCCATCATGATTTCTTTTTTCCTGCTCTTTCTCCTCCTCCTTCATCAATAAATCTATTAATCAAACACTATCCAGGGTCAATTTTGGGAGAATCCATTTTTGTCAATTCCAAAGTTTCTACTCTTGGTTCACACCAGTTTCTTATGGAGTCTGTTGCATATGCAGTAGCCATGTTAAGTAGAGAGTATTTTCCCATGAGCTGGAAATAAAGCATGAGGCGTTGCTTGACAAATATTCAAACTCTGGAATAGCAATTTAAAAAAAAAATCACATTTTACTCTTGACTCAGTTTGCTGTGACTTGGCAGAATCCAATCCTCTTTGCTGAGTTTGCTGTTGTTGCTGTCGATTAAACCCTGCTCAGGGGAGCAATGGAAATCACATCGCCTCATCATTTGTTGTCCTGGGGAGGCTGATTTCTACCCTCTTCATTGCTTCTCAGCAGGTCTGCCGTAAGTGGGGAAGAACTGAGGTGAGCTTACACAATCATATCTCACAGAAGGTTTGACGTAAAGGAGATTAAATCTTAGCATTGTTTCCCAAATTATTTTAATTGTCAGCTTAAAAGCCTTTTAGGGTTTTTTTTTTTTTAATTATTATTTTGAATGGAAATATTAACTAGAACTGCCAGGGGCAGTTAGTTTGAGAAAAGCAATACAGTGCATCTTAAATTGGGTAGAAATTTTTATGACTCAAATTCTTCATTTATTATACCCAGATGGTGGGAGCAGACTGCTGTCTCTGATACCCTTGTGGAAATAAACCATCAAGGGATCTTTTGCTAAGATGGACGCCTCACTAAGAAGTTCGAACACGGCACCAGCACTGCCTTTTCTTCAACATCTTGACTGGTGTTTCATATTGGAGCATCTTTAACTTAAACAGGATTCATTGAATTCCCTGAAGTTTAAAGCTCTTTCTGAAAATTGCAGTTGCCTACATGTGCATCGGCTACGAAAGTAACTGAAGGTGTTGCTTTATCAAACTAACTACTCATCTGAGAAAATGAAGCAATCATTTGTTCATTCAACAAATTATTTGTTCATTACCCATAAAGTACAAGATACCCTAATGGAGTTAGGAAAAGAAGTTGCTGTAAAAAAGTTAAGTATGAAAATTGAAGAAAATATTTAAAAGTACAATTTATAAATTATATCTTAATGGAAAATTCTTTCATTTTGAGAAAACCTTTACTTAAAAATTATTTAAAAATATTTGATATTAGATTAACATGTATAGCACTTCATAATTATAAAGTATGTTTACATGTTATAGCTCATGTAATTTCTACAAATTTGTTGTCGTAGATAGGGAAGACATTACCGTCATTTGACACATCAATGAGTTGATGGCTGAAGTTACATGGCGACTAAGAGATGGAGCAAAGAATCGAAGGAAGCTCTCTTGAGTCTTAGGCCTCCTTCTCTACTATCACGCTGAAGAAGAGGAAAATAATAAATGGCTACATTTGCACATGTGGCACTTTAAAGGAGAGGGCAGCATTTTAGTGGTAATCACCGTCACAGTTTTTCTTTTTTAAAAATGAATGTTAATTAGAGTATTGCCAGGATTTTCTCTCTTAGTAAAAATGGAAGAGCAGCTGTGGTTTAAATACAGTAAGACTGCAGAGAAATTTCAGAATATTTCAAGTTCAAACATGAAACATTTATTTTTGCAATTTTTTGTCAGGAGTGAAAAATACCAGGTCATGTTTTATCTGAGCATTGCCCCAAGATTTCCTTTGTTTTTGTTTTCCTTCTCTTTCATTTGATACTACAGTTTATTGGGGGATGCAAAGTTGAACTGGCAAATTACTGCAGCAACAATCACCTAATTGTGCTGCTCCTTAGGAGGGAGAGTTTCCTGTCTGAGGGTAGTGTGGGTAGACAATGACAGGCTGTGTTGTATGCTCTTGAAACCACTGTTGCGTGTTGGAAGAATGGGCAACAGATTCAGGATTTTGGTTGTTTGACTTAGGATGGATTTCTGCTAAACCCAAAGTTTGAGAAAAATTTTCGTCATGGTACTCTTTCTCAGTAGAAAACAGATGGGTTGAGGACTGCCATCATTTATACTCAGGATACAGTGCAACATTGATACAGACCTGGAAAATTGTTTAAAGGTCATAAAACCAAGGAATGAGAACATAATCAATTCGACTCAACAAATGTTTATCAAGTCCTTCCTCTGGGTCAGGACAGGGCTGGGACCTAGCCTTGTGGTTGGAGACAAGTGAAATGCAGCCTCTGCAGTCACAGAACTACAGGTTAGGGAAATTACTGATATTAAACATGTGATTAATTCCAAGAGTGATGAATGTGATGACCAAGAAAGGACAGGGACTATAAGAATGAAGCACAAGGGGACTTCATCCAATCGAAGATTTGAAAGAAGACTTGAATCTTTAAAAAATTCTTAGAAACAAAAGCAGAAAGATTTAAGAAAACTAGGATGTGCTGATTAATCTTATGTGTCAATTTGACTGGGCAATGGGGTTCCCAGATATTTGGTCAAATATTATTCTAGGTATGTCTGTGATGAGCTTAACATTCTGGTGAGATTACTCTGAGACTGAGTAAAGCAGATCACCCACCCTGATGTGGGTGGCCCTCATCCAATCAGTGGATGAATTTAAAGAATATGTTTTAAATGCTTTTGTTTTGTGTAGCTTTTTTTTCTCATGTAATTAGCTCATACTTTAGAATTAATATAATTTATCAAAGTCATGAGGTTACTTGACGTTATGGTAATAATTTGTTAAAAACTTAAAACAATTACTGAACTTTAACAACATTGATTTCATGTTGTCAATCAGTTGATAGAAGAATCTATCAACCATATATATATCCATAGATAACCATACATATATAGAAGACACTCTCAACTATATATAACCATAGTTATATCAAGAGGTGGATATTATAAAAAGAATGAATCCTGAAGATAAGTAAACAATTGTCCAGGAAGAGTGTGAATTATCAGCCAGCCAGTAAACACTAGTAAATATGATTTCATAGTACAGTCTTGCATTACTTAATAATGGGGATAAGTTCTGAGAAATGCATCGTTAGGCAATTTCGTCATTGTGTGAATGTCAAAGAGTGTACTTATGCAAACCTAGATGGCATAGCCTACTATACATGTAGGCTGTATGGTACTAATCTTATGGGCCCATCATTGACTTGAATGTCATTATATGGCACATGATTGTATTAAGAGTAGCTAATAGGTGGTGAAAACACAAGAAATAGACAATGTGGCATTTTCCCCCATAGAGCTTACAGTCTAATCCTGAACCAGATCAAGTACCTTGACTACAACCAATAAAGGATCTTTTAGACTGGTACAGATTTCAGCTATGCAAACTGAAACTCACTTGGGAATGGATATGGGGAAAGAGTGCACAGAGTTAGGTGTGGTTAATTCATTCAAGACAATTTGATTAAGAACAAACCAAGCTGAGGCATTCTTGCCAGCAAGGAGGGTTCAGCAGTGAACAAAAGATACAGTCCCTCCTGTGGTTTAGGCTTACGACACTACTTGGAGTTTGGGAACTAGTAAACAAATAGTCATTCCTCAGATTATTCAGTGATACTTGTGATAAGTGTCACAAAGAAGAGATTGGGGTGCTGTGAGAGTATATGAGGAAGGTTAGGAAAGGCTTCTTAGAAGAAGCCATGTTTCAAATTTGACAAGAAGAATAGAAATTGACTTGATTAAGGGGGAATGGGAGAGCTTTGTTATCGGCAGGGGTAAGACCCCACGTGGAAAGTGACCAACAACTTTAAAGAATTGAAAGGTTAGTATGTGTAGCGCATGGTGAGCTAGAGAGTGTGAAATGAGATATGTTAGATTATCTAGGCCTTGTAGGATCCTAAAAACAATGGAAGGCCACGACAAGTCTTCAAGCAAAAGGATCACATGATCGAACGTTCATTTTAAGAAGATGGTTCTATCTACTGCGTGGAGAATGGATTGTAGGAGAGGAGGAATGGAAACAAGATGCGGTTTGAAAAGTGTCACAGTTCTTCAGGCATCAGGTAATAGTGGATTAGCCTCGAGTGTTAGTGGTGAACATGGAGAAAAAGAGGATAGGTAAATATGTTTGTTGTTGAAGTGGAATCAGTAAAGTGATTGAATGCAGGAGATTATGTGAAGGGAGAAACCGAAGTACCTCTAGAGTCTTGTCTTGAGTATCTGGTAAGAGGGTAGAGCCATTTATTAATCTGCGAAGGAAGACAGAGGGGGTTGGTTTTGAGAAGAAGATATAAATTAAACCAAGGCTACTCCTTGAAGGAGATGAGAAGTGAGAAAGCACTCCAGAAATGATAGGAGAAAATGGTATTGAAAGGAATGAAGGCAGAAAGAAGGTCATCAATAAATGAGTCAGCTTGCAGAGGAGTGAGTAGAGAGGAGGAATCTATTGAAATGGAGAAAAATGGAAGAAAATCTCAAAGGAAAGGCAAATATATGTGAATTCAACCTATTGTGCCTAAGACGAAATGGTACTGAAGACCACTGCATAAAGGTTAGGTTAAAGATTATCCTAATATCTGTTAGAACGGACCATGTGGGCAGACAGAAGGGAGGCACCTGTAGCTAATTTGACACGCTGAAGAGATCCAATAGAAACAAAAATTAAATAGAGCAAAATACTACTCTTGGATATTCAAGCCTATCCAAATATTGGGATGGGGACAGGGGTTGTAAAGAGCCTGGAGAAGGACTTCAGACATCAGAAATCCTGTAGGAGCTGGTTTGAAAACAAAAACAACAGCGACAATAGTAGCAATGGATACAACTACCATTCATTGTACTTTTTTTTTTGGTGAGGAAGATTGGCCCTGAGCTAACATCTGATGCCAATCTTCCTCCTTTTCCTTGAGAAAGATTGTTGCTGAGCTAACATCTGTGCCAGTCTTCCTCCATTTTGTATGTGGGATGCCTCCACAGCATGACTTGATAAGTGGTGTGTAGGTTCGCACCCAGGATCAGGACCCATGAACCCTGCACCACCGAAGCGGAGTGAGCAAACCTAACCACTGCACCACTAGGCTGGCCCCTCACTCCTTGTACTTTTAATATGTGTTCAGTAAGCACTTACCATGTTTGATATCATTGTGCAATCATTTTATGAGATAAGTATGTTTTTTAATCTCTATTTGCAGTTAGAAAATAGAGCTCAGAGATATAGTTAACTTCCCAAGCATCAAGCAACTTAGAAGTGGCAGAGGCCAGATACAAGCCTACATTTGATCAACTCTAAAATCCTTGTGCTTTACCACTAATCACTGCAAATCATTTCTGGCCTGGAGAAACCTCAGGAGGCCCATGGTTTATATATACGCCAGGGAGACTCTGGAGATGGCTCTGAGCACCCCGTCTATACCAACCTTCTAGACCCTGGGGTCCCGTTGCAGGGGCAGTAGCTGCTTAGAGGTAAAGGATACACAAGAGGGCTAGACACAGGAATCGGGAAGGAACTGAAGCCTCATTGTTCTCTCACTCCCAATACTGCCACGATATCTGGATTAAAACTCTGTACATTGACCACTGTTTGGGTTTCATTTTCTGAATCTCTAGGGTAAGAAAGATTCTTTGTCCAGACAGCCCTCCCCCACCACCCCACATATCTTCCAAGAGCTGGTAGCCCTGGGATCTGAACTCAGGTGCTACAGAATTCCAGTGTGGAGAGGCTTCTACATACAATACACAGCTGTTGTAAGGCTTGGGGAGGTCGAAGAGGATGAGGATGAAGACCACAGAGGGGTCTTTTAGCTTGAACATTCAGGAGACAATGGCTTCCGTGGAGGGTTGTGAGTAGAAACTAGAAAGTCTAGAACTTAAACTGTACTCCACTGGCCACAGATAGCAAATGACCTCAGCTTCTTCCTCCTTTATGGAAACCCAGCTTATGGTTTGTGTTACAGGAATGTCAAGAATGACTGTTTTGTGGCCTCAGCAATTTCATTGTTAAAAGCCATGCACCAAAGTATAGGACGGTAATTATGGGAGAGAAGATGGGTTTTACCAAGTTTAATGCAATTTAACATTGTGTCTTAAAAAATCTTGAGTTTCAAACCAATTCCACTCATTGGGGATTCAAGTTCACATGTCTTTGCAACACACAGCTTCCTGCCACTATGGAAAAAGGGCTTTAGAAGACTAACAAGGCTTCACAGACTTCAAATAAGTCTTACGAAACAACATGTTCACGTGTTAAGTGTAAATGAGTCAGAAACATAAGGATTAAATTTCCCTTAAAATACACAGGGGTTTGAAAATGAAGGGAAAAATGCTGAGGGCAAAACGTGTTTTGGATTTTGGCAAACCCAAAACATTTGGGGAAAAAATGGTTTGATGTTTGATGAATCCTAAATACAGCAGAGTTTGCTCGTCTCTCATTGTAATGAAGATCAGTGGACCATTTTTGTATGAAAAGCAGAATCTCACTGGAACTGCCTGTGGATCCCTTGCCACTGTGGGACTTGACTAATTTTCATTTTACTAATTCACAAGCTTTCATACTGACGCGATGGTTGGTGGTCTCCCCCACACGAGTTCTCAGCAAGGACATACTGAGAGAACATGAGAGAACACTAAAGAGGACGTCTGGGACCACTAAGACTTCATTAGTTTTATAAAATGTGCTTCAGGGCATAACCACTGTACAATAAAACATTAACATAAATCATTAAAATGTAACCAAGCCTTGTCAAGATAAATAAGAGGAGTGTGTTTTATGTGGCATTGTCCTTATTTCTTTAAATTGGTTTGTTCACTTGCTAATTTGCAAAACTGAACAATCAGACATGCTGTGGTATGAATTAAGACGGTGCGAGTCCTCCATTCAGATTTCCTCTCAATACTCCTGATTTCCATTGAAGTTTCTAGAGTCGTAAAGAGGAATAGGGTCTGGTGGGCATTTTAGGAGCCATGGCAGTAGTAGGAGGTGAAAAAAGATGACAATAGTCTTTTTCTCCCTGAAGAGCTTTCCGAGGGCCTATGTGAGGGCAGAATTGGAAATGTCATTTTTGCCCCCGCAGTCTTAGATCTCATGTGCAAACAGTGGCTCCCTCATTAAAACTCTTCTTTCTGAATTATTTGGGTTGGCCAATACGCGTGATTACCTCCGTTCTGCAGTTGAGGAAATGGAGGCTGAGGAAATTAAGTCACGGTGGTAGAGTGGATATTTTAACCATTCATTTCTTTGGTAAACACTTATTAAAGAATTCATTTGTGTCAGGCAGAATTCTAGTGTTGAGGATACAATTAAGAATAAGACAAAGGCCCTGCCCTCCCAGACTTTACTTTCTAGCTGGAAGAACACTTTTCTTACTGAAGCCTTGTTCTGGACCACTGCACACATTCTTCGTGGTTTTTAGGTGTAGAGTGACAGAAATACTTTCTAGTGATTTCTCTTGGATTTGGTTCATATGAGAGTGCCGGGTTACAGGAACAGGGCTGTTTGTGGGACACCTTTCTTCAGATAAAGAAAGTTGCGGAGGCATAAAAGACAGCTCCTTATGTAGGAAGTCACCCCTCCCTCTCCTGCGGATTAGATGACTCTCAATTTAAAAAGATTTCTAAGTACACTGATATGCACTTGGACCTTAAGTTCTTAAGGACTGATCTTAAGAATTGCAGCTCTGCGGGGCTGGCCCCGTGGCGCAGCGGTTAAGTTCGCACGTTCCGCTTCTCACTGGCCAGGGGTTCGCCAGTTGGGATCCTAGGGGTGGACATGGCACTGCTTGGCAAAAGCCATGCTGTGGTAGGCATCCCACATGTAAAGTAGAGGAAGATGGGCGTGGATGTTAGCTCAGGGCCAGTCTTCTTCAGCAAAAAGAGGAGGATTGGCAGCAGATGTTAGCTTAGGGCTAATCTTCCTCAAAAAAAAAAAAAAAAAAAAGAATTGCAGCTCTAGAGGATGTTCTCTCCTGCCTTACATGTCCAGTTGAAAAAGAGCTTTGCTCTTTATATATCTGTTAGCAAGTACTGCTGACATCCTTGTGAGTTTGCTAACTGACTGATTCAAAATTTGATTCAAAATTTTATTGATTTGAGGATAAATTGTTGGTGAAATATATATATTTTTTAACCCGGAAAGCTTTGGATTGAAAACTTGAGCTGCTTGTTTTCGATTTTCCGGGGTATACAAATTTGGGGATAGAAAAGGATCCAGACCAACTTTCTCACTTTATCGAAACTGGGAAACCGAGGTTAAAGTTGTGAAATGGGGACAGGCTGGTCTAAATCTCATACGAAAGAAGCAGTACCAAACTTTCTTAGACTAGGGCTTACTGATTGCTCACATGTCCTCTGGGGTCACTCTTGCCCTTAGAGTTAGATAATATTATCTAGCAACTCCATTCCACATTTGTGGGAAGTAGAGCACCTTTCCCAAGTTTTCTGCAAATTTCCAAAGGCTCCCATTCTCATGCCCTCCTCGGGCTCCAGTTCCAGATGCTCCCATGTTAGTTCTGTTCAATGGTCACATCATCTCTCACGTTATATTCCTGTCCCATGACTCATTGACCTACAATTGGAACTCAGAGGTCTTACTAAATTCCACCCTCTCACACACAGAAAGAGACCCGAGCAAACAAAAAACCAAACCATGTATGGGAAGTCTTTATGTATTTATCATACTTCAGTGAGGTTTTTGGTAATTTAACATTGCAATATTGAATTAATATTTAGAGGATTTAATATTGTGATATCTTAAGACTGAGTATTAGACATCCTTAGTCTTAAAATTTTCTTTGTCCCTTTCAGCAAGTGTGGCTCTGTCTCTAGCCATGTCACCCCAACACCTTTTTCTTTCTTTTCCTGCTCCTGCTTCCTTTTCTGTTTCTTTTCTCTCAGGAACAAAAGCCAATTTCTTCTGTAGTTTCTATTATTTTTAAATTTAGATACAATTCACATGCCCTAAGATCCACCATTTTAAAGTGAACAACTCAGTGGCTTTTGAATACATTCACAAAGTCGGGCAACAATCACCACTACCTAATTCCAGAATATTTTCATAACCCCAAAAGGGAACCCCATACCCATTAGCAATCTTCATTTCTTCATTCCCTTCAGCCCCTGGCAATCATTAATTCACTTTCTGTCTTTATGGATTACCTCTTCTGGACATTTCATACAAATGGAATCATACAATATACAGTATTCTGGGTCTGGCTTTCTTCACTCAGAATAATGTCTTCCGGGCTCATCCATGTTGTACTGTGCATCAGTACTTCTTTCATTTTGATGACTGAATAATATCATGTTGCATGGAAAGACCAAATTTGTTTATCCATTCACCAGTTTCTGAGCACGTGCTTTGTTTCCAGTGTTTGGCTATTGTGAATAATGCTGCTATGAACATTTGTATAAAAGTTTTGAATGAAAAAATTTTCAATTCTCTTTGGTATATACCTAAGAGTGAGGTTCCTGGGTCAAATGGTAAGTCTGTGTTTAACTTTTTCAGAAATTGTCAAACTGTTTCCCAAAGTGACTGTACCATTTTACATTCCCACCAGCTGTATATAAGAGTTCCAAGTTTTCCCCATCATTGCCACACGTTATTTTTATTATTATAGTCATCCTACTACATGTGAAGTGGTATCTCATTGTGGTTTTGATTTCCATTTCCCTAATGGCTAATGACGTAGAGTATCTTTTCATGTATTTATTGGCATATAAATATCTTCTTTGAAGAAATGTCTATTCAAATCCTTTGCCCATTTTTTAAATTGAGTTATTTGTCCTTTTTATTGTCAAGTTGTAATAGTTTTTATATGTTCTGAGTCTTAGATCTTTATCAGAAATACGATTTGCAATGTTTTCTTCCACTTTTGGGGGTTGTAATTTCACCTTCTTTACCTTCTTGAGAGTGTCCTTTGAAGCCCAAAAGTTTTAAATTTTGTTGAAAAACAAACTGACCATTAAATCTGTGCGTTTACCTCTATGTTCTAAAGCAGAGCAATTTTGCCGTCTCTAGCTCTCGCCTCCAAATTTAGCTCTGAATATTCCAGCACATCCAAGGATTTAGCTGAAGTGTGAAAGTACTGCTCACAAGTGTTCCTCGGATTAAAGTCTGAGGTGAGAATAAACTTCCAGCACAGTGGGGATGGAGAGAAAAGAGGAACGATGGCTTATCCTGGTTTCACAAGAATTAACAATTTTGTATAGTAGCCAAAAGGATGAGCAGACAGCCACACTAGCTGTGTCATTTGCGCAACAACTTCACTTTTGAGCTCCAGTTTTACTTTCTGTAGTATATATCTCATAGTATTTCCATGTGGGAATTTCTTCTCAGAATTTCTAAGGAAATGTGTGTTTTCCTGAACCTTGTATCTTGAAAAATCAGTTGAGAGATCAGGAACACACTGCAAACTATTGTAATTCTCCTGTGATAGCTAAAGCTTAATAATCAACATAGAAACATTAAAAGCTTTAAGATAGTCATGGTATCACATTGAAAGCAAGAGCAGGAACTGCTGACATTCAGAGTGAAAGCTAAGGCAGACGTTTCCAGAACTGGAACGGGATCATGTAGGAGAAAAGCAGCCACAGTCCCATCCTGCTCAGTCCGGTCCAGCAGGCACCGCTTCTGAGCACCTGAAATGAGGCTCATCTTAACTGAGATGTGCGGTAAGTATAAAACGTGTCAGATTTTACAGACTTAGTATAGAAAAAAGAAGGTGAAATATCCCACTAATAATTCTTACATTGATTACATATTGAAATGATGTTTTGGAAATATTGAGTTAAATAAAATGTATTATTAAAATTAATTTTGCCTGGTGCTTGTTCCGTTTTTAATGTGGCTTCTAGAAAATTTAAATTACGTGGGTGGTCGGTATATGCAGCTTGTGGCTACTGCCGTGTGTGGTAGGCAAAATTCTACCATGGTCTTCAGGTTTCCAGGCCTCTGGTGGGCACACACTTTCTCCAAGTTATTCGATCAAACACTAATCTAGGTGTGCCATGAAGAGATTTTGGAGATATAATTAAGGCCTTAGATGGGTTGACTTTAAGACAGGAGATTATGCAAGTGGGCCTTACCTAAGCACGAGTGCTTTAAAAAGAGTTTTCTCTGGTCACAGAAGGCGGAGGCAGAGAGAGTGCTCCAGCTGGCCTGGAGGAAAGAAAAACATCAGGTTGTGAACTTCCTGTGGGGGCCACAGGGCAAGGAACTGCGGGCAGTCTCTAGGAGCTGAGAGTGGTCCCTAGCCAACAGCTAGCAGGAAAATGGGGACCTCAGTCTTAAAACCACAAGGAAATAAATTCTTCCAACAACCAGTGAGCTTGGTGAGAACCTTCGCTTCCCCATGAGAATTGTGGCCTCAGCTGACTCTTAAATTTTGGCCCAGTGGACCTGACCTACAGAAACTATGAGATAATAAATCTGTGTTGTTTTAAGCCGTTACATTTGTGGTAATTTGTTACATAGCAATAGAAATCTAATGAACCATGTTATAAGAGATTGTTTGTGACCTTCTCTGTGACTAATACGGAGTCATTCTTGACAATAAAAAAATACGAACAAGTTTGTATGCATGGTATACTTTATACAAGTCCTATGAGTTGTATTTTAAGAAATAACATGTTTGGAAGCAAAGTAAGTCCTTAAAAATAGCAATTTTGACATATGATTCTATGGAGTGCTGTTAATCTTGCTAGCATATCTGAACAGTAGGTTTTTCTAGCTTTATCCAATAATTTTTGCTGGCATTTTCCAATTTCTGAATATTCACTGTAAGATACGGTTCTTTGTAAATGTTACTAAAATACTAACAAAACAAAACCAAATGATATAAATGCTGCTACTAAAGTGCTTTCTCTCGGTAAATTCTACTAAAATACAGAATAAGTTAGGATTTCAGGAATCATAAGAATTCTGATTTTTTTGTTTCCTTAAGATTAATATCTGTTGGGAATTTGGAAACTGTTCAGCATTAAGTGAACTAATGAATGTAAAGGACTTAGGCCGGGGCCTTCAGTGTGGAAAGTGCCCAAGACAGGGTAATTGTTATTAGTCTCTAGTCCTAGACACATAAATGACGGGAACATCAAATTGACTATGAACGTTTATGGATTTAACTGGTTGAATTTTAATCTGAATTTATATACCATTGATGAGAGGACAGTAAGGAAGTTTTAAGAAATTGGTTAAGAAGAAATCCAGAGATATTTGTCTTGAAGGTGGATCAGCAACCTGAAGGTTTTTTTCCCTTGTGGTGTATTTTGATGTATTAAAGAATTTATTGAAAAGAATCATCATGATAAGTAGTAAAGACACTTGCTGGAGCTCCAAGAAAGATGAAATACTAAGAAAGTAAGTGATAACTTTCCCCCTAAAAGCCATGTCTGCCTTCTTATCTTATAAAAAAATGTGAACGGCGTTTGAACCATTTGATCTGATTTGATTTGCTTGTCACTAACAAAAAAATACTTTGCAATGCCTAACAAGAAACACAATCTCTATAACTTAACCATAGAAGCAATATCTACTCTTCCTCTGCTTGCTGGGAGGAGGAGATTTGGTTCCAGTTAAGGTTGAAGGAATAGAACAGAGATGAAATGGATTGTGAATCAGAGTCTTAACTTCCCTCGTTTCCACTGGAATATCTTCTCTTCTCCTACCCATCCAGCCGTGTCACTGTCTCAAATCTGCCTCAAGATGCAAGTGTCCCTGAGAAAGGGATCCCTGACTGAGCTCGGTAGTTCTTATCCATTTCTGCTCAGCCTTCAGGGACCCTGCTCCTCATCTGTGTGTTTTCCTTTGGAATAGCCATTTTTGAGATCGTGTATGTTCTTTGGTTTGTGGGAGCTATTTCTCCCCATTAGATAATGAGGTTCTATGGCAGAACAACAAGTCCTTTTTATGTCTTTTTATTTTTAATTCATAGTGTTCTATACACAGATGTCATTTAATTGGAGGGTATCTAGTAACTATAAATGTGTCCCAAATAAGGGTTAATGGTACATGATGAGATGTTAATTTAACAAGTAGAGAACGCTCCTTTTCTGTTAAGGTGAAGATTCTCACTCAATATGAAGCTCTCACTTTTCTGTGCAATTTTGAGTAAGATGTTTTTCCTCTGCAGTCAGAAAATCTTCACTGTCCTCAGACTCTCAAGTGTCCCATCACCCACTGTATTGTTGGGACAAATGAGAGTTCGAAGAGAATGTCAATTGATAGATTGGAGATATCCCAACATATTTCAACCCTTGTTTTTAGAAATAACATAGTTGTCATATTTCATTAATGAAGTGATAGGATTTAAGAATCCCAAAAAGATTCCTTTTATAACTAAGTTTATTTTTGGAATTTTGGAGTTTTCCAACTCCTGCTGAAACTGAAGGAATTTGGTGGAGTTTTACCATCTTAGGAATTTTGGGTTCTAGGAGTTCGTTATTCTGTCTCTTCCACTCTTATGTCCTCAATGTGGGACGCAGTGTTCGTTTTAGCAGGTGTCGGCAAATCCCCACATGTGGTTTCTTCCCCCTACCCTTTACATGAGCAAAAAGTATTTCTACTCATATTAATTCAGTCTTGAACTTATTTTAGAAGCAGCTGGAAAGAGTCACATTTATCTTTGTCCTTATGCAACCAGCTGAGAATTAAGGAAATCCTGTGGTTAGTTGATTGCTGAGAAGACCCAGCTCATTAGAGATGGACAAGCCTTGAAAGGACTGTCCAGGTTCTGAGAGAGCCCCTGAAGTTTGGCTACTTCTCTGAAAGGTAATCAAATTAATAACCTGTACATAGCGGCACAGTAGCTCTCAGAAGATTATTGCCCTGGGAGGCTATCATCCTTTTGCATGTAATTGTCTTGCCCAGTGAGGGCTCTGTCATGGGAGAATTCAGACTAATAGCATTATGCTGTGACTCCTGGCAGTCTCCTTCCCCACGCCCACCCTGCCTTTCCTTTCTCACAAATTGGGGGCCCATTGTCCGAGCAACAGCAGCAAATTCAGAACAAGAAAAAGCCCACAGGGTCAAATCTTTATTGCTGTCTTGAGGGGATGGTCCTATGCTGAGCTGGTGTGAGTAAAATATGATAATGATGCTGATGATGACTACTTCTCTAGAGAAAACCATCAGGTGCCTTTTATTAATTAATTACCTAGTTAATTTTGTGAGGAAGCTTCTCCCTGTGCTAACATCTATGCCAATCTTCCTCTATTTTGTATGTGAGATGCTTCCACAGCGTGGCTGGTGAGTGGAGTACGGCCACACCTGGGATCCCAACTGGTGGACCTGGGCCGCCAAAGAAGAGTGTGCAGAACTTTAACCACTTGGCCCCAGGGCGGCTCCCATTGGTTGCCTTTTAGAACAAAGAATTAGACATGGTTTCAGTGAGTGGATTTTCTAGGTCTATGGCTAGTGGTGATTTCAAAGTGAGGTCTGTGCACAGAGGGAGGTATTGAGAACAGTGGAGACCAAAGTGTTGTATGACCTCAAATGTTTCTCTAGCTTGCTTTCTCTCTCTTTTTCTTTTGAGCCTGACAAATAGCTTCTGGAGGGCCAGTTCCATTAAGGAAGTTCAAGAACCAATGAATTTTCCTATTACTGAAACACTATCTTTCAATGTTATTTACAGCCATTTGTTTCACTAGAGTAAGATGAACCCAGAGTGGGAAGTAGCCAGGGTGTGACAGAGCCTACCAAGGAAGTCTGCTGGGCTCATCCTTCAGAGTCCGGATCTCTTTATGCTATTGTTGTCATGTAAAACTGCAGATATCTTTATACTTTCATAAATGCAGGTATGTGAAATCAAAGATTTTCTCTTAGAGGTAATTGTCTTTTGGTTTGCTGGTAGGCTTTATTTGTAATTTATTTGCTTTAGTCTTCAGATGTGGAGAAACTTTGTGTCTGATTATTTTGAAATTTGGGTGGCCGGCCCGTGGCAGAGTGGTTAAGTTCACATGCTCCGCTTCAGCTGCCCAGGGTTTCGAGGTTCGGATCCTGGGTGCTGACGTGGCACTGCTCATAAGGCCATGCCCAGGAGGTGTCCCACACAGCAAAACCAGAGGCACTCACAACCACAGCATACAACTATGTACTCGGGGGCTGTGGGGAGAAGAAGAAGAAAAAAATAAGATTGGCAACAGATGATAGCTCAGATGTTAATCTTAAAAAAAAAAAAAGAAATTTGGTACCCTTTTATACAAAGGAAATTAAAACAACAACAATGAAAACATTGTCCAGTTCCAGTCACAATGAAAATATCCCTCAGTAATTTGATTTACAGGAAGTGAAAAGTATTATCAACAGAATATGCTTTCCAAAAATTTATAATCCTTTAAACGGGCAAATCCTTTCTCCGGGATTAGCAGTGTGGTTTGTGTCCTAGGAGCCAAAGCCTGTTCTCTGTTCCTTCCTCAAACCCTTTCTAACAGCACCTGTATTGATTTCAGACCCAGTTCTGCTTAAGAATCCAAGGGCAGAATTTGGTCCTGTATTTAGAGGTCCTAAATAAGGATTTTTGTAAAAATAGCGTTCATCCAAAGCATAGCCTCTACTTCCAAAAGCTGAGTTCTGATGTCTCGATGAGTGTAACTGAGGTGCTTAATTTCTAGGCCCCCCTTTGCTTTCCCAGGCCTATCTGAACTCATACTTCTCTGACCTGGAGGAACAACCTAGAAGGTTGGTGCTGATCTCCAAAGGTTATGGGTGATTCTGGGTGTTTCCTTAATCCCAAATGTTGGCCCTGATTATGTGTATTGTTGATTTCTCTAGTATATTTTCAGTGTTCTAGGTACTTGGTCTTTTTCAACACAATGTACATGTAAATGTTGATTACACATATTCGGATCCATAGGGTCAGACGCTCTCTGTTACATGGAGTGTGACTGGCGTTGTGCACATCTACAGAAAGAGGAAAATAAATGCTCATGATGATGCTGCACAGATAATAAAGACAATAAAAATCCTAAATTGAATTTTGAATCACTAAAGAGTGCTTACATTATGAGGAGCACAGTTTTAGTAAATGTGTCCCTTTATATGTTAATTTTTGAAAAATGACTATCTGTGTATGGTACGTATGATAGCTCTCTATAAACAGAACATTTGTTTAATTAGGACACACCATTCCCCACCTAGAGTAGGTAACAGAGTTTGCTGTAGCTGTCTCACAAGCGTTGTTTGAGAAAAAACCAAGGCATACAAAAGTGCTCTGAAATGGACTACATTAATTCAAGAAACCAGAGAGCAGAGAGGTAGTAAGAGGCTTGTCAAAACATGGCTGTAATATGAATGCCTAAGCTGAACAGAATTTTAAAAAGAAAGTTGACAGATTACAGTGCACTTAAGCATATTGTATATGCAATATGCATTATAAGAACATTTTTGAATGGAAATTGTGAGCCAGGCACTGAGCAAAAATATTTATAGGAATTGTGTTGTTTAAGTCTCAGAATAACCCTATGAAGTAGGTGCTATTACCATTATCATTTTACATTTAAAAACAGGAAGCTTGGCTAACATGGAATAACTTGTCCAAGATCACACAAATAAGTGACCCAGCCTGGATTTGAACCCATTTGTGTCAAACTCCAGTCTCCATGATCCTAACCCCGCTCTTTGTGCCTCTTTCCCTGCCATCCCTTTACCCAGCAATGTGCTCTGTGCATCCCACCTGTCTGCTCTGCCATCAGCTCCTAACAAATTCCTAATGCACAAATCCAATGATAACTTCTTGGCCTCAGTTTTCCTTGAATTCTCCGTTATTGGCCCTGAAATGTAGTAAAGATAACACATGTGCGTGATACTGCATACGCAAAACGATTGATTGATGATTCTCTCTCTGGATCTTCTTTACTAGTTTTTCTTCTTCCTGCCCCTTTGCACATTTTTCAAGACTTAATTCTTGGCCCTCTTCTCTCTGCCACCTCCAGGATCTTACTCTCCCCAAATGCCCTTCTGATAAGAATGCCCTGTGTTCCCACCTCAGGCCCAGCAAGCCACTCTGTGTCCTCATGGTACCCTCCGATTCCTAAATCTGTTCCTGTTTCCCACCTGCGTCTTCACTGTTTCGGTCTGGGCCAGCTGGGCAAAGGCGGGGCAAAATCCTTCCATGTGAAATTCTTCTTCTGAAGGCCAATTTCAGGTCTCCTAATCCATTGAACCACTGCCCCTTTCTTAGCTTGTATCGTTCTCAACTTTCCTGAACTCCAGGACCTTATCATGTGCCCCTTTTTTTATACTTGTTCTTCCATTAGCACTCACGGCACCACGTGGGTCTGTCTTCTTAACTGGTTTCTCTTCTAGTCAGTCTAATTTAATTCAGCATTCGCTGTTCGCTTATTTCAGGTCGATGAAGAAGCAAGATGTTCTTTGGCTAATCTATGTTGCCACCAAATTATTAAGCTTTTCTTTCTCTAAAACTAATTGACTGGAATAATAAATTATGTCCTCTTCAACTCCTGGACTTGGAGATTAGACTGATGCTAATGATGTAATTTTTTTGAAATAACCTTACAAAAAGTACCTTGTGCGCTGTGTACCAGGCATGGTTACGTACTAGGCACACTCTAGTTTAACAAACTCTACATCATGTGTATTTTCTGCCAGGTACTATTTCCAGTGCTTTACAAATATTAACTCATTAAATGCTCAACACACTGTCCGACAGGCAACGAAATGAGACACAAAATCAAGTTGCCATTATCGTTTGATTAATCTAATATTCCGTTTTAGCTGGATGGCCTTTACGACAAAGGATTTGATTTCTCTTCTATTTAATGGAAAACTTCACTTCAGTGGATGTGCATATTCGCTTTTATTTTGTTCTTTAAATAATAAATTCAAAAAGAAAATGCTAATGGATTTCCCATTTATGAAGTGGGAATTATGATTTATCCCACTTTATAGATAAGGAAACTGAGGGACTTTTAAGCAAGTAACCTAAGTTCACACAGTTGGTCACTGGGTGCAGCCGGGATTTGCACCCAGGCAGTGTGGTTCCAGATTCAGTGCTGCAGAGAGAGGTACCCAATAAACGATTACTGAATGAAAACAATATTTGAAGAAATTATTTTATGACTATTTTCAAAAGCTAATTTAAGATTTTTACTTTCATTTACATTGTTTGTTTCTAGTATTTTGCACATTCTTGCTGCTTCATGTAATCTTCTGAGAAAAAAATTGTCCTTAAAATTTGGGTATAGAAATGTGTTCATGTGACAAGGCAACTGGATCTCCAGATAACAAAACTATTTCAGAATTTCCTTCTGCATTTCTGTTCTCACGTGAGGCACACCCTGGTGCGGAGCGGTGGGGGATCTTTAGAGCAGGTACCACGCAGGAATTGTTGCCTTCTCCACTCACCTCTGTATTTGCTACTTCTCCAGCAGGTTTGAGCACACAAACTCCTTCCCTGCAGGTGACCTTGGTGGCAGTTGAGTCTTGCTGTGTTGGCACTGCTATCTGTAAAAGGCTAAGACATTCTTTTGTCAAGGGGCCTTTTTTATTTTTCACGTGTATTGGCTGCTATTTATTGCATCTTGTTTGTATACCATGCATAAGGACCTGGCAGTTCTCAGACCTCTTATGCATCAAGGAGTTCAGCTGTGGCTAAAGAAGACTGATCAAGTGGCTCGCTATGTTTCTGCTGACCGCTGCTTACTCTGTCACATTTCTCTCTCCTAGAACTACTTTCTCTGCACAAGACATCCTATGTTTGTTTTTCCTAAATCATTCATGGCATCTTCATGTTTGTTGCATTGACAATGACAATTACATGACACCTTTCTTTCCTGATTTTTCCGTTCTGTAAATATTTCCTCAATAAGATTCACTGTGGTGACCATTGTCTGAGATCCAGAAATCCTTCAGGAACCAGGTAAAGCAGAAACCTAGTTGAATTCATCATTAATCCTAAATGCTGTCAAACCTAAAAATAAGATTTTTGGCAGTTTTTGCTCATCTAAGTATCTGCTGTAGGAGATACACAGGAAGCACATTTAATAACATCACTAACTTTTTGTGAAGAGTAGAATATAATTTAAGAAAAAGTTCTTTCAGTAGTGCAGCAAACAACTATATATAGTTGTTTATATATAAGCTATGTAGATATATGTTAGGATTACAATAAACCTAATCACTATTATTTTGTTTTGTTTTATTATGTAAATTTTTGAAAATTTGAAAAACATGTAACATTCTTCCTGGTTCATCTAGGATGTGCACTTTCTCTTAACATTTGTATTAGCTGTCAAACTCTATTATTTTATAGTTACCTATTAGAAAGTGATTAATTTTGTTCGCTTGTTTTTGTTCTAAAGATTGGCACCTGAGCTAACATCTGTTGCCAATCTTTTTTTCTTCTCCTCAAAGCCCCTAGTACATAGTTGTATATTATGTATTTTAGCACATAAAACAAACAAGGTAATTTTTCTTTACTCTAATGATATTTAGAATACTGACCCATACTTGAAAGTTAATATTGAAACACTAAAATTGCCTGATTATATCATTTCTTCTGTTTTGGTGTCTAAATATCCTTTTACGAAATGATAGCAAGTGTTGTCCTTCCTAATGTACTTACTTAGCAAAATAAAAAGTTGGCGACTCTCTCAAATAAATCAATCCAAATGTCGTGTTTTGGTCATCTCCCAGTGGCGTTGTGCTCGTAGATACGGTTGTAAACCACTCAGTCACTGGATCACTGATCATTTACAAATTCTAGGATACTAAAAAATGATACTGAACTAGACGTTTAGCCATTTGGCCTTCTACAAGCCAAGGTTGAAGCTGATGCCAAATACCAGATTTATTCTGAATCTTCAGTTTAGTGCATATCTAACATATATCTTTTTCTCCCCAAATGCATCACTTCTCTCTTATTCTAGGTCTTGATTTCCATGGTGTCTTCATTCTTAGGTAATCTGTCTCTTTTTTGAACCCCCGTAGATCTTATGTTAGATCTCACTTATTTGACACTTAATCGTTATACTTCTTTGTAATATTTCTGGGTCCAATGTGTTGCTCGATCATTTAATTTTTGTGTGCAGACTTCTATTTTCTCCAGCTCAATAACTGAGTACTTGAGGTTAGGCATGGACATTATTTTCTTTAGATCTCCAACAGCCCTTAGCTCTGTGTGCCTGAGAGAATGTGTGCTTTGCGAATGAATAAACGAATGACATCATTCACCCTGTACTGAGCATCCAGAAGGGAACGGTTTTTGGATCTGTCGTGTAGAGGGGAGCTTCCAGTGCTGGAGAGATTTTGCCGAGCTTACTGCCCAATGAATTAGAGGGAAATGAGCAAGCCAGCCTGGAGGAGAGTCACCCATGACATGTCCATATTAGTAGATCTTGTGACATGGGAAATCCACAACTGTTGGATCACAAATACAACTTAGTAACTGCTGGGACTGTGCATGTGTAAATACTCTGTTTCAGAGCTCTCTTGATAAAGAACATGTATATTCCCCGATTGAATGATATAGATGAAAGTGACAGAGCCAGGATTTGAACTTATGCAGTCTGGCCCCAACGTTCCAGTTTTTAATTGCTACACTACACTGCATCTTGGTGATGTGTACAGAGCAATCAACATCTAATCCTCACATGACCTAATAGCTAGAGAGATCACCCTAAAATCCTAGGCAGTGCCACAGCACCCCTGCCGGAGGCCAGATACTCATTTCCTGCACCACCAAAACTAATCCTGGAGGGAGGACAATGTACAGCCTCTAACTGAAGTTCCAGAAGAGTGAAGGTGCCCTAAGGTGTGTGAGGCAGTTCAGAGTCAGTCTGAAAGGACAGCAGAGAGTCAGCCGCCCTATCAGTAGGGTGACCATGTGACTCACCATCCAAACCAAGATACCTTTTTTTTTAAAGATTTTATTTTTTCCTTTTTCTCCCCAAAGCTCCGCGGTATATAGTTGTATATTCTTCATTGTGGGTCCTTCTAGTTGTGGCATGTGGGATGCCGCCTCAGCGTGGTTTGATGAGCAGTGCCATGTCCGCGCCCAGGATTCGAACCAATGGAACACTGAGCTGCCTGCAGTGGAGCACACGAACTTAACCACTCGGCCACGGGGCCAGCCCCATAAACCAAGATACTTTTGAGAGTGAAAGTAAACTATAATAATTATGCTGAAACTACACATGTAAACTGTGCCTATCCCCGGCAGTCTTTACTGTCTGAGTCCATCAAAACCTCCCAGGAAAAAGAAAAAGAACTGTAAGTGAAGTTGGTAAATGTGGGAATTCAGTTATCTGCAAGAGGCTAGAGTCGGACGAGGGCATTACACCTGGGGACAGAAATTGAACGCAGTTCACAATGTTGGGAAAAGAATGGGGCAAGTTCGTATGATAGAAAGAAGCAGAAAGGTATCTAGACAACACGGTACTTGGTAGTTGCCCTACTTTTGTCAAGATGTGCATCTGTGATCTGGGCATCTGTTCTCAGCTGGCTGAGTTTTCTGAGACCTCCAATAATGGAACAACAAAGATAAGTAAACTTGGGCACTTTAGGAAGCCAACTCTCTGAAGGAGGGTGAGGCTGGGAGATCAGTGCACCAGGAACAGAAATGAATGCAGGCACACCTGTTAGGAGAGAACTGGGTGAGCGCGTGGAACAGGAAGAGATCTGAGATCCAACTGCAGGTGGAGTGTGAGTCAGCAGTGCACTTCCAGATCAAAAAGGATGGAAATTCTACATCACAAATTTGAAGGAAACCTTTTGAGCTCCAAGACTTGCCAAGGACCTTATGAGAGCAGCGTGTGCAGTTCTGACTTGTGCATTTTTAAAATGATGCAAAGAATTAAAGTGCAGAAAAGAATTACCAGATAGATTACCATGGTAGGAGCATGGGCTCTCATGAGATTTAGTGGAGAAAAAGAGAAAGCTAAGGGCTGATTTCACTGTTTTCAAGGATCATAAAGAACACGGGTATTCGCATTGTGATTCTCCACAGTGGATTGAAGAGAAGCAACGTGCTGACGCCTCAGCGAAGATGTGTTGGCAATGCTGAAGGAAGAACTCGACTAAATCCTGGACAAGGACGCGCTGGAGTCTCTGACCTGTAACCTTTTTGATAGGATAGAAAAGCACTAGTCCTGAGCTGTCATTAGACAAAATGTTTGATGCAGGAGGGCCTGAGGAGCGAGCGGAGCGATCCCAGAGTGCGGGGGTGTCTCTTGACAGATCTGGAAAGTCTGAAACTGGTTGGAGGGGAGGAGGAAAAGTCAAAGTCAATTAATCATGAAAATGATAAAGCAAACTCTGTCCCTGGGTCGCGGGTGAGCTAAGATGATTCCTCACACCCGGGGTCTACCTGCTTCTGAAATCCCGACCGTGACACTCTGACGCTGCCCTGGGCCTTCACCAGTGTTGTTCCTCTTCATTCCACTTCAGTCCCAGGTGATCCACCTGGGTGGGGACCCTGCCTCTGACTCTGAGGAGGCCTCTGAGAGGTCAGCACCACTTCTCACGTTTAAGCTGGGACGAGCAGCTTCCGCAGCTGTCCCTCCCAGAAACTCCACATGGCTTCCTTAAGCCTCAGAGGCTTTTCTCTGTCTGGTCGGAGACCGGGGACAGAATGTTCCTTATAGTCTGGTGTGGTACCCGGTTCTTCTGTTGGGGGAAAGGAAAACCCTTGCATCAGGGCAACAGCCAGCGTCGAGTCAGCTTCAGTTAATTCTCTAAGCGGATGTTGCAGTACCCCTGAAACCTTTCTTGCTGCCACAGGGAACTACCTGGAGTTCGGCATCGGGGCTCTCCAAGCACCACTGGCCTCTAGTCTTGCCTCCCTCCCTCAGATCCTGAAGCCCAGAATCTGCAGAAGCGGAGCTGCATACTGGCCTCAGCCGTGAGCTGCTAGTCTCCTCAGGTAGCCATGCCATTTTTGGCTTGTGGGGCAGGTCACGTAACTGAACGGATATCACTGAGGGTTCACGGCTTGTCGCTGATGGTGGAAGGTCAGCAGGAGAGAAGGGATGCGCAAACCTGCCCTCGTGGCGTTGGTCTGTGCACAGCCACCCTGACATTCGCTCTGAAACCACTCACTCGGATAAGAAAGCGGCCGTGCAGCACTAAGTGACCTGACATGGCTCTCAGGAAGCTTACCGCCTCTAGGTGCTAGGGTTTGTTCCTGCCTCTACTGCAAACCCTAGATTTGCTGAGCTCACTTGGCCACTATGCTCTTATGTGGGGACTGGAGATAGAATGACGGATACGACAGACAGTCTAAACCCCATGAGAGGAGATAGACTATAAACAAAGAAGCAAATAAATAAAAAAGAAAATATCAGATGGTGATCAGTGATAGTGAATCAGGGTGATGGAGGAATAGTTAGTGCTGTGGTCAGGGAATAGCTCAGGCTGAGTTGTTGGGGACAGGCTCACTGAAGAGGTGACAGAAGAGGTTAATTAGTGACTTGAATGTCAGAAAAGAGCCAATCAGGTGATGATGCAGGGAAAGCATCCCAGTAGAGGGACCTACTAGTGGAAAGGGCCTAACTGGGAAGGAGCCGAGTGTTCTAGAACAAAGCAGGAAGGCCCGTGTGGCTGGAGCTGCGTGAGGCTAGGATGGGGAATGAGGGTGGAAAGTCTGCCAGGGTGGAGACGAGGAGGGGCCTTGTGGGCTAGGGGACAGCTAATTCAAAATGGTCCTAGAATTGGATTACACCCTAGAGATCATCTACTTTCCCCTTCTTACTTCAAAAATGAGGAAACAGAGCCTGGAGAGGTGAAATTTTGTCACTCCATTTCTGCGAGCCAACCTTGGTAATGCTGTGACTGGAAACAAGATCCTCTGACCGACAGTCCTGGCCACTTTCCACTAAACTCTTCCTGAACGCAAAAGTGGGACTCTGAGTTTAAAATATGCCACAATTGTACTGTCTTTTTAATTCATATTCTACAACAACTAGAAAATCACAGAAACAAAGTCAATCTTGTAGAGTCGGTTTCTATTTTCCATAGAGAAGGACAGTTTGAACATCTGAATTCTTCTCATTAAGAATTAAATTTTAGGGGCTGGCCCCGTGGCCGAGTGGTTAAGTTCGCGCGCTTCCCTGCAGGTGGCCCAGTGTTTCGTTGGTTCGAATCCTGGGCGCGGACATGGCACTGCTCATCAAACCACGCTGGGGCAGCGTCCCACATGCCACAACTAGAAGGACCCACAACGAAGGATATACAACTATGTACTGGGGGGCTTTGGGGAGAAAAAGGAAAAAAAAAAAAAAGAATTAAATTTTATCAGGAAAAAAATTTCTTTTTTACCAAGAGCCTATGTACAGCTACCATCCTTGCCATGAAGGATTTTCAAAGCCAGGATCGCACTTCAGGCTTCTTGGTACTGCCCCGTAAGGCTTGGGTAGGACCTGGAGAAATGAGAGGATGAGCTTTGAGGGAGCGCAGGCGAGTGTGTGGGTATGAGCAGTCGTGGGCGAGTGTTGGTCCCTTATGAGAGCTCCCAGGCTGCATGGTGTAGTTGCTGATCTCGCAGCCTGTGGCACTGGACTGAAGGGCTGGGAATGCCAGCTCTGCCACTATCTGGCTGTGTGAATTTGGGCAAATGATCTAATCTTTGTTCCTCATTTTCTTTACCTGTAAAATGAGGTGGTAGTAGTATCTTCCTCATAAGGAATTAAATTAATGTGTGTACAAATATTTAGAGCAATGTTTGTTATATAATAAACACTATATAAATGTTTCAAAGATAAAAGACATACAAATGTGGAATATCCTTCGCCCACCTTGTATGAAAAGGTGGCTTATAAACATCTTTGTAGATCAGTTACGCATTGTCTCGATGGTGAGTACTCAGTTTGATCAATGTCACAGACCAAATGCAAACCCTTCATTTTAGGATTGGGACACATTCTCTCCACAGGGACATATGGTACAGCTTCTATGTCTAGGAGGAGTTCACAATTCCACTGCACATACAAACATTCAGAATCAGAAAATTGTATTGTATGTTATGTACACACAGAACATGTGTGCGTACATATATCTTGGTTTTTCAAACAGCAATGACATTGCCTAAGGGAGCAACAGCTTTCACATCCTCCTCTGTGTTGAAAAGAAGACCTTATTGAAGAGGAGATATGAATGGAGATTCATTTTGGAATAGCTGAGATCTCCAGTTCTAAAAGGATTTGGGGCTGGCTTGATTAAGCACAAGTCCCCAACAAGAGACATGCTGGTAGAGTTGAAGCTTGTTGTTACTGTTTTCACCCTCATTCAAGATTTATAGCCCAAAGATCTGCCACGAGGCAATGGCAAATGACACCTCACTCTCTGGTCTGAGTTTCCCAGGTTTCATATCACTGCCCTTTATGCTTCCTCACAATTCCCTCCCGTTAACTAACTGGTGGACTCTGACAGACTTCCCATTTTCCCTCTTTTCTATATTTTCCCCTTTTCTCTCTGTCCTTAAAGGAGAATGTGATAGAGAAACGTCCCATTCCTTCCTCCAGGAGACCTTGAACAGACAGGATGAGCATCCTCCTTGTCTTTGTCCAGGGTGGATGAAAATATAAATAAGGCGACAACTTCGAATCAAAGCTGGTGGGGCTGGAAGAAACCTGAGAGTCCATTGAGACACCTCCTTACTTTCCAGTTTTCGTGGCACATGTGGAAGGAATTCATGTTTGTCCAGTGCACTAAGGTAAATGGAGAGATTGCTTATAGCTGAGGTGCTCAGCCTACACTCCAGCTGTCCTAGATTCTGCTTGGCCACCCTGGGGGGTGAGGGGATCCAAGACCGACAGAGGCTCTGTGATCTTCAGGGCTACCCTAGGTATCAATATTCAGCTGAGACAAGGGGAAAAAGAGGATCCTCTAGAAGGATTATGATCCAGGTTTGATTGGAAAGTGCCTGACTTTGGTCCCCATTCCATTGGCCAGAGCTTGTCATATGGACACATCTGACAAAGAAGGCTGGCAACTGGGTTCAGCTGCGTATCCAAGAGGAAAGGAAACAGGTTTGGTGAATAGCTAGCTAGTCTCTGCCGTAGAGAGTACATGACCAATGGTGCTCCAGAGACAGTGGCAGAGTTGAAACTAAGATACACATTACTTAACCAATAGCACAGTGCTCTCCTCACCAGGCCACGCTCTGCCATATCTCTCATATGTCCCCTACCTTTTAAAAAAAACACAGCCCATAAAAGGTGGCAAAAAGGGAGCCAAGAAGAAAGTAGTTGGTCCATTTTCTAAGAAAGATTTGTATGATGTGAAAGCACTAGCTATGTTGAATATATGAAATACAAAAAAAAATGCTAGTCTCAAGGAACCAAAATTGCATTTAATGGCCTCAAGGGTCATGTTTTTAAAGAGAGGCTTGTCGCTCTGCAGAACGATGAAGCTTCATTTAGAAAATCCAAGCTAATTACTGAGGATATTGAGGGAAAAACTGCCTGACCAACTTTCATGACATGGATCTTACCCATGAAAATATGTGCTCCATGGTCAAAAAACAATGGCAGACCACTACTGAAGCTAAGGTTGATGTTAAGACTACCAATTGTTTTTTGCTTCATCTCTTCTCTGTTGGTTTTACTAAAAAAAGCAACAATCAGATTTGGAAGATCTCTTACACTCAGCACCTACAGGTGCATCAAATCTGATAGAAGATGATGGAAATCATGGCCAAGGAGGAGCAGACAAACAACTTGACAGAATTGATTCCAGACAGCATTGGGAAAGACATAGAAAAGGCTTGCCAATCTGTTTATCCTCACTATGATGTGTTCACTAGAAAAGCAAAAATGCTGAAGAAGCCCGAGTTTGAACTGGGAAAACACATGAAGCTTCAAGGTACAGGCAACAGTTCTGGAAAAGCTCCTGGACATGAGACAGGTGATAAAGTTGAATGAGCTAGTGGATATGAGACACCAGTCCAAGACTGCTTAAAATTCAGACGTTTAATGGTGACAAATAAAAAGTCTTATTTGTGGGAAAAAAAGAAAAGCACAGCCCAGGAAATACAATTCTGGTCTACCTTCAGTCAAAGTCTACTCCCAGGGAAGGCCTGGTACAACGTGTGGGAATCCTGCCAAGAAGGGTCAGCCTTGCCTCCTGAGACGACAGAGAATTCCCATTGTCCCATGAACTCTTTGTGAGGAAACCAGCATCCAAATCCTAAGCTTTGCTTTTTCTTACTTATTTTGGTCCTTCCCTACTTGGTTACTTCCTCAGGACCAGGGGGCAAGATGAAGGTTACTGCACAGTTCACTGCCAACGCCTGTCTCCCCGTCTTACCCCAACCTTTGATTCAGATGTTTTCACTTCCTCCCCTTTTTACGTTTGGCCCTTTGGTCTCTGTCCCCTGAGCCGACTTTCATCACCCAACTAGAAATAACAACCTCTTCTCTCTATCAGCTTTTCTGAGAACCGTGGGGAGTAAACTCCACACCTCCCACACCCCCCACACCCCCGTGGGACCGGAGCTGATTCAAAGGAGTGTGGCCACTGCACCGCCTCACGGCTGGGCTTCCGTTCTGTTTGAACAGCTTCCATTGCTCACTGCTGATCAGTAACTCAATGATTCATTAAACACACAAACAATGAGTGAATCTGTTCCATTAGCGAGGCCACCTGTTGATTTCAGACATTCTCAGCTGAACTTGGCCGAACGTGAGCAGCAGAATGCCTACTTCAGCCGAGTGCCCGGCCGTATCTGATGGCATGTTAGAACAAGAAAAGTGGAGTCCTGGCTTTGCTGGTGCTTTTGTGCTCTTCCTTTCATCTGGTGGCAGGGCTGTGAGAATATGCTGTGGTGTACAATGCACTTCTCTACAATCAACTGGAAAACTCCAAGAGCTTGGTCATCATCGCCTCCTTAGGCTTGTGCAATTAGACAGAGAGGAAAGTGGGCACATCCCATACGCTTTTGCCTGAAGGTGCCAAATTAACCAGGCACTAAGTGAAAATAAAAACAAAAACAAACAAAACAAAGAATATGCTCTGTAAAAGCAAGCCTGTTGATCGCAGTGACACCTTCTTTCCCCTGGAAATGATACAATCTCTCTGCTCTTTGCCTGTCCTTCCTGCAGCTGCTCGGGCCTTTGGGAACTGGTCTCCTAGTGTTCACCAGTTTCTTATAAATCAGGACTACTAAAATCTTGTAAAGCTGACTGAGTTAACCTTATGAAGCAGGGATTGCAGTTGACAAAAGTTGATATTTTATTATTTAAAAAGATAGCGTTTTCGGGGGGCTTTGGGGAGAAAAAGGAAAAAATAAAATCTTAAAAAAAAGATAGCGTTTTCTTTCTCTTTTAGGGTTAACTCAGCTTTTGAATGCCACAGCCATTAGGGTTTGTCCTACATCCTTCGGAATTGTGAGGTTTAAATTAGTCTACAGTAATGCTTTGATTAAAATATTTAATTACATAGCTCAGTTTTTATGTTTATGATAGATTTATTCTAAAATATCAGTAAAAACTTTGTTGTTTATTGGTTCTCGCGAGAAAGTGGAAGAAAAAGTAGAGAGAAATGACTCCCCGGAGGAAATCCCAGTTCCTTTAGTATCATATAAAATTTAAAAAGAATCATCAGTTTTAAACTGCGTGACAGATTTCAGAGATTACTGTTGCTAGTGGCTGTTTACTTTCATTTTTGTAGCTCTGGAGATGATAGAGTGCCAGGTGAGGAGTTCAGTTTGTGCTTCTTTCATGAATATTCTTTTGCTTTTGGAGGAAGTGCCTTGAGCTACACAGGTTCATAATGAACAAGGTAAACAGACCGAGGCAGGCAGATCCCGCAACTCGGGTTCCCAGGGCAGGTGTGCGCGGCTCCCCTCATCCGATACATAAAAGGACCACAAGCATTTTCAAAGGGAAATGTGCAAGCGTGGCCTTTTGACAACTGCTACTACGATTTGGTTGCCAAATGAAGGTGGTCATGCAGAGGCCCGGTTGTGCAACCAAATCCATTCTCAGATTCTTCTGTGTCAAAAAGAAAAACACAAGAAATGACTTCGAAAAGAGTAAATGGGAGACAGACACATACAAATTAAAAATTAGATGTAAGACTCATAGCTGTCCTCTCATGTGATTAGACTAGCGTTGTCCAGTAGGACTTTCTCTGGTGATGCAAACGTTCTGTTCCTGCACCGTCCTATATGACAGCCACGTGTGGCTACTGAGCACTTGAAATGTGGCTAACGTGACTAGGGAACTAAGTTTCAATTTTAGTTAATTTGATTTTAAATAGGCATATGTATTTAGTGGTTACTGTTTTGGACAGAAAAGGATTATTCTGTAACTTGATGAGGTCCATAGACCAGGCTGGTCTTCATTGCAATATCCCCAGTACCTAGGTTGGTTTTCTATTCATTGCAAGCTCTCAATAAATATTTCTTGTATGAGAATATAAATCTCATCATTATCCACCCTCCCTTACTCTTAGGTGCTCCTCCTGGCCTGAGAGCTCTAACTCCTGGCGAGCACTCAACTCCATCTACCTTCTGCTCAAGCGCATCCGTTTCTTTGCTCCATCCTTCCACTTGCCCTCCTCCTCTTGTCTCTGTGTTTTGTGTGTGCAGTCCCCTCTGCCTGGAGTGCGCTTCTTCCCACTCGTCTGCCTTGGCAGACCTCTCTTATCTTTCATGCCTGGAAATATGACTTCTTTGGAAAGTATTTGCCAATTGCCCCAAACAGCTTTAATCATCCTCTTCTCTCAGTTCTCGTAGTGGGGTAGTGTAAATGTCAAAGCATGCGTGTCTTAGGGCAGACTCTCAGATCTGTGTGCAATTATTTATAAGGAAATTCCCAAGGGAAACTAGGAGAGTAGTGGTGGAGGGCAGAGGGCAGGGAGAGGAGGAAGCCAAGTCAGTGTGCAATCACCAAGTTGCACAGAGGGTTATTTTTGCCGTATCTGCAGGAAACTTACTAACTGTATAAATCAAGCCTCAGAGTGTCCTGACTAGTGTTTTTACATGCGCATCCATCAGTTACTGATTAAGGACAGCCCGGGGGATGTGCACTCCCAGGCACTTTGCTCTCTCCAGTTGTGTGGGCAAAGGAGACTCAAAGACTATTTCCCCAAGAAAGATGGCAGGTTGTGTCTGTGGGACGTGGAGCCCATAGGTGTGGGAGTGGGAGTAAGGAGTGAGGTGGGATGGGGCAGGCAGCACAAAAGAGGTGAAAAAGGACCATAAGGGATCTGGGCAGAACACCGACATTAGACATTATCCACTACAAGGGGTGTTAGAATTGAGTCTTTCTGGGTTGCAAAGCCAGATCTATCTTTTCCTAGAGAAGTGACTTAATTCTTTTCAGTCTCAGTTTCATCCTTTGAGAAATTTAGAAAATACTTGCATAACTCTCAGGCTTAAGGCAAATTTTAAATAGGATAATGTATGTAAAGTATCTTGTGTAGTATAGGGTAACTAGTAAAAAGTCAAAAAATTGCAGCTATTATTATAACAGCATTGTATTGTGATATCTGATAACAAATGTGATATCTGGAAATAATGTCATATTGCGTATCTGACTCTTCTGCCGCTTTGAGATTTTCTAGGGCAGTAATCTGCCTCGTTGGTCTTTAAATCACTGGCACTTAAAGCAATACCCGAGCCCAAACAGATGCCAGGTCAATATTTCTTGAGTAAAAAAGTGATACTCAACTTTGAACCCAATCTCTTTTATCATCTCTGATGACATGTTACATTGAAATGCCCTACTCATGTGTCTCTTTTGCCCACTAGACCATAAGGCTTGGGTTTCTCGTCCTTTTTTTATTCCCTTAAACATAGCACTACCTGGTACATGAAGGTTGCAGAATAACTGTTTGTTGAACTGACATCTATTGGCTAAGGGTCCAGAATGTTCCAAAGGTAAGACTACTATAATCCAAAGGTTGTTTTTTCCACTTCAGAGTTCGTCTGCGGACTGTGATCTCAGATCACTTATGGTTCACTAGAGGAAAACAGAGACCCCTCTAGGTTTTTCAAGCAGGATGTGATTTAATAGAGGGAATTAGGTGCTATAGTAGGCAGAATTTCTAAAATGGTCTCCCAAAGATGTTCCATCCTAATCCTAGAAGCTGTGAATATGCTGATATATCATTCCTGTGATTATGATATGTTACATGGCACAGTTTATCTTAAGAAAGAGAGATTACCTGGGTGGGCCTGGTCTAACCACATGAGCCCTTGAAATCAAGCAGCTTTCTCTGGCTGAGGGCAGAAAAGGGAGTCAGAGTCCAAGTGTGAGGAGATGTGATGTGGGGGATCCTGCCGCTGGCTGTGATGTTGTGAGAAGGACTTATTGTGGCATTGCTGGTTTGGAGATGAAAGAAGCCACATGGGGAAGAATGCGGGTGGTTTTCAGGAGCTGAGAGAGGCCTCTGGTGGCAGCCAGGAAGGAACCGGAGACTCAATCCTAAAACCACTAAGACACGAATTCTGCCAGTATCCTGAATGAGCTCGCAAGTAAATCATCCCAGACTCTTCAGATGAGATCCCCGCCTGATCGATACCTTGATTTCAGCCTTGTGAGTCTCTGAGCATAGAACATAGTTGTGCCCACTGGGAATTCTGACCTAGAGAACCATGTGATAATCAACACGTGTTATCTTAAGCTGCAAAGTAATTGCACGCACAGCAATAGAAAACTAATATATATGCTTACTAGATTTCGGAAAAGACTAGAGTCAAGAAAGTAAGGTGGGCTACTCCTAGCCTTCAGGTTGTGCCAACACAGACTGCCACCTGAGATCAGGTAGCTGCAGGAAATTACAACTGACCCACAACCCTGAAGCTGGTGCCTGGCAGTGAAGGAGGCCAGCTAGCTGCCACGTTGGTCACATCTGATGAAGCTCACACAGTCACCTGCTCCACTAGTGACAGAGGAAGAGGAGCCTCGTGCTCTCATCTGCTTTGCAGATATCCCGCAAATGAATTTTATTATTAAACATGTCATACCCAGACTGTTAGAGGGAAGGAAGTCTGGGATATGTAGTTCTTAGGCATCTAGCACCTGAGATAAAGGGGAACCTATAGAAGGTGGTGGGGATAATACTGATTGACAATGGATTGTACCCAATATGGCTCTTCAAACTTTTAAGATCCTTTTAAGTCAGCCTTCCGGTAGGAATTGTTATTTTCCTTTTACAGATCAGAATACTGAGGTTCAATTGGGTTAAATATCTTCACTAAAATCTCATAAACAGGAAGTAGGAAAACCAAGATTAGAACCCAGATGTTTCTCCCCAAGCCTACATTTTTCTGCCTCTGCTGCTAATGCTGGCCTTGAGACGGAATTTATGTGCTCGCTGACAGCTGGACCACATAGGCTCAACGAGGAGGCAATGGAAGGGGCAGTAATTTCATTTTATTAAAAAAACTTCTCCCTAGGTTCCTGGTAGGGCTGCTTGGAGCCTCTCTAGCTTCATCCTCTCCTCCTTTCTCTCATCTGAGCCTCCTCCTTGGGCTGCAGTCTCTGATTGGACACAGACCTTGCAATGTGAGCTCTAAAGTGTCTCCCTTCACAGGCAGTCCCTGCGATCCTTTTAACTTGGGAGTGTACAGAATTGGGCCTTCTCCTCTGTGTTCAGGGTCTGCTTCTCCCCCACTGGGGGCTGGCGCTGGGCTGAGGAGCAGCATCAGGAGGAAGAGCCCCTCTGAAGCGGGGTTGTGGAGCATTTCCCCCAGACGGTTCTATCTTCACTGCATACCTATCCGCTTACAAACAAATTGGCCCACAGGTTCAAGCATGAGAGCAATTTGGCCTTCTCTCTTCTCTTGCTGACAGTTTTAAACCTGCTTCCTTTAAAAACCCAACTCTAGGAAGAGATCTTAGCAACCCAGCTCAAGAGAGGTGAGATACAATTATCCCAAATATTGGGGTGTAGTGAGGCTCAGAGGAGGAGCTCTGCATGTTCTTTCAGGAAAAAATGTAAGAGAAAGAGACAAGTTCTTGGGGTTTTCCCATGACTGCAGGTTGAGGCTGGGAGGCTGGTCTTTCCAAGTCTGAGGCGACCAGCTCCCCAGGTTCCCTTCTGCTCCCTGGCTGGCTGCCCTTTTCTCTCCTGGACTTCTCGATAGTGAGGAATTCATTCCCAGGCTTCTGCAGGGGGAGAAGGAATGTTTCAATGGTCTTTACTATGCCTTAAAAGATATAACTGGTTTTTTGGGGAAACATATGCTCATGGTTTGATACAGCTGACCTCAAATGAAAGCAGGGCCCTGTGTCAGAGATAAGTGGATGTCCCACCGATTCAGAACGTCCAGGATCAGCCAGGCTTTCTTCACTCAGGGATCCCATGGGAAAACTGTCAGGAGGGAGACAGATGAAAGACTGTTCTTCTGCCTTTTTAAAAGTCTTTTTAAGCATACTTAAATTGAAACCCAACTTAACTCAAAAGAAAGGCAGATATAAAGTAACGTTGTACATGTAGTTGGTTTTTCTGATCAAAAATTCCTCAGTCCAAGTTTTCCTGAAGTGGAATTATCCTGGGTCCAGTATTGACATTGGTTGAATAAAGGATGATCAATTTGCTTTCTCCTGTTCCTTTGTCTTTTTGAGAAGGATCAGTTGTCATTTTCTATCATCACAGCAGTCACACTTCTCATGTAAGAACATGCATAGAGTTTCTGGTGGAAATCTAGTTCACTTGAGCTGAAAGGCCCAGCAGGCAGGGAGCCTGTGACAACTCCCTCCTCATGAGGCCCATCAGGAGAGCCTCTTCTACACCACTTGTCTCCTCACAAAGATGTCTCAGATGATTTCCAGGGTGATTCAGAAGAGCTTACAGAGATGCCTAGAAAGACATGAGTCAAAGGATGGATCTAGAGATGAGCATGTACTCTGCTAGGCACTGGGTGGTACACTGGTGAATGAGGTAGGTACATTCCATTCCCAGGGAGTCTAGAGTCCAGTGAGAGAAACAAATATGTACAGGTGATTACAAGTGAGAGTTCTCCAATGGGGAGAAGGATGTCAGGAAACCACAAAGAAAGGGTAGGTAACCTTGACTTAGCAGGAAGACCTCCTGGAAGAAAGGGTGATCATGCCAGAGAATGTTAACAACATTGCCGTAGTCTTTGTGATGAGATCTCAGAAACTGACTTGAGTAGAGAATAGAGGTGTGTGTCGCTGAAGGAAAACTTGTCAAGGCAGCATCTCCATTAGGTCCTCTTGGATGGACTGCAATGTTTCCGTGGCCATGCCGGTGGATTCTGCAGCTGCACTTTGATAGCCTTCAGCTTTCCATCACTAAGTCGGTCGAGGTGCCAGAGCTTCTCCTCCTTTATTTCCTGCCTCTTTTAACAACAGCTGTGTAACTCAGTGCCTCTTGAAGAGAAATGTGGAAGAGTAGATGGGAATCCCAAGAGGAATGTGTGATGAGGGGAGTGGGAGACGAGTTCGCTTTTCCCTCAGCTCAGTTATGGCACCTGCCTCGCCACATCTGAGCTTTCAGCCCTCAGGTCATGTTGAAAAAGGAGAAGCTGGGACCATCCTGTCAAACTTGGGGGTGAATGAAATATCCACAAGGGATCTCCAAGAAGCCAGAAAACTCATATTTACTTTCAACTGAGAGAAATGAACCTATGTCTCCAGATCTGAAAGTCTAGGATATTAATTCATTGTGACTTCTGGTCCTTCTCTTTGATGTTTTGAAAATAGGTTAGAAACAGTATTGTCAATCCGTGGTCCAAAGTGCTACTCTCAGATTCTGGGAAATAATGCAATTCTGAATTGATCTTGTTTATCCACCTAGTCTCTGGTCATTTATGTAACATGATATTTTGGATGCTGTAAGCCAATTTCCAGCACAAGATTTCCATTTTGTTTTAATCATTCATGAAAAACAAATGTGCCAATGTCTCTTTTGCCATTTTCAAGGACTAGGGTGGCATGAGTGGCTGGTGGCTGGCTTCTCTGCTTTGCTGCAGCCACTTGAGAATGTGAGATTCACTAAGAATCCTAGCATTTTGGCACTAGAAAGAAAATTCAGCAGTGTTTAACAAGAGCCGTAAAGATGCTCAGACCCTTCATTCTAGTCGATCCACTCCAATGAATTCCAAAGAAATGTCACTCAGCAGACCCCTAAATATACATTGTCAAAGATTTCACTGTAGGGTTTTTTTGTAAAAGTAAAAAAATGAGAAACCACCAAGATGTCCAACATGATGGACCTTGATTTGAAACTTGGGATACATTAACTTGAGCAAATATTATGCAGTCCTAAAATAGTTATAAAAGCTATATGCATTCGCAAATGTTTACTGAATGCCTACCATGTGCCAGTGCCCTGATATAATGAAGAAATATGCAGATTTCAAATCTGTGTACCTATGATGTTAGCTGTGTGAAAGATGCATGCCTAGCAAAGTAAATAACACAAAAGTTATTAGTTGGTGAGATAATGGGTAATTTATAAGTGCTTTAGAAAAAAATTTGTTACATTGTCTTGTGTCAATTAGTACGTGTAAAAATTATGGTAGGAATACAGAAGGTGCTGCTAGCTTTGGGAAAGACTTCTGAAAATGTAAGAGTGGCCATCATTCATTCTTGGCTCATATATTTACTGAGTAACTATTACGTGCTAAAAAATACAGTAGAGGCTAAGACAGAGACACAATCCTCACAATTTTTAGTCAGATCTGTGTTTTACTTTAATTGGTCTTTTATTTAACGAATATTTGAATTTAAAAAGTTACCTTTACAATAATCTGTGCTAATTTTCCTCTTTCCTATCTCCTTCCTTCCAAGACACTTGTTATAGAGGTAGAAATTAAATTCAGAGACAGTAATTTACCTTAGGTCACACAGCCTCTTGGTAACAAACCTGATATTAGAAGCTGATTCTTGGTTGACCTGCTACCTCACCCCCACATTTCTCTCAGGATCCTCATATCTTTCTTAGAAATAAGTTGTAACTACAATGGAAAATCAGACAAATCTTTAAACCGCGATGTAATGATATTGGGCACAAGAGAACGATCAAGGCCTGTGCTTCTCAAGCTCTTTTGTACATGAGAATCAGCCAGATTTTGATTCTGTAGTCACAAGTGGGACTTGAGAGCCTGCATTTCTCACAAGCTGCCAGTTGATGCTAATGGTACCTGTTCCTAGGTAGCAAGAGTCTAAAGGATCGAAGTCGTCCAAATGCGGGAGAAATGTAAGTTTACTTTGTAGCCAGTGTTCCTTCTGATTTTATCACTGGAGAAGTAAAGATGTCAATTCTTTACAAAGTCTAAGTTTTCTGTCACTCATTACTGCTGCAGCGTCCCCCCTTTTCCTCTCGGCAGTCATGCTAGATCTCAAGCTCTCTCAAACAATAGGGCCACGAGAGGCAGGAAGAATATTCTAGAACCACCACTAAGAGATGATTGAATGGGAGTTTATACCCGGGTCATCTGCCTCCCAAGCCCTTGCACTTAGCTGCTATGATGTGCAGCCTCCCCCCATGCCCAGCCGCCAAGTGGCCAAGGGCCAGGTCTCTGGAGTCAAGACAGAACCAAGGCTGAAGCCTAATGAAACACTTACTACCAGGGGCAAGTTACCGCATTGGTTTGTCTTTCTATTTCTTCACAGATAGATGTAGATAATAACAGCATCAATTTCATTGAATGTTTGTGTAGATTAAATAAGATAATGTTCACAAATGATTTACCTCAGTGTCTGACTTGGAGTGAGCGCTCAATAAAAGGAGACATTATTACTGTGGTTAGTTGAGTTGAATCTCATTCTGAAATCCTCTCCTAGGGGAGTTCACACAAAGCTAGTGCTTGAGGCAGACAAGATCTTAAATAATTACATTTATTTAAAATGTAATATTAAATGAACATATTCTAAATTTAATAAATATAAATTTATGAATAAAATGTTAATAAATAATAATGAAAAATATATAAATAAAGCATATACATAGACACATATATGAATATATGTATGTTTATATGAATGTATGGATATATTTAAATAATATTTAATATATTTAATTAAAAATTTACATAAAACTATTTAAATATGTGGACAAAATGTAATTTAGAGAAATAATATATAAGTATATAAAGTTTAAATAAAAATAAAGGATATAATGAAAATGTAATATAATTTATATAATTAAAATTTAAACAATACAGTGAGATAATTTGAATATATTATATATTATAATATATGCTCTCTCTATATATGCATGCGACAATTGCTAATGCACAAGTGTTTCTGAGCACTAGGAGAACACACAAGATGGTGTAACTAACTTTCTGGGATGATGAGGGTGAGAATTTTTTTTTATTTTGAATTGTATACTTTGTTTATTTTTGGTGAAGCAGATTGGCTCTGAGCTAACATCTGTTGCCAATCTTCCTCTTTGTGCTTGAGGAAGATTGGCCCTGAGCCGACATCTGCTCCAGCTTTCCTCTATCTTGTACATGCGACACTGCCACAGCATGGCTTGATGAGCGGTGTGTATGTCCACGCCCAGGATCTGAACTCATGAACCCCAGGCCGCTGAAGCAGAGCCTGCAAATTTAACCACTACAGTACTGGGCAGGCCCCAAGAGCGAACTTTTGAGCTGACTCTCGAGGATTAGTTTGAAGTTGGGAAAAAGTATTTTGGGCTGAGGAGGGCAGTAGGCAAGAAGGCTGTAACGAAGATGGGTGCTAGTTTGTAAAGAGCCCCTGAAAAATCAATCATGGCCTGTATCTGCAGACTGTGGGGGCCGTGAGAAGTTGGTTTTGTGCAGACCAGGCATGTGGTTAGATGTGTGTTTTAGCAAGTAAGTCTGTAGGGTAGATAACTTGGTTAGAAATCCTTTGGTCCGCTCTCCGCTCCCTTCAGGAGTCTGAACTGTTTTCCAAGCCTCATGAAACCCGGCCATGGTCTTTCCTGGCCGCCCTAGCCATCCAGACGCTCAGGGAAGCAGTCTCTGCATGCATTCTCTAATCAGCATGCCTAGGGACTAACAGTTCACATTCAATGGTGAAGTTTAAGGCATTTTCCCTGAAGAGGAAAGAAGAATTCTTGATGCAAAAGATGTACTAAAGGGAAAAAAATCAAAGATTGAAAAAAAAGAGGTGAACACAGAAAAATGCCTTACTCATGTTCCTATTGTTAACTACTAATTTCTTACCCTTAGAGAGCCTTCCCCTTAAACTGACCTTAAAAAGAATGAACTCAGAATGTCACAGGAGTCTTTATGATTGAGTGACAGGTAGAGACAGAAGGTAGAATGCTATAATGATGGAAGCAAATTTAATCCTCTTTCTTCATCAGTGGCTAACTCGTACAGCTGGAGAAGGAAAGGAAACAGTTCCTTAAAAGGAAACATTCTCAAACTAGAATCGGATGAATCCCTCATATCATTTCCAAAGAGAATCACTTTACAGGCTGTCTGTGGACAATCAGCTGCACAAATCTGCATATCTTTATTGGCCTTTGTCACAGGAAGAGCATCTTAAAGTCTTGTTCTGTAACATATCATGCAAAAATAGATGATAATAATACTTGTCAGTTCCTTTCATCTAAGGATCATAATCTTCCAAACATTGGTTAATAAAGATTCACAGCACCCTGTGAGGTAGGTCAACATTATTGTTCTATTTTTTGATGACGAAGATGAGTAATAAGGAGAGTAAGCAATTTGCCTGCAACAAGGTGAGTTCATAGATACGGAAGTTAAATTTGAGACACCCTCTGAGACAAATGCAATCATTGCTAAGCCAGGATCAAAGCCTTTATTCAGCCTTTTAAAATGATTGTACAAAGTAGAATCATGGCTTTTTCTCTCCCAAGTTGCTGAAGAGTCCAAAGATCATCCAAAATGGGAAAACGATAATACACTTTCAAAAAGGGAAAGCCTCGTATTCATATGTATGGATTTGCTTCTTCATCCGTTAGAACTTCAGGACTGTAGGGTTTTGTTCCTTAACCAAGTGGTAACTGAATCACAATCTTTTCAAAGAAAGCATGGAGTTTGTTATTATTTAGAACACTTTCTGTCTTCTGAATCTGTCCTGTATTTAGATCTGCATCTTGTAGGATGCTCCTAATGCAGTGCCTTGTTACCTTAGATGAGAATAATTTCATGCCACCTACTAGGATGTAGAGTTCTGGTGTATTTTCTCTAGTAATATCAGCTATAATTTACTGAGCACTTATTATGTGACACACACTTTGCTAAAGGCTCAACATAATTCACATTTATTCCCTAGCCGCTGTGTGTGAAGAAGATACGATCCCCATTTGATGGATGAGAAATCTGAAGCTTCAATAGGTTTGGAAACTCGCTTGGTCAGGAGGATAACACAGCCGGCAGGTGGGGAAACCCGGAATCTCCCAACATTGTCTGACCCTAAGAACCCAACTATTCTGAATATCAGATCATAAGCAAAACCACCGCTTATTAGAATTCCTTCCTAAGGAATACCAGAAGTTTACTACATGTCTTTTTCTGTGCTTCAGCTTCCATTAAAATGAGGTTAAATATTTCGTATCCTTTTTTTACCTGACCAAAATGGCAGTGGAAATTTTTGAAGTGGCTCCTGCTAGGGGCCCAGATATAGAATTTGTAGGAGAGTTGGAAATGACTCCAGCACAGTGTTATCTTCAGAATGTTTCCCGACCCCTGGACCTCTCATTTTTCTTCACAGAACAGGGTAAGCATGCTCCACTGTTTGCTAGTCCTTTCTGTCTTTCCTACCACACCCAGCGTCTCCCCCAGGATACACACTTGTTGGTAGTTGCGAAAAATTCATTTTGTTTCAAAGCCTTTTTCTGTCCGATATTCCATTTTAGTTCCCTTTCCCTTTCTGGCTCCTCTATAAAAGTTGGCAATGTCGGAAGCTCCGTTCTCTCCTGGTTTTGGCGGTGATCCACTTTCTTACTACTCACCTTCTTGGGTCTGTGGAGCACTTTTCTAAAGGTGGTTTGTTTTGCTGAAGGACTGGTCAAAGATACGTTTCAGAAGTGACATTTTAACTTGTCGGGACAAGGCAATCTGGACATGGAGAGAATTTCTATAAATCCCACATGTTTTTCTGTATTTCAATGTTGTCATCTTAAATGCAGCATCTGCAGCATGAAACTGCCAAAGACGGTCATATTTTTACTTTTACTAATAATTCTAGGTGACCCGCTTTTGCCCAGATCCAATGACTTGGATTATTTACTGACTTTTCTATTAAGTTGAGCCAGCCTTTCTGAACACTAAAGATTTGGTGTAGTATAAAATATCTCTTTGGCACTGCCACTTAAAAATGTATACACATGCTACTTCCAGAAAACAGTCTGCTTGAAGAACAAGATGAAAATTTAATGGCAGCTTTAATTTTAACTTAAGACACTTACAATATTACTCTAGCAAAAAAGAATTCACCAACAGCTGTGTGTCTGAGAGACCAAGGGAATGATTAAATCTGTCACATGGGCAACATCTCACTCTTGGAATGGTAGGTGTGCACTGCACTTGGCAGTGAATCTCTTCCCAGATGAGTCAACTTCGGAGACAGTGGTGGGTGGCGCAGGCGGCAGGAGGAGGTGGGGAGCCTCAAAGACAGTTGAGGGTGGTTTTTGAACAAAATTATTTAAATTTACTGAACACAGATATTTTGAGGTATGTTGATAATGATCTAACATTTATTTTCAGCTTTTGTGACATTAGTATGCAAAGACAGATTAAATAAATAATGCAAATTAATTTCATTTATATTTTAAACAGAGGAGCACTTCAAATGCAAATAGGAGACATCCTGTCTACAGGACGTTTTGCCAATTGCTCGATGCATGTGGTTGCAAAGAGGACTGAGTATTGTCCAAGAGGCACAGATGGGATTATTTAGGCACAAACAACTTTTATTTTGTAACTTCTGTGCAAACCCTTGGACATACTTGCCTTTATAAAAATTATATTCTTGATGTACATATGAAAAGCCTTAAATATACATCAAGAAATTATATAGACAGCAGTTTCTTGGCTAATATCTAGGGTTATTAAACTTTAATATATTACCGATTCATATTCTTTACAGATTTGTTATAATTTAGGAGCTAAATGTTGACAGTTCCTAGTTACAGAACTTTTATTTAAGATTTCTATTAAAATAACATTTCCCACCTGATTTGAAGCAGCAGTTTCTCAGATTGCTTCTTTTTTTATGCGTACGGATTGTGAATGCCCTAGATGATAGAGTCAGTTGAAAGTACTTTTAATACTAGGAAACTCTTATGCTTGAGATGTTTTTAAAACGTTTTCCCTCGGCCGGCAAGTGCCCGCTGAAGCATTTGTTGGCCTCCTGGCTGCACACTGGGAAGCCGAGCTGTGTCCGGGCCCCCTCGAGTCTGGCGGAGGATTTCATGACATGCATATGTGTGTGCTAGTCTCACTCCTGGTTTGAATCATTTTCCTACTCCTGTTTTCTTTTTAAATGTTCTTTAAAAATTTGTTAATATTAAATTTTTAAGAATTTTCTTTGAAATTTTACTTAATCTTACCATAATGTGGAAGCCACTTTAAAATTCTTTCTCAAACTGAGTAGTGAAGCAATGAATGAAGCAAAAAATGCTGATGTTTTGACATGTATAGCTAACCTGTGATACAAACGCCAAAGCCTTAACTCTGCCTTTTTGCATGGATGACACAGGGGTGCCTAGATATCCAAGGGTAAAGTGGACTTAAAAATATACTATAAATGATTAACTCATCTGGGTCATAATGAGGATAATTGTTTTCGTGTCTCTTTACCCCCCAGGGATGTGAATAATTGCATCAGTGCTTTGCCAAGTAACATTTAGATATTGTTATTGGTTGAAACAAAATGCAAATCTTTGTCTGGCCTCATCCAATGTGTCCAAATGCAAAGAGAGATACAGAGAAGGTAAGAGCCAGATTCACAGTTACTGAGGGATCCCAAATAATGCCCTAAATGACTGTTTTGGAGCTCAGTTACATGCAGGTGCTAGGAGGATTTATGCTGTGAATGCCTGAAATACTTTCTCCACGGAGGGGAGATTATTAAGTACTAGTGAGCCTGAGTGTTTGGTGCCAATACTAACCATTAACTTTTGGCTCCGAGCCATGACTGTCTCCTCTGCAGTGGATTCTGCCACCAAGGGAAAGGTCATTAAGGGCTGTTCTTTATTCTCGTTAGTATGTTCCAACATAATTAACAGAAGTTGTTCACCAGATGGTTTCCTTCCTGTCAGCAAGTACCTCCAGCTTAATGGGCTATGCAGGATTCTTTACTTTAAGTGGGTGAGGCGGGAAGCAAATTTAAAATATATCATCTTTGATCCTCCCACTTCAAATTAGTTCTAAAGGTTTTAGATAATAATGTAAGGGGGTAGGGAAATGAAATCATTCTGAAAATCAAAGAATCACGGAAGGTCAACAGGAATTTTATCCATACCATGGGATGTTTCTTCCTCCACCATCGGTCTCTGCCCAGCACGGGGAAAAGTGCGGAAGCTATTGTCAGCCTACTACTGAAACGTGTTCGCAGGGTCTTAGAGCTGAAATGAATTTAAAATCTGATAATAGAATTCAAAGAATGCTTACTTAGTTCCTACTCGGTCTCAAAAATTGTTCTGGGGGCTGGGAATACACAACAAGACCTCGCCCCTCTTGTCCCGGAAGTTAGAGAGCCATGAGAGTTCAGATACGTCAACAGGCAATCTGCAGTGGAGTTTGGTAAATACTGTATCAGGCACTGTTGTCTTCTAACCTCAGCACATTCCCCCTTCTTGTGAAATCAACTTTGACTGTTCACGTATGTCCTCTCTCGCCTGTGGTATCGGGTGCAAAGCGGGTCTGTGCTAAGCCAATCTTAGCTGTTCCATTCCCCTTTCTCAGTGTTTGGCTTAAGAATTAGAAATAGAAGCCACCTCTGGCCAATGAATCATGATGAGAGGCTTGATTGGGAGCTTCTGGGAAAGACTTTCTTGCTCCGTAGAAGATATGGCCCCCTTTTCTTGCACAGTTGAGGTTGTAATAGTAGGAATCATCTAGCTATACGGCATATTGCATTATAAACCATATTCTAGTAGCTCAAACTAAATGGTTTCTCTCTAAACTTGTTACATTTAGGAAATGATTTTATTATTAGGAAAATATTAAAATATCCAATTCGTATTCATTATTGCAATGATTATTATAACAACCTTGTAAATCACATGAGATACAAACCATCTTCTTTATGACAGATGGGGAAATGAGACTCAGAAAGACTAATGTGATGTGACAAAAGCTGCTGGCTTCTGAAATTATGTACTTTCTACCACACCACATTGTTTCTTTTTTAAATAGTCAAAACAAAAAACTCAATTGCACAGGCCAAGGAGACAATGTAGTCATAAAACGCTTCTCTTTTTTTGCCTGAAGAATACTAACTCTATCCTCTTTTGAGCTTTTATCCTGGAATTTTAAATTCAGTTTTATCCTCCATATTGTCACATGAAGAAATATTTGAAGTGAAGTAAGGTGAAAAGGGCTTCCTAATACATTGAAATATCCTAAAAATCGGTCTAGACTACTAATGATCAGAAACGGTTTCAAAAGATTTTGAAGGAAACGAGATGAAATGGCCTTGCACACCATCACTCCATCTACGAAGGATTGCGTTAGTGATGAATGGGCTAGAAGGCTGCATGATGGGAACTCTGGCTAGAGCAGTTACAGGCTTAATAATCATGTGCTATAGCTCAGTCACAGGACGATTTCCCTCGTTCACTATAGCTCTTAGGACTCCTTTGTTTGCAAATGACAGAAAACCCAACTCAGTTGGTTGAAGCAAAACAGGGAGTATATTGGCTCATGCAATTGACTAATATTCAACAGGTGGCTCTGACTTCAGATGTGGCTTGATTCAGGGCTCAACTCCTGTCACTAGGCTCTACCTATAGGCTCTCTTTTCTCTGGGTGGCTCAATTCTGGCTCTGAGTGGTGGTCCCAAACTTTAAACCCATTTCCTCATAGCACCCAGTCCATTAGAAATAGGGTTTGCCTCTTGGAGAGCTCAAATGAAATTCCAGGAATTGAATTTCATTGGCCTTGACTGTATTATTGTGGTAGACTGAGTTATTTCTTGGTCATAATTCTTCCCTCTCTTGTAGCAGTATTATACATCCACATCTTTGTCAAGGCCTCATGGTAGGCAAAGTATGCTCCCCTTCCCTTGGCCATGTCTTGTTTGGTGAATGTGATGTTAGCAAATAGGATATAAGAAGAAGCTTGAGTGTACTTGCACAGTGGGGCTCGCACTCTTGCTGCATCCCTGCCTTTTGCCACAAGAAGATCATGCCTTGTATGTAAGGCTTTTTGTGCAAGGAGGACGGAAGACACATGGAAAACCCTGGACGAGTGGACTGTATCAGTCAGCTACTGCTCTAATAACACCACATGACAAATTATCCCAAAACTCAGTGGCTTATAAACCACAATTTATTCCTTGTACACATTTCTGTAGGTGGCTGAGATTTGGCTGATAAAGGCTAAGCGTGGATGGTGTTGGCTCCAAGTGGATGATTATGTCATCCAAGCCTAGCCTTTATCTCAGGCACCTGCAGAAATGTGAGCATGAAACAAATGCTTATTGTTGTAAGTTACTGCGTTTTGGAGTGGTTTGTTACGTGGCAATATTAGAGCAGTAGCTAACTGATTCCATCTACTGTGCCTGTTTGTATACCAATCACTAAGGCAGGAGGTTGGAATGTGATTGAATAAGTCTGATGTGGATCAAGACTGCCCCAGGGAGAGAAGCCCAGGGCGTCCTGGCCTACATGCCAATCTACATGACCCGATTCATATCTAAAGTTATACGACCACACAATAACCAGACCCCACCTACACTGATACCATTTTGACCACTTTTTACATGACCTTTCCTTTGTCTGGTAAAAAATAACTCACATACCCTTGCCTTATAGATTTAGCCCTACCCTCAACACGTTGTACCTCTTCACTGCCCCTGGGTCCTGTCCCCATGCCTGCAGCTCTTCACTGCCCCTGGGTCCTGTCCCCATGCTATTCTCTGAATGAAAAAGCACTACTCTCAGGCCTTGAGAGTTCAAGAAATCTTTCCTTTGACTCCTCGCCTCGCCTGGCCCACATCAAGCCTAGATTGTGAGTTCTGCTGCTGGAACCCAGTGGCGAAGTCTGACTCAACTTTGGTCCAAAGGCTGAAGGGGCAAAGAAATAAGGATACTGTTACTAGAATGAGGTGCTGACAAGCAAATACAATAGTCTGCTGCACCCACCATCAGCAAAACCTGCATTTAGAGTCCGTGATGGATTATATCAAGCTGCCACACTCTCCATTCTGAACCCTTGTAAATAACTGACAACCTGATGTGCATGTGGCAAGCAATTGATCAATGAAGGGCAGATGGTAATGAATGGAAGAAAACAAGCTTTGGAAGCTGCACCTTGTACCGAAGGCTGGGGCCCAGAACAGAGCAAGAGGCTTGCTATAGCCTATGCTGGTTGGGACACACCTGAAATGTTGGGTTTGATCCTGAGCATCATATTTTTTAAGAGGTACGTTACAAAATTGAAACTTGTTGAGAGTGAGGGATCCAGAAATTTTAAAAAGAAAAAGCTGGAGTTTATTGGCAGAGCAGATATGGGGAGGATAGAATATGAATCAGGGTCGGCAAGAGAAGAGATGGTAATTATTTGTAGATATTATAAGGGCTGATGTATGGAAGAGAGGCTGTATTTAGTCTATGACGCGCAGATATGTATTATTGTGGAAAAAATATGGGCTTTGGGATCAGGGAAAGAGAACCTGGTTCAAATCCTGTTTTACTACTTACTGGTTGTGTCTTTGGTAGATAACGCTCCCTCTCAGTCTCTGCTGCTCATGTGTACAAGGGGGATGTTTCCGTGCAGAGTCGTTGGAGGGCTTCCGAAATAATGTATGTATGGCTGGGCCCTTGATAGGCACTCAGCAAATGTTAGCTGTGTTAATACTGGTGCTGTCATTATTGTCAGAACTGTATTAGAGCCAATGTGTGGAGTTTACAGGAAAGCCACTTTTAGCTAAGGATAATAAGGAAGAATGCTTAGCACTGTCCAAAGATAGAATGGGCTTTTGAATGCCATCATGAGTCCCAGTCCTTGGGAGCTGTTCCAGCAGAGGCTGGACATGAGGAATGGAGTTGAGAGGACTTTCTGGGAGTGCCTGGAGGCCACACTGTATGGCTTTCCAGGGTGCCCTCTAACTCTGAGATCCTAAGTTCAATGAACTGTGAGCCAGCATCATTAACGCTAGTCCCCAACTGAGCAAACACTGAAAGGTATTATAAACAGGGAGACAAACATCTGGATGTACTTGGAACAATCTTGGTTTGGATCTGTTGTCCTGCTGCAGTTAGGAAAGCGTCCCCCTTCTCTCTCAACAGTGTCCCAGTTTGGAGGATAAAATTATATGGTCACCCTAATTATAACTAACTCAGTGAAGAGAAGCCAAGCATATTCTTGCTATTTGCTAAGTAAGTGATCCCCCTTAGTGCCAGAATTACTGCTCTTCCTGAATCCTCTTCCTGGTGTAATGGTATTATCATCCTCCTATTAACTCAGCCTCCCACCTTTGGAAGACTTCCTCTCCCCGCACCTTCAATCAGTTGCCAAACCCTTTTGATCCTATCTCCAAATGCCTCCTGCATCTGCCCCTCTTTCAAGTCTCACTGCTGTAATTCAGGTCTTGTTACCTCTTGCCTGGAGCATTGTAAAATCCTCCTAACAGCCCCAACCCGCTCTATTATCCATAAGCCCCACTGCCACTGGAATGTGCCTTTTAAAGCTGGCCACCAATCTTGCTGCTGCTTTTTATTCACCTAGATAAATAAAATTAAGTGACTGTTGTCTGAGTCTTACTGGTCATGTAAAATCGGGTGGAAAGATTTTTATCAAATGTAGAGGAGGTGTTTAGGATGGTACGACTTAAGACGCAGAGGTATGTGGACCACGCAAAGTTGCCCTGGCGGCACTCAGGAGGGCGTCTCAGTGGTATCGGTGATTAACCCTCAGAGCAGCTGCAGCCTGCTGCTGAAGCGCGCCTGCAGGACTCCTGCTTGGAAGAGGCGAAGCTACCCAATCAGCCATGGACAAAGAAAACAAAGAATGGCCTCCAGTCTGAGCCCAAATTGAATGTTTAAGGGCAGATGCTCTGAATTGCAGATTCTGATTTGCAGTAGGTGTTGATTTTCCATGGAGCTGCTTCTCTCATGAGCAATTTGATGTAGCATTTTCTGGGATTATTTACACAACGTTGGTGAGCGATTTCCTTGAGCAATACTAGAGAGACCAGCTAGAACGAAAAAACTGCCAGCTTCTCGGCTGACATCCACAGTCCTCAGATCCAGTCTCTCAGTCTCTACTAACGGTGTGTCCCAGGTACACTGTGCAGACCACGTCTGTCTCTCACCTGTGTCCACATTCCCCTTCTTCCTGAACGGAGGCTCAGGTGTCCTCCTCAGGACATCCGCCACCATCTCTAATCACAGCAGTGCTTCCCATCAGGCAGGGCCCAGCTCCAATGCCGCTTCCTCCGTAAGAGCGCGCCAGATTCTCCTGGGGTGGGTAATTTCCTATGTGATCACTTTTCACTGCATGCTATCTATTTTTTATATATATATATAATCGTCTGCCTATATATATGTGTTTTAACCTGTAAGCTCCAGAGAAGATAATGTTCTATTCATCTTGGTATTATCTTTAGTGCTTTGCACAGAGAGATTTTCAATAAGTATTTATTAAATTAAATGATATTTCAAAAGAGTATCTAATTGGGTTGGGCAACCATGTGGATTTTGAAGTGTCTCCTGGATAGGGGATCACAAACACAATACTACACCATTATTTAACAGACGGGGAGAACCCCTCTTGCTGGAGAAATCTATTTGCTTTGCAGTTAACAAATGATAAGAGGACTATACCCAACTCTTTGAATTGAGGGTTCAGAAATTTTTGAAAAGCTATGAAACGCCAGAAAAATAACTGAGTATAAAACAATCCTAACACTTAATTCTTGTTTGTCTTAATACTTAAATTCTTTGGTTATCCTAATACCTAAATTCTTAAATTTGACCTGTAATGTGTGGACTATGCTAAATGTATGACTAGTGGAGCAGCTTGTTACTCTCCTCACCTATTTTGGGCAAGAATCTCTAGAAAGTATCAAATCTTCAGCAAAGCTTTTGGCCTCAATCTAAGCAATTTTGAGTTACCTTATAGGTTCCAGTCGGTGGGATATCAGATTGCTTCCTGTGTAGTACACATGTTTAAACCAACAACCACAAGAGCCTATCTTTGAAGCATAAAACACTTAGACATTAAAACTTCTTTTTGGCATCATGCCTGAGGTCAGAAATCTGCCTTTTCAGCACACATCACCTGGGATTTCCAGCACACATGCCTGAATTCCACATTCTCACTCAACTTTCAAGCATGCAGTTCTGTTGTAAAGAGAGCGCAATCTATTCCAACCTTTCCGTTGGAAAGGTTTTGCAGTCTATTACAAAAGGAGAAGCAAAAAATGGAACCTCGACCTGGGCAACAGGTAAGAAAGATATTTTCTTGAGAAGTGAGATTGTGGACACCATGAAAAGGTTATCAAGAAACCGTTTAAACTGCTCAAGATGAAACTGTGAACGGCATTTGCATTTAGATGAGGACAAACAGAGAAGCAGTTTCCATGAAGATAGTGAAAATCAGACCTTGGGCGAATGTTATGGGGAGAGAGTTGAAAGAGTTGTTACTAGATTGTTTAAATTCTTGCACAAAATCCCAAGGCAAAAAGTCCTACAAGAATAAGAGATTCCTAACTTGGAAGTGACAGAATGAAAGAGAAGTAACAATTAGGTAAACATTCAGCCCTTAAAGAATTGTGGAAGTATATGATCAAACACAATACTTGGTTAATTTAAGAGGGGTGGTCAAGCCACTACCATTTGCCTTGTTGAAGGAGTGCGAATTAGGAGAGTGGGAGAGAGTGCAGGGCACCGGGGGCCAGTGGCCAAGGACTGAGAAGCTGCAGGGAGCACTCAAAGGGCCAGCAGAGCAGCTGGGTGCAGATAGAATCACACCCTCCTGCAAGCCTGCCTGCCACGCCCACCCAGAGTTGTCAATTCCTTCTGAAACCCTGAGGCTCAGAAGGACCCTAGACGGCATTTTGTCTGCCACTGTCACTTATAGAGAAGGAAGCCAACTACAGAGAAGGTAGTCGAGTGCTCACTCACCCAGTTGCAGAGCTGGGTCTTGAAACTAATCGTTAGATTCCTCACCTATGCTTTTTCCCTTGGGGCACATGCTCTCCAATCTGATAGTATCCTGGGGGGGGGGGGCACCTCCTCCCCTGTGCAGAGCGCACACCCCGAGGGCTTTCAGATTTCACACAAAGTGAAAGAGGGCAAAGGATCCTAAAAGGTGCCATGAAAGAAGTTGTGCACTAGATGCTTTATCTGTGTTGTCTTTAAAACAACCCCAAGAGGCAGCCATCATTGGCCCCATTCTATGGGAAGCTCAGAGAAGTTAAGGGTCTTGTCAAAGGCAACAATGCTAGTAAATTTGGGAGGTGACAAGTGAATTCAATCTGACTTCAAAGTCAATGCTCCTCCACGCTCATTGTGAAGCCATGCAGTTCCACCCCTGAGCCAATTTCTGAATGGGTTCCTGGAAATTACCAGAAGTCTGCCCTTCTCTGTCCTTCTGCTCGGACCCCCAGTTCCCAGACCTTCACTTCTTGTGGGGCTCAGTGTAGCACTCATACCTCTGCTGAGCAGGCAGTTTCAGTCACATTGGATCCTTCGTTGTAGGGTGAGAAGTCTCCTTCTGGGAACTCAGCTCTGGACACCTGCAGCCTTATTTAGGTTGGTCTTGGGAGACCATTAAGTCAGGGACACCAGGACACAGGGCAGCTTAGGGAGTAGCTCTGTGTACACTGGAAACTGGAAAGATCAAGGAGAGTGAAAATCAATATGTAGGACTGAAAAGTGACAACAGGGCAAACAGTGCCTTCCTCCTCTTCCTCTGAGGACAAGATACAGGAGGAAGGCTTGAAGAGCAGCAAGAAGGATACAGAGAGGGCTAAAACTTAAAAACCGCTTAGCAGGTCAGCTATCCCCAATGTGACCCTGACTCTGGAAGTGCCCAGGCCAACCACACATAAAGAATTTTATAAAAGAGGATGGATTCCCTCAAAAGCCCAGAAATTTAGTGGCTTGGACCATTTCTATTAAATGGTAGAGGAAGGCAGCTGAGGAGAGCTTGGGGTTGGAAATGGCTGTTGGGGTTGTGAACACCAAGTCCTAGCTGGGTGGAATGAAGACTGAAAAGGAGGTTCTGGAACTGGAGAAGTAGGTTCCTTTTGCACGTGAGCATAGTTCTTTTGCATTCGAATGTTTTCAGCTATCCGCAACAGGAAAACCAACTCAAACTAGCTTATGCAGTAAAGCTATTCTTCATTCTACATATGTGAGGAAAATCAGAAGTAGGGATGGGCTTCAGCTTTAGCAGATTCAGAAGTTCGATGATGTCATCAAGGACTTAGTGTCTTTTCATCTTGCACGTTGCTGTCCACAGTGTCAGTTTAATCCTCAGGCAGTTCCTCTAGGGCTGTGGGATGGCTGCCAGTAGCAATCAGCAGGGGGATGTTTGCTTTCCTATTGCTCTCTCTTAGGAGCGAGAAAGCACTGCCTCAGAAGCCTCCAGAAAATCTCTCTTTGGTCACATGCCCATTCCTAACCCAGTCACTGTCATGAGGAATAGGATAACCTTTCAGATGCATCAGATCTACCCTTTGAGCTCCTGGAAATTCCGTAATCTGCTTTGATACCATTCATGAAGGGAGGGATGGAACGGATGTTGCCTATCGACCACCACGTCCACCATACCCTCCCCACGCCTAAGCAGTAAATTGCACATAGCGAATGGCAGCAGGTCTTTGTTGATTGAATAGAAGACTAAATTGTGAAGTGAATTTCCTGTGGATAGAACTGGCTCCAGAAAGTCACCAAAGAAAGGCTAAGGTTAAGAAAGACCACTAGGCTGGGAGCTGGTGACACTGCGTTCTATTCTTGACCATTTTGACATCGACTTTTTGTGCGAGCTTGGGGTATTCCGTTATGCGAGATATATTTAATCCTCTCTTTCCCATAGCTCCAAGGGGTTGTTTTAAGATTAAGTAAGATATATGTCAAAGTACTTAAGCTCCTTAGGAAGAAAATGTGCTATCTATTGCTATTTCATAACATTTTAACGAGATGGGAATTTTCCAAGTACATGAAAGTCATCTCTTGTTAAGATAAAAATCTCCTGCTTATAACAGGTGACCAGAAGTACTCCTTTTGAGCTGGGCCAAAAAAATAATGGAACTCTAAGCAGCATGGGGGACCCACCCATGTCTCTGAGTCGATAATTGGCCCATCTTTCCTGGGCTTGGACTTCCCATTTGATTTAGTGAGGGCTCAATTAGAATCTCATTCTTTAGCTTCTCTGTCTGCCCTTGGGGAATTTGAACTCTTTGGAGCAGAGGTATCAGAAAACACAACCCTTTTATTAAGTTCATCAAACAGCCAACTCTGTCCTGGGGGCCAGAATGTGTTGGTCTATTATCATGACTCTGTTCCAGTACTTCTCATAGCAGCTGTTTTTAAACACATTCTTGGGCTCATACTTAAAGTATGATGTTAATCCATTTGTTCATTTAACTATCTGTTTGTGTGTAATCTTGATCACTATCAAACCCCAACATATTTAGTAGGACTAGATCCAGGAGCAACACTGAGCTACGCTTTGTTCAGAAGGAATTACTCATACCTCTTGCTTCTGGGTGCGACCCTCAGCAACCTGAAGGAGCTCACTTTGTGCCTCATTCTTTCACTACTACATATACCCACCTGAAACTCTTATTTTTAAAATGTCCTTCATTACACTGAGGGTGCTATGTTAGCACAAATCACCATATTGGACTTCCTAGCCTCCAGCTGCCCCATGAGCCTTTGGGAGAGGATAACATAAGCATTATGGGTACTTCACAGGTTTGGGAAAACTTAAGCCCAACAGTAAGAAAGTCAGTGTTTGGTCCAGTGTTTACTTCCTACCCACCTATCCTTTACCAAGGCTCCTTGCTACTGTGTCTAAACAAGTCTAAAATTCCTAGATGATGTCCTTCCTCCTATTCTGTAAAGATCCTGCCTGTATATCCCATAACCTTTAAATTACCAAGTAGATTACTATCAATACACTCTATATAAACTAAGAGGGAAAAAAGAGAGGAAGAGAAAAATTACTGTAAAAATAGAAATCAGATATATGTATAATATATATATGACATAACAAGGAAAAAAATAAAATACAGGTAGATGTTATAGTCCACATATCTGCAGCTGGTTAAAAAGCCATAGTTAGTGTCTATGATTTCTTTGTTCTATTTCTGATCCCATGTTCTCTTTGCTTTCAGGCAGTGTTCTCTTCAGTGGGTTAAATTATACCTTCATACATGAAAGTTCTAACACCTTGACGGTCTGACTTATTTAGAATTGTGGTCTTCCATTAAGATTCTCTAATCTTTGGAGACTGCTGCTATTTCTTCCCTAAATGTTAGAAGAATTCGCTAGGGAAGACATCTGGGCCTGGAGTTTTCTTTCTGAAAAGTTTTAAATTACAGCTTCAATTTCTCAAATACACACAGTAATCTATTTAGATTTTTTAAATCTTCTTAAGTTTATTTTGGTAACTTTTGTTTCTAGGAAATTGTGTATTTATTCAGAATTTTCCGATTAATTACCATACAGCTGTTTACAGTAACATCATATTATCTTTTTAATGTTTGTGGGATGTGTAGGATGACCCAATATGAGGGTCACAAGTTGCATTTAGTTGTTAAGCTATCACAAGTTTTGGGATGCTGTATTTCCATTATCATTTAGTTCAAAATATTTTCTAATTTCCACTACAAATTCCTTCATCCATAGATTATTTGTAAGTGTATTGCTTAATTCCCAAACATTTAGGCATTTCTAGTTATCCTGTTGTTACTGATTTCTAACTTAATTCTAATATGGTTAGAGATAATATTCTGTTGATTTCAATTTTCAAAATATGTTGACTTGTTTTATGATCCAGAATGGCCAATTTTGGTAAATATTCCATGTGCTCTTGAAAGGAATTTGTGTTCTGCCTTTGTTGGGTATGGTGTTCCATATATGTCAATTAGGTCAAATTTGTTCAGATCTTCTACATTTTTACTAATTTTTATTCTCGATTCTCATATATTGAAATATCCCACTCTGATTGTAGATGTGTCTATTTCTCCTTTTAGTCTTAGGAAATTTTGCTTTATAAATTTTGAAACTATACTCTTAGGTACAAACCAATTTAGAATTGTTATATCTTCCTTGCGGATTGACCCTTTTATATAGATGAATTGTCCCTCTTTGTCTCTTTTATCTTAGTCACACTTCTTGGCCAAACTTTGTAAATATTATAGCTACAGCAGCTTTCTTTTGGTTGATGTTAACATCTTATCTATATTTTTCTCATTCTTTTGCTTGCAATTTTTCTCTTTTCTTATATTTAAGGTACGTCCTTTTCTTTTTAAGTAGTGTATACTTGGGTTTTGTTGTCTTAATTCAGTCTTAAAATTTTTATACGTTAACAAGATCATTGAGTTATTTACATTTAAATGTAATTATTCATATATTTGGGTTTATAGCTACCATTTACTGTTTGTTTTCTATTTGTCCTACCATTCTATAGTCTTTTTTCCTCCTTCTTGCATTTTTTTTGGTTAATGCATTATTTATTATTTTATTTTTCTTCTATTATTTTGTTGTTTATGGTTTGAAAGAGTCAATATTCAATTAGATTTACCAACATAATTTTTCTGTTCATTGATCTTTATTTCTTCCTACATTTCCATTCTTTTTCTTGATATTAAATTTCTTTTGCTCAAAACATTCATTTAATTATTTCTTTGGCTGCAAGTCCGCTGGTCATGAATTCTCACAGCTTTTGTTTCTGGAACGGCCTTTATTGCACTTTCAGTTTATTTTAATTTTAATTTTAATTAATTAATTTTATTATATTTTATTGATTTTATTTTTGGGGAAGGTAAGGAAGATCGGCCCTGAACCAACATCTATTGCCAATCTTCTTTTTGCTTGAGAAAAGTTGTCCCTGAGCTAACATCTGTGCCAGTCTCCCTCTATGTCATGTGGGACGCCACCACAGCATGGCTTGATGAGCAGCGTGTAGGTCTGCTCCTGGCATCTGAACCTGCCAACCCCAGGCTGCTGAAGTGGAGCATGCTAGGATAATCACTATGCCACTGGGTTGGCCCTTTAATTTTATTTTTTTAAGACCTTATATTTTTAGAGTAGTTTTAGGTTCACAGCAAAATTGAAGGAAAGGTACAGATTTCCCATATGCCCTCTGCCCCCACACATGCCTAGCCTCCCCCATTATCAACCCACCGGAGTGATACATTTGTTGCAACTGATGAACCTACAGTGACACATCATAATCACCCAAAGTCCACAGTTTACATTATGATGTACTCTTGGTATACATTCTACGGGTTTGGACAAAAGCATAATGACATCTATCCATCATTATGGTATCATACAGATTATTTTCACTGCTGCGAAAACCCTCTGTTCTCTACTTATTTATTCCTTCCCTTCTCTCTAATCCCTGGGAACGACTTGATCTTTTTAATGTCTCCATAGTTTTACCTTTTCCAGAATGTCATATAGTTGGAATTATACAGTATGTAGCCTTTTTAAATTGGCTTCTTTCACTTGGTAATATGCATTTAAGGTTCTTCCCTATCTTTTCATGGCTTGATAGCTAATTTCTTTTTAGTGCTGAATAATCCATTGTCTGGATATACCACAATTTGTTTGCCCATTCACCTACCAAAGGACATCTTGGTTGCTTCCAGGTTTTGGCAATTACAAATTAAGTTTCAATAAACATCTACGTGCAGGTTTTTGTCTGGACATATATTTTCCACTTCTTTGGGTAAACACCAAAGAGTGCAACTGCTGGATCGTATGGTAAGAGTATGATTGATTTTGTAAGAAACTGCTAAACTGTCTTCTAGAGTGGCTGTACCATTTCACACTCACACCAGCAATGAATGAGAATTCTTGTCATTCCACATCCTTGTCAGCATGTGATGTCAGTATTCTGGATTTTGGACATTCTAATAGATGTGTAATAGTATCTCATTATTGTTTCAATCTGCATTTCACTGATGACATATGATGTGGAGCATCTTTTCCTATGCTTATTTGCTATCTGTATACCTTGTTTGGTGAGGTATCTGTTAAGGTCTTTGTCTAGTTACCTTCAATTCTGAAGGACATTTTCATTATGTATAGAATTCTAGGAGGGTGGTTATTATTTCAACACTTTAAAAGATGTCATTGCTTTGTCTTCTGATTTCTATCCTTTCTGTTACTTTCGGTCCTTTGAAAGTAGTACAGTTCCCCCACCCCCGCCCCGCCCTCCCTTTGGTTGCTATGAAGATTTTCTTGACTTTAAGTAAGATTTTCATCTTTGTTTGTTTGTTTCTTTAGTAGTTTTACCATGGTTTACCCAGGTCTAATTTTCTTTGTATTTATCATACTTGGGATTCCTAAACATTCTTGAATCTGTGGCTTTTGTTCATTTTGGAAAAGTTTCTACTGCTATCTACTTAAATATCTCTTCTGCTGTTTTCTCTTTCTTCTCCCATGACTCCAGTTGCACAAGTGTTAGATCTTTTGCCATGTCCCATATTATCCATTCTTTCTTCTACCCTGTTTTAATCTGGATAATTTTCACTGATCTATTCACCAGATGACTGCTCTTCTTTTTTTTTCCTGTATTTAATCTGCTTTTATATCCATTTATTGTATTCTTAATTTCACTTGTTGTATCTATTACTTGCATTTGATTCTTCTTTTAAATAGATACAATTCTCTAGTAAAAGTCTGTATTTTGCCTATTGTCTTCTAGAATATATTAATCACTGTTTGTTTAACATCTGTGTCTCATAACTTTAACGTCTGGATCCCCCGTGCATCTATTTCTATTTTCTCCTGCTTGATTCTGTGTCTTGATAATTTTTATTGAATGTTGGATATTGTGTAGAATATATTGTAGAGGATCTCTATGATGTTGTCTTTCTTCAAAGAGGATTTCCTTTAGCTTTCGAAAGGCAGTTACAATAGGAGTAAATCACTTGATCTATTCAGGGACTGATCTGATTCAAGGCTGAGTTTCAGTTATTGCAAGACTTGATGTATTTCAAGTATGTCTCTGTTTCTAGGGTGTAGTCCTTTGGGAGATCCCAAAGCCTTTGGTGTTTATCAGTGAGCTCTTGGTGAGCCCTAAACTCCGATTTCAATCTCCTCTGCACTGTGAAACCACTGATTGTTCTATTTAATGTCTCAGCCCCCTAGTCTCCATTTTCTGCTTATAATCTCCACCTCTAGGCTTGTGCTACCTATGAATAACTTCAGGAAAAAAACAGTAGAATGCCCGGCTCACTTTAATGTGTTTTCTTTTCCTCTAGGGTTTTGAGCTTCACAATCTGGCTGCCGTAGTAGTCTTGATCTCCAATATTTGACTTCCTGTCCCTGTGAGACAGCTGAAGATCTACTCAGCTTCCCTGACTCTTAACAGCTAATTTTTTACTCATTTCCTCAGACTTTCCAGCCCATTGCTTAGACTTCAGCAAATGCATCAAGAAAAGAATAGCACAGAGTTTCTTAGCTCACCTCAATGGTCCTAGCTGCCTTGGTAGCTCTCTGACGCCTTAAACCACCTAAGAAATGTTCAAGATTTTCCAGTGGTCAGTGGGGCACTTTTACAAGATAGCCTTCATAATCAGATGTGGAATTCTCCCATTAACTTTCCTGAGCATGGGGATGTTAAAGAACCGGATGCTTTTCCACTATAGCCCCTTGCCACCATTGTGTGACAACAATCCTTACGAGGCAGGCTCACTTACCTCAGTTAAGACTCAAACTCCACCTTTCTTTAGAACGTTTTATGTTTTTCCCTTTAACAAAATGAGCATGAAATAACCAGATGGTGATTTCAGTTTTCAATCGAATAAAACAATTGTTTTGTATCCTTGTGGAATAATTCCTTCCTCTGGCACCAAGATCTCTAACATAGGAGAGTTATTGTTGTGGGGATGGTAGAGCAAAGATTTTTACGTAGATCTTTACATATAATAATGAAAGATGACACCTATCTTTTGTACCTTAGATCCTGGACCAATATATTCTGGCTATGGGAGAATCATTATTTTTATTGGGTACTGATTCAGAAAATAATCCAATCCTAAAAAATATCACTTCAGCCTAACAAGGTTGTGTATTGTTTGTCAGCTGATGCTGTAACTGACTTTAAAATAGGCCATCCAACTGTTCTATAAAGCCAGCCCTTCCTTGTGCGAAGTTTACAGTACAGTGCCTTAAATAATCGGTTCTCAAGGGGGTGTGATTTTCTCTTTGTCAGTTCTCAAGTGGGTACGATTTGCCCTCTATGGGACATTTGGCAATGTCTGGAGACGTTTTTGATTGTCATGACTTGTGTGGAGGGGAGTATTACTGTCATCTGGTGGGTATAGGACAGGGATGATGCTAAATATCGTACAATGCACAGAGCAGCCTTCTGCAACAGAGAATTATCTCGTCCAAAATGTCGATAATGCTGCTAAGACACTCTGCTTTACAACTTTCACTGTAAAATGAGTTCCTTGGTCAGAAGCCGTGTTGTGCACGTTAAAATCACAGAGGATAGAGCATTCAGTCAATCTTGGAATGGTGGTCCTCCCAGAAAGTGATCAGAGAAAGCAAATAAAAATTCAGTGTCTATTCAAGGGAGGACAAATTGCTACCTTCCCTAAATAGAAAAGATCCAATGTAATTAACTTGCCCTGGGTGGATATTTGGACCATCCCAGATTATGGAATTCTGTAGAAGGCTCGGGGTTGATTTTTGCTGCTGTTGGTAAGTTGGGAATTCAGCAGGAGTGCAGTTATCTCTGGTGAGAAGTCTACATTGTTGAGCCTAAGCATTGCCTCCATTCCTATCGCCATGGTCATTTTATATATGGTCCCATTGAGCAAGTATTGGGGTGACTGATAAAAAGGGCTAAAATAAATCCACCGGATGAGTCATTTTTTTCCAACTGGTTATTAAAACCCTCTTTTGTAGCAGATGATTTTGCTGATTATTCATATGGAACACAAATATTCACAGACTCTGGGACCGTTCTACAAGATTCATCCATGTCTCTCCCTCAACTGTCTTGTCATTAATCCCCAAACTAAGTCTTTCTAATATCTGATCATCCGGTCAGGGCCCAGGAAAAAGCTTAGAGCCCAAGCTGAGGCTATCTTTCTTACCAAGCAAAGAGAACAAGGTCAATATCCAAAAAACTTTCTTCCTTGGAATGATTTTTCTTCTATACTGTCTTTTGGGGCCACTTCTATGTGTGAATAAAACACTGCAATAGTCGACTTCATACATAAAATGAATCCAAATCCCTGCTTATTGGTGCAGAGCCACTTTTTTAATCTCCATGCCCCCTTATCCTTCCATCTTTCTCTACCTTAAACTCAACTGCTTTAAAGAAATAGATGATTAAAGATGGGGCCAAGGTTCCCTGGTCCCCAAGGGACATCAAAGTCTATACATAACTGTCTGAGTATTCTGGGAAACTTTGGAGAGGGGAGAACCTCTAACTTTTATGCTTTTGTTGGATACAAACACCCAAGTCTTCAACCTACCCTGTCCTATAGGGCCAGGGGCACCCCAATTCAACTAATGTGAGACTGGCTCTATTGGATTCTAGATTTAGAGAGGTGCCCCTAAACACCTTGTCCTGATTCACTGATGCTTTGGCCAAGTTGAAACCTGATGGTGTCCACTGGGCTACAATAGCTGTTCATGTTTTATTCCACCTTTGCAGAAGTGAAAATAGATGTGGTCACTCTGCTCAGTGAGGAAAACTCAGACCATTTTCATAGCTTTGGCCAACGTTATCCTTGATGAAACTTGTTATATTTTTACTGACTCTTGGGCTGTTGCCAATGACCTAGCTGTTTGGCCTGCCATTTGGAAAACTACAGACTGGTATATTAAAAACTCCTTTCTTTGGGATTGCAAACTATGGGGAAAAAGTCACAACTGCTGATCAAACCATCTATGTCACTTATGTAGATGCTCATGGTAAGGGCCTGTTCTCTGAGGAGAGTGCTAATGGAGACTGTACTGCCCATAGTGCCACCACTGGTAACTCATCATCATACTGGGTGTGGCAGCTCATCCATCATTCTAGACTGGGAAAAACTAAAGGACTCTAGATTTTCATAACTATGACTCTTGCCACACATTTATGCAGTTGTCCTATGCCTAATCCTGGCAGATTGACTACATTGGATCTTTGACCTACTCTTGGAACTATTGGTGGTGCCTCACCCTTATTTACAAGTTTTCAGGGTACAGTATTGCTATCCAGACTGATCAGCCAATTTCCAATACACTCCTGTGACTCCTGAAATTAATCTGTGTTACACTTTCAGCTTTCCAGACCATTTGCAGCTTGACAACAATGATGCACCTTTTACTGAAGAAACCATTCATCAATGGGGTTATGGTCATGGTATTTGATGGGTCCTCTCATGCTTTCTACCATCTACAGGCATCTAGTATTGCCAATGTTGAAACAGTCTCTTTAAAAATCTACTTAAAAAAGATTTCTGATTCTGTCTCCCTTGCCTTCTCCTTGTCCACATATCTTAGTAAGACAATGTCATCCCTGAATATAGCCTTCCCCAGAAAGAGATCATCTTCTCTCAGCTGCTTCCTGGCTAATGATTGGGACAAAAGATGTGGGAGGTTGTATCAAACTTTTTGGAAAACTGGGGACTTCACACTGACCATTGTTGGACGTGATGCCTCTTTCTGTCCCCCAGTGACAACTCCAGGTCAGGCTAGTTAAACTCTCTAGGTGGCAGCCCAATTAAAAGATAACCTGAAGAATTTAAGCTTACTTCTGATTTAGCCACCTGGATTCTCTTATTGGATTACTTGATCCTATATCACAATGAATA